>NC_133657.1:190813243-191544424 GCF_009905375.1 Apium graveolens
ATCGCTCCTCCTGAAGCCCCAGTTAGGCCTGAAGGAATGTGCCTTAAGTGGAGATCCACATCGTCCCCCAGCTCGACCCACCGGGACGTGGGGCTTAAGAAAGTAGACCGTCAGGTTTGCTCCTGGGGTCCCTGTTTAACTTGGCCCTCTTCTGGCGGCCAGATTCCCCCTCCTTGGGCCTATGCATTATTAATAGCCTCACAAGCTGAAAGGAAAAGCAGAAGGAATATTAAAATCCAGAAAAAAAAGAAAAGTGCGATTAAAGAGAAGGAAAATAATTACACAGGTATAAATTTACCCTTATCACTGGCCTGGAGAGACCAACTTTCTTCAAGGAAAATTCCTCTAAAAGGGTCCAGGTGTCTGTTTTCCCCATCATCTGAAATTAAGGCTTGGTAGGCCACCTCCTCCTCATCAGTTAATCTGATGCTACCAGGACTACCATATGATACTTTGCAAATGGCCTACGGAAGAGTGTGGCCCAATCACCCCCAGCCCAGGTCAGCCTGACAACTCATCCCTCCATTTAGGGTTGTTCTCGACTATAGAGTTACTATCAAAGATATGGGAATTTTGGGCCGTTGGCGAATTAAAACCCAGCCCGGCTGACTCATGGAACTATTATAGAATTGGAAAACTTTCCTAAAGACTGCTACGGAAGAGGAAAGCTATTCCTGAGACAAAGGACCATAAAACAGATAATGTTCCTCCAGGCGTAGGAGGGAGTTGACAAGGGTTGATTCGTACATCGGCTAGTAAACGAGGAATAATTCGTGAAATGGGAACCTAACCTGCGGTCAGGCTCCTCGATAAATGAACAGGGTATCATCCCCCTCCCAATTACAAGTCCTATCCCCAGGGCGGCTGGAGTGATCCTAAGGTGGGGTGGAAGTCTGTACAGGGTATTCATAGACTCTATCCTACCATCTAACTCATGAAAAGTGTTACCTGATGATATACGAATCTAACTCAGACAGAGAAGGATATTCATCACCTCTCGAGTTAATCATATCAATGAGGGAAGATATGGAGATTGAATTTGGATGTTGTACCTCTCTTAGAGACATTCATCTTCTGCAAACGAGCTAGGTCACGGTCCGCCATTAATATGCTTCGGTTGAAGGCTTGAAACCCAGAAATACTTGAGAATGGAGGAGCTGCGGTGGCTTTGGTCGCCGGAAATCGCCTTCAAAAGGGAGAACTTTAGAGAAAATGTGAGATGAAATGAGAAGTGGGAAGTGAAGTGAGGATTCTCACTCCACACTACACTTATATAGGCGAAAAGCTCGGAATACGAGGCTTTTTAGGCCCATTTAGCCAGGCCCAACCTAAAGGCCCATCTACAAGAATTATCAGGAACAATCTAGAAGCTCCTGTGGAATTTAAAAGTCAAAAATCGACCAGAACCTTAATATGATTCGATCAGAGTCCTGATCGATGCAAAAGAGAGTCCTGATCGATATCTTATTCGAACAGGAGGGAAGAAATCCCCTAAGATCGATCAGAGTCCTGATCGACACAGAGAGAGTCTTGATCGATATCTTATCGAACAGGAGGGAAGAAATCCCCTAAGATCGACCAGAGTCCTGATCGACGGAGAACAGAGTCCTGATCGATTCATTTCATTCGATCAGAATGGTCGAGAGCCATTTAATTCGTTCAGAGTCCTGATCGAAATCGATCAGGAATCCTGATCGATTAAGCCCGTGTAGCAATTGACTAAGGTGTCACTTTGAGGCCAATTCGGTCAGAATCCTGATCGAAATCGATCAGGAATCCTGTCGACCAGAGTGTAAGATCCTGAGCTAATTCGATCAGGATCCTGATCGATTTTGGCTGCATCCTGATCGATTTTGGCTGCATCCTGATCGATTTTGTCTGCATCCTGATCGATTTCGAATGCATTCTGATCGATTTTAAGCCAGAAAATTAAGGATAAGTCCCGAGAAATTAAGGGAAAAATCCAGAAATTAAGGAATAAATCCAGAAATTAAGGATAAATCCCAGAAATTAAGGGAAAATTCCAGAAATTAAGGATAAATCCCAGAAATTAAGAGAAAATTCCAGAAATTAAGGATAAATCCCAGAAATTAAGGGAAAAATCCAGAAATTAAGGGAAAAATCCAGAAATTAAGGATAGATCCCAGAAATTAAGGGAAAATTCCAGAAATTAAGGATAAATCCCAGAAATTAAGGGAAAAATCCAGAAATTAAGGGAAAATCCAGAAATTAAGGATAAATCCCAGAAAAATAAGGAAAAATCCCAGAAAAATTAGGGAAAATCCCAGAAAAATTAGGGAAAATTCCAGAAATTAGGGAAAAATCCCGGAAATAAGGGAAAAATTCCTGGAAATCAAAATAATTCCTAAATAAAGGAAAAATTTGTTGTAAACGTGTAGGTCGCTCCACACTTTACGGAAAAACGAAACCCTGTAAGGGAACAAATAGACTTAACTTCTGCGAAACCTATTCAATGTTTCCCAAAAGTTGGGGGGCAAATGATAGGGATAAATAAATTATGATTGTATAATTAAATACTGCATTAATTGTACAAGCTGTGGGCTACTAGGCCCAATAAAAAGATATATGAAACTCAGACCAGAAAGGTTAAGCCTGATGGACCAGATCAGGCCTGATGGAATAAAAAGGCCCAAAAGCCCTAATTATTAATTAATTTCGTAATTAATTAATAAGGGAAAAATCAGCTATTGAGAAGAGTCCCGATAAGGATATAAATCCTTATAGATAGCCTCAAGGGGACCTAAAAGGATAAGGAATCAGCTTCCTACTTCCTAGGACTCCTAAGTCTATCCTAATTCAGAGGCTTGTCCACCAAGTCTCCTATACCAAGTCCAATTCAAGGACTCCCACATCTATAAAGGGCCTCACCCCACAAATCAGAACTACGTTTTTTGGCTTGATTCTCTAATTCCAGAGATACGTAGGCATCTCGTAAAGGCAGAATAAAGCTACGAAGTACGAGAGCAGCCATTAAAGGCCTTGAGCTCCCGAATCTTAGTATTAAATACAGCAAGTAATAACCTCAGCTTTTTACCCATAACACAAACCATCTTATTCTGTTTTGACTTACGAAGGATATCTAGTTGACGGAGTTTGGTACTTCAAAAAAGATCGTGATAAATCAAGGGTTGTTCAGAACAACGGTGTTTGTTTAGTTACTAAGATGGTTCAAGTTTGTAGTGCTAGGGATTTAAATTCCGATCGAGAGTGATATGACGTTCTATGGCATCATTCTAGAAATATGGGAGTTGGACTACCACGATTTTAAAGCCCCTTTATTCTTGTATAAATGGGCATCGAATGACAGAGGTATCAAAGTGGATGATCTTGGCTTCACGCTTGTGGACTTTAGTCGACAGGTCCAGAAGAAGGATAAATATGTTTCCGTTCATCAAGTGAAGCAAGTATTTTATGTCGAAGATCCGGTTGATGCTACCTGGTCCATTGTATTAAAATCCACGACTCGAGACTATCACGATATCTACAATGAAGATGACCTAGGAGAAACGACAATGGAGCATCATCCATTTTGCTCTAATATCCCGGCATGTGATGTTTGCTGATGATATGGAGTATAGGGTTAGAGAAAATGTTGAGGGAATTTGTGTTAAAAACTAAACAATCACTACACCAAATATGGCCTATTGCAAGCACAAAATATAATTGTGTTGCAGAAAATGTTGCAGTAGAATAAATTTTCAACTCTATTGCAATAATTTATAAAAGTGTTACATAAAATACGTAAGTGTTGCATGGTTAGGTCCAATTTGAAAAAAATTGTAAAACGTGCAACATATTTCAAATAATGTTGCAATAATAGTAAAACTTTTGGTCAAATTGACCGAAAACACAGGCGGGAACACTGAATTGGGGGGTGGCGGGATACCAAAAATTATTTTACACTTTTATTTTGGCACCAAAACTTGAATACACTTTTATTTGGACAAAAATTCACCCTCAAATCTATTACACAAAAATTCACCTCATCTCTCTCTCAGACCCTCCCTCGCATATCTCTCTCAGACCTCCCTCGCATCTCTCTCTCGCACACCTCTCTCACACCTCTCTCACATCTCTCCCTCACACACCTCTCTCACACCTCTCCCACATCTCTCCGTCGCAACTCGAAGCTCATCTCGAAGGCTTTCTCACATCTCGAAGGCTTGAAGCTCATCTCTCTCACTTGAAGCTCGATTGAAGCGCGATTAAACTCGATTAAAGCTTGATATAAGGTAAAACTCATCTCTCTCACTCTTCAAACACTCCTCTCTCTGATTATTTGTGAATGCATGTAAAAATTTTGTGTATTTTTTGTGCTTTTTGTGTTCTTTTGTATTTTGTTTTTATTTTGTGTTTTTGTAAAATTAGTAGGTTCTTGGTCTGACTATTTCTGAGAATTTTTTTTTAATTTTTTGATGTTTTAAAGTCAAAATACCCTGTTATTTTAAGTCAAAAGTGCCCTGTTCTTGGTCTGGTTTTTTGTGTTCTTGTTGTAATTATAATTCAAACTGCCCTGTCCTTGGTCTATTTTTTTGTTCTTGGTTCTTGTTGTTGTCTGATTGCGTTGAAAACTTAAGTGAATTTTGTGGTTTTGTTTTAAAAAATTATGTAGAAAATGGATGTTGAAGGAGAGAAATGGGTAACACTTCCCAAGTACAGTGATAGATATAGGAAAGGAGTTGAAGCTTTTGTTACCAAGCATTTTCCCGATATGCCGTAGGAAACCAGCTTAAGTGCCCTTGTAAGAAATGTGGTAATCGTTTTTGGAGTGGTGCTAAGGCTATACACGAACATCTAGTCTGTAATGGTCATTGTCCCCATTCCGTTGAATGGATTTACGATGTCTCAACCCATGAGATAGATAGGGTTGCTGATGAGATGGATATTAATATAGGTCTAGGTCTTGGAGATGAATTTGATGCTATGATACACAATGCATATGGTACTAATGACGTTACTGACCACGTTGGTAGAACAAGACTAAAGCATGATGCAAGGAAATTTTATCGCCTTGTTAAGGAGGGTGGACAACCGTTATATCCCGAGTGCAAAAAATTTATTCGATTAAGTTTCTTTGTTAGGCTTTATCAACTAAAGTGCATTCATGGATTTAGAGAATCAGGATTTAGTGACTTACTTGAATTGATAAATGAGGTTTTCCCTCATGTAAATCTTCCGTCTTCTTTTAGTGCGGCAAAGGGTATGATTAAAGACCTAGGACTTGATTACCAAAGATACATGCATGTCCAAATGACTGCATGCTCTTTTGGGCAGAAAACGAGAGGCTGGAGAATTGTGCTAAGTGTGGAACATCAAGATGGAGAGTAGTTGAAAAGAAGTCGAAGGCCAGGTCTGATGCAAACATAGAACTAGCATCGAATCCTAAAATCCCGGCTAAAGTGATGAGATACTTCCCTTTAAAGCCAAGGCTGCAGAGAATGTTCTTGAGCTCTGATTTCTCGAGCTCAATGACATGGCATGCTTTATCACGAAAGAAAGATGGACGGTTAAGGCATCCGACTGATGGAAAGGGTTGGAAGTCGATGGACAGTAAATATCCTGAATTTGCTGCCGAAATGCGAAATGTCCGATTGGGTTTAGCGACAGACAGTTTTCAATCCATATGGATCAATGAACATATCTCATAGCACCTGGCCAGTAGTGCTCGTAATTTATAACCGCCCCCATGGTTAATCATGAAACCCGAAAATCTAATTCTTTCAAACTTAATCCCTGGTCCAGTTTATCCCGGTAATGAAATTGACGTGTATATGCAACCGTTAATTGAAGAGTTGAAGGAGTTATGGGTTGTTGGAATAGAAACTTATGATGCCAGGTTAGAGAACACGTTTAAGCTACACACATGCCTATATGGACGATAACTGATTTCCCTGGATATGGGATTTTATCTGGTTGGAGCACGAAAGGAAAGTTGGCTTGTCCTTCATGTCACTATGAGACCTCATCGACATATTTGAAACATAGTAAGAAGGTTGTGTATTTAAACCATCGAAAGTTTCTCCCTCCAGATCACAAGTGGAGGTCCGATAGGCGTAGATTTAATGGAGATGTGGAAATGCTATCATGTCCTGATATATTAAGCGGAGCAGAGGTTGAAGAACTATTGTGTGGTTACGAAAATGATTTTGGGAAGCCACTGAAAAGAAATAGAGGAACGTCAGATTGCCCTTGGAAGAAGAAGTCCATTTTTTTCAAGCGACCATATTGGAGCAATAATATGGTTAGGCATAACTTAGATGTTATGCACATTGAGAAGAACATTTGTGACAAGATTTTGGGCACTTTGTTAAATATCGGAGGCAAGACAAAGGACCATCTTAATGCTCGTCAAGATTTGGAAGGAATGGGGATTAGAAAAGACCTTCACCCTGTCAAATGTGATGATAAACATGTTGAAATTAGGGCATCTAGTTTTGATATGACCAAAAAAGAGAAAGAGATCTTATGTTCAATTCTAATGAATGCTAAGCTAGCATACGGATCTGCATCAAATATCAGCCGGTGCGTTCAAATGAAGGAGCGAAAGATATCGGGTTACAAAAGTCATGACGCGCATTTTATTCTGCAATTTCTATTACAATTTGCTGTCGTAAAAACTCTGAAACCTGAGGTAGCAATTCCATTAATGAGGCTGAGAGCATTCTTTAGAGGCATATGTAAAAGTCATTGAATTAGAAGATGTTGAAAAATTGCAGAAGGAAATAATCGAGATACTTTGTGAGCTTGAAATGATTTTTCCACCTGCATTTTTCGATATAATGGTTCACTTACCAATTTATTTGTGCAAGGAAATAGAATTTGGTGGACCGGTGCACTTAAGGTGGATGTTTGGAATTGAACGGTATTTGTGCAAATTGAAGTCATACGTTCGGAATCGGAGTAAACCTGAAGGGTGCGTAGTAGAGGGCTACTTGGTAGAAGAATGGCTTACATTTTACTCTAGATTTTTTTATGAGCAGTCTAAGAGTGGGACCGATACCAAGGACAGTCATACAGATGATGGATATCCTATCGGGTCTCGAAGAAGCAGAGAAGGAAAGTCTATACATCTGGACAACAAGACATGGACAAATGCTCATCGGTACATATTATTCAACTGTGAAAACATGGAAATCGAAAAGCTAAAAGAGTAAGTTCTAATTAACAACCAAAAATCAAGATTAATTAAAAAAATTTTTAAGACATTATAATATTGTGTTAACTTGATGCTAATCTAATTGTAGTGAACACCATACCCTTGTTCAAAAAGATGACAAATTAAAGAGGTATAAGAGCGAAAGAATGCATACAACTGACTTTCAAAAGTGGTTGAAAGATGTGGTTCAAAAAAGAGATGGAATTTCAATGGAATTGTCCTCGTTGGCAAGGGGCCCTCTTCGTTCGGCAAAGAGATTTACATGTTACAATGTGAATGTATATAGATTTCACACCAAGCTCAGAGATAGTAGGTGTACGACGCAAAACTCTGGTCTGTTCCTCACTGCCTTAACCACCAGTTTTGCGAGTGCAAAAGATAAGAACCCAATAGTTGGGGATGTGGTATATTACGGTGCAATTGAGGAGATTATTGAAGTGGACTACTGGGGTACGGTGTCAGTAGTGCTTTTTAGGTGTTGTTGGTACCAAAAAGCTGGGGATTACTATGGGTTAGCAAGAGTGAACTTTAGTAGGTTATGTCAAACGGAAGATCCCTTTGTCCTCGCTACACAAGTACAACAGGTCTTCTATATTGAAGATCCTACTGAAAAGAATTTGCAATTTGTTCTTCAGAAATATCCAAAGGATCAATACTCTGAAGTAGAAGATGGGTTGACAACAGCAGATGAAGTGTCTCACATAGGTTATATCCCGCGAGTTGACATACCTGATACATTCACTTGGTCCAGAGATGATGTCCCGAAAAAAACAATTCCCTGTTACACCTAATGAAGACCTGGATGATATTGATATATGACATGACACTGATTTATAATTTGTTTATATAATTGGTACTTAGAATTTGTTTTGTAATTTGTTAGTTGAATGAGTTGGTCTATAATCTATTTTGAACTTGAGTTGAACTTGAGTTGGTTTGTAACTTGAGTAGTAATTTATTTCGAACTTGCGTTGGTTTGTAATCTATTTGTCTATTTTCTACATGATCCTCAATTAGTTTCTTATTTTTTTTAATTTGTAACATCTAGGACTTGTATTTATATCACTGACAATTTGTTTATACTTTTTAATTTTCAGGATGGCAAGTACAGATTATGTTCTCAGGTTCTTTCACAAGGGAACTTTTACAAAATCCAAATATGTCGGTGGGACCTGTAAAGTGATTTTGGAGTATGTTGCTGCAGACCGATTCTCGTAAACGGTTCTGATGGTGTACGTGCTAGATGTGCTGAAATACAAGGAAATTGGTGGTGTTTATTTGAAGAAGGTTCCTTCAGGTTGGCACTTGATTCAGTCCGATGCTGACTTAACTGCATTCCTAATCAAAGTTTAAGGTGAAAGGTTGGATTTTTATGTCGATGATGTGGTTGACCAATCTGTAAAGGCTAAGCAGCAGGTTCAGCCCCATGTAGTTGTGCGACCAAGAACACAATTTTTTGAAGGTAATAGATTTTCATGTTGATGATGCATTCAATTTGTGCATGTTAAAATATTACATATTGTTAAACTGTTATTGCACCAACAGGTCTACAAGCAAAACGAAATTTTGTGACAGTGGATGCCCTGCAGAAACAGAGGACAAGTCGTCGATTGGCTCTTGAAAATTTGCAGGTAATTTTTCTTTATGTTTTCATGTAATTACTCTTATCAGTTATGCCTTGGATCTAATTATTATTTGATCCTTTTTTTCAGATAACAGATTATGAGAGGAAAAGAATATTGCAGATTGAAGAAAATAAAAAGAAGTTGAAGGAGTTGGGAATAAATGTGGAGAAAGATAAGAAAGGCACAAAAATCACTCCACCTGATGATGATGAGGAAGTTACTAGGGAGTACATTCCCGAACATGAGAGCTTGTCCGATGCTGAAGAAGAAGATGTGTGAGTTGTTACAAAGAAAGCTGAGCAAGTTGGTAACAAGAAAAAAATAAATAAAAAGGTGACCATTCCGGTGAAAAGACCGAACACACGTTCAAGGGCCACATCTCCTACTGAACCCACTGAAAAATCACCCCAACAACCAACTCGAAAATTAACCCCTCCACTGCCACCTCCCTCTCCCTTACCTGAAGTTACATCACCATTCTTCCCATTGAAAGTGGCTCCTGCCAAAAAATTCAATAATTTAGGAATTGGTACGATGGAAGCTTATGTTTTAATGAAAGAATGTCAAAAGAACCTTGAAAAAGATAAAAGGGCTAGGGGATGCTGGTGGTCAAACATCTGAGCCACAACCTGATGAGGAACTGAGTGATGATAATTAGGAGGTCAATTTCTATTTCTTGATTTTTGCTTAATTCTATTGTTAATTTTTTTCTTGATTTAATTGGAATTCAACTATTAATTAAGTGTTTTGTAATATATTTAGGTGCACCCAAGAATAGAAAGCGTCGAGGACCTACACTCATGATTGACGTTTACGGAAGAAGGCCTGATGAAAGAAAGGTCATTAAACTGAATTGCGAGCTTCTGGCCATCGCTGATGATGACAAGGTCCTCTCTGAATTTACCAACTTTTTAGGTACGTTGGCTAGGCAGTCTGTCCCACTTGATTGCCTCTCTTGGCATAAATTTCCTGAACCGCAGAAGGAAGAGCTCTGGAGTTTTGTTAAGGTAAACCGGAAACATAAACACGATAATTTACTATGGTATTTTGTACTGTCTTTAGGTTTAGATCGAGTTGCACTAATTTTAACTAATTTTGCTAGTCAAAATATGATATTCCTGAGGAAGGAAGAACATACACATTGCGAACAATTTGTGCTTTGTGGAGGTTTCACAAAAGCCGATTTAAGAAGAACCATTATCTTAAGTATGATAATGACGAGGAAAGACTCAAAAATAGGCCAAATGTTGTTTCGGTCGAAGAATTTAAGATTTTATTGAAATACTGGGGGGGATAAAGACGTGAAGGTATGCATTTTAAATATTGAACAGCTAGCCAGTACTCTACATCATGTTGGAAATTAATTAATTGTTTGCACATTATTGAATGATCAGGATCGAGCTCAGAAAAATGCTAAAAATCGCAAGTTAATTGTTGAAACGCACACTGCTGGTCGTAAAAGCTTTGCACAAATTGGGGAGAAAATTGTATGTCCATAATTTATAAAATCGATGTTTTTTTATTATCTATTTACGATTTCATAAGTTCACTTTTTCTTGTGAATTTTTCTTGAGTTCTTGGTTTATCTTTGTAGAAAGCAAAGAAAAAAATGTCACCTAAGCAACTAGCTCCCAGGGATGAAATTTATGTGAAAACCCGTAAATGAAAAGAAGGACGCGAATACATGGTAATTTAAATTACTCATTTTCAGTTACAGGGAGCAAGTCATTTTAATTTTCATTTTTAAGCTACGGAACATGATACTAATGTTTTATACCTGTTAATTTGGTAGACTACATTGGTTGCTGAAGATGGCAGTGGGGACCAAGCTGGTAAAAAACCAAGTCATGGACCGAATTGGCTTCTTGGCAGATCGAGGAAATGCAGAAAAACAAAGAAGGCTCAACAGCTAAAAGATCTAGGCAGTACTGTGCCTACTGATGTCACTGACTTGAAAAACACAATAAGGGAGGAACTCATGGCTGAAATGCAAGAGATGATAGAGAGAAAGGTGTTTGATAAAATGACCAAAGTGGTGGCAAGACTTGGAGAAATCAATCCAGATTTTAGCGACATTAATATTCAAGAGCTTTGTGCTGCTGCTACGGATGAAAGCGAGGATAGTGATCATGGTGATGAGAATTTGGAGGATGACAATCAAGTGGACGGCGAACATGATGATACTGAAACTGCAAGTTCTGATGAATGATGCTTAGTAGTTTTATTTCTATGTGCATACTTTTGGTACTTGGTCTTTTGATATTTTGGTCCAAGAATATTGTTGCTGATGTTTAGACTATTATCAGTACTTGGTTTGATATTTAGACTATTATCAGTACTTGGTTTGATGTTTAGACTAAGATGCACTATGTGGTTTGTTGCCACTTGTTATTGTTGGATTTTCTAAATTGCAAACTGGAATGTGTTTTCAGGATTTTGACAAGTATTTGTCAGGTTATTGTAATCACAAACAGCATATTGCAGTTTTACCATATAAAAGTGTTGCACAAAAATGTTGCCATATATATTTAAAGTATTACACTAGGAAATAAAAATGTTGCAAGCACATGTTACTAAAAACCCAAAATTTGTTACAAATAGTATAAAATGTTGTAAAAAATGTTACAATAACTCGATTTTGTAACATTTTAAATATAAAAATATTACACTAAAGTGTTGCAAAGTTCTATTGTAACACCCTTAAATGTTACAAAAACAGAAATAAGTGTTACTAAAACTCTATTTTGTAACATATTTACATATTAAAATGTTACACAAAAGTGTTACAAGATCTATTGTAACAATTTAAATATGTTACAACAACAGGACAAAGTGTTACAAAAAAGCTCTATTGTAATAACCAAGAAAGTGTTACAACAGACTAAAATTCGTTACAAAAAAGGTCTATAGCAACGGCCGCAAACGCAACGCTGGTTTTTGGCAAATATGTTACCATAGATTCTATTGTAACACATATTGGGTCTACCATAATGCTTTTTTGGTCTTGCAATAGGCCATATTTGGTGTAGTGAATATATTTATATATTGTAAAACTATGTACCATGTTGTGTGTATTCTCTTTCTAGAGTTAATACGTTTCGCTTAATGTACTATGTTACCATTTTATATGAATGCACTTTTACTTTAAACGTTTCGCTTAATGCACATATTTGTATCAGTTGATTATTTAATTATTCATGTTCTATCTGCATATTTAATTATCTGCATATTTAATTATTCATGTTCTATATCTGCATATTTAATTATTCATGTTCTGTCTGGATGTATATCTGCATATTTAATTATTTATTTATATATATATATATCTGCATATCTAATATTTTGTTACACTTTATAGATTGAAGGATTGAAATGGCAGCTAAGAAGCAGAAAAAGTCCAACAAAAGTAGTAAATCTAAAACAGCCGAGGAAGCCAATGAGTTGCCTCTACTGATCAAAGCAACAGAACAATCTGATCAGTCTGAACCAAAAGAAGCAACAACTGAAGCAGCTGACTCTGTACCAGCAACTAAGAAGCAGAAGAAGCCGAAGAGATGTAGGGAATCTAGAACAACTACCAGTGGTCAGTCTGAAGGACCAAAAGGAACACCAAATGAAACAGAAACTCAACCAGCAACCAGTACTAAAACCTGAAAACAGAGGTATGGATTTGCGTGAGGTATTTCAAGAATGTACAAAGTCATGATCAAGAAAGCTCAGGTTAAGAAAATTAAAGTCAGATACCATATGTATGGAGAGCCTGAAGGAGATACTAGACACAACTTTCAGTCTTACATTGGGATGCTAGCTAGAACTATGATTCCAATCGATATTGCAAGCTGGCCTAAGGTGGATCGGGAATTAAAAGCCAACTTATGGTCGAATGTTGAGGTAAAAATTGTACATGTTCTTAGACTTTTAATTGTACATGTTCTTAGGCTTTTAATTGTTGTTAAATCTGTTTTTAATTGTTTTCAGAGTACATTAAAAATTCCTCCCGAATGTGAGGCTTTGGTGCTAAAGTCGGCAGGAGTGAAGTGGAGGCAATTCAAAACTATGTTGACTTCCGACTATGTCATGCCGTTTGTTGGACAGGAGAAAAAGCTCAGGAAACCTCCAAAGAAATATTCCTATGTGAGCAAGGATGCTTGGAAAAAATTTGTTGCAGATAGGACTTCGAAGTAGTGGGAGGTATAAAATTTTTATAAATATCATTTTTATTTAATTATGAGGTGCAAGTAAAAACTGGTATTTTGCTACAACCATTGTGTAAGGATCAGAGCGAGCGAGTGAAAAAGCGGAAATATCCAAACCGCATGTCGAGGAAAGGGTATATTGGTTTACAAGAAGAGGAAGTAAGCGATTATCAATGTTGTCTGCTTTTTTGTTTGTTTTTCATGGATTTTAATTATTTCTATATTTTAAACAGATAAAAGAAGGGAGGTTGTAGCCTGGGGAGAAGAAATATAGGGCGATTTTTTGGCAAAAGGGCCGTAAGAAGAAAGATGGGACATATGACGAAGAAGTGGAAGAAATAAATGCCAAAATTGTAAGTAAAATATTTTAGTAGATTTTACAAGCTTCGAACCAAGTAATTTTACTTTTTGCTTTCTTATTTTCTGTTGACAGGATGCCTTGCTGGAGAAGAAGGAAAATGGAGAATTTCAACCATTGGGTGTTGTAGATGTGTTGAGCACGGCCCTGGAAACTCCTGAACATTCATCCACATCATTTTCCTAAGTTGAAAAAAACACTGTCAAGGTAATCTACGTGAACATGTTTCAGTTTTGATATATATGCTTGGAGATTATTTTTAGGTATTTTTTTGACATTGTGTCATTCTATCACGTAGCGCAATAAAAACTTTTAATGCCGAAACTGGAAGGGGAAATAAGCCTGCAAAAACAAAGAATCTTAGCTTCTGACTTTGATATTGTTGTTTTGTAAAGGGATCGCCTAAACAGCCTGGCGGTCATGAATTCGGCTACGTCATCCTGCGCTATATGAAAGAAATTATTTCCGACAGAGAAATGACATTTAGAACCAAGGTATATCTAATTCATGTGTTAACTGTTAAAATAAACAGTTCTACATAATTTATGTGCTAATTCCTTGTCACATTTATTAAAAATTAGTGGCCGACCAAGACTCGTTTGTCTTATACGATGGACGAGCTTGACGAGGTACGAATGGAGGCTGTAGAATATATCCATGAGTTGATATGAAGTTTTTAATGACTTGATTTTTGCAAACTAGTAAAGGAACCCTATGCTTTTGCAAACTTTAGTGGTCTCTTATATTGGTAAATTTTAGACGTAAATATTATGTTGTATGAATTTTAGCTGGAATATGGAGATGAATATGGATGGGTGGATTGGTTTTTGGTTGTAGATATGGATGTTGGTTGTTTGTTGGACGTCAGAATGGTTAAATGTTGGTTGTCGGAGAATGGGGTTGGATTTTGGTTGTAGACATGTTGATTTAATATATAATTTGGTTATGTTTGTTTGATGTTCATTTGATACTGTTTTTGCTTTTTTTGGGTTTATGCACAAATGCACAGGTTTATTTTTTAAAAATAAAAACTCAAACATCGGTTCTTGTTATAAAACTGATGTGAATCAACTAAAAACACATCACCTACTCAAACTAAAAACGATGTCTAAACCAACAAATTAAATCGAATTATTGGAAAGAAAACGATGTCTATAATGTTAAAACACATCGGATTGTGCAAGTACATAAAAGTAAAACAAAATAAGACCAATGTTAAAGTAGAAGTTTCACATCGCTTCTTAAACTAAAACTGATGTTATAATACATGTCTAACATCGGTTTAGGAAATAAACCGATGTAAAATAAGGACTAAGACATCGATTTGTTTAAGAATCTGATGTCTATTATTTAAAAGTACTTCCCTGTTATATGTTTAAAATGGTATTTAACGTCCTAAATACCATTTTTGATAATCTAGTTTAAACATTTTATTCAAAAAAGGGCTAATTATACATCAGTTTGCTCAAAAAACCGATATCTGTGTACATCTTTAACATCGGCTAAAAACCGATGTTAAAGACCCCCATTTCTCTATACATGCGAAGACATCGGTTTTGAAAGAAAAAAGAAATCGGTTTATAACCGATGTCTAAGGGCATTTTTCTAGTAGTGATAAGGCCAAGATTGTGGCAAAAGGCTATGTACAAAAGTAATGAGTCGATTTTGATGAAGTATTTGCACAGGTGACTCGCCTTGAAACTATATAATTACTCCTAGCTCTTACTGCTAAAAACACTTGGGAAGTAAATCACTTCTATGTCAAAACAACGTTTTTAAATGGTGAGATCCTTGAAGAAGTTTATGTCACACAACCAAAGGGATTTGGGAAAAAAAGGAAAGAAACACTTGAAGTATAAGTTATTGAAAGCATT
The DNA here is from genome assembly GCF_009905375.1 of Apium graveolens. NCBI lineage: Eukaryota > Viridiplantae > Streptophyta > Magnoliopsida > Apiales > Apiaceae > Apium > Apium graveolens. The sequence continues at coordinate 190,828,474 of NC_133657.1, forward strand.
ATACGGTCTCAGGAAGGCATCACGAGCTTGGTACTGAAAACTGAATAAAATCTTAGAGGAAATTGGGTTTACTAGATGTCCATACGAGTAGGCTATACAAGGTTGATCGGGAGTGATGTGCTCATTATGGCAGCTTACGTATATGGTCTATTGGTCACTGGATTGAGTCAAGCAGTTATCAAGGAATTTAAGGGAAATATGGGGTAGAAATTCGATATCAGTGACTTGGGGAAGTTAAAATACTATATGGGTATTGAAGAAGAGCAATGAGATGGGTTCATTCACCTGAAGCAGACTGTGTATGCCAAGAAATTACTCAAACAATTTGGTATGCTCCAATGTAACTCCACGAGGTATCCTATGGATGCCAAAGAGGTGATTCACAATGATGATGAAGGCATTCTAGTTGATATAACAACATACAAAAGCCTAATATGTGGTTTAAAGTATCTCGTGCATAAGAGGCCTGACTTGGCCTTTTCTATTGGAATCCTTAGTCGTTTCATGGAAACACCAACCACCTTACACTATAATACAACAAAACGGGTGCTGGGATATATGAAGGGCACTACTAGTTATGTATTGACATACACTAAGGATAGTAAGAATAGTATGCTAACACTACAAGGAAAACCGGCTCACACAACGGTTTCTGCCCGTTATCTGATACCCTGAAAAACCGTTGACTATTGAGCCGCCGTCTCTTACATGGATCAGACAACGGGAAAAAACTGTTGTGTGAATGAGCACAGACAACGACCAGAGTAGTAAACCTGTTATGTTACATCCAGAATAGACAACGCATTCTTGTAACTTATATTGTAAACATCTGTATTAGTCAAGTGTTCTGGAAACGGTTGTGTAGTGTGTCCATAATAATATAAGAACAAAACAAGTAATACAACTCTTATTGTCCTCAAATGGTTGTTCTACAGATCAACACACAACACAAATGAATTAAATAGCTCTTGTAGTAAAATTCTACAGACAACACTTGCATTTTATTTTGTGTTGTAGGAACTCTTCTCATACAAGATTTGTCCTGTTTCTTGTGTTGTGTGATTTAGTTTCACACTTGTCTTTTAGTTTACAATGTGTTGAGTTAGTGTTTACGACATGATTCTTTTTATAACAAATGGTGTTGTCTGAACATAATTAGTTTTATAGAGAAGGGTTTTTTATTCAGTTTAGTATTGTGCGAAAGTCAATATAACAAGCTTTTAGTTTTTGAAATTATTGTGTGAAACAAACTATAACAATGTTTTAACTGGATAACTTACGGGTTAAAATCCCCTCAGACAATGGTTTCCAAATGCAAAGCAAATAAAGCAACATTGTAAAATTAATATGCCATCAAATTTAAAATCCAAAGAAAAACCATTGAGATTACAACCAAGTCATCACCATTACACTAGCAAACAACCAACCCTCCATTACTCCAGCAATCAACCAACCATCTATTACACCATTTCAACTAAAAACCAACTAAGTATAACCAAGTTCTATCTTAAGAAAAATAAGACCATTCGAGTACATGTACTTCGGGACTCTATATTGCTTGTTAAAACATATAAAAATGAAAAATCTGAGTTAACTTTCTTTAGAAATTCAGGTGACATTTACATGTGCAAACACACATGACGCTTTCTCTAGTATACGCACTAATATGCCAACTATAAATACCTTTTTTGCTCAACTATATCCAACTATATTTTCCAATGAATTTTTAGCTTTTGAATCCCCTGTAATAGGTTCATATCATCCATAAATTTTGATTCCCATGGCTTGAAGATTAATAATTGATTTTCCTGTGGTTGGCAGTTGTCCAAGACATTCTCGTGGTCTTTGCTCTCGGGTCTCGTTTTGTCCTGCAAATTCCAATAGAGAAACAAAAACATTAAGCTCCTCGTGACTAAAACTTCCTCTCTTCATAAATTCAATTCCATGTATCAATTTATAAAAATAATAAAATACTTCAGGTTTAATTTAAAACAAAAAGTTCAAACCTAATGATCACTTTTACAAACTCCATTTTCTTCTAGCAGTTATCTTTGTACAGTTCACACAAGAATCTTCAATACACTCTTCAACGATACCAACTTGGCAATCTTTGGTTAGTCAAGTTCAACCTGCAAAAAAAGTATATGTTGTTGATACACGAGAGTTGTGTAAGCTTCTATTTTATTTTGTATTCACACAAGACAATTAATAAAGACCTCCACCAAATCACATGATTCGACCATACCTTCTAACCCATCACTCACATCTTGTCTTCTATGTTCCTGGTGTGGATGTTGGCTTCCAACAAGTATCATCCTTTCTATTGAGACAATACCCCTACAACAGTTGCAACTCTAGATAACTTCTTTCCTCCTCTAGCAACAATCTATACATGGGCTTGGTTAAACATATCAACAAAGTTTATATAATCTCTCCGCATCCCATTCAAACTTGTTTACCAGGTACTACAAACAACCAATAGTTTGATAAAAATAGAACAAAGTTAAGATACATGGATTTAGAGAGGTGAGAGGTTAGAGTAAATTGAGGTGTTAAAAATTAGGTTTTAATTACACAGATGGTGTAATGGAAAGAGAGGCTGCATAGGAAGTTCAAAGAGAGAGAACATGAGAGAAAGGGAGTTATAGCTTAGAGAGGGAAATGGACTACCATGTAAAGGGGAAATGAGTGAACAAAAGATGGGGAGATAGAGAGAGAGAGATCCATGAGAAGGGGGAGTTGGGACAAAAAGAATGGGGAGATGGAGAGAGAGAGTCAGTATAACACCCTCCAAATCCGGGGTATAGATTTGGGGCATTATTAACAACAATTACCAACTATACCTGCACAAGCGGAATATAAATATAATAATTACCCCGAACTATCACTACTCAGGATCTTTTAAGGGTTGAGTTTGAAAACAAGAATCATGCACTACACTTTATTACAAACCCAACTAAATAAAACCTGTCTCAATAACTCTCTTTATTACAAACTTTATTCTATCTACAGTTTCACTACACAATCTTTTATTCAAACTACACAAAACTTTTATTTAACCCAACATTACTACTTATCCTGCTACACCTGATCTGGCAATTCAAAACTCTCTTCGAGAATAGGAAGGAACACTCTTGGTATAAGAGGGTCCCGCTGCTTGACTCGCTTCTTGACTATGCGGGTCCTGATGGGTTTCATTCTCTACCTTAACTGTAAAACAATAGGAGTGACAATAAAAGAAATGAGCCAAAATTGCTCAACAAGCCTGCAACAATATATATATATATTATAAAGAGAGAGAATTAAATGAACCAATAAGCTGCTGGTTTGAACAACCATCTGTATCTGTATATGATAATAATTTGCCAATGATGGCGAGTGCCAAATGAACAAGACTGGAAACAAGAACCAACATATGCACTATAATCTGCTGATCAGTCAGAATATAGTGCAGATCTATACCCAACTGCATAGACCCAACCAACATAAGGAGTACTCAGGCAACTATGGCCTATTAATTAATGGTCTGGGAAAAACCCAGCCTTTATAGTAACCATCCAGTCCAAGGCTGAGCATCCGGAACAATCGGTATGCTATTGATATATCCCAACACCATGATATACCAGAGTATATGTAGGGTAAAAGAATTGAAATATGAACAGGGAATTCAATAAATTGTGTAAATCAAGAATTGAAATGAAACTGGAACAAGTAATAATAAATGGATAACAGTGTATATGAACAATGATTATCAAAGAGAATTGATACGATAGAAAAGAAATATAAATCACTATTCTGAATTTAGAATAGGGGAAAAACTTGCCTTGCGCGTACTTAACCTGGTTTAACTCACTGTCTTCTGACCCTAGCTTGCTCTGCCTTGCTAACACTGAACAAATCATGGAAAGATAGGCGTTTATATAATTTACTATATACGCGTATCTTGAATTGATATCACGCAACCTTATCAGTCTACCCATGCGTTTCTATCTGACTCGCATATATATATATACATTTATACAACACATCTATTCACATAATCACATAAAGCACGTAGCACGTAAGGCACATAATTAATTTTTTAGATTTATAATTATTTTTATAATTCTGGGCTTATACCTACATTACTAGTCGTATCTGATTTTATTATAATTTTTCGGGATTTATTCAACTCAGTTATACCCCTATTAGGGCCTATGAACTATTAATTATCACAAGATCACTCTCTTCCGGGAGAATTTATGATTCACAATTATTTTTATTGGATTCGTCTCATTTTTCTGAGTCTAGGGGTCTTCGTTTTGCTCAAATCGGACTAACGGTTTAATTATTATGAATTAAACAAGATTTAATTAATTAATAACTAATTATAAATAATTAATTATAATTAATTAATCCTTAATTATATTTTTAGATAATTATTTAATAATTATTGCATTTTAAAATAATTAATCCCTAATTATTAGGATTAATTACAATTTACTACACTAATTTACTAATTATTAACGCTTACCCGATCAGATCGATTATTTACAAATAATCAATCGATACAATTAACTGATACGTTATTTATCAAATAACTACGAATTACTCGAATTATAAATCACTTAACGATTAATCACTCGTATAATTACGAGCTACTCGCAATTCTCGCCTAATTATCGAATTATTCTATTATTATTAAAACTCGTACGATTCGCTAAACAGATAATTACCGATAACTATTTATACGGTACGCATAATTATTACAATATTATTCGAATAACTAACGCTCCAATAATAATTCTAATTATCAAATCATTATTCGCACTATTAACTAATTATTAGATTATTAATTACCTCACTTAATTATTTCTAATCTTTATTCACTAATTAATTACCTAATTATTAATTAATTACCCAATTATTAATTAATTAGATAATTAATAAATAATTAGATAAATTATTAAATAATTAATTAAATAAATAAATTCAAATTTATAATTAAATAAAATAATTCAGAAATTATAAATACTATTTTCCATAATATAAAACTAATTTTTAATTAATTATTAGAATTATTAAAACTGATTTTTACTTACTAAAATATAAATAAATAATTAATTTATTTAGAAACACAAAAACATAACAGGATTTAGGGTTTTTAGGATTGAAACCGGGTCGAAACCGGGTTGCAAACCGGGTCGTCCCCGACCCGATCGGGTCGGGAAGAACACCGCCCGCATTCCCAGAATCCGACGCCGGCGGAGATTTTCCGGCGAACCAAACGCTCGATTCCAGGTTCTTCTCGAAGCATAACAACACAACGACATCTCCCCTTCTGCTTCCTGGCCTTTCCCCGTCCTCCTTCCTCGTCGAACACCGCCGGAGACGAAGAACAACGGCGGCGTCGCCGTTTTTCCGACGAACCCAAAACCAAAGCCAAACACCACGAATCCGGTACCAAACTACTCCCTATTCGACGATCTACATCCTCATGGCAACGAAATCATTAAACAATCAACAGAAATTCAAACCCGAATTCGCGATTAAAACCCGAAAATATGAAAGTAAAATCAGATAATCAAACATTAAAACTAATTACATAATCAAAAACTATGATTCTTGGGCTTCAAAACGGATACTTACACTAACGATTTGGACTCCGGAATCACGATGAAAATCGCCTTTGATTCTCCTGCTCTGTTCTTCACAAAACCCTAACCCTAATTTCTTTTTCTTTTTCTTTTTATTTTCTGATTTTTTCTGAATAATTAACTGATTTAATTACTAATAAATCGTGTATTTATATATATGAAAATAATACCCCTAAGTAAAATTAAGGGTCTAATTACACTCCTAATAAAAATATTTGGCCCCAATTTTTATAATTTTTGGGTATTAATAATGAATTTTTAAATATCCAATAAATACAAAATAAATACTAAAAATTCCCAAAAATTGTGAAAAATACAAAAATACAAAGAAAAATGATATATGATAATTTCATGATCATATAAAAATAAAAATGTGATTTTTGTGGGGTTTTTGGTACCCGAAGGGGTCCGGAAAAGTCGTTTTTCGCGAAAAAGGTCAATTTGTAAAACGTCTAGGGGTTCAAAATAGCGAATTGGTATAGGGCATTTTTGGTAAAATAGGACCAATAATTTTATTTGAAATACGGGCTTTTAAAATACTGTTTGAGCTGTACGGGTTTTGATATAAGATATATAACTTGCGATAAAACATTCAATAAATATCCAAAACACATTCGGATCATAACAGACAACACGTAGCACATAACGATTAGGGTTTAATGACTCAACACAGTTAATCACATAATAATACACACAATTTATCTTTATTATGATATAATACAAGCGTAATTTCTCGGTCGTTACATTTTCCCCCCCTTAACAGGATTTTGTCCTCAGAATCACATTATGCAAATAACTGAGGATACCTTTCTAACATTTCACTCTCAAGCTCCCAGGTTGATTCTTCAACCACTGGGTTTCTCCATAAAACTCTCACTAATGACACAGACTTATTCCTTAATACCCTCTCTTGTCTATCTAGAATTCTTATCGGCTGCTCTACATATGATAAATCTGCCTGAAGTTCTATTGGCTCATACTCTATTACATGCCTTGTATCAGGATTATACTTCTTAAGCATAGATACATGAAATACGTTATGAACATGCTGCATATGGGGTGGTAGAGCTAACTCGTACGCAACCTTCCCAATTTTCTTCAAAATCTCAAATGGTCCAATGTATCGTGGCTTCAATTTTCCTTTATTGCCAAATCTGGTCAATCCTTTCCATGGCGATATTTTGAGCAATGCGCGTTCTCCCTCCTGATAGTCCACATTCTTCCTTGCTTGGTCTGCATATCTGCTTTGCCTGTTTTGTGCTGTCTCGATTCGTTTTCGAATGAGTTTAATCTTTTCTTTTGTCTGCTGAATTAATTCTGGACCCAAAATCTTGCGTTCTCCAACTTCATCCCAATGCACTGGTGATCTGCATTTCCTTCCATATAATGCTTCATACGGTGGCATTCCAATACTGGCGTGATAGCTGTTATTATAAGAAAATTCCACTAGGGGTAAATGTTCATCCCAACTACCTTCAAAATTGATCGCACAAACTCGTAACATATCTTCAATCATTTGAATTGTCCTTTCACTTTGACCGTCAGTTTGCGGATGATAGGCTGTACTCATATTCAACTTCGTTCCTAGACATTCTTGGAATTGTCTCCAAAATCTTGAATTGAAACGAGGATCTCGATCCGATACAATTGATACTGGTACTCCATGACGCATCACAATTTCTTTGAGATACATGTGCACTAATTTGTCGAGCGAAAATCTTTCATTAATTGGTAGAAAATGTGCCGACTTCGTAAGTCTGTCAATGATTACCCATATCGCATCATGATTTGCCCTAGTCCTCGGTAGTCCTACCACAAAATCCATCGCTAGATGTTCCCATTTCCATTCTGGAATGTCTAATGGTTGCAATAACCCACTCGGACGTTGGTGTTCTGCTTTAACTCGCTGGCATATGTAGCATTTACTCACCCATTCTGCTATCTCCTTCTTCATATTCGGCCACCAAAAGTTTTCCTTCAAATCGCGATACATTTTCGTGCTTCCTGGATGAATGGAATACTTCGAATTGTGCGCATCTCGCATAATTTCTTCTTTTAATTCTGCCACGTTAGGGATCCAGATTCTTGACGCAAAACGTAAAATTCCTTCATTATCTTTCTGAGTTGTAATCTCTTCTCCTGTTAAGTTGTCGTCTTGACTCATCACTTCTTCTTGACAACGGCGAATCTTTTACAGCAATTCTGGTTGGAAAGTCATAGCGTAGATAGTTTCTGCAGATTCATTGGGAATACGAATTTCGATTTCCAATTTGTCAAATTCCTTGGCCAATTCTTCGCATGAAGTTAACCGATTCAATCTTTCTTTTCTGCTTAGCGCATCTGCTACAACATTTGCTTTTCCTGGATGATAACTGATTGTAACATCGTAATCTTTAATCAATTCCAGCCATCGACGTTGTCGCATGTTTAGTTCCTTTTGCGTGAAGATATACTTCAGACTTTTATGATCCGTGTAGATTTCACATTTTTCACCGTACATATAATGTCTCCAAAGCTTCAATGCAAATACAATTGCTGCCAATTCCAGATCATGCGTAGGATATTTCTGCTCATGAGGTTTAAGTTGTCTCGACGCATATGCAATGATGTTACCATGTTGCATCAACACACATCCTAAACCACGATATGAAGCGTCACTGTAAATAACAAAATTTCCTTGCTCGTCTGGCAGTACTAATACTGGTGCCGTCACCAACCGATTCTTCAACTCTTGAAAACTTTCTTCACACTTACTATTCCATTCGAACTTTTCACTTTGTCGAGTTAACTTGGTCAGCGGTGTTGCTATCTTCACAAAATCTTTGACAAATCTTCGATAATATCCTGCCAAACCTAAGAAACTTCGAACCTCTGTCGGCGTCTTTGGTCTTTCCCAATTCAACACAACTTCAATCTTTGCTGGATCAACTTGAATGCCTTCTCTGCTGATGATGTGCCCTAGAAACTGCACTTCTTTTAACCAAAATTCGCATTTGGAAAATTTTGCATAAAGCTGCTCCTTCCGTAATATCTCCAATGTCGTTCTTAAATGCGCTGCATGCTCTTCTTCCGTCTTTGAATAGATCAAGATGTCATCAATAAATATAATGATAAACTTATCCAAATACTTCTTGAATATTCGATTCATCAAATCCATAAACGCTGCAGGTGCATTCGTCAATCCAAAAGCCATTACAAGAAATTCATAGTGTCCGTACCTTGTTCTAAACGCTGTCTTTGGAATATCTTCGGCCTTGATCTTTAACTGATGATAGCCTGATCGTAAGTCGATTTTCGAAAACCATGCTGCTCCTTTTAGTTGATCAAATAAATCATCAATGCGAGGTAAAGGATATTTATTCTTGATAGTTAACTTGTTCAGCTCACGATAATCAATACACAGTCGCATACTACCATTCTTCTTTTTCACGAACAATACTGGCGCACCCCATGGGGATACACTTGGCCTTATAATTCATTTGTCAAGAAGTTCTTGCAACTGCTTTGATAATTCCCTAATTTCAACATGTGCCATTCGATATGGAGCTTTCGAAATTGGTTCAGTCCCTGGCGTCAAGTCAATAGTGAATTCGATTTCTCGATCTGGTGGAAGTCCTGGTAATTCGTCTGGAAAAACATCAAGAAATTCACAAACTGCAGGAATATCTTCAATCTTCAAATTTCCCTTTTCAACATCCCGTACATAGGCTAAATAAGCTTGACATCCTTGACGTAGCAATCTTCTCGTCTGCATTATTGATAGGAATTTCTGCTTTTGCTTCTCACCTTTAAATATTACCGTTTCATTTTCTTCAGTTTGCAATTTCACTCTCTTATTCGCACAATCAATTTGAGCATTATTACTAGACAGCCAATCCATTCCTAAAATAATATCAAACTCCCCTAACCTAAAAGGTATCAAATCAACTGAAAAATGACATCTCCCTATCTCAATATCACAGCTCGGACATACTCGATCTACTGCAATCTGATCATTATTCGCTAATTTTATGACTAACACTTCATCCAACCACTGAATCTCACAATCTATCTTAGAGATAAAAGCTTCATAAATAAAAGATCTAGTAGCTCCTGAATCAATCAATACTAAAGCATTTACGGAATTTACAGGGAGTGTACCTGCAACCACATTGGACTCTGTACCGCTTCCTTCATTGACATGTTGAAAGTCCTTGCTCTGGGCTGATTTTGCTGTGGTAGTGGAGGTGGAGGTAATGCTAAAATTCTTGGAATACTGGCAGCCATTGCAATTCCTCTGCAGTCTTTGGCGATATGTCCTTTTCTCCCACATTGGAAACAAGTAACTTCTGCCTTTCCCATTGGACATTCTCCAGAATAGTGTCCCCTTTGCTTGCACTTGAAACACGTAGCATTTAGCTTGTTGCAAACTCCTGTATGCTTTCTACCACACGTTCTGCAGTCAGGTATAAACGGTCGGATAAGTCTCTGCTGAATTGGGGCTGGAAGTCGATTTCCCATCCTCTGATTGTTCTGCTCTGGCCTTTTGAAATTTACTTTTCCCCGAGCTTGAAATCCCGGCCTTTTGTTGAAACGATTCTGAAAATTCCCTGGTCCTTTCTCTTTCTGAGCTGCTTCGCTTTCTCCTTCAATAATTATAGCCTTCTGAACAACAGCCATATAAGTTGTCAATTCAAACACAGCTACCCTGCTATGAATCCATGGTTTCAGTCCTTGCTGAAATCTCTTGGCCCGCTTCTCGTCCGTATCCACCTGCTCTGGAACAAACCTTGCCAATTCAGTAAACTTGGTCTCATAATCCGCAACCGATAAGTTGTCTTGTTTCAGCTCTAGGAACTTGATCTCCATCTGGTTCTTCATAAAACGAGGAAAATATTTCTCCAAGAAAAGATTAGTGAATCTGTTCCAGGTCACCACACCTTCTTCCAAAGCTTTCTTTGATTCCCACCAGTAATTAGCTTCGCCTTTTAGAAAATAGCTAGCGAAATCTGTCTTCTGCTCTTCCTCAACCTTTATCAACGAAAAAGCCTTTTCCATCTCTTTCAGCCAAGCTCTCGCTTTTGTGGGATCTGTGGAACCCATAAATTCCGGAGGCTTCACCGACTGAAATTGCTTGAAAGTAGTCGTAGGTGCTGCTGGTGGTATTTGATGTCCTGGATGAGCGGCTTGCTGTAACATCTGTTGCTGGAACTGCTGTTGCTGCTGCTGCATTTGTTGTTGCATCATCAACATCTGCTGTTGCATGAGATTAAACATCTGATCCATCTGTTTATTATTGTTTTGGCCATCGGTGTTTCCATTCGATGAGTCGGGCTGCGCTTTTCTCTTAGGTGCCATTTTTCTAGTAAATAAATAATGGATCTTATTTAATAACAGTATATTAAACATATATTAAAACAGTCGATTTGAGAAAATAAAATAACTTATTAAATAACTGAATAGATAAAACAGTATGATATGTTTTAAATTTAATTAATAATTTTTTTTTTTACAACATGATCGTGAATAAAACTACATTTGTAAATATGCAATGGTACTGAAATAAATGTAAATGCTTAAATGACTGGGAATAAAATAAAGAAAACGTGCAAAAGATTATCTCATATATATATATAGGTAGAACACCAGCTACAGGTGTCAATGTTTGATACAAAAACCTATGATATAACAGTCGTACTGCTACTACTATCAGTCAGAGTCAGTAGCTACACTCATACAATACTATACTGCCTCTATCTACAAAATATACATAATACAACACTCATCGATCTGCTAATCTCAAAATCCTGGTGGTACGTGGCTCAACTCCTCCTGCAATGCCTCTAGCACTGCCTCGGTAAGTCCTAATGCTCTGCGATATGCTGTCTCCGCGCTAAGATCCTGCTGTCTCAAATCAGTAAGCTGCTGAAAACTATTCTGACGAATCTGATGTAGTCTCTCTCTCAGTATATAATCTGGTCGTAATGCTCTGACAGGACCATCTGTCTGCGTCTCATACAATCCAAGGATCTCTCTACACTGGTTCTGCCATCTAATCCTCTCCTCCATCTCTGCCTGAAAGCGCTGGTAAGTCACTGTATGATGCTCATGAAGATCAGTGCTGGAACCTCGAGAAGGTAATGGTCCATCTACCACGATCTCATCTATAAACTCCGGCTGAGGAAACTGATAAACTCCTGGAACAGGTGCATAAATGGCTAATGGGGCAGGAAATAATACAGGCTGCTCCATAGGCGCATACACTGGCGGCTCTGCCTCTGGCTCCATATGTGGCAGCTCTTGAATCTCGACTGGTGGCATAGGAATCTGAGGCTCTAAATCCTCCTACTGCGGAAGATCAACCATATCAGGAATATCGAACCTCGGGAACTCTAATGGTGGAAAATCTGGTATCTCTGGCTCAAAATATGGAAAATAATCTGCAAAACCTGGTACCTCTGGGGGAAGTGGTATCTCTGGTGCTGGCTCAGGTGGCAATGGAGGTAAGATCTGCTCTGACACTGGGGCTACTACCGGTGCATCCACGGGATCTGTCTCGGTCCTCTCCGTAGACGATGATAAAGAAGCCATCTAATATACATAAAAATAATAACACAAAAACAATCAAATCACAATCCTAAACTCATAACTTCTAATCACATAGACAAACAATCCTGACACTCTTAATCTCATCCTATCTCATTTTCCTATCTTATCTTAGCCCTAACGTTCTTGTTTTCAAAGGTCAAACCTAAGCTCTGATACCAACTATAACACCCTCCAAATCCGGGGTATAGATTTGGGGCATTATTAACAACAATTACCAACTATACCTGCACAAGAGGAATATAAATATAATAATTACCCCGAACTATCACTACTCAGGATCTTTTAAGGGTTGAGTTTGAAAACAAGAATCATGCACTACACTTTATTACAAACCCAACTAAATAAAACCTGTCTCAATAACTCTCTTTATTACAAACTTTATTCTATCTACAGTTTCACTACACAATCTTTTATTCAAACTACACAAAACTTTTATTTAACCCAACATTACTACTTATCCTGCTACACCTGATCTGGCAATTCAAAACTCTCTTCGAGAATAGGAAGGAACACTCTTGGTATAAGAGGGTCCCGCTGCTTGACTCGCTTGTTGACTATGCGGGTCCTGATGGGTTTCATTCTCTACCTTAACTGTAAAACAATCACTACACCATAAATGGCCTACAGCAACACCAAGAAAATGTTACAACAGGCCCAAAAAAATGTTACCACAGCCAGAAAAAGGCCTAAGGTAACATAAAAATTAAGTTGCTTTTTTCCGAGTTACCTTTGGCCCCTAAGGTAACATTCTTTTACCCTGATGCAACCTTGAATTTTATGTTACAATAGGCTTCAAAGGTAACATCAAAGTATGTCTATAGTATCACACTATACATGTTACCTTTGCACTTAGAATTTGCAAAAAAAAAATGGGCCCCACATGTAAGGCCACTGTGGGCCCCACATGTGGTTCACCAAATCATTGTAACATTTTTTCCCTACTGTAACCGTTTTATAATAATTTGTATTATATTATACTAATTTGTTTATAATATTGAAGTACCTAATGTAACATATTTCTCAAAAAAAAAATTGACATGATTTGTTTGTAAATTGAACATGCCATAAACCTGTTTTTCATACAAGTCAACAAAATAAAATTCAAACAACCAAACAAAGAATCTGTATGCATCTCCACGTTATTTAGCTCCAATTACGGTATTTAAGAACATGATTATTCTTTGTTCTCCTTGAAAGAATCTGTATGCATCTCCTTATTTCATCATCTCTTCCGATTACTGGATCAAGCTTTCCTGACCTTGCCATACAAGTACATGGGAGTCTACCAGTGTGAATGAAAAGGACTCTTCTCCCTTCCCATTTGGTTGGATTCCCAGCCATCTGCTTCATCATTTCATAAGCAGCTTTTCCACTACAAGTAACACGTAATGTAAAAATTTCAGAAACCAAATAAATAGCCTTTGGTAAAACCACAACTGTCACAAAATTTAACAAGAGATATTTTCATTTTACATTTTACTAAAATAGGCATTAGTTTATATGGACCACTCTTTAAATACGTAATCATAAGAAGCATCTACTATATTGATTTAGTTAGTGGTATATGTATATTAATTTCTGGACAACTATATACTCTCTGCACCAGGTAACCTTGAAACCTATGAAATTTTAGTTCTTCTAACCAAATAAATAGCCCTTTTTTCTTCACAATTTATGCACTAAGAAATTCTAAAATTATATATTATAGTATAGTCAATAGTCCCAAATGCTTCAACAAAAATTAGCAAAACTTACCAGATAGTGCCACAAGGTCAACTATATCAAGTCCTTGTAGCTTAAATTTGGTCAGTATTGTCTGGAAAGTGTTGAGCCACTCAAACGCGCACCTCTCGAGTCCCTTCTTCCTAATGAAACCTCCCAACTAGGTCCACCAGTCTACATACAACATAGGAAATGATCAGTTTTATGTTTTTCATGTAAGGTTATAGTACTATTCACTTCACTTGTCATACTAGAGAGGTAAGTTTGGTGCATGTATATATCTGATGTATAAATCGAACAATTTATAGTAATAATGACATGAACTATTTCATTTGTAGCAAGAGAAATTGTATGCAAAATGTTTAAATTTACCAAAACAGTAGAGTCCCTAGCAGCCAGAGCCATGATATCAGCACACGAGACTGTCTGAGGGCACTCTCTCTCGAGTGTCGATTTTATCTGGTCGATAACATCAAAACCACGTACAGAGTTTCAGTTAGGGTTAGAACCTTTTTCACTGATTATACTACTGCTGTTGTCTAAGAGTATTGATGCATCACATCCCTGCATGGTGAAACAATGAATTAATTAGACATTAGACATGCACTTTTAATAGAAGATCAACCAGTTACTTTAACATCGGTTGATTTAAACCTTGACAAACCAGTCATGGAAATGGAGGCGGGGCAGGGAAGCAGCCATACGAGTATCTTTTGCAACAGCATTGGAAATGATAGACTTGACTATCTGGACCGCATGTGGGAAAGAACGATAATAAAACTGAGGGTATAGATAACCTATATTAGTTTTGCGAGAGAAGTAGAGTGGTGCAAATGTTAAAAGAGTTATAAGCATGAGAATGCTAATGGAATTAGCCATTTCCGTTTACTCTCTTGTATAAAAATCAAGGCTTATGATTTGATGAATGTTGATAATAAATAGCTGGTTTATATAATAGGGGTTATGGGGAGCAGGAATATAGCTGGTTTATATAACTTCGTGTTTGTACATTCATTTATTTGAGTTTAGGTTTTTATGGAGCAGGAGCACCTGCTCATTGACCAAAAACTACAGTCCTGCATTATAATTTAGTACCAAACCAGGCAATATTAATATTTAAATTGTTCTAGTTGATAGTCGGATAATTGTGAGGCTGAAACTTTCATGGTCTGGAGTTGTTAGCTGTACAACTAGGTACCTTCTCAGAACTGACAAAGTTACAACTTCTTTCTAGTTTTAGCATTACTTTATATCCATATTTCAAGTGGAGTACAACTAGGTGATTTAGTAGGGAGGTAGAGGACATGAATTACTTTTTCTAGGTAGGTAATTAAGAGTTACAGAGAAAGACAACTAGAAATCACCTTGCAACATAGAATGCTGAATTTTCCAGCATAAATAACTTATTGCTACAACCAATGGCAAGAGCACCGCCTGAACCACCTTCACCGGTCAGAATTGATATTGTTTGTACTTTCAGGCCAAATATAGCTCTCAAATTATATGCAATTGTTTCCCCTGTATTCTATTTTTATATATGAATTTACTTTTTATTACGCACAAATTTCCTAAATACTCTGAGACAGCCCTTAAATTACTAACCTGAATTCCGGCTTCGCAATATACTACAATCTTTGACTAACAATATTCAGGTAAGACATATTATCAAATACATTAAAATGGCATGCAACTGTACTTTTCTTTAATCCTCTGCTTACCCAACCACTAATCACAACTACAAACATATAAATGATTACATTAATATCCTAAATTAGGTACTACCAACCAAAACTATTAGCTTGAATTTACTTACACCATTACAATATAACAAAGTGACATATAAAGACAAACATATGCATCTATTGAATTGATTAACCGAATATACAGAAATTAAAACCCGAAAAGTTGCGAAAAACTACCTTTGGAGAAAACAGGGGTTTGTCTCCAACACCTATATATAGAATCAATTGAAAACATGAGTTGAAATTATTATGTACACATTATTATGTACACATTTAAACAATTAAATTAAAATTGAGATGAAATTAAGATGTAATTTGTAATTAGAGCTATGAGTTGTGCGATTTTACGTACCATTCCGATGTTGAAACAGTGAGATTGGCGAAGCGGGTGCGAAACGAGACGATGGAGAAGATGTGGAACCCTGTCGCTTTTACCATTGAAACAGACCACCAATCTCCGCAAGCATCTACAAACATATAATCATATAAAAAATAATAATACAAAAAAACCCTAATTGTAAAACCCAATTTGGAAAAATACCCTAATTGAGAAACCCGATTTCAGAAGAAGAACCGATTATAAAACAAGAAGACCCGAAATTAGTGAATCCCCAAACCAATTATGTTGAGAAACAAGAAGACCCGGTTGAATCCTTCTACAGTGAAGCCCCAAATCCTAGCTAATCTATAATTTATTTTGAAATCCCAAATCTATAATTGTTCAATTGAAAACTGAGAGATACCGAGAGAGAGATATGTTTAGACAGATAGAAACCCTAGCTCGAGTCCAATTAGTCAATTAGCCACTGTGAGAGAAAATGTGAGAGAAAATGAGAGAGAGAGAGAGAGAGAGAATGAGAGGGAGATAAGATATGTCTGAAATTTTACCGCCTCTCTAAAAATTTCGAGCCCGCCTGATTGAAAGCCCAACTAATTTCATTTCTTTTTTTAATAAATTTTAAGTTTTAATAGGGTTTAAATTTTTTATTGATAAAAAATTATCAATTATTAATAAATACAGTTCATAAAATTTTTTAAAAAATAATTTATCAATCTTAATTAATATAAATATTTTTGCTTAATTATATTATAAAAATTGATTAATTTTCATGTCAAATAATTATATATATTTAATTGTTTGTAAAATGTAATACTTTTTTATCCATTAATACCCTATTGTAACATAAATTCCTACATGTTACTCGTATGTAACACTTTGAATCTATAGTAACATGTTATAATGGCTGTGGTAACATCAAAAATACTACGTTGCGGTAGGCTAAGATGAGCATACCTAAGGTAACACAATTTTGTAACATGCACGATTAAACCATTGCGATAGGCCATCTATGGTATAGTGAATAGGAGTGACAATAAAATAAATGAGCCAAAATTGCTCAACAAGCCTGTAACAATATATATATATATATATATATTATAAAGAGAGAGAATTAAATGAACCAATAAGCTGCTGGTTTGAACAACCATCTGTATCTGTATATGATAATAATTTGCCAATGATGGCGAGTGCCAAATGAACAAGACTGGAAACAAGAACCAACATATGCACTATAATCTGCTGATCAGTCAGAATATAGTGCGGATCTATACCCAACTGCATAGACCCAACCAACATAAGGAGTACTCAGGCAACTATGGCCTATTAATTAATGGTCTGGGAAAAACCCAGCCTTTATAGTAACCATCCAGTCCAAGGCTGAGCATCCGGAACAATCGGTATGCTATTGATATATCCCAACACCAGGATATACCAGAGTATATGTAGGGTAAAAGAATTGAAATATGAACAGGGAATTCAATAAATTGGGTAAATCAAGAATTGAAATGAAACTGGAACAAGTAATAATAAATGGATAACAGTGTATATGAACAATGATTATCAAAGAGAATTGATACGATAGAAAAGAAATATAAATCACTATTCTGAATTTAGAATAGGGGAAAAACTTGCCTTGCGCGTACTTAACCTGGTTTAACTCACTTTCTTCTGACCCTAGCTTGCTCTGCCTTGCTAACACTGAACAAATCATGGAAAGATAGGCGTTTAGATAATTTACTATATACGCGTATCTTGAATGATATCACGCAACCTTATCAGTCTACCCATGCGTTTCTATCTGACTCGCATATATATATATATATATATATATATATATATACATTTATACAACACATCTATTCACATAATCACATAAAGCACGTAGCACGTAAGGCACATAATTAATTTTTTAGATTTATAATTATTTTTAGAATCAATTCTGGGCTTATACCTACATTACTAGTCGTATCTGATTTTATTATAATTTTTCGGGATTTATTCAACTCAGTTATACCCCTATTAGGGCCTACGAACTATTAATTATCACAAGATCACTCTCTTCCGGGAGAATTTATGATTCACAATTATTTTTATTGGATTCGTCTCATTTTTCTGAGTCTAGGGGTCTTCGTTTTGCTCAAATCGGACTAACGGTTTAATTATTATGAATTAAACAAGATTTAATTAATTAATAACTAATTATAAATAATTAATTATAATTAATTAATCCTTAATTATATTTTTAGATAATTATTTAATAATTATTGCATTTTAAAATAATTAATCCCTAATTATTAGGATTAATTACAATTTACTACACTAATTTATTAATTATTAACGCTTACCCGATCAGATCGATTATTTACAAATAATCAATCGATACAATTAACTGATACGTTATTTATCAAATAACTATGAATTACTCGAATTATAAATCACTTAACGATTAATCACTCGTATAATTATGAGCTACTCGCAATTCTCGCCTAATTATCGAATTATTCTATTATTATTAAAACTCGTACGATTCGCTAAACAGATAATTACCGATAACTATTTATACGGTACGAATAATTATTACAATATTATTCGATTAACTAACGCTCCAATAATAATTCTAATTATCGAATCATTATTCGCACTATTAACTAATTCTTAGATTATTAATTACCTCACTTAATTATTTCTAATCTTTATTCACTAATTAATTACCTAATTATTAATTAATTACCCAATTATTAATTAATTAGATAATTAATAAATAATTAGATAAATTATTAAATAATTAATTAAATAAATAAATTCAAATTTATAATTAAATAAAATAATTCAAAAATTATAAATACTATTTTTCATAATATAAAACTAATTTTTAATTAATTATTAGAATTATTAAAACTGATTTTTACTTACTAAAATATAAATAAATAATTAATTTATTTAGAAACACAAAAACATAACAGGATTTAGGGTTTTTAGGATTGAAACCGGGTCGAAACCGGGTTGCAAACCGGGTCGTCCCCGACCCGATCGGGTCGAGAAGAACACCGCCCGCATTCCCAGAATCCGACGCCGGCGGAGATTTTCCGGCGAACCAAACGCTCGATTCCAGGTTCTTCTCGAAGCATAACAACACAACGACATCTCCCCTTCTGCTTCCTGGCCTTTCCCCGTCCTCCTTCCTCGTCGAACACCGCCGGAGACGAAGAACAACGGCGGCGTCGCCGTTTTTCCGACGAACCCAAAACCAAAGCCAAACACCACGAATCCGGTACCAAAATACTCCCTATTCGACGATCTACATCCTCATGGCAACGAAATCATTAAACAATCAACAGAAATTCAAACCCGAATTCGCGATTAAAACCCGAAAATATGAAAGTAAAATCAGATAATCAAACATTAAAACTAATTACATAATCAAAAACTACGATTCTTGGGCTTCAAAACGGATACTTACACTAACGATTTGGACTCCGGAATCACGATGAAAATCGCCTTTGATTCTCCTGCTCTGTTCTTCACAAAACCCTAACCCTAATTTCTTTTTCTTTTTCTTTTTATTTTCTGATTTTTTCTGAATAATTAACTGATTTAATTACTAATAAATCGTGTATTTATATTTATGAAAATAATACCCCTAAGTAAAATTAAGGGTCTAATTACACTCCTAATAAAAATATTTGGCCCCAATTTTTATAATTTTTGGGTATTAATAATGAATTTTTAAATATCCAATAAATACAAAATAAATACTAAAAATTCCCAAAAATTGTGAAAAATACAAAAATACAAAGAAAAATGATATATGATAATTTCATGATCATATAAAAATAAAAATGTGATTTTTGTGGGGTTTTTGGTACCCGAAGGGGTCCGGAAAAGTCGTTTTTTCGCGAAAAAGGTCAATTTGTAAAACGTCTAGGGGTTCAAAATAGCGATATGGTATAGGGCATTTTTGGTAAAATAGGACCAATAATTTTATTTGAAATACGGGCTTTTAAAACACTGTTTGAGCTGTACGGGTTTTGATATAAGATATATAACTTGCGATAAAACATTCAATAAATATCCAAAACACATTCGGATCATAACAGACAACACGTAGCACATAACGATTAGGGTTTAATGACTCAACACAGTTAATCACATAATAATACACACAATTTATCTTTATTATGATATAATACAAGCGTAATTTCTCGGTCGTTACAGTCAGTGATGAGAAGGGAGAGTTGGGAGAGAGAGAACAGGGAAAATAGAGGGGTGAGAGCAGAGACCGATGAGAAGGAGATATAAACGGGGTTAACAAAATGGGGGGGAGATATAAGGGGGAAATAAAATTTTCACTTGGGGGCAAACTAAAAATAGAGGAGATGGAATGAAAAAATGGCCTAAAAAGTGAAATTTGGGTGAAGGGGGAAATGAAAATTTAAACAAGGGGAAAATGAAAAAGTGGGGTTCAAGGTGAAACAGGGGTAAATAGATATTTTTTTATTTATATGTATTATTTTATAATTTTTTTAATTTTACTTTATTTTATAAGAAGATAATCAAAATTAATATATCTTAACATCCGTATGGTTGGATCGTCGAAAAATTTATTTAAAAATCATTTTGTTAATGAGGAACGTGTCTAGTTTGAGAAAGTAGTACTTCAACTAGAATCTTCTTGTAAAGTTATGCAATATATTTTTTTGAATTTATAAATTATTACATAAAATTTTAGATTACATATTAATGTAATAAAATTCAATCTAACATTTTCATTAATTTATAATTCACTTAAACAAATATATATTAATATCCATATGGTTGGATATTAGAAAAAAATCATTTCAAAAAATTATTTTGTTAAGCAGGAACGAAATCCATTTTAGGAACTACCACTTTCACTACATTTTCGTTATAATTTCAAGCAAGATATATTTGAAAATTTTAAAATATTTTTTAAGTGAATAAAATCAATATATATTAACATCAACAGTTTAAGGAATATATATTAACAAAGTCAATAAAATATATGGCATTAAAAATAATTGTCTGAAATTTAAAATGTGTTGTCTTAACAAAAGTCATACAACAGTTTTTAATATAAAATAATTGTGGGATGTAATATCAACCAAATAAATAGTGCCAAATTCATACAACGGTTTATAACCAAAAAAGGTTATTTAAAAACAATGTCAATAACGGTTTCCAAGAAATAAACCGTTGTTGAATCACACAACGGTATTTTTAAAAAGCCTGTTGTACATAGTTTATACGACAACGTCTGAGAAAAATCATTTTAAAAAATTAATCCTGTAAATCGGGAACGAGTCTCGTTGTCGGGAGGGGTACTTTTACCAGATGTTTCTAAACATGGCATGCAAAATGAATTTCAAATTTTTTAATAATTTGTTCTTATGACTAAAATCTATATATTTTAACATCCGTACGGTTGGATCGTCGAAAAATCATTTTAAAAAATTAATCCTGTAAATCGGGAACGAGTCTCGTTGTCGGGAGGGGTACTTTTACCAGATTTTTCTAATCCTGGCATGCAAATGAATTTCAAATTTTTTAATAATTTTTTCTTATGACTAAAATCGATATATCCTAACATCCGTACGGTTGGATCGTCGAAAAATCCTTTTAAAAAATTAATCCTGTAAATCGGGAACGAGTCTCGTTATCGGGAGGGGTACTTTTACCAGATTTTTCTAATCCTGACATTCGAGATGAATTTCAAATTTTTTAATACTTTTTTCATGTGACTAAAATGAGTATTTCTTAACATCCGTACGGTTGGATCGTCGAAAAATCATTTTAAAAAATTAATCCTGTAAATCGGGAACGAGTCTCGTTGTCGGGAGGTGTACTTTTACCAGATTTTTCTAATCCTGGCATGCAAAATGAATTTCAAATTTTTTAATAATTTTTTCTTATGACTAAAATCGATATATCCTAACATCCGTATGGTTGGATCATCGAAAAATCATTTTAAAAAATTAATCCTGTAAATCGGGAACGAGTCTCGTTGTCGGGAGGGGTACTTTTACCAGATTTTTCTATTCCTGGCATGCAAAATGAATTTCAAATTTTTTAATACTTTTTTCATGTGAATAAAATGAGTATATCTTAACATCCGTACGGTTGGATCATCGAAAAATCATTTTAAAAAATTAATCCTATAAATCGGGAACGAGTCTCGTTGTCGGGAGGGGTACTTTTACCAAATTTTTCTTATCCTGGCATGCAAAATGAGTTTCAAATTTTTTAATAATTTGTTCTTATGACTAAAATCGATATATCTTAACATCCGTACGGTTTGATCGTCGAAAAATCATTTTAAAAAATTAATCCTGTAAATCGGGAACGAGTCTCGTTGTTGGGAGGGGTACTTTTACCAGATTTTTCTAATCCTGACATGCAAAATGAATTTCAAATTTTTTAATAATTTTTTATTATGAATAAAATCGATATATTCTAACATCTGTACGGTTGGATCGTCGAAAAATCATTTTAAAAAATTAATCCTGTAAATCGGGAACGAGTCTCGTTGTTGGGAGGGGTACTTTTACCAAATTTTTCTAATCCTGGCATGCAAAATGAATTTCAAATTTTTTAATAATTTATTCTTATAACTAAAATCGATATATCTTAACATTCGTACGGTTGGATCGTTGTCATTTTAAAAAATTAATCCTGTAAATCGGGAACAAGTCTCGTTGTTGGGAGGGGTACTTTTACCAAATTTTTCTAATCCTGGCATGCAAAATGAATTTCAAATTTTTTAATAATTTGTTCTTACGACTAAAATCGATATATCTTAACATCCGTACGGTTGGATCGTTGAAAAATCATTTTAAAATATTAATCCTGTAAATCGGGAACGAGTCTCGTTGTCGGGAGGGGTACTTTTACCAGATTTTTCTAATCCTGACATTCGAGATGAATTTCAAATTTTTTAATACTTTTTTCATGAAACTAAAATGAGTATTTCTTAACATCCGTACGGTTGGATCCTCTAAAAAATTATTAAAAAAATTTATCTTTTTCATTAGGTATGAAAAAATCTAGTACGAGGCAACACCCAACGGTTTTTTATGAAAAATTCTTGTCTGAAATAAATTATGACAACAGTTTTTTTGAAAAAAACCGTTGTCTTAGATGATCAACTTTTTTAAATCTTACAGCTGATATTAAATCTACTTTTAATCAACGGCTCTAATTACACCAACTCAACAATCCAAGTGAATGTTTTTTCCCCAATCACATGGTGCCACCTCATCACAAGCAACACTTCAGAAATTTCAAGAATCAGACTTACAGACAATGGTTTTTTATGAAAAAAGGTTGTCTTAGATGAACATTGACAACATTTATTTGAACAAAAGCTGTTGTATAAGCGTAGCAGCGTTTTTTAATCTAATGGCTGATAATAAATATACATTCAATCAACTGCTCTTATTACACCAACTCAGCAATCCAAGTGAATGTTTTTTCACCAATCACATGGTGCCACCCCATCACAAACAAGTGTGAAAAAATCTTTTAAAAAATTTATCTTGTTCATCGGGAACGAATCCCGTGTTGGGGAGAAGTGCTTTTACCAGATTTTTCTAATCCTGACATTCGAGATGAATTTGAAATTTTTTAATACTTTTTTCATGTGACTAAAATAAGTATATCTTAACATCCATACGGTTGGATCGTTGAAAAAATTATTTAAAAAAAATTATATTGTTCATCGGGAACGAATTTCATGTTGGGAAGTAGTGCTTTTACCAGATTTTTCTAAACCTGACATTCGAGATGAATTTGAAATTTTTTAATACTTTTTTCATGTGACTAAAATAAGTATATCTTCACCTCCGTACTGTTGAATCGTCAAAAAAATCATTTAAAAAATTTATCTTGTTCATCGGGAACGAATCCCGTGTTGGGAAGTAGTGCTTTTACCAGATTTTTCTAATCTTGACATTCGAGATGAATTTGAAATTTTTTAATACTTTTCTCATGTGACTAAAATAAGTATTTCTTAACATCCGTACGGTTGGATCATCTAAAAAATCATTTAAAAAATTTATCTCTTTAATCGGGTATGGAAAAAAATCTAGTACGAGGCAACATCCAACGGTTTTCTATGAAAAAGTCTTGTCTGAAATAAATAGTGACAACAGTTTTTTTGAAAAAAACCCGTTGTTTTAGATGATCAACTTTTTTAAATCCTACGGCTGATATTAAATCTACTTTTAATCAACAGCTCTAATTACACCAACTCAACAATCCAAGTGAATGTTTTTTCACCAATCACATGGTGCCACCTCATCACAAGCAATGCTTCAGAAATTTCAAGAATCAGACTTACAGACAACGGTTTTTTATGAAAAAAGGTTGTCTTAGATGAACATTGACAACATTTATTTGATCAAAAGCTGTTGTGTAAGCGTAACAACGTTTTTTAATCTAATGGCTGATATTAAATATACTTTCAATCAACTGCTCTTATTACACCAACTCAGCAATCCAAGTGAATGTTTTTCACCAATCACATGGTGCCACCTCATCTCCTCTTAATGAACGTCTCTCATTATACCAGCTCACCAATACAAGTGACAATGGTTTTATGAGCAAAACGCTTTTGTGATGTCGTGACATACAACAGAATAAAAACACTTGTATGTCAAGTGATATTTAGACAACACAATGGAAGTACGTTGTTTGATTCCAGCTTAACTAATCTATTGAGAAAACACTTGTCTCATTCCAACAACGGTGTTTCACAACGTTGTCTCCATTACTTTCAGACAATGCAAAATTAAACTGTTGTACAAACTACCTCATTTGCACAACATATCTTTAGAAAGACTTGTCTGTGTCGATTACCTAGACAATAGTTTTTAAAGCATTGTAGGAATGATGAAATCTTTTTATTTAAACAACACCTTATCTCATAAAACGGTTGTCTGATACGATATGCTAGACAACAGTTTTAAACCTATTGTAGTAAAGGGATTCACACAACACCTGTTTTCTGGTTTTTAAAAAACTGTTGTGTAAAATTTCCGGGCAACACTTTTTTTGTCAAGCGTTATCTGATGGGTGTTGTCTGATGACATTTTTCTTGTAGTGTAACAGGTTTTTGAGATAGTGACCTAGGTGTAATGTTGAAGATCGAAAAAGCACAGCTGGTATGGCTTTTTACTTAAATAAAGGGCTAATTTCCGGGTCTCTCAGAAATAGTGTTGTGTTACTCTTTCCTTGTGGGAAGCTGAGTTAATGGCAGCCACAACAGCTGCTTGTCACGCTATTTGGTTGAAGAAGCTTTTAGAACAGGTTACGGGCAAGGAAGTTGGTCCTGTGATGATCTACATTGATAAAAAATCTGCTATCGATTTATCCAAAAACCCTACGTTCCATGGTAGAAGCAAACAAATAGATATAAGGTTCAACTTCATCGGGGAGTGTATGGAGAAGAGAGAGATCCTGGTTAAACATGTTCGCATGGATGAGCAACGAGCAGACTCCCTCACGAAGGCCCTTATACTGCTAAGTTTGAGATAATGAGGGAATTGATGGGTGTTAATGCATGAGCATAGATAAATTTAGATTATGGGAGATCTTGTTGGGCTTTTTACTCAAAATTTGTTGGCTCAGTAATTACTGGGTTTTGTTTCATTTGTTTTGGTTGATCTGCAAGTCTGTGTCAAACTGCTAGAAATAGTCAAGCCAGTCATGGAGATCTTTTAAGAGTCTAATTTGTTAACGCTTGAATAAGAGCAGTTTTTGGATCATTAGTTATCACGTTGTCGTAGTTTTTAGCTACTAGTTGTTTTGCTTAATGTATTGCTTATATATGTAATTGTTGCAAGTAATAAAATTAATACTTATCGTATAATGTATTTTCCTCAATTAATTCTATTAAACTTATAAGTTTAACAGAATTTGTGTAGTTATTTTTCAACAAAGATCACAAGACTTGAAGAGTTTAAGAATAAATCATGCATTGTATCACGATGCATATAAGCATCTTTGAGGAAATGTAGCACCTGAAAAATAACATATATCATTTGACAACTTTCACCAAATAATTTACTTTGGTTTCTAACATTTCATGTATTCAAATTAACGTATAAAGAAGTGTGTGTTAAAGAATCTGTTTCATTCATCCACACGAGACTTACATTTCAAATCACATCTGCAGAGTAAGGTGACAACGTTCTAGAAGTACAACATGCAACACAACCGAGGCCGGAAGGAAGTTCGACAATTCACTCAACTCCGACCGTTATGTCTATTAGGTAGGGCATGGTTTAGAAGGTTGACATCGTATTTTTAAATTTTCACTTTAGGGATATATTATGCCCTAGAGAATGTCAAGAATATTTTTTGATCATTAGAAGGTACATTTAGTTCATCCTCACATCCATCCATAAGCTGTAAACCGTCCTGCAACATGGGAGTTCGCATCTATTCGCAAGCTGTAAACCTTCCTGCAATATGAGGATAGTAAATAGAAGAATGCACAAAAACTTGATTACCATAAGTCAGTATTTGTCTCCTAAAACTTAATATAGTAAATCATACTGTTTATCCTAAACTTCAAACTATCCAAAGAATATAAGAGAATAGATTGACGAGGTTGGTTAAGATTTCATCATTTAATAGTGAGATTCACTATTTAAGAGAGATAAGGATATATATAAATTTACTGGAGTAACTTAGGGCTTTGGATAAGTTGATTCATTTTAGAAGTTTATTTTGATTCTTGAGATAAATATTTCAATTATTTTAAAATTACTATTTTTTTCTATTCACGCAATGTGCGATTCTTTATTCAGATCTTGATTCAAGACAGAACCTATTCATATGTGTTTTATATAGTAGTCTATTTTAACGTGTTCTCGATTATTATAACGATGCTCCAAAGTAATTATTATGGGAAAAGAATGCATATCATGCACACTAAATTGCTATGTTTCGAACCCATCTAAATCAAATATGGTTGCATCACCAAAAGACTTTAAATTAGACAGATATGAACAATAACAATAATAAAATTGATGACGAAGACGATAAGTTACAATTGCCTTAAGACTGAAGTTATTAGTCTAATCCATACAAAGACGGCTGCTAGAAAGTCAAAATAATTGTTGCAGAATAAAGACAAGAACAAATGGGCAGCTTAAATCTATGTCAAATAAGAGAACATTTGGGTTAATTCGAATAATATGATCCTTTACTTTAAATATTTTTGATTATTTTTATTCATACAATATGTAATAATTTATTTATATTTTTATTAGAGAGACAACCTTATTATACGAGTTACATGTAAAAATTGTCTATTTTATTGTGTTTTCGATTATTAGGACGCTGCTCAAAAGGACACAATTCAGAAAAAGTGCTACATTCTTTAAAGGAACACCATGAGAAAATCAATGTTGATTAGACACATCCAATTTCTATGTTTGAAGCCCATCAAAATTAAAAGAGGCCGCAAACTCGAAATTAAATAGTTGTGAACAACAAGAATGATGACAACAATGATGGGGATGATGATTTTCAAATGCCCTAAGAATGGACTTATTGATCTCATCCAAATAGGTTAAATAAGTATATTTATTGGAGAATAAAAGACAAGCATAAATAGTAGCCAAATATTTGAAATATAATGGATCGTTTAGGTTGCTTTTAATAAGGACTTACATGAAGAGAATTAGGACTGACCCGAAGAGAATGAGATAAAGGTAGTTTATTTATAATTGAATCCTGGCATATCTTCTGTGGTTCATACCTCTTCTAGTTAATCCACGCCATACTCTTCTCTTCAGCATGCTGGATAGAGCAGTTTGGTAACTCGCAAGGCATTTCAAAGTTCGAAAGTTTTGTATTTATAATTCGGAATAAAATTTTCCGAGTATTACAAAATTTGTAGCGATTTGAATGTTATGTTTTTTCCTTTCATGATTTGTGAAGACAATAGTGTGTGTTTGTTAATTAATGGACTATCACTACTAGAAACTCAGCATTAGACATCACAAATTAGACATTAGTCAGAAAAGTCACTAATGTTAAAAGCGTTTTTTACATCACATAAAAAATAAGTGATGTCTTTTTGGTATGTTTACATTAGCTTTTCAATATAACGATGTCTATGTTGTTCTTTTAAAAACTACGTTACATCTGTTAACATATAAATCGATGTCCAGTTCACTTTTAACATCGGTTGACATATAAACTGATGTCTAAGCTTAATTTTAAAAAATTAGAGTCCGTTGCTTCTCCCTTTTGCTCCCCACCCTTAGCCAAATATTTTCCTTTCCCCCCTCCCACCTATCACTCATTCACTTTAATAAGATTATAACATAAAATTAAAAATAAATCAAAATCTAAACAAAAACAAAAAATTACAAAACAAAACGGGTTTTGCATTTTCAGACAAAACACTCACCTCATTCCCCCTTTCTCTCGACTGCTCATAGCTAAACCTAGAACTCTCAAATGTATTCAATTTCCGATTAGACCTTCAATCTCCAATTAAAGCTCTCAATTTCTTCAACTCATTTCTTACTTTCTTACTGACTTTCTTTCAAATGTTCTTTTTTCTCATTTGTTTCAATTTTTGTGACAGATTCGAAGATTAAGGAGTGAAGTGTGTTCATTGAAGTTTAAGGTGAGGAGTAGAGTTTATTGGAGCTTAAATCTTGGAGCTAAGGATTTGTTAAAGCTTAAAGTTCGGAGCTTGGAGTTAAGTTGGATTTTGGGCTTCGGAGTTAGTTTTTGGGGATTTTGGAGCTTGCTTTGTTAGGTATATTCTTCTTTACATATCTATTTATATTTGTTGGGCGGTATGTATATATTTGTATAGTTGTATGTATGCATGTGAAATTGAAATGTGTAGTTGTTGCATGTGTAGTTGTATGTGTAGTTATTTGTCTAAAACTGTTTGCAAATTGTCCTCTTAGAATTTTTTTTATTTTTTTATGTTTTATAGACCCTTGTGAAGTTAAAATACAGATTTACATGTAATAACAAGTGCTTGTATATATTTGTGTTTTTGTAGTTTGTAAATATATAGAGGTATAATGTGTTTCATATTGTTTGTTTTAGGTCTAAATTAGAGATTACAAAAGCCACTAAACGCCATCGAAGGAGGTGTTTTGGGGCTTGTCATTGTAAGTAGCATGGTTTATGAGTGAATACTAGATGGAATCTTAAGACTGAACTATTATTTCTACATTTTTTTTCCTAATTAGAGTGAATATAGGAATTTTATATTGATTATACTAGGTAGTAAATGTACTATAGTATATAGTAAATTAGAGTAAATATAAACGCATTCAGTAGTACTTGCTTACTTGTAATTAGAGTATTATTATGTATAAAATATAAATAAATTATGACTTATAAATATGGGAAGGTATGATGATTACCTAGAATGTACTCTCGCATTAACAAAATTAACATATAGTACTAGTATGTATAAAGTATAAATGAATTATGAGTTCTAAATATGGGAAGGTGTATATAATAAGTGCTTTTAATATAGTACTAGTAATTGTATATAATCTTCATTACCATGTAAGTTAATACTTTATTTGACAATCAGGTAGTTTTAGAATAACATGGACAAATCTTGGATTTTCAAAGATAGGGACACACTTGACTATGAAATCGGGGTTGAAGAGTTTTTGATATTTGCCGAGGAAAATGCTAGTGATCCTAAAAAAATCCCCTGCCCCTATAAAAGATGTGCTAACTTCAAAAAATTTGCAGTTAAGATTATCAGGGAACATTCATATGAAAATGGTTTTAGTCTGGGGTACCTTGATTGGATTTGGCATACACAAGGGTCTGCAAGTAGGTCATCAGTTAATAGCAATGCTCCGACCCCTGCATCTATGCCTGCCCCTGCACCTACGTCTACCCGTGCACCGATACCTTCCCCTGGCCTTGCATCAAAAACAGTCAATATTTGTGATGCTGCATATAATTCGAGTGAGTACAATAATGAGTCGTATCAGTTTAGGAGATTTGTGGCTGATGGTGAACAACCTTTGTATGAGGGTAGTGAAAGTACCAAGTTTGCAATGCAGATACTTGTATTGCATGGTTTGTGAAAATGAAAATTTGGAGCAATTTGCTTTCTGTGATCCCGGAGTCTCGTTTACATTGAACAACAATTTTGAAGATAATTTGGTTAGTCGATTTAAAGAGGGTAATCCTGATCGTCTCTTTTTTATGCCACATAATAGCAAGTAAGTACATAAAAAATGTATCCAGATTTATTATAAATTGCTTTATTTATTTATTTATAAGCATGAAAATCAAAATGATATGATTCAGATATTAATTCTGAGTTTTTTTGATTAAATTGGGATGCCCCAAACAGCCCGGTGGAACTGAATGCGGCTATGTTGTTATGTGGTATATGAAAGAAATTCCCATGGATAATGAAATGATATTTGTCAAAAAGGTATATTTTTTTTGCTTAATTCATTCTTGATATAATTGGTGTAAATATAATTTGTGGTAGAATTCATTGTTACTAATTCCTGTGTGTTACACTTTTCATTGGTCAATGAAGAATCGAAAGGTGACTGTTCCCAAGGCTGAGCTGGACGAGGTTCGATGTGAGACCCTTAGCTATATTGAGTCCTTCTTATAAAAAGGCCTAATCTGCAGCTCCATTATGTGGACTGAATTTGTAAGAGCTACTAGTGGTTTTTATTGATAAATGGGGGAACTTTAGTTGGTAAATTTCTATTTGGGATGTATTATGTAAATGTTCGATGGTGGAAATGTCTAGTACTTGGTTATGCAGTTATATAGTTTATTTGGATTATGTAGTTTGGTTGGTGATGGATATATGTACGTACTTGGTATAATCTATGGTAAATGAATGAATGTATGTTTGGTTTTGTGTTTGTTTTTGCGTTTGTTTTGGTTTGGTTAGTTTTGGAATGGTAATATGGCAGTTGGTATGTTTTTAGATGACTCTTATTTGCGTTTTGGGCATTTGATTGAAACAGCGGATTCATGAATAAAAAAATTAAACAAACATCACTTCATGAACAAAATAACTGATGTAAAATGTAGTCAAATAAGACATTTGTTACAATAAATTGATGTCATAAGCATGCACATATATCAGCTAACAAGAAATGACTGATGTAAAACAATATAATAGATATCACATTTTGAAAGAACTGATGTTAAACACACACAAAGACATCGGTTGCATTAAAAAAAGAAAGGTACGACATCGCTTCTGATAAAAGACTGATGTAAAATATTAAGTTACACATCAGTTTAACAAGTTTTTTGATGTTAATGTATTATATTGCTTTATATGTGATAAGTTTAAAATGATATACATGACATATGAATGAATAACTAAAACCATAGTGAAGGTATACATTGAAGAAAAATACATCACATTGTTAAGGAAAAGGATATCTAAACTGTGTATAGACATCGGCTAATAAGCGATGTATAATGCACCTACCTTTCTCATCGCATGCAAAGACATCACTCGGATTTTAAATAGACATCGGCTAATAAGCGATGTCTATTGACAAATTTCTAGTACTGTATGTAATGAGTTTGATTTGCTCTCCTGCACCTTAAAATTAAAAATTCCAAATATCAAGTTTAATATTGTTTATTATATTTGATCATTCCTCATGTCCTGAACATAGTTATATGTTGATAATTACTTTAAATAATGAACTTAGTGAGGTGTTTCTTTGAACAACCTGAACTATTATCATCCTTATAATTGTTTAGATGTATTTATTACTTTACCTAAGACATGCAATGATCAAATTTTTCCAAAAACCTTGCAATTAGGTTTTTTGGGAGCTAATAACTTAATATACATGGTATTAGTTTTTCAGAGGTTTTGAGTTTAATTTCTTCTAATCCTAATATTTCCAACCATTTTTAACATGATATGATAAAATATTAGTTAACCGTTAGAGTAGAGTCTTTGGTAGAGTAATCTTATCTTTAAATCTTAACATAAGGGATTTGAAATAAAAATAAAACTAGGAGGAGAATTTTATATAAAGTATCATTGTTTAGAAATTATTTCTGATTTCACTAGGCATTGGTAATTTGCAAATAGTGAGTTAATAGTGTAGATGTACGAATATCTCAAAATATTAGTGTTTATGTGATAATTTAGTTCTTTGCTGTGCAAATTAATTAATTTGATAATAATCATAGATTTTATGAAAATATGATCGAATTTCTCCTAACATCTTCGTATTAAGATTTACTACATATGGTATAAGTCTTTCAGGTGTTGAGCATAATTTCTTCCAACACCTAATATTCTCATTAGTAAATGGCTTAAGTGGAGTCTTATGGTGGATTAGCGATCCAATCTTAAAACTTGAATAAAAACTCAATAATCCAATAAATTTTGGTTAGCACTGGCTTAAAATTTGATTAATGTAATTCTAATGGCTTTTTGCCGATTTACTTATCTTTTGATGAGACACTAGACCGTGTGGTGAAGCTCATTCAAATGTCAATTAGAAATACATTCTAATTTTTATTCACTATGACTAGAGATTTACATGAGTTATCACATATCACAAATCATATTACTTTCAAGAAATATTAAAAGGTTTAACCAATCATCATAATTCAGATACACCTTATTATACCATTATGTGTACTCATGAGTAAGTAATTTATCAAAGTATAATTTAATAAACATTAAATTAAATTAAAATAAGTGTACTCAGGGTAATTTTATGTCAGACTACTGGTCCAATCTCTTAACAATTTAAGAGGGCAGGTACTCGAGAAATTGATTCACTACTTCGAGCAGTTTAGATCCTTCATGGATATTATTTAAACATTTGTCAATGGGTAATCTAGAATTAAATCAAATCATTCATATAATTTCCAGACTATCATATATTATATACACTACAAGATTTTGTTTCTTTTCATAATCAATACAAGATCAATGTGTAACTATCTGACCTCTAAATCTCATAAGTTGTATATTTTCAATTTTTTATCACTTAAGTATTCATTTATACCCACTAACTATGTTAAATACTTTTTCAAATAATTCTTATAACACGCTTCTTTCATAACTTCTAGTGTGCAAACTTCAAGTCCAAATAACTTTTATCTTTGTAAGAGATATGCCTCAGTCATCTATTTATACTTTTGACCAATTTATTTTCTGGTCCTCATTATCATATATAACCTCAAGTGTTAAATCTTCGATGTTGATTTGAGTAATTGTTCCATTTTTGTTGTAAATATGACATAATATATTGAGATCTCAAAACTTTCAGC
Organism: Apium graveolens; assembly: GCF_009905375.1. Taxonomy (NCBI): domain Eukaryota; kingdom Viridiplantae; phylum Streptophyta; class Magnoliopsida; order Apiales; family Apiaceae; genus Apium; species Apium graveolens. Next base: position 190,861,818 of record NC_133657.1, read on the forward strand.
TACATTCATTTTTTCCTTTCTTTTGTCATGTCTGTTAGAAAATGGAAAGTTTGAGACTTGTTATAGACATATTTTTGATGCAATTTCCTGAAACTAATTGTTGGAGGTTATTCCTTGTAATGAAGACTAAAACTTTCGTGTTTGGATTTAAGTTATTTTCTTAGTGTAATCCATATAGAAATTGAGGTGAATTTAGTAGCTTCAAAGGGTTGTGTGGGTTTCTCCCACATTGATAAGTGATACACGCTAAACATCTCTAATTTTTATGTCAAATTGAGCCTCATTTATCTTTATTTTTTAATGAAATTATCCTAAGAAATGTTAGTATAATTGTTTAGTTGCATGGCGATAAGCTTCTATTGATGATTGTAGCGTTTAATGGATACGGATGATCGTGGAAAGAAAAGCCATAAAGAAAGGAGTTTTAGGTGGAAAAAGAAAGATATGTAAAAAACTTCCCTTGAGATTCAACTTGAGATCTCAAGGCCTTGATTTGAATCTCAATGCCTTTACGCAAAAAGTGGGCATCTAATTAAAGGCCTTTACTTCACCACTCAAGGCCTTTACAGAAGTAGAAATACAAAACTCAAGGACTTTATATATATCTCAAGGCCTTCAAATTTGACGAGAAATTTAGTTATGAGATTTTTATTATTGGGCTTGTAAAACTTTCCTACTGTTGAGAATTGGCTAAGTCAAAGATCAAGATCTGTCTAACAATCAGGATTTGATCAACTGTTGTTATATGATTATTCGTTGAAAGCTTTGATATCATCCATTGATGATTGTTAGTCATCTGTTGATATACATAAATAATTATCCATTGAAGCTAAAGTATTTATCCGTTGATCATAACTTGGATGATATGTTAAGACTGCGAGATAAATTAGAAGGTGCTGATTTATAGGATCGTAGTTGATCTAGATATGTAAAGTGTTAAAATTATATTGTAACATATCTTGTAATTGATAGAGGACTGATTTGTAGCTGTGTAGTATATAAACACAAAATAGGTTATCACAATGTGGTGTACACAACTCAAGTATTCGTATAATCTAGAAGCTCTTAAGAATATTGTTCTTGAGAGAGTTTTGTAACAGTTTATTAAAGATCAATATAAACTGTTATTTGATTCATCTGTTCTTACTTTACTTTCATAATACATCGATTTGTTTAGTAATTGTATCCAACCCCCCTTAAACAATTACTTTACTGGACAACAAGTGGTATCAGAGCGGTCAAATTAAACTGTTAATTTACAAAGGTCAAGATGTCTGGAAGTAAGTATGAAAGCATGAAAATTCCCGTCCTGAAGAAAGCTAATTACTCTACATGGAGAGTAAATATATTGATGTTCCTTGAAGCCATCGATGTTCATATGTTTATATCATCAAAACATGACCTCTATATCCTATAAAATCTGTGGCTATGACTGCAAATGCTCCTGAACACTATGCCATAAAGTAAAAATCAAAGTTGTCAGATCCTGAAAAAGTTGCGATGCTTAAGGATGCCAAAGTCAGGAATATTCTGCACAACAGTTTGGAAAATGTGATGTCAAACAGAGTTATTTCCTGCAAGACTGCAAAGTAGATATGGGATGCCTTGGAGACACAGTGCCAAGGTACAATGGCAATAAAGAAAAATAGAAGAGCTGTTCTTGTGCAAGAATTTGTGCAATTTGATGCCAAGGCTGATGAGTCAAAAACTAACATATATGATAGATTTATGACACTGTTGAATGATCTATCATTGGTTGGAAAATAATATGAAAGAGAAGACTCAAACACCAGGTTTTTGAGAGCTCTTTAGAAGTTTGGGATACTCAAGCCTTAATAATCAGACATCAATATGATCTTGATTCTCTGACTCTGAATGAAGTGTATGGGATGCTGAAGACTCATGACTTGGAGATCCAACAAAGGAAGAATAAAAAATGTCAGAAGATGAAGGTTGTGGCTCTTAATGCTGAGACTCACAAGGGAAAGGAAAAGATGAGTGAGAGGTCAAAGAGGAGGAACATTGTTGAAGAATCAGATACTGATGATATGTCAGATCCTGACAGAGATACTGACGAGGATTATGGGATTGATATGGATGATCCTTAAATGGTTGAAATGGATGCAATGCTTGTGAAAGGTTTCACAAGGATGAGGTTTGCAAAACCACAGAGAAAAGGTTGTTTCAACAGAAGTTTCTCTGGTCAAGGTAAATACAGGTTTAGAAAGAATGATAGTCAGTACAACAAGGAAAGGAAGTTTGACAAGACCAAGGTGACATGTTAAAACTGTAATGAAAGGGGACATCTGGTTAGTGAGTACCCCACGACAACTGGAAAATATTTGGTTACAACAAATTCCAACAGAGACTGAATGGATTCATCAGGAACTGACAATGATGATGAATGTTAGGCTCTCATGGCAGCTCATGGAGAGAATGCCATAGGAAATGATAAGGTACTTTTAGTTATATTTCCTGTTGTTATTGATAATTTATCTGAACTGAAAACTTTCTTATACTCTTTGCATATTACTTTTAAAAGTAAGACTATTGAATGTGATAGTTTGATTGCTCATAATAAGAGGCTTAAAAAAAGAAATGATTTCTTAGAAGTTGAGTAAGTTTGTATGCATGAGAATGAAAAGGCATGTAAGAAGGCACAAGAAAATGAAACTCAGATAAACATCAGGTATGCCAGACTAGAGAAAGTTCTAGAACAGGAAAGGGAGGTGCTTAAAACTTGGATGACCTCAGGAAAGAAAGTTTATGATTTTATCAGTGATAAAAAACTGGAAAGAATGTCTAGGTTATAACAAATTTTCTAATAGTAATATCAATAAATCCATTAATAACACTAGTCCAGTTAATTTTGTTGGAATTGATAAAAGAGGAGTTGAGTCTGTCCATGAATCTACCTCTAACAACACAGCTGAAGAGAAAGCTGAACCTGAAGTCCCTTCTAAAAAGAAAAAAAGATCCTAAAATGCAAGAAAAGAAAAGCAAAAACATAGGACTTCTCTCTAAGAGTCAGTTAGACAAGAAGATATGTGAGGTAACTTCTAAGGCTCCCAAACCTAGGTCTAAGAGAGGTAGAAATGGAAAACAAGGAATAAACAAGGAAAACAACTATAAGTATATTCCTAATGCTCCTAGGATAGCTTGTTTTAACTACGGTAATATTAATCATATTGCTATTAATTGCAGGAAGCCTAAAAAGAAAGTTACTAAAATTCCTGAATATGATATTAGTGGTAGATCACTATTATACAAACCACAAAATCCTTGTTCGTACTGTGGTAGCAGTTGGCATTCTATTTATACTTGTAAAGATTATCATAGTTTGTATCACAACAATTATGATCCTTTGCCAAAATTCAATAAAATTGTTGTTTTAAATAGAACTGCTAAACTGAATGTGCATACATCTTTAGAGTAAAAAATGTCAAGAAAAATCCCGATGGAGTAAATTTTGATGGATCAAATCCTGACAAGAAGTCTGCTAAAGTAGAAATGCATAAGATGTCAAAAAGGACCCAACAAATGTGGGTTCTTAAAAATTCTGACTGATTTCCATATTTTTTATTACAGGGAAACAAGAAGAATGTGCTTATCTTGGACAGTGGATGTTCATCACATATGACTGGAACTAAATCCCTGTTGTCAGAATATGAGGAGAAGGCTGGCCCAATGGTTTTCTATGGATATGGAAATGTAGGAAAAACACAGGGATATGGCAATATTATCATTAGAAATATCATCATCTCAATCACAACTCTGGTAGATGGACTGAAGCACAACTTGTTGAGCATTAGTCAAATCACTGACAGAGGTTTCTATGTCGTGTTCTATGATATACACTGTGAAGTAGTTCATAAGATCATAAAGTAAACTATTTTCAAATCTTATAGACATGGAAATATTTACGAAGCCAAACTTCATCCAAATAGTGATGGTCTAGAAACTTGTCTAGTAACCAAGGCATCAATAGATGAAAGTTGGAATTGGCACAAGAAGCTATCTCATCTGAACTTCAATAAACTCAATGAACTGGTGAAGAAAGATTTAGTAAGAGGTCTACCTAACATGTACTGCCCCCTATTGGTTTGTGTGATGCATGTCAACAAGCTAAGCAAAGAAGAACCTCTTTCAAAAGTAAATCAGAATCATCCATCAAAAAGCCATATCAAATGTTGTATTTGAATCTCTTTGGTCCTGTGAATATCATGTCAATCAACAAGAAAAGGTATACTCTAGTTGTTGTTGATGAATACACTACATTTACTTGGGTGTTTTTCTTGCACAGTAAGGATAAAATAGCTGAAATTCTCTTGGATCGCCTGCGATTGATTGAAAATGGCATAAAATACAAAGTCCAAATTTTGAGGAGTGATAATGGGACAAAGTTCAAAAACAACAAGATGCATTAGATATGCAGATACAAGGGAATCTCTCATCAATTCTCAGCTCCTGGAACACCTCAACAAAATGGTGTTGTGGAAAGGAAAAACAGGACGCTTATTGAAGCCTGTAGGACTATGCTAGTGGAAGCTAATATACCAACATACTTTTGGGCTAAAGCTGTCAAAACTACCTATTATATTCAGCATCTGGCTCTGATCAACATACATGGATTAACTCCTTATCAAATGATTAAGGAAAAGAAGCCAAGCTTTAAGCATCTACATGTCTTTGGATGCAAGTGTTTTGTTCTAAGAATACATCCTGAAATGCTTGGAAAATTTGACAGAAAAGCTGATGAAGGTATTTTTGTTGGATATCCTTCATCAAAAATATACAAAGTATTCAATCTGATAACAAGGACAAATATTAAATCAATTCATATTTCCTTTGATGACAAGAAGATCACTGGAATTGAAGAAGACACATATGAGGAACTTGTGTTTGCAAATAAAAGATTCAAGTCAGGACATTTGTTAAATTCTGATAAATTACCTAACTCTGATGATTAGTCAAATCCTGAAAATAAGTCAGATCCTGGTGACAATTCTGATCCTGAATTAGTGTTAGTTTATAAAGATCCACATGTTGAGGTGGAGCAACATCCCTAGACAAAAAATGATGGCACTAGTAATTCAAACTCTGATAAAGAATATGAACCAGAAAATATAGGATCTACCAAAAATTTCTTAAATGCAACAGATGATAGCTCATCAGGAGGTAATCATTCATTCGAAAATCAAAATCAGTCTGGTGACCAGTCTTCAAACAGAAGTCCTTCTCAATAAGGAACAGACAGCACTGATACATAGGAAGCTTCACATGGATATGATGGCACAGGTGCAGGGGGGGCATCAGAAAATGAGACTGAACTAACAAAGGCTTTAGAATGGATGAAAGATCATACACCTGATCTTTATCATAGGAGATCCTACGAGTGGAGTCTTAACCAAGAGTGTAACTAAACATGAATGTCTTTATCAAAACTTCCTTTATAAGGAGGAACCAAAGAAAGTAGAAGACACACTCAAGGATGCTGATTGGATTTAACCAATACAGGAGGAGTTGAATGAGTTTGAAAGAAATGCAGTTTGGAAACTGGTCCCAAGGCCAAAGAACATATCAGTGGTTGACATACAATGGATTTTTAGGAACAAGACAGATTTCAGATGGCATAATAATCAGGAACAAAGCTAGACTTATTGCAAAGGGCTTTTTGCAACAAGAAGGTATTGATTATGATGAGACATTTGCTCCTGTGGCAAGACTCGAAGCTATTCGAATTTTCTTAGCATATGCTGCACACAAGAAATTCAAGGTCTTTCAGATGGATGTCAAGAGTGCTTTTCTGAATGGAGAGTTAGAAGAAGAAGTATATGTGGAGAAACCACCTGGTTTCATTGATCCAAAATTTCCTTATCATGTGTACAGACTTGACAAAGCTTTATATGAACTCAAACAAGCACCAAGGGCCTGGGATGAAACACTTGATAAATTTATGATTAAAAGTGGTTTGAAAAGAGGTACTATTAAAAAACCTTGTTTTTTTATAAATAAAGGTAGTGATTTGCTTTGAATGCAAATTTATGCTGATGATATTATTTTTGGGTATACTAAAAACAATCTGTGCAAGAAATTTTCCGATCTTATCAAGTCGAGGTATCAAATGAGTATGATGGGAGAGTTAAGTTACTTTCTTGGACAACAAGTCACACAAACTGATGAAGGAATTTTCAACAATCAATCTATGTATACAAAGAATTTATTGAATCGATTCAATATGCAAGAAAGTTCAACTACTGCTACTCCAATGGCCACTGCTACAAAGTTAGATCTAGACCAAGAATTTGGTTGAACCAGATTATGCAAATTTGGGAGAATTCGACAGTTGATGCTGGGAAAGGGGTCATTCTCTTCACACATAAAAATCAGGAATATGAGATCAATGCTATTGTGGTTGTGGCAGCTTTTTAATTTCCTGTATTGAATGGGAGGATTTCAGTTATGACTCCCACTTTGACACTCTTTGACTGGGTAAGAGAGATTAGTCTTACCGTTGATTTCACTAAGGCCCGGGAGATGTTTCGAACAAAGCATAGCAAAGAATGGAACTTCTACTTTGATTGTATAAGAAGAGATTTTCTGAATAAGGTATCTAATTTTGATGCTCTTCTATTATCATCACTGCATATAGGTGATTCATTGATATTTGGTCATGTTTTTTGATTATGGTAACACTATTATCCAATTCCCGATAGCTCGGTTTAGTGATATTTTTTACCTGGTAAAATTTTTGACAACGATGAATTACTGATGATTTTTCAAATCAATCTTAAATCTCTGTATAATTTATCAAAAAGGAAAGATACTTTCAGGAGAGGAACTATTTTACCACGAGAATTGAAAAAATATAATTTTCCAAATCCTGACACTGTGGGACGGGGCACAACCAACCCTGTTCCCAACCAATGTGCCCATTTTTCTTCAATTAAATCAAAACATAATATCACCTCTAGTTCTCAAAAGGAATCAGTTGCAAAATCAAAGACAATAGCTATGTCTGATTTGTCTCTGAGAAAATCAGGTTTAAAGGTTATTTCAAACTCACCTATATCTTTGGAGCAAAAAGATGGAGTAAGAAAGAAAAGTGTTTCATCAGTAACAAAAATCAAGGGGATTCAAGAAAGAAAGAAAAGGAAAGTTCGAGTTGGTGTTACGCTGGTTGATGAATCATCAAACACTAAAGGTAACAGTGATGATCCAATTATATTCAAGAAGCCTGCTAGACCAGTGGAGGTTGCTGGAGCTAATGCAGGAGAAGACCAAAATTTGATTGTAGCTGCTAAAGCTAAGAAAAAAAGATTGATGAAGTTAGAACCAGATGGTCTTATAGTGTTGGCTAATATTGCTTTGGATCAGGAATCCACCAATCCTCACAAATTATTGTCAAATCCTGACAGGTCTTAAATAATTCCTGACAAAATAATGATAATTCCTGATCAGAGAACTACTACATCTCAAATAGCCAAGATAGTTGAAATTGCTAAGGAAATTGATCTGCAAAAGTCTATCAAGAGGAAAGCACAGACTTCATCTGTTTCTCAAAGCAAGAAGATCAAACTTCAATCACCACAGAAGGGGTACATCCCACAAGAACCATCTTCATCTTCTCAAAGTAAAGATATACCTGTTAATGCCTCAGCTACACAAGAACCACATGCTCAAAGTGTACGTGCATGCATAAGATCACATCGGACTATTCCTGGCATTTTTCAAGGAAGTCAAAGTTCTGTGGTTGATGATATTCTGAAGACAGTACAAGACAAGGATGCTCATCAAAAGCACATTTCCGGATTGGATGCTGTTATCAATGATCCTATCTTTGAGGGAAGCACACAAGAACATTTAGTTCAAAGGGTTGAAGAAGCTTCTACATCTCAAGTCACACAAGAACTAACAGTTCAAAGTATTGTTGTATACTTAGTATCAAATTCTACTATGGGGTCAATTCCTGACAAACATCACAGTCGTGATATAACAACAATTGCTGATGAAGTTGTTCCTGCATCTACAACTGTACTGATCACTTCTCAAGATAAGCTTGAAGCAATCTTGGTACAACCACTCAAGGATATACCAATGGTTGATACTCCTCAAGGTACAAATCCTTTACACTCTATTTTACCTGCTGATATGACCTTTACAAAGAAATACCTCTAGTCATATGATCACAGACAACTCTTCTTAGCCGCCTCTTAGTTTTGTAGGAAAAACTACTATGAGCTTTTCATGTGAGAATGAGAGAAAAGATGTAATGAAAAAAAAATTAAAGAGAGGCAGGATCCTTACCTGGCAAAAGGAGAGGTAGATGAGAGATATGATTTAGTTAATCCTTGTGAGGAAGCTCTGACTATTAAAAGTCATGAGATGAGTGGAGTGAGAAGTGATGAGATCACTTAAAAGAAAAGAGAGATTTAGGTACTCATGGTTCTTTTCTTACAGGATCTACACAGGTAACTAAGAATTCTAATTCAAATCTTGATTTAAAGCTCAAAGGCATAATTCCTGATTCTGATGTTAATTCTGATATTCCTGAGAGATATTCTGGTGATCAAGATGATTCTGATGACTCTGATGATGCTGTTTGAAAGCTGGTATTGAAGCATCTAAATTCTCTACTTCTGGTTCATCATCTAGTCTTGCTGTTTTACAACCTCATAGGGCTTATGAATGGAATCACTCTTGAAGTTTACCTAGTGAAAAGATATTTATGGAGTCATCTCAAACTTTAGCTGATCATGTTGTTCAATTGGTTTCACATACTGCTATAAAAGCATCTATCAAATCTAGTACAAATTTAGTCAAATGACTACATTCTTATGTCTCTGTGTTCAAGAAAAATACTATTAAAATCAAAGAAGAGCTTGTTGATCTTTCTGTGACTAGTAAAGGTACAAACAAACAAAATGGTTTGCTAAAGAGAATGTTTATCTTAGAAGCCAAACAAGATCAAATATTTGAAAAGCTGACAACTTTGGAGGCTGGTCAGAATGCTACAAATTCAAGGTTGAATGTTATTTTTTCTTTTCTACAAAGTCTAGATGCCAAAAGGGGAGATAATATCAAAGAAAAACTACAAAGTCTAGTTTTGAGGAGAAATACCAATTCTGATGATGATTGTGACGAACAAGAAAATGAGACCTCTGATGGTGTGAAAGTTGATGCTGTGAAAGTTCAATTTGGAACTCAAATTCAAAGTCAAAAGAAGACACAGTCAACTCAAGTCTCTAAGGATAGATTACATGGATCTAAACTGGAAGTGCTCTTGTTACTCCTAATTCAATTCCTGATGACAAACTTACAAAATCTGATGATTATCTTGATCTTGAAAGAGTGATAGTGATTCCTGATTCCGTAAAAAATGAAGAAGGAGAAATTCTATTTCGAATGGATTTGCAGATTCTCTTTGCTTATGTTGAAGCTGTTAATGCCAAAAACTTCAAGGAAGAAGAAATGGTTTTTGACAGAGAATAAATGGCACATGAAGGAAAAATCAGAATAGTTATTGATAAAGCAGATCAAGAATATAAGAATATTCTTAAATGATGAGAGGAATAGATGGAGGAGTACAAATATGAAGATTTTGAAAAAAAGAGCAGAGAGGAGAGCTCAAGTATTTCTAAAGATCAAGAACAAATATAAATGGAGAAAAATTGATGAACTTAATTGTAATGATAAATTGAGTTTTACTTTTGGAGGAATAAAGATGGATGGTTTACTTGGTTCTAATACCATGGGAGATAAAATGTCTTGGTTAGTAAAAGCTAAGAATCTCAAGTTGATTGAACCATTCACAAGAGATGGGATATGACATCATGAAGCTAAACTCGTCAACTTAAAGTTGTTAAACTTCACACTTGCTGATAGTCCATATCAGGAAATAACTGTTGATCATCTGGATAGACTTGAAGCTTTGAAGATTATTCTTGAAAAACATGATGGTTCTGAATCTAAGCAGAAGATCTTACTCTTATTTGAAAATGATCAAGTTAAAGTTCTTTCACTTGATGAACTGATGATCATGTCTATAAAAGAATTGAAGTACATTCACTATTTGCTAAGAGTTGAAGATGAAACTTCTAGGTTACGGTCAAACATGATTTTTGCCAATATCAGAAGAAGGATACTGGATGATGGTCTATATCATTTTGCATCATATGTTCCTAAATACATAAATTTCAGAGGGCAAGAAGTCAACATGAAGAAAGGTGAAGCTGTCATTAAAAATGTTCTTACTAAGAGATATTTAACCATGAATCCTGATGGAAGAAAAACTTTGTATGTTTCATTGGAAGACATGATGACAGAAAGAGCTCAAATCAGAATTCTGAGAGCTGCCATCTATCAATTATCTGACAAAATTAAGTATGAGAAGAATTTGAAGATCAAGTTAGAAGATATTCTATTGAAAAATATTGATGACAGAGTTAAAGCTTTTGTTCAGAGATATTGTAGAATTTATCAAGAAATATGAAGATTAAAGTCTGAAAAAAAGTAAGCTTTATACTACTAATTTTGTCTATCTAGTTTTTGGCACTAGACAATTCTATTAGAATTCATGCTTATTCCGCAAAGCACAAATTGGGGGAGATTATTGAGAATCGGCTAAGTTAAAAATCAGGTACTGTCTAACAATCAGGATTTGATCAAGTGTTGTGATATGATTATCCGTTGAAAGCTTCGATATCATTCGTTGACGATCGTTAGTCATCCATTGATATATATAAATGATTATTCATTGAAGCTAAAGTATTTATCCATTGATCATGACTTGGATGATAAGTTAAGACTGTGAGATAAATCAGAAGTTGCTGATTTATAGGATCGTAGTTGATTTAGATATGTAAAGTGTTAGAATTATATTGTAAAATATCTTATAATTGATAGAGGACTGATTTGTAGTTGTGTAGTATATAAACACATAATAGGTTATCACAGTGTGGTGTACACAACTCGAGTATTCATATAAACTAGAAGCTCTTAAAAATATTGTTCTTGAGAGAGTTTTGTAACAATTTATTAAATATCAATATAATATGTTATTTGATTCTTCTGTTCTTACTTTACTTTCATAATACATTGATTTGTTTAGTAATTATATCCAACATACCTTAAACAATTACTTTACTAGGCAACACCTACATCTTTTAAAACACTTATTATAGCACATTCATATATATAAATATAATTAGAAGGATTTTAAAGGATAACGTATATACGAGAGATAGAGAGGCTTGGTGAGAGGTTTTGAGCAATGATTGAAGGGATTCCATCCAATTCTCAAGAGATTATTAAAGTTGTATTTTCTTTACTCTAAACTCTTATACCCATGACGTTGCTTATCAATATATGTTTGTTTTCATTATTTATGATGAGTACTCTAATCTGATAATTAGGTGGTGTTCGTTGGTAACCTTTATTTGTTTAATTATAGTGTGAATTCTCTACTTTGCTAATCTATCATTGAGGGTTTAACCCAATTAAGGGAGTCATGAACCTTTAATTATATCTATAGGAATTGTGATAATCATAACTCTTGTTTATGATATGATAGACATAACTTAATTATTAATTGGGAGATTAATATGCAAGCTATTAAACTTATAATTCTTGGGTCTTAACAGTTTATGATTGTATTTCAATTGATCATGGGAGTGACTTTGAGATATATTTGTAGGAATTTTTTTTTATCTTGGGAGTGAATAATATAAAATTTATAAGAATAATTTTTAGCAAAGTACGAGAAATAGATATCGTAATACATCAGCATTCATTGAAGCAATTGAAGAACCCTAATTCTCAGGTTGCTTTTCCTTATTTATAAATATTTATTTTAATTGCATATTAGTTTAATTTAGTTAATCATAACACAACAATTATTTCTACACACTTCTATAAAATAAGAGATCATATACATGAATTTTTATTGATTTAGTACTTCCCTGAAAACGAACTACACTAAATTATACTTCATGAAATTAGCGCCGCTGCAGGGGAAGACAACAATACCGATTTTGATATATTGTTTCTGTTAGTTTGGATTTTATCTTTGTATATAGTTTTTTTACTTGTTTTGTGTTTTTTGTTTTTATAGGTTTTTTAAAGGTAGACAACATACAAGTGCGAGTTTGGGAGACGATATGTATATCAATTTTGGCTGGGATAACGCTCAAGATTTCATCAACAATCAGGAATGGTATCAAAATTTTAATTCTTTTCTGGATTTTAATGCGTATCAGGTGAACTTGTTTTATTATTATAGCTCATATTATGCTCCATACTCTTATAGTATAGATTTTTTTATTCTTTTAAAAATCTGTACCAAGATGATTCATATTTATGGAATGGTGTTGATGAGAGTTTGAATTATTATAATCTTTCTTTACTATTTTTGGGACTTATTAAACACTTTGATGACCTAAATTTTGAGATAGGTAGTAAGAATGATATTCCATATGAACCGGAATCAATAGGTTGGTCTGAGGAGAATGCTAAAATGAACAGTTTTATTATGGAAGTTCAACTTGTGACGCATTATGGTTATTTTCAAGTTCCTCCTGGTGTCAATTTTCCAATGATCCATTATTCTTGTTTAGCTATTGATAACAATTTTGTGTTTGATGAGACTACTTGTTTAGTTGATCACAGTCTCATATGCGATAACGATGATTTGGATGCAACTAAAATTCTACCAAATTTAGAAAATATTGTTGAGCTTAATAAATTGGTAGATGAGGTAAAAAGTGATAAGTGTCCAATTAAAATTGAGGAGGAATTTAATATTGATGAAATTAAAAGTCTTGTTTTGGAATATAAGGATCCAATTTGTGAGGAGTTTAAGATTTGTAGTTATGATGATTATTCTGACAAATTTTCGAGGTATTTTGATTTTTTGAGGTCTCTTATGCAAGTGAGGATCATTAAAATTTTCTTACATTTTTAAGTATCAAAGATGAAGGTGAAGAATTTTGACAATTAAAAAGACTCTGGAGTTGCAGAAAAATTTCATGGCTTTGAAGTACATATGCAAGGATTGATTTTAATTTTAAGGGTCTTCATGGAGAAAGTGTTTAGGGGAGCTTTTCTTCTTCTTCTTCTTCTTCTTCTTCTTCTCATTTTGTCTTTTTAGTTCACTATAGTATATTATTTAGATGTTAATGGTTGGTGATTGTTGTTTCTTTAGGGCAAGGAACATGCTAAGTTGGGTGGGATGTTCTTGTGTGTGTGAGTTATATGGTGGTGTGAAAATAAAAAATAAATAAAAAAATAAAAATTTGCATCGTACCATGTAATTATATTGCATTGCATTGCATATCATATTATAATCTCATATTAGTAGTAATCCAAGTCAGTGATCGATGATGATACTATGTGTAGCTTGTTTTTGACTAATTCTTTCTATGATCGCATTTTAATGACGATACATGCGTATTGTCAGAAGTGCAAAACTTATTTCTTGACCCAAAATTATTATGCTCTAGAACTGAAATTTAGATATCCTTGTTTCTTGAAGGGTAGCTACTTGTTAATGGTTAGAATTTTGACTATTCCCTTCTGAACTTAGTATATATATGCTTGGGGGAAACTATGGGGTGTACATGTCTTTTAAAAAAATAGATGTATGATAGTAGTAATAAATTACACGCAAGAAAAAAAAGAAATAAAAAGAAGGGAAATAAAAAGCGGTATACTTGACTAGGTTGGGCTCACTAATACTCAAGTAATTAAGTTTGAGAGGACTTCGTTCCTAGTAATCTAAAGCCTTTTATGGTTTGGGATTGCTGACCTAACGCTCGCTACATGGGTATTAGTGCATAAATTTTTAGGGATCTCGACCATTGCACAGTTAAATAAGCCACTTAAATAAATATATATATATATATATATATATATATATATATATATCTGTGTGTGTGTGTACAATATGGTTTGCGAGGTTTTATAGAGGTCATTACTCACTTACATCGAGGAGCCACACAACCTTAGATCAAGCTTGTGAAGTCTTATGGCGGTCGTAACTCAATTACACTAAGGAGCCACACAACCTTAAAGCGAGCAGTAAAAAAATTATATGTATATATAATACTAGTATTGTATCAATAAAAAAGATGTATAAATGCTTTGTTAACCCTAGATGATGGCTAGTACGAAGAAACGAAGTTTTAAAGATCTATTCTACTACTCAACTTGAGAGCTATTAACTCACATAATTTTTCATGTTGAAGCATGTATGTCTTTGTTATTGGTTCAGTAGAGAGCATGTTTTGAGCTAAACACACACACATCTGTACTTGTGTTCGTTGTGTGGTGATATTGTGGTGTGAGCTTGATGTGTCTAAATTTGTTGTAAATTCTGAAGGTTATATCTGACTTGGCATACACTATTATATTTGAGATCTTTTATATTGTCGATCATTTAAGTACATTCATCTAATTGCATATTACATGGCTTAGATGGATTTTGTGAGTACGTTCACTATAGGCCCTCACAAGAACTTACTCGTCCACTAAGGCTACCTTGGAGTTTAAAGGGGTTGTTACATATACCAAATGAAATCGTGATCACCTACAGAAGTGGTATTAGTAGATAGTAGATGGTATGATATTAGTTTACTCGAGGACGAGTAAAGGATAAGTTGGGGGTATTTGATACATGCTAAATATATCTAATTTTTATGTCAAATTGGGCCTTATTTATCTTTAGTTTTTGATAAATTGTCCTAAGTAATATTACTAGAGTTTTTAGTTGAATGGTGCTAAGGTATGCCTTTGTTAATGATTATAACATTTAATGGATAAGAATGATCGTGAAAAGAGAAGCTATGAAGAAAAGAGTTTTAGGTGGAGAGAAAAAAGACATTTAAAAAACTTCTCTCGAAATCTCAAGGACTTGACTTGAATCTCAAGGCCTTTACACAAACAGTGGGCATCTAAAGGTCTTTACTTCACCGCTCAAGGCCTTTACAGAAGTAGAAGTTCAAAACTCAAGGCCTTTATCCATATCTCAAGGCCTTGAAATTTAACGAGAACTTTAGTTTTGAGGCTTTTATTATTGGCCTTGTGACACTTTCCTAAATCTTTTAAAATGCTTATTATATACCATTCATATATATAACATAATTAGGACGGGTTTAAAGGATAACGTGTATATGAGAGATAGAGAGGCTTTGTGATACATTTCGATCAAGGATTGAAGGGATTCCATCTAAATCCACTACGCCATAAGTGGGCTACTGTAATGCAAGTGTTACAAGGAGCGTTGCATTAGCTATGAGATTTTTGGCCTATTGTAACACCTCACTTGTATTGTTACAATAGCTATAAATCTACTGTTAGAATGAAATACTGGTGTTGCACAATATGTAACACTAGCACCTGGTGTTACATTAGGTACTTTTTAATTTTTAAAAATTTTAAAGTGGAAATATTACTACAAAAGTAGTAGTAAAACTATATTCTGAATTATTAATTAATCGGGAATGTTACATCAAATTACCTACGAATTACGAAATTTATTGTAAATAAATAAAAAAGTAATTTTAGTGGTTCATTATTTAATAAAGAATAATTTAATTATTAAAAGTTTTTTTAAAAAAATTAAAAATTAAAAATTGCTGAATATTTTGGTGAAAAAAGCGACAGTTTTCCCCCTAAATTACATATTATCGGGACTTAGACAAAAAACTAACACAAAACCGTCACTCACTCTTGCACTCACTCTCTTTGAAATTTCTTCGATCTAAACTAACACACAAAATTTCTTTGTCTCTTGAAGAAGAAATTGGAGTCTCTTGGATCTGGTATTTGAATACCTACATTATTTTGCTCTAATTTAAAGGCCCACACTAATTTCTTCATTTTTTTTGCAGGTCTTGAAATTGGGGCTTCTCTATTTTTGCTCCGATTAACCGGTAATTGTTAACATATTTCATTGTTAAATTTCTCCAATTTAAACATATTTACTTTCCCGTACTAATGTCTTTTCTTTCATTGTGAAATTTCAGTTGATTAGGGCTTTCCAATTGGGGCTTTTCCTCATTTAGAGTCGGGAGTTAAAACTTTCAGTAAGGTATGTACTTATACTTGGGTTTTGATATTCACTTGGGTCTTTAGTGGTATGCATATGTGTATTATTTATTTTTCTTGTCATAATTCATTTATATGTGTACTTGATTTATTTTTTATTTGTTGTTAAGTTGATATTTAGTATGTTTTGGTATTTTTTGAGTGTTCGATGAAAGTGTCAAAAATGTTAATGTAATGCGATTCGATGTCAGTTCAAATAACTATGTTCTGTTTGATATTCCTCCTACTGATGAGGTAAGTTAGAACATTGCAAAATGTGCTTCTTGTTTTGATGTGAGAAAGTTGTTATATTTATACATCCTTTTGCTAGTTACACACTGTCTCACGCTTTTTGTAAACTAATTAGTAATAATGAAAGTTATAAGTTGTGGAAATATGTTTATTCATGGCTTAGGTTATTA
This sequence comes from Apium graveolens, assembly GCF_009905375.1. NCBI lineage: Eukaryota > Viridiplantae > Streptophyta > Magnoliopsida > Apiales > Apiaceae > Apium > Apium graveolens. The sequence continues at coordinate 190,878,323 of NC_133657.1, forward strand.
CGTATATTAAACCGGATATGAGTTGAGTAATTTTCTGGGGACACTAGTCAAGGATCATGTGTCGCTTACTCATGTAAACCGGCATGTCGTGCCACAAAAATTGAAGAAGAATATTGTGCAATATACTCTGGTATTCTCAGTTTTACCAATTAGCCTGAAATTTCAGTCTTATTAGTACATGTGCATTGAGATAATGCAAAGTTTGTGTTTGGCATATTATAGGATATGAATGATATTCCTGTACACGGAGAAAAGTATTTAAACAAGACACTTAATACTCTTTGGAGAGTGCACAAGTCACGTGTCAAAAGGCACATTATACAAAATATGACAGTGACGAGAAACAGATTCAAAACAGGCCGCATGAAATTCCAATTAAAGATTTTAAGGTTTTGTTGAAGTACTGGGCAGACGAAGAAGTTCAGGTCAATAATTTTAGCTTTATCTGTTTGGCATTCAACACCAATATGAGTTAAGATATGGGATTTGATTTTTTTATTTGTAACAGGTACTTGCACAGGAAAATGCAGCCCACCGTAATTCCTATACTGACCCCCACACACTTGGTCGTAAAACTCTTGTTGAAGTTAAAGAGAAATTAGTATGACATTATTTTAATTATAAAAGTGAAATTGTTCGATTTAGGTTGAATTGCAAAACAAATATAGTCTCATTATTCATCTGATTATTAATCTGACTAATAATTAATCAGATTAATATTAAAATTTGTTGCTCCGATTATTATTAATCAGATTGATATTTTCTTTGGCCATATATCATTATTGTTTTTATTTTTTGTTTCTTATTTATGATAATGTAATCCTTATTTATCATTTTATTTTTGGTACATGCCAGATACCAAAGACCCAAATCAGACCTCCCCATCACAAGCTAATGTTTATTTCAAAAGTCGCAAGCACAAAAAAGGGCGCAAGTATAAGACAAACACAGATGCAATTCAGAAAAGAATGATAAGTAAATTTAGTTGTAGATAATGAACTTGGGTTTGTTTTACCTGTAACAAATTTAAGTAAATTTCTCATATAGTTCATTGAAGAATTGCAGCTATATTTAGTTGTAAATAAAAAAAACTTAGTTTGTCCGTTAACAAATTTATGCAAATTTTTCTTATAGGATTCCATTGATGAGATGCTGAAAGAAGGAAATGATGCCGACGCGATGCTTCCCAGTTGCAAACATGGACGAGATTGGTTAGTGGGAAGGCAAGGTATAATACTTGCCTCAAAAAATAATCCATCTATTCCCGAACCTACCGTTGATGAGTTGACCGCAAAGATATCTCGAAATCTGGTGAGTGAAATGGAAGCCAAGGTAAACAGTAAAGTCCATGAGAACATGGCTTGGATGCTAAAAAAACTAGGAGAAGCGAATCCTGGTATGAAGTGTGATATTAGAGACCTTTGCGCTACGATCTCAAGCTATCAAGACGACAATGGCACTCCAATCACTCCCGCCACTCAAGCAGGCGCCAGTTCTTAAATAATCCCACTTGTTAAATATGTTATGAAGTTTCATGTTTATCATGTACTTGGTTACTTTTGTTCTCTCCTGACCTAGTATTTATAAACTTGACTGTGTAGTAGTTCTGTCGTGCTTGTTGGTGTTGGCGAGATGAGACTCTCCTGCCTTGGTGTTTAGAATTAATTATGTAGTATTTGGTTGTTCTTGGCATTGGGATGAGACTATTTGTAGTACTTTGGTTGTCGTTGGAGATGGTTATGAGAATGTTCTGTTATGTAGTTGTTTGGTTTACAGAGCCGAGACTCTTATGTACTCAAATTTGATGATTTTGTTAATTATGGATTATTCTAAAAACAAACCTTATATTTCAAAAATGTTTAGAATAACTGTTACATTTGCTTGTTATAGTGTAACATTTGTTTACATATAATGTTACATTATATATGTTACTAGTGTTACAATAGATAAAAAGACTGTTATAATACATATATTCAAGTGTTGCCTAACTAAAAAATTGGTGTTATAATAGATAAAACCTAGTGTTGCAATAGGTTAAGTGAGACCCACAAGGAGGGGCCACGTGGCCAAAAGAAGTTGTTGTCTCTCTGCGCTCTCAGACCTGCCCATCATCCTCTCCTCGTGAGCTTTAAGATAACCCACTAACTCTTCAACCGTCATAGATTTCGTATCTCTGAACTGTTCGATATTTGAGGCTATATGAAAAAATTTATCAGAGACTGCCTGCAGGATCTTTCTCAAAACGCTTGACTCCTCCATCACTTCTCCAAGAACCCGTATGTTGGTTGCTATCCCGCTCAGCTTCATACAGAAATCATCGATGTTATCTGTCTCCTTCATGGTGAGAGACTCAAACTCTCCCTTTGATGTTTGTACCTTAACCTCCTGTCTCCCTTTGATGTTTGTACCTTAGCCTCCTTCACTCGCTCTGCTCGTACACACATAGTTTTAATGGCTTCCCAAGCTTCCTTTGCATTTTCTTTCTCAACAATAGTCAGTAGTACTTCTTCTGGCACACCTTGGTATATAGTTGCAAGAGCTATCTATACCGTCCTCTCATCAACAACAGTCTTTGGGTCTCCTTCGATCGCATCCCAAACACCTTGAACCTTCATAAAAACTTTCATTTTCAGGGACCATGTTGTATAGTTACTTTTCGTTAGAATTGGATAGCTTAAACCCGCATAACCTTCTTTTGTCTTGGTTATCTCCATGATTACGTTTGTGTGTTTCGGTTGATATTTGGGCATACATCACCTGGAGCTCGGATACCAAATGAAGAAACTGAACACTGCAATACAAATATAAAGACAAAGGTGTTTACTCTTGTAAAATTGGGAAAACAAAATGTATTATCAGTGATGATAAAACAGATGGTTACAACGTTAATAAATAGAAACTGATTCCTAACAAGGTGGCATGAAAATAGACACAACTACTAACACGTACCCACTATGAGACCTTATTCAAACTTCCTAAAATCTCTCTACTGCTACATTACCAAGACATGTAAATAAAACACTACACATAATAATTATTTTATTAAATAATAACAACTAAAACAAATAAGTTTAGATTAAATCCCAACATTGATTGTATTTAAACATTAAGAGTGCCACTATCCTTCATATGACATTCTCCAAGGATTTATAAAATTAATTTTTTCAAAGGTTTATCACTGTTATAAATTGTTTTTGATAAAAATGTAAAGACACGAAAATTTTCTTTTCCTCAAAATTGATTATGACAAATTATCTAAAAAAAATTACTTGAAGGATTCTATATGACCAAACACATTTAAAATTTGGCATGCCTAATATTAATAGATTTCAAGTTTATAAGTTATTATATGATGATTGTCTAATAGTACCATGTTTCTTATAATTCAAAAGAAAAATTCACATTATATGAATACAATCGAGTATGAGTACAATCCAGTGTGCTCCAAGGATACAGGCTTTACATAGAAAAAGGGACAGCCCTAACACTTTCCTTCATATGGAGGACCAACATACTTATATTCATAAAGCAGATCACATTTTAGATTTATAGGGCTTTTTAATATTAAACTACCATTTATTATAATTATATCCTTATATATAATAAGTATAAGACAAAATTAACAATATTACTTTGTTGGGATTTAATCTAAAACTTATTTTAGATAATAATATTTGTATTTTTTTATTTATTTATAGTTGAATATATAAGCTGTAACAGACATGTTAGTTGTTGCAGTAAGAATAGGTCTAGAGATTTAGTTTTATTAAAGATAGAAGTGGAGATAAATCAGGGAGTGGCTCCTAGTTTTTTGACACCACTTTACGTGATAAGTTTGTTTAAATATTTTGCATATAGTAGTTTTTTAACTTCCAATTTATGTATTCATTTGAGTATATAAACAAAGGCTTGTGATTTTGTATCCACGTGTTTGTAAGTATTTTATTTTACAACCTACACTTGGTATTAGAGCACACAGGTCCTGGTTATGTGATTGAATCAGGGGAGTTAGACTATCTTCATGTACTGTGATGCATGGTGTTTGTGTCAAGAAAGATGCCTGCATTTCCAGCCATCGGTTAGACTGTTGTAGAATGAGTTTGTGCTCGAAAAATGACCTACCTAGAAGAGGATTTTCATGTGTGTGATGAATTATACATAAATTGATATGTAGTCCTACCTCACAAGAAAATCCACGTGCTTCAGGTGGCCCTGATAGTGGTATAGCAGGTGACTCTATTTGTGATGCAGCGGTACACACACATGTGAGTCTGGAAGTGGTTCCAGTTGGGAAAATAGGAGAATGGTGGAGCTGATGGATCTCTGTAAATCCATCAGCATATGTTGCAGGTGAAGTTCAGGTTGGGAGTAGTCCAAATAGCTATCATTGTGCTAGTGGAGAGTTACAAGAGCTAGTTGATATATGGGAGGCAGCTATGGTAACTCAGGATAGGATATGGATCTGAGAGAATAATGGGCGAACAAGTTACGTACCAGAAAAGAAAATCAACCATGCCAAATGGGCAATACAACGTGCCATACGGGCAAATAAGAAATGTCATACGGGTAAAGAAGCAATGTGCCAGACGGGCAAACAAACGGCTATACGGGTTAAGTATTAAAAGCCATACGGGCTAAATTGCAGTGCCAAATGGACAGAGAAGTTGAAAGCCAAACGACCTCAGATAAAAGCTATGCAGGCTGATGAAGAAGTTTCCAAATGGGCAAAATGATCTTGTGAGATGAATAAGGTAACGGAGTTTCATTGATCGGATAAAATAGTTTTAGATTAAGGGGGAGATTGTTGGTATTTAATCTAAAACTTATTTTATATAATAATATTTGTATTTTGTTTATTTATTTAGAGTTGAATAAATAAGCTGTAACAGACGTGTTAGTTGTTGCGATAATAGGTCTAAAAATTTAGTTTTATTAAAGATAGAAGTGGAGATAAATCAAGTAGTGTCTCCTGGTTTTTAGACACAACTTTATGTGATAAGTTTATTTAAATATTTTGCATATAGGTAGTGTAGTTTTTTAACTTCCAATTTATGTATTCATTTGAGTATATAAACAAAGGCTTGTACACCTAAAAAATAAATTACACATATAGGAAAATTAGGGTTTTGAGAGTCGACCCCCAATCTAGAGTTCTAGCCCCCACTTCTCCGTTCTTCAACCTTCATCCATTAATCGATTAAGCCCCCTTCGCTCTCTCATCTCCTCTTTATTTATCTATCATTTTCTCAATAAACCAAGATCTAATTCTTTTCGGTTGAGATCTTGTCGAGTACCTTGTTACAAAGGTTGTTAGTCGTGCCTATATTTTTGGGATGTTAGTGTTTTATGTTATTATGTTATTTTGTCTTTTGTTGGTGGTTTCGGCCGCTCTGAAAAGGATTTATATGATATTTTTTGAGATCCTTAAGGCTTGTATCAGATCTGAGACGGTGGTGGATATCGCAAAAGCTCACCTTTCATAACAAAAAAGGGTTCGTATTTTAGGGGTTTTTGTTGCTCTAATATCAATTTATATAATTGATATTTCTGAACATTGGGCTACAGATGATACTTATGTGAAGGTCAATTGTGTTACTACTAATTTCAGAATTGATGTACGTTGGATTGCTCGAGATATTATTGTAATACTTTTTAGTTTAAAAATTTTGAATATTCTATACGTGGAAAACAAAACAACTATTTGGTTAGCTGGATTTTTATTTCATAATGTTGTAGTTGATAGTTAGGGGGTTTGTCTCCGCTCGCTTAAAAAAAACAAAGGCTTGTGATTTTGTATCCTCGTGTTTTTAAGTATTTTATTTTACAACCTACATACTTTACATACATCAAGTAGTTTATTTTTCCTTACTATATATATGTTTTTCATCTATAAAAACTTTTTATATATGCATAAAAACTTTTTTTTGTCATTTACTCTGCATCAAATATATTAGGCTATACTTTTTATTAGACCAAGTTATGAATTATAACTCTATTTTTTAATATAGTTTTCACATATTATTTGTTTATTTTAAATTATATTTTTTATTTAAATTTTAAAGTAATACACTTTATTTATAAAAAATCTACAATATGTTCTGCACTCTATTTTTTTAAATATTTTATATTATATTTTATTCTGAAAGTTGCATTATATTTTTTATTTAAGTTTAAAAGTACTACATGTTATAATTTTAAGTACTACACTCTATTTATAAAGTTCTACGATTTGTTTTGCACTATATTTTTTAATAGTTTTTTTTCACATATTATTTTTTTTCAAGTTACATTATGTTTTTTATTTCGGAGTAAAAGAACTAAGTTTTTATTTATGCACAAATACTTTTTTTTCATTTACTCCACATCAAATATATTACATTATAAGTTTTATTAGACTAAATTATGCATTAGAACTCTATTTTTGGATATGTTATCACATATTTGTGTTCATCATGTTAAATTATATATTTTATATTTAGATTTTAAAGTACTGCACTTTGTTTATAAAAAAAATTATACATTAAGTTTTGCACTATATTTTTTTAAATATATTTTTCACATAATATTTGATTTTGCAAGTTGCGTTATATTTTTTATTAATCTTAAGTACTACACTTCTTTTATAAAAAAATTCAATATATTCTGCCTTTCATTTTTTAATATATTTTTTTCACATAATATTTTATTCTGCAAGTTGCATTATATTTTTTATTTAGGTTTAAAAGTAATATATTTTATGATTTTAAATACTACATCCTATTTATAAAGTTCTACGATATGTTTTGCACATTATATTTTAATATATTTTTTCACATAATATTCTATTCTTCATGTTGCATTATATTTTTTATTTAGCTTTAAAAGTACTAAATTTTATAATCTGAAGTAATACATTATATTTATAAAGTTGTATGATATGTTTTACACTCTATTTTTTTAAATAAAATTTTACCTCAGATTTTAATCATGTTACATTATTTTTTTATGTGGATTTAAATGTACTACGATTTATAATTTAAACTGTTTTTGTAATATATTTTTAACATAATATTTATATACATAGTACATTACATTTTTAACTTAGTTTTATAATAATATTTATCCTGTATCTCACTTTGCATTCCCCACGATCTTACAAAATCTAAATGTAGTTATATAGGTCTCCAAGGTCTCCAAATAATATTAGTCTTCACTGTACCCAACTCATAACCATAAATTACCAAATCTAATTGTAGTTATATAGGTCTTCATCTACAAATAATATTAGTCTCCACTGAACCCAACTCATAAGCATAAATTATTTATTATCCAAAAATTTCAATTTCACCCATTAAAATGATATAATTAAAAATATAAGATTATGATTATATCTTATTAGAATCAGTTTATTCTTAATAAAATTATAATTAGAAAATGATTGTATTATTGTACTATTATTCAAACACCAATTTCTCATAATATAAATTTAACCAATTATAAATGCAAACAAGATTAGATTTTTCTACTAATATTCAAACACCATACAACAATAGAACAATATTATAATTAAATATTCTACTATATATATAGTTGTAATTCAATTCAACGTTAGTATATTTTTTTTAATATAGAGATATTTGTTGGAACAGTATTACAACAAATTATCAATAAATAATACATAAAATTACAATAACATAATAAATAACTATATACATGTACATTAAAAATGAAAAAAATCTAAAATAAAAAAAGTAAATTTTGAAAAATCCTTTATGGGATGGGCTATAAGCTAAACATGCATAATACATAATGACTTGAGTAAAGTATCATGGTAGAGATTTTGTGTGGGAAACTGTATCATAAGATGTGTTATTCTAATTACAATCACCATTCTTGTTGCAAATCACAAAAGTTATATATAACTCAATTATATTTAAAAATATTAAAATTCATTAAAAACAAAGATTTGACCATTTTACCATAAAATAAATTGCCAAATACTAAAAGAAAATAAACTCATCTCATTGTGAGATTGCCTTTTAAACTTTTAAAATCAAAACTTCTAAAAGAGCAGAAAAATATGTTCTTAAATTGAACCTGTCAAGATGATCTTTCCAAATTGATATAAGATGATTTTTCAATATAATTCAATTTTATACAAATTTTCAAAATTGAGGTGTAACAAGATGAACTTTACCAAGGTTTAGAATGGACCAACCATTAAATTTTGGGTGGAATTTTTTTTATTATATCTCTAGGAAATCTATTATTAACAACTTCTTCCTAACTATCACTCCCGTGGTTTTTCGGCTGCATACTCCCCGTACGCCTATCTCACATTCCCAAAGAATATTTTTCTTTTAGAATTCATTTTTCTTTCCTAGTCATTATATTAGATTTAAGTGGTATTGAGTTGTACTTGTTATGGCTTGGCTCTTTTATGAGGCTAATTCATATCAATACCTTAAGCACATGGCATATTTGATATTTTCAAGTGATGAATTTGAAAATATATTACAGTTAAATATGTTAGGTTAAAAAATAATCCCAGTCTAAAACATATCATGTTAAAAAATTAATGAGTTTTAGGAGAAATATGAACATGCACAAGTCAAACATAAGATCTTAAAATATTCCTATAAAAAAATAAAAAAGATGATAAATATATGTAGTAATCTTAAAGTTCATCATAGATTGATCACTTCAAAAACTCTTTACTTTGAAATGAGTTTAAGAAGGGAACTCCCATCAAGGATAATAAGTACAAAATTTCTAATGTTAGTCTTCTCACTTATAAAATGCACCATCAAATAGCAAAAATAAAAGCATGTTGTGTTATAAAATATAATATGGAATAGAAAAATATAAAGTAGAGAGAGTTTGAGGGGAAAAAAGTGATGATTTTTATACATTTCTAAAATATAATGTTTATTTATAACATTACATGACATTACAAGAACAAACTAGAAAGTAAAAATTTTATAATTAAAAAGTCAAAAGTCTTTCATCCAAAGGTCTTACCAAAAGTCAAAGTCTTACTCTTGAAAAATCAAAGATCACATTAGAAAGTTAAGGATATTAAGATATATATAAGTTCAGTGGAGTCCGTGTTTTATTTGGAGACCTGGAGTAATTCGATGAAATGGACGACTCATATTACATTACATGTGTATAAAATAAAACCTAAAATTAACTGTATTATTTTACATAGATCAAGTAGTTTATTTTTACTTGCTCAATATAAATTTTTTATCTTTAAAAACTTTTTATTTATGCATAAAAACTTTTATTTGTCATTTACTCTACATCAAATATATTACGCTATAATTTTGTAAATGTCTTTACCAAAAGAAAAAGTGTTTTAACCTTTATAAAAAAATATTCAAGTGGCTTAAAATCTTCAACATATATTAGCTTTTAACTTTTTTATCCAAATTAAGTCCAGATTGGATGTATAAGGGATAAATTAGGGAACATGTTATTATATTGTAACATAACAATGGTAATACTATTTTATAATATAACTAAATAATCTTGAGATTCGACGTTTTATCCAAATTTAAGTCCAAGTTCAATGTATAACTGAAAACAATGGGGAACCAAGCTAATTATTATAATTTTTAATTGATGTAGATGCTCTTTTTCAATCTATATATTGTGTGAAAAATGACTTTGAGGACCACCATTTTCAGGAAGCTTGCTTTAAAGCTTTAATCTAGTACTATTCTTTTTGTTGTTGATAACCAACATTTTCACAAAACTTTGGCCTTCATGAGTTTTTGCATATCAATTCAATTTTTCTAAAGCAAATTATAGTCCACTTTCACACCTATTATCCAAGTTTTTCATGGTCTATACATATAAACTTGAATTTATTTTGAAAAAATCTGACTACTCATTCGTTTAGAGTTGTTCCATTCATATTTTATGTTTACCCATTTCATTTTATTGAGTGGATGGGTGGATGTCCATCAAAAGTTCAAAAAAAAAGTGCCCAATCATATTGATTGTCTATGTACAATTTTTGTGATCCAATTAATGGTGGAAATTATATAAGAATGAGTATACCTCTAAAATTGGGTAAGTTCTTTTTCTCCTAATTTTATGACAAATATTTCATAAGATTCATTGTATTATTTGTTAAAATACATTTAATTGGTTTGATTGTTTTCTATGAACAGGATATTCAGAGAATTGTTTATGATACATCAAGAAAAAAGAACGGTATAACTTTTCATTTCTCTAATTTCATGTTTTCTGTAGTGTGGAAGGCGCTATATCATCATTTTTTGAAAATCAGTATCATGTTAGTGGCTTTCTTGACGGTGGCTTGTGTGATTTAATCAGATGAGGCTGTTCTTGACCAATTCGATGCACAGCTTTTGGATCTTGATCATAAGGATCTTCATGCTCTCCTGGTGGCAGTTAATTTTCTTAAAATAGAGGATTTATTGGAAAAAAGGTTACCATAAAAGTTGCTAGTAGCCTGTATGATAAAAGGAAAGTCTCCCAGGCTGATCCAAAACATAAAGAAATTGAAGAAAGGAGCAGGGAAAACATTAAAAGAATCTTAAACCTTGAAGACATCAGTAGCCAAGAAAGTTCTTTGAAAACATCACTCCAGCTAATCCTTTTTAAGATTATACATGTGTTTAAAATGTTTAAAATAGATGATGCATATTCTCCGGTCTAAATGTATTTAAGAAAAACTAAAAAATAAATGTAATATATTTTTGCAATTAATATTTTTCATGTTTGAGAATTATTCAGACTTCAAAAGATTTTTATTGATTAAATATTCCCGGATTTAATTTTCTTTTTTGAAACCCTAATATAATATACGGAGATTATAAAAAGCAATTAGAATTCAAATTGAATACGAAAATATTTATTAAATTTATTAAAATCCAATTTAAATAAATATTGATATTTAAATCCTAATAAATCAATTAAAATTCCACTCAAATAAATAGAGTTCTAAAAAGATCACTTCAAATAAATCATACTCCCTTCGTCCATTTGAGTTGTTAATATTTGAAATGAAGTGTTCGAAATGCATTTTAAGTCTCCTATCTAATATAGTTACATAAATTATATATTTTTAAAAAAATCTTCTGAATAAATATTAAATGTTTAAACTTTTATTAAAGAAAACAAAATTTTCAAAATAAGCTATAAATGTTAACAAGTCAGAGGGACGGAATATTTTTCAAAAGTTTTCTTTTAGAAAATGTTTCATCTATAAATGTTTATATAATCAAGAATATAATGTGCAATGAATTTCTAATAATGTGCAAAAATAATATAATGTGCAAATGCAAAAAAACTTTGTGTAAAATTTCTAATTTTTGTAAATGTTATGACAAGATTTTCATCCGTCATGACATGAAGATTTCTAGACATGATGACTACATAATCGACATGAAGAGTTGTTGCTGATACAAGGGACACACACGTGAATAATCGACATCAACTTCAGTGGACATAAGAGAAGCAGAGCTCGTGAACGGGAAGGTAACAACTTCAAGAATTAGTCATCAAACATCCTAAAAAATAGGATGTGATAATAATTTTATCCCTAAAAGATTGGATCATGGTGAATATGACTCCTATAATTAAGGAACGTGCTTATGAAAGTTAGGGGAGTAATATATCATCAAATTACAAGATAATTAATCATTCTCCACATAATATATTTAAGCTATACATAAAGCTGATGATCGACGCCTTGGTTAAGACATGACGTGAAGGTACTCGACGGGAACGAAACTGCATGAAGAATTAGTGTTAAAACGTTCCTAAATATGGCGGAGAGGAGAAAAAATACTATTAATTGATTATCTACAACTACCCTCACACACTTCCACCCTGAATAAGATTCTACTACTTCATCTTTTACACTAACTCTCTTTATTACCAACCTAACCACTCTAATTTATAGATGATTCTATATATATAATTCATCTATGGCCGATAACAACACACATTACTTACACATACTTCTACTTAGATTATGATTCTTATACCACCCTCCAAATCCGGGGTATAGATTTGGGGCATTATTAACAGTAACTACTCACTAAACCTGTACAACATAATATAAATAAAATAATTACCCCGGATTACAACTACTCAGGATCTTTTCAAGGTTAAGGATTGAAAACAAGAACGACAAACCAACTTTATTACAAACTAGTTTAAACAACTTGTCTCAAGAACTCTCTTTTTTACAAAATATTATTCTATTCATATTTTAAACTAACCATCTTTTATTCAAACTACAACTATTACTCATACTGCTACACCTGATCTGGAAATTCAAAACTCTCTTCTAGGATAGGGACAAACACCCTTGGTATTAAAGGGTCCCGCTTCTTGACTCACTTCTTGACTACTCGGGTTCTGATAGGTTTTATTCCCTACCTTAACTGAAAAATAAGGTGAACAATAATAAAAGAGGGTGAGCCAAAATTGCTCAACAAGCCTGCAAGTGTAAAAAGGGAAGAATAAATGAACTAGTGATTTGCTGATTTGAACAACAAGATGTTTCTGTAAGAATAATAAATTGCCATTACTGGCGAGTGCCAAATGAACGAGACTGGAAACAAGAACCAACATATGCACTATAACTTGCTGATTAGCCAAGATACAGTGTAGATCTATTCCCAACTACATAGGCCCAACCAACATAAGGGGGGTACCCAGGAAATTATGGCCTAATCATCAAGGGTCCGGTTAATACCCGACCTGCATCGTAACCATCCAGTCCATAGCTTAGCATCCAAAATAAATTGTATGCTTTTGATGTATCACATCATCTGGATATATCAGAATATATGTAAGTAAGGGTATCAATATTGGAATATGAATAGAGGATTCAATAAATTGGGAGAAATCAAGAATCGAAATGAAATAGAAACAAGGATCAATAATTGTGTATCAATATATGTGAAAAAGAATTATCAAGGTGTAATTCATATGGAAAGTTGGATATATTTCACTATTATGAACTTAGAATAGGGGAAAAACTTGCCTGACGCGCACTTCACCTCGTACGATTCACTGCCTTCTGTTTCTTCCTTGATTCGCCTTGTTGGTACTGAATCTATCAGGGAAAGATATTCGTTTAGATAACTTATCTCATACGCGTATCTCGAATTGATACCACGTAACCCTAATCGTCAACCCATACAATTCTATCAAACACGCATATATAATATAACACATAAGGTTCACATAATCACGTAAACACATAGCACATGAGGCACATAATTGATTTTTATACTTGTAATTATTTTTAGAATCGATACTAGACTTATACTCATATTAACTAAAACTATCTGGTTCGCTTCATAATTTTTCAGGATTTATTAGACTCGATTCTACCCCTAACAGGGCCTATAAACAATTAATCAATGTAAGATGACTCGCTTCTGAAAGAAATTATGATTTATAATTATTTTTTATTGGAATCAGGTCATTTTTCTGAGTCTAAAAGTCTTTGTTTCACTCGAATCGGACTAACGGTTTAATTGTTACGCAATAAACAAGATTTAATTAATTACAAATCAGTTATAATTAATTAATCACTATTAGTTAAAACTTAATTATATTTTTTAATAATTATTTAAGAATTATTATATTTTTAAAATAATTAATCCCTAATTTTTAAAATTAATTATAAATTATTACAATTAATTACAAATTATTACAATTTATGCAATTAAATCGATTATTAATAACTAATTATTCGATACGAATAATTATTAAAAATCTGATCACATAAGTAAATGAACGCTCGAATACTAATTCCAACTTATCGAACTACTACTCATATAATTACGAGTTATTCCTATTAATTAATTTTGAAATTTTAAATTAATAAAATAATTCAGAAATTATTTACAATATTTTTCAGATTTTAAAACTGATTTTTAATTGATTTTTTGGAATTATTAAAAACTGGTTTTTTTGATTTTATAAAATAAACTAAATAATTAAAAATTCAGAAACACGAATCAGGAAATGGGTTCAGGGTTTTGAAGAGCAAACCCGGGTCGTACACCGGGTTGAAACCAGGTCGAACCTAGGTCGCGAAGAACGCCGCCATGGCTGCCCAGAAACCGGTGCCGGCGGGGATTTTCCGACCAAAATCCGGAGATTCAAAAACAGAGTCCAGGTGCATGGTTTCTTCGTGTTTTCGTCTCCATTCCATTCCATTCCAATTCCCGTGAGCACTCCATCCCCGTCAACAACAACCAGTAACAACTGTTGCTTCACCATCTCCGGCCAAAACACGGCCTTCTCCGGCAGATTGATCGAAAAATAACTCCTCCCCCGAAAATGAATCCAAACTTCACAAAACCGATATCATGTCGAAGTTGTAGAGTTCCTTAATCAAACCCAATTGTGCATAACAATAAAAAACATCCGTAAATTAACGACAATGAATTCAAAATTTATTACAAGCTAAGAACTCGGGAACCATCTTCCAGGGGTTATACGAATACATTAAATATGTAAAATCATTCCTAAACTCAAAATAAATGTATACAAATCATCAAAACAATCAAACGATTCCTGGATCATAAACCCCTAATTCGAGCATAAATCCTAGAATATAAATTGAAAGTCAAACAACCTGAAACATGAAATTGATGATATGAATAGAAAGTAGAGATCAAGAAGATCATTTTGGTTTCTCACATGATCAATTTGGATAACAGAATCACCTTCAAATCTGCAGTTTAATTCTCTAATTGTTCTTCACCAACAAACTCAATTTCTTTAATATTCTGATTTTTAATAATTAATTAATTAAAAATTAATAAAAATCCATCTATTTATACCATGGAAAATAATACCCCTAAATAAAATTAAGGGTCTAATTACACATCTAATAAAAATATTTGGCCCCAAATTTTATAATTTTTGGGTATTAATTATCCAATAAATATAAAATATATATCAAAAATTCCCAAAAATTGTGAATATTCCAAAAATGCAAAGAAAATGATGTTTGACAATTTCACGATCATATAAAAACTAAAAATATGATTTTTGTGGGGTTCCTACCCACGAAAGGATCCGAAAAAGTCATTTTTCGCGAAAGAGGTAAATTTGTAAAACGTCTAGATGTTCATAATACGATTTGGTATAGGTCATTCTTGGAAAAATAGGGCCAATGATTTTGTTTGAAATACGGGCTTTTCAAACACTATTTGAACTGTACGGATTTTGATATAAAACCTATAACTTACAATAAAACACTCAATAAAAACTCGAATTACATTCCGATCAAAACAGATAACACGTAACACATAGCAGTTAGGGTTTAATGACTCAACACACTTAATCACATAATAATACACATAAGTTATATTTATTAAAATGTAATACAAACATAATTTCTCGGTTGTTATATTCTCCCCCTAATAGGATTCTGTTCTCAAAATCACGCTATGAAAAAACTGAGGGTACTTTTCTAACATATCACTCTCAAGTTCCCAGGTTGATTCTTCAACCACGGAATTCCTCCACAAAACTCTCACTAATAGTACAGACTTATTTCTTAAGACTCTCTCTTGCCGATCTAAAATTCTTACCGGCTACTCTATATATGACAAATCTGCCTGAAGCTCTACTGGGTCATACTCTATTACATGCCTTGTATCAGGGTTCTACTTCTTAAGCGTTGACACATGAAATACATTATGAATATGTTGCATATGGGGTGGTAAAGCTAATTCGTACGCAACTTTTCCGAACCTCTTCAGAATTTCAAATGGACCGACTTATCGGGGCTTTAGCTTGCCTTTGTTGCCAAACCTAGATAATCCCTTCCATGGTGAACTCTTTAACAACACATGCTCTCCTTCCTCATAGTTCACATCCCTTCTGGCTAGATCTGCATATTTACGTTGTCAATTTTGCGCTGCTTCGAATCACTTTTGAATAAGTTCTACTTTTTCCTTGGTATCATAAATCAGTTCTGGACCTAAAATTTTGCGATCTCCAATTTCATCCCAACATGTAGGTTATCTGTATTTTCTTCCATATAAAGCTTCATAAGGTGGCATCCCGATACTCGCATGATAGCTGTTGTTGTAAGAGAATTCCACTAGCAGTAAATGCCTATCTCAATTGCCTTCAAAATCTATTTCGCAAACAAGTAACATATCTTCAATTGTCTGAATAATCCTCTCACTTTGCCCGTCCGTTTGAGGATGATAAGCGGTGCTCATGTTTAATTTGGTTCCTAGACATTCCTGGAATTGTCTCCAAAATCTCGAATTAAAACGGGGATCTCGATCTGATACAATGGATACAGGTACTCCATGACGCATCATAATTTCTCGGGATATAAATGTACTAACTTGTCAAGCGAAAACCTTTCGTTGATTGGAAGGAAATGTGCTGACTTTTTTAATTTGTCGATGATAACCCAAATCACATTGTGATTTTCCCTGGTCCTTGGTAGTCCCACTACGAAATCCATTGCTAAGTGCTCCCATTTCCATTCTGGAATATCTAGTGGTTGTAGTAATCCGCTCGGACGTTGATGTTCTGCTTTGACTCGTTGACACGTGTAACACCTACTGACCCATTCCGCTATTTCTTTCTTCATATCTGGCCACCAAAAGTTTTCCTTCAGAACTCTATACATCTTGGTGCTTCCGGGATGAATTGAATATCTTGAGCTATAGGCGTCTTGCAAAATTTCTGCTTTCAATTCTGGTACATTAGGTATCCAGATTCTCGAAGCAACTCTAAAAATTCCCTTGTCATCTTTCCGGCTGGTAATTTCCTCTCCTTACAAATTGTCGATTTCGTGATACATTACTTCTTCTTGACATCTTCTTATCTTCTCCAATAATTCTGGATGAAAAGTCATGGCATAAATCATTTCAGTGGAGCTTTCTGGAACACGAACTTCAATTTCTAATTTATCAAATTCTTTGATCAAGTCTTCTAAAGATGTTAACAAGTTCAATCTTTCATTTCGGCTCAAGGCATCTTCTACAACATTCCCTGTGCCTGGATGATAATTGATTGATACGTCATAATCTTTGATTAGCTCTAGCCAACGTCCATGTCTCATGTTGAGTTCTTTCTGCGTGAAAATATACTACAGACTTTTATGATACGTGTAGATTTTACACTTCTCTCCATAAAGATAATGTCTCCAAAGTTTCAATGTGAATACAATTGCTGCTAGTTCCAGATCATGCGTCAGATACTTCTTCTCATGAGGCTTTAGCTGTCTAGAAGCGTATGTGATTATGATGCCATGATGCATCAAAACACATCCGAGTCTTCGATAAGAAGCGTCGCTATAAATGACAAAATCTCTTTGATCATCAGGTAAAACAAGTACATGTGCGGTTACCAACCGATTCTTCAATTCTTGGAAACTCGCTTCATATTTCTCATTCCATTTGAACATTTCATTCTTCCTGGTCAACTTGGTCAATGGCGTGGCTATCTTTGCGAAATCTTTAACAAATCTTCTGTAATAACCTGTTAATCCAGAGAAACTTCTGACTTCCGTCGGAGTCTTTGGTCTTTCCCAATTTAAAATAACTTTAATCTTTGTTGGATCGATTTCAATTCATTCAACACTGATGATGTATCATAGAAATTGCACTTCCTTCAACCAAAATTCGTATTTCAAAAATTTCGCATAAAGTCGTTCCTTCCTCAACGTTTTCAATGCCATTATCAGATGCTATGCATGTTCTTCTTCAGTCTTCAAATAGATCAAGATGTCATCAATAAATACAATGATAAACTTATCCAAATACTTCTTGAATACACAGTTCATCAAATCCATGAATGCTGCTGGTACATTGGTTAGTCCAAACGTCATCACAAGAAATTTGTAATGTCCATATCTCGTTCAGAATGCAGTCTTCGGAATATCTTCTGCCTTGATATTCAATTGATGATAGCCTGATCGTAAGTCGATTTTCGAAAACCATGCCGCTCCTTTCAGTTGATCAAATAAGTCATCGATTCGGGGCAAAGGATATTTGTTCTTGATAGTTAACTTGTTCAGCTGACGATAATCGATACATAGTCACATGATGCCATCCTTCTTTTTCACGAACAACACTGATGCACCCCATGGGGATACACTAGGCCTTATGATTCCTTTATCGAGAAGATCCTGTAATTGCTTTGCTAACTCTTTCATTTCAACAGGCGCCATTCGATACGGAGCTTTTAAAATTGGTTCAGTTCCTGGTGCCAAATCAATAGTAAATTCGATTTCTCGATCCAGAGGTAATCCTGGAAGTTCATCTGGAAAGACATCGGGAAACTCACAAACTACAGGAATATCTTCGATCTTTGGATTTTCTTTTTCTGTATCCAATACATAGGATAAGTAAGCTTGACATCCTTGACGCAATAATCACTTTGTTTGCATCATCGTTAAGAATTTCTGCTTCTGCCTTTCACCTTTGAACGTTACCGTTACATTTTCCTCAGTTCATAAATTTACCTTCTTATTTGCGCAATCGATATGAGCATTATTACTTATTAGGTATGAATACAACACAGAAGGGGGTGAATGTGTTTTGGCTTAAATGTTTGATTTTTGATCGACCTAGACTTTAGCAGTTGCTTGTTATCAATGATTTAGTAGAATAGATGTTAAACATAAATAACTTTACAAATATGTAAAACAAAGAACTTCAAAACTCACTTAATTTTATATTAAAAAATCAAGCAGTGTTTTGCTACAAAATCTCTAAGTTCTTGTTTTAGAACTTAGCTCCTTTCTTGAGAGAGAATACATAATTTTCTATCTAGATTGTTACTACTGACTAGAGGACCAGTGTTAATTTTATAACTCAGTTAAATGCTGGTTTACACAGAGGATAATAAACATGCTATTAGCTTTTCTAAACTGTCACTTGTCATTTCTATTTATAGAAAAACAAATCTTCCATTCCTGGCTTAGCATATCTTTAGCATCCTGTGTTTACTTTAATCTCCTCGGTCAATTAATCTTTTCCATTAATATTGCACATCTCTCAAGTTGCTTTTTGTAGACTTGTCAATCCAACTATGTGAATTGTTTTTTGATTTGCAACCTTGGATATTAAACTGTTCTGCAATTTTGTACTTAGAGAAATTTCTTCACTTCGAGATCTCCAATTAAGCTGTAGAGAACTCGACATCTCGATAGGCATGTTGGCTTGTCGATATCTCTGAAACTTCATTGTTGACTTGACTTATCGACAACTCTGAGTTCTCTAGTGAATTTTGGTTTATCGATAACTCAGAGTTCTATAATGGACTTTGGCTTATCGATAACTCAGAGTTCTCTAATGAATGTATATTGTCGATATCTCTGAGTTCTCAAATGGGTATCTGACTTATCGATATCTCCAATAGCATTTCCTGCGTTCTCCATAGATAATTCATGAGTTCTCGATAGATAATTCTTGAGTTCTCGAATGATTTCTCTATAACACTAATTATGTGACTTGTAGAGATCTTGACTTAGAATGTTTTTCACCAAACATAATTTTTCAACTCCAAGCTTCTTCATAATTCTTCTGAGGCATGACCTTCTTGATCTACTTCCAGATAGAATTCTTAGGCTTGACACTGTTTAGAGAAAAATGCTCTAGTCTACTACATTTACATTTTACAGACATTAAGTGTTACAAATATAAATTACAGATTAAGGTTACAGTACAACTAATCTCAGGGTTGTCGGAATGACTTAGTCTTGTTATGATACAGGCCTGTCTTGCATAATAATCTCCCCCTGAGAAGATTGCTTATCACAAATTCATGCCTGTTAACAAGACTAACCCCAAGTTAAAGAATGAGAATCAAACAATACAAAAGCTGATACAACACTTGTACATTGAACATTTGACAACTTACAATAATTAAGTAAAGACTGAGTTTTTTGATCCTTTCTCAATTATGTTCTTAATCTGTACAAGTATTTCCAATTCTTCTAGGATGGGGGTGTCAGTTAGAGCCTCTATTAGTTTCAGCAAATCTGGCTTAGGATAACTAGCTAACATCCATATCCTGTATCTTGATAAAGAGCCAGCTTTTACATTCAGATATTTTACATCCTTTGATATTCTGCTCTTGCCTGCTGCCTTCAACTCTTCTGATCTTCTAATATACTCATCAATGTCATGCTCATACTTTCTCCTCCATTCAGCTAGCAAATCTCTATGCTTATCTCTCATCTCCTCTCTGTTAACCACAAACACTGCCAATACTGTTATCCATGCCTTAGTGGCTGAATCTTTACCATTCATCTAGCTTATCACCCTTTTCAGTTCAACAATTGAGAATCCATTAGTCTATTTCTAAGCTTTTCAAAGGACACATCACTGTAGTAGATTCTAACTTCTTTGATGTTGATAACCCAAACTCTGACAATTATTTCAGCTAGCTGTTGGAAGTAGTCTTCATCTGAATCCACAACATTTAGAGGTTATAAATCATCTTGATCATATCTGTTCCAGATGGCCTTTTCACTAAATCAATGATCATTGAGAAATTCAGTTGTCAGTTGTCTTCTTCTTTGTCTTCTTTGTCTTCTGAATCTTCTCTTAACCTTGGCTTCTTTTGGCCCTATTCCAACTGTTTTGAAGTGTGTTTTATGGGTGGCTTGAATGAAGGTGCAGTTTTGAGTCTTTTCAGAGAAGTATGGTTGTGAGTAATTTGAGTTTTGAGGAGAGAGTTTGCAGTGAGCTTGTAGAAATATTTAGACTTAGAGGTTTGAGGTTGA
Source organism: Apium graveolens (assembly GCF_009905375.1). Taxonomy (NCBI): domain Eukaryota; kingdom Viridiplantae; phylum Streptophyta; class Magnoliopsida; order Apiales; family Apiaceae; genus Apium; species Apium graveolens. The sequence continues at coordinate 190,899,075 of NC_133657.1, forward strand.
GCAGTTTTTGATGAGGTTGAATGTGAAGGTTTAGCAATTGGTATTTGGATATTTATGGTTTGGAGGGGTTGTGAGGTATCATTCTTTTGTCTTTGTCTCCTTCCATCCCTCATTTGAGTCTCAGATCCACTCTTCTTCTCCTTCTCTTTCTCATTATCACCTTTTCCACCAATTGCCTTGCTAGATTGACTTGAGTTTGAGCCAGAAGGATTTTGACCATCTTTCTTCTGCTCATCATCACCCAAGTCATCTGCGTTGATTTGAGTTTTAGGCAAATTGGCTTCAGGATTATCAATGTATCTCCTTAGAATCTTGATCATAGCTTCATCTTCACTAGTCTTCAATTTCTTACTTTCCAGCTCAGACTCAAACACCATTATCAGTCATCTGTTGGCCATGACACAGTTTTTGGGTACTTGAAAATGTTTCAATTGCTTGGTTGTAGAGCATATATAGTGCACCCCTTTGCTTGGATGTAGATAAGCTTCTAGGATTGCAGCTTCTTGAGGCTTCTTCAACTCTGCTAGTAGCATTTTCTCTTCATTGTTGATGATCCTGACCTTGTTAATCAAAATATCCACCTCAGATGCTCTTCTAGAAATTAGATAATTAAAGTTGACTTGCATACATCTGTCTACACCTGAATCATTAAGATTGATCACTATCCTTTTCTCCAAAAACTGATCCTTGACTGGGATCTGCAGCACCCTGATGAAATTGATAGTCTTTTCCAAGGTGTTTCTATAAGTGAAGAAGTTATTGTTGAGAGAGTTCCTTAGTCCAGTGAGCAAATTGTCAAACTCTTGTGTCATTCATGGACCTTTGGCAGCCATAAGGAGCCTCTCTTGTTCTAGACCTTGTACTTGACTTTTGAGTTTTGATTGTGCTAGCCTTGCATCTATCTCCCCCTTAGTCTTGGTGACAGGCATGAGTAGGGGAGTAGGAATCTCACATCTTACAGCTTCAGGAAATGCTGGCAGTGGGATGTTGAGTTTTCCCATAATGGCTCCCAAAGAAATTGTATTCTGCATTTGTAAATGCTTATAGGACTCCACTAGGGCCTGAATATCATGCTGTTGACTCTCAACCAATGTGGTTAGAGCTCTAACTTATGAAGATAAACCAGAGTTGGAAGCTTGAAGTGAAGAAATTTGATCTTGAAGTTCTTGTATTTGTGGAGTAGAGGTTTTGGCTGAGAAGGACCCAAAGTGTTCATCAACAGCTTTTTTGACACCCTCCATGAGAAGAAATGAAGGCTCATACCTTGCAGTATACATTTGATTGAGCTTGACCCTGGTATCATTTAAATTTGTGATATGAGCTTGAACTTGATCAAACAGGGCTTTGAAAGAACTCTTCATATTTGACACTTCCTTTTCAATGGAGGCCAGATCCATCCTTGACATTTGCTCAGTGAAAGACTGGAATTGATTCTTTATGTCCTTTTGAGAAGGCACAATGTCATCTATCTTTTCCTTGATCAGCTTTCTGATTTTATCTTCATGTCCAGTCAATTTCACTTCAAGGGCCTTTCCAAAGAGATGGAAATCCTTGAGTTGAGCTTTGTGCACATCTATGATGGCATCATAGACTTCAGGAGGAGTGAGATATTTAAAATTGCTTCCCAAGATAGTTATGTACTCCCTCCTGAATCTAGCCAAAACTTCATCCATTTCTGCCACATGGTCATCAGACAACCAGACATCTACATTTCCATCTTCTTCAGCTTCATCTACTATATTCTCCTTCTGTTGTTCAACCTCTCCATTGAAGCATAACAGTATAGCTTGATAGTCCTGTTTCCCCATATCTGAAGTGAGGAATTGCTGAGAGAGATTGACCAAGCCTGATATTTGATCTACCAACATGTCATCAACTGTAGAAGGTTGAGCTTCCATATCTTGTAGCCATTGAACCATGACATGTGGTTGGCTGGATTGAGATGTGGATGTTTGCTGAGAAATGTCCAGATTACCACCTGTGACTGAAGTCACAGTTTGACTCACAGATAAATCTGTGGTTTTGACAGTTTGTTGTTCACCACATGTAGGGGGGACCTCCAATGGAATTGGAGAGGATTTGACTGGTTTACTATCATATACACAAGCCTCAAACCTTTGTGCACCTTGTAGAGCACTTTCACATAAATGTGATGAACTTGCCTCTCCCACAACAGGGTCATTGGCAATTGTACTCCTAGCTTCAACTGTCAAGGCAATTTCAGCTAGGATTTTGAGGGGAGTTGTTCCTTCTAGAGGAACCTCCAATTGAATTAAAGAGGATTTAGATAGCTCTCCCTCAAGAGTACTACCCTCAAACCTATTCATCTGTGAAGATGATTGTGCACATGAAGGTGCAAGAGTGACCATGGGGTCTTCAGTAAAAACTGATGAAACCCCCATATTTGTGATGGTGTCATCAAGGTCTACCCCAGCTAGTAGCCTCTCACCATCTAGATGTTGGTTTTGGGTGGTGAGCATAGTTTCATGAACCATGTCACTTGAGTGTTGGTGCACTTGAGAATTAGATTCCAGTGCTCTATACGACGAAGAAATTTGAGAGATTAGAGAAGTTTGCTCAGTTGTGAGTGTTGCAGCTCCCCCTGAATGGATGAGGGAGCTTCAAGTGATGTGCCCTCACTGTGTGTGCCATCCTTATTTCTTCTACCATACACTCTAGGTGCAGGTTGTGCTGACGCAATACAGGATGCATTGGGGTGAATGCTCTTTTCAATAGATACACCATGTTGAGATGATGAATCTAGTAACTGTTTACTCCCCATTTGTTCAACTGTGCCCTTTTGGGAAGATATAGAGGTGTTTTGAGTGGTCAACTCAGGTAACTTACTCTTCTTTGGTTTCTTGACCAAGGGTGACTCTGGTTCAATTTGAATTGTTTCACTATCATTTACAACATCAAGGGTTGGTTCCTTTCTCTTCTTTTTACTCACTTCAGTCTTTTGAGAGACTAAAGTGGTTGGTTTGCTAACATCTAGTGGTTTAGAAGAAGGGGCTGCAGCTTTGGAAGGTCCCTGTCGGTGTGCCTGTGTTTGTGTTTCCACAGGCTCAGGAACCATAGCTGAACTAGAAAATTTAGGAGCCCTTATGTCTGACATAGGGTAAGGATAAGTCTTGAATCTTTCCAACATAAATGGAGTGATTCTAAGACTTACACTCACCTTATTGTTTGAAGTAAGTGAGCCAAATATTATTTTGGACACTTGCTTACAATTGCCAATTCTACTATTATCAATATCAGCTAACAAATGTATGTGATTTACTTTATGAGCTAAAGTAGACATAATAAACCTTGGCAAAAAGATTTCTTTACCTCTATTCTTCAAAGGCATAGTAAGCCAGGTAGCCAGCTTCTCCATAATTAGAGCCCCAACATTCAGATGCCTGTTGTGAGCTATTGAGAACACCAGCTTCTCCACTACACTTGAGATATTATCAAAGCCATTTTTTCTGCAAGTGAAAGCCCTCACAACAGAATCAAACACAAAGGACCATTATTTTCTAAAGTTTGTTCTGTTCAGGATTGCCAAGTTGATTGAGCTACTATAGTTGATGAAGTCTATGAATTCACTCAGCTCATCTGCAGTTGGCATCTCTCCATAATTCTCGGTTGGCAACCCCAGGGCTGTATTCACATCAGTAGCTGAAAACTCAATTTGCTGGCCTCCAATTGTGCATGTGACCCCCATAGAAGTGACATTCTCTAGAATAACTATCCTAGTTGTAGCTGATATCCAAAATTCATGAAGAATGTCCAGATACAGCACATGACTTGCAGTTAAAGCACCTGCAATATAAGATTCAGAAAGAAACTTCACAAATCCCTTGAAACTATCAGGTGCTTGGTTAGCATCAGGAAAAGCAATAAAGTTAGTTCCCTTCTCTGGAATTATAGCTCTAACAATGTTTTGTGCCATTTTAGTGTTTAGAAGTAGTGGGTAAGAAAAAGTTTTGAGAAAGGAGCAAAAACCAGAGAGAAATCGCCTTTTGTCTGAAAGCTAGGTCACTTGATATCTCGAGAAAGTGCAAGTACAGTGTATGTATCGAGAAGTCTGGGTATTTATAGAAAAAGAAAAATACTTATCGAGAAGTCAAATAAATGTTTGATATTAAACCTATCGAGAAGTAATTTTTAATTTGAAAAAGGTACATTCGATAAGTTATTTTATTAATTCTTTTCGAGAACTAAGAAATGATTTATCGAGAACTCTGATAAATGCCCAGTTTGTCCGAAAATGGACTAAAATAATTCTAATTTATTTGAATTGCATCAAATTGAAATCAGAATAAATTTTTCAAAAGTATTTTTCTAAAATAATTCATTGAATTAAATTATTTTAGTTCTGAGTTATTGATAAGTCTCAAAATATCCTTGTCGAGAACTCTGTGAATTAACACTATTAGAGAACTCTACATGGTCTTATCGATAAGTCATAATAGAGCTTATCGAGATGTCATTCAAGAAGTCTGTAAGTTGACTTATCGAGGACTCACTCGAGAACTCACTCGAGAACTCTAAAATGACTTGCCGATAAGTCATTTTGACTTATCGAGAACTCAGTTCTCTATACCTTTGAGTTCTGTTATTCTGCCTTGTGTTAATTTTACACATTTAAGATGTAAATTAACAACTAAGCAGTTTACCTCGAATTTTGAAGTATTCTAAGTTAATTTTTGAATTTTTAAGAAAAATAAATATACAGAGATTTTGAAATATTTATACACTACTAGAAAAATGTCAATAGACATCGGCTAAAAACCAATGTCTATGTATGCAAAAATCCGATGTCTTCATGGGTGATGTTAAAGACCCCCGCATTTAACATCGGTTTTAAACTGATGTTAAATAGAGCATATAACATCAGTTCCATGTTTAAAACCGATTTATGTATCTTGATATTAAATTTCTCATGCATATCTAATCTTCATATATCACCATAATATGATATTTTTATCAATTTAAATATATGTGAGCTAAGCAAAATCTTTCAATTTAACCAATAAACTGATGTTACTAGTACCAGTAACAACAGTTTTCATCAAAAACCGATGTTAACGATACCTTTGATATCGATTCTTCATTGGTAACTGATGTCTATTTGTAGCAAACTAATGTCTATGATGCTTAATAACATTAGTTTTTTATTTTAAAATTTATTTTGCTGTAGTATTTAACATCGGTTTTTACTGATGTCAATGGTCAACTAGAACTAAAGTTATTATGTTAAATTAACATCATTTTTTATTGAAATAAATCATGTTGCACATTTTAAAAATATAGATGCCAAAAAAATTGTCAAAAGAAGAAACTATTAAAATCAAATTCTAATTATCATTACCAAATCAAACCAATCAAGTCTTACAACAATGAAAAAACCAAAAACTTATAATTCTCATAGCTACTCCTATAATATCATTCATACATTGCTCAAACGAAATATAATCCATGTATTGCTCAAACGAATGTATTCTGGTCACTGGTTCTTCAGGTATTAATGCAGCTCAGCTGGGTCATTGAGTCCTAAAAATATGGGCATCTGCCTTCCCTAGAGTATTATTCTTCTGGGCATGTCAAGGTCAAAAATCAATTCATCTAATCTTAATATCGCCTGCAGATATCAAACAAATTAGTTAATTAAAAACCATTAAATTCTAGAAGAAAGAAAAATTACAAATCTCATTCTCACTAAAAGTCTATTACATCGGATAAGACCTTTTTTTTAAAAAAAGGGTGGAGTATGAGGTCTAAACATTACCTGTCCAAAATTAACAAGTAATGTAAAGTTAGACTTGTAAGGAATACCTTCAGTAATGCTATGAAATCAGGATTTCAATGAAATACAGCAAGCGTAAACTCTATGAGCCTCTTTTGAACCTACAAGTACAAACCTCTAGTTATAATCAAAATTCAACTTTTTTTATATATATAGAAAAATTAAAGTACACACAGTTGCATTCATCATCCCAGGAGAAGTCCAATGTCATTCCTGAAACAGTCATTACATATACATTTTAAACTAGAGTTTCAATAAAGAAGGCACTGCATTATAATTGATAAGCTAACAGATACTACAATCCACTAAAAAGAGTCTTAAGTAGATAGATATAGTCGGTACATGCACAACAAATCCGCTAAGTAGCTATCATAGTTTCAAGTTTTCAAATAAATACATATACCAGTGGCCCATGTCAAAAATTAACATACACTCCATCCATCTCATAGAAGTAAAGCTACTAATGATGTTCCTGAAACTTCTGCAGGAATAGAAGGCAACAACATATTATTACCATTGGAAAACCACAGGGGATTCATTACTAGAGACAACCAGGGGAGTCAAAAGATCACATAGTAGAATACGTTCCCAAGGAAACCCATTAAAAATACAACAAAAGATAAATTTACTAATATTAAACGATATCCAAAAACAACTCTTGTTTATCACCTGTCCAACAAATTATTTCCCCAAAATCAGCACTCAGACAAATTTTGCATTCGAAAAGTCCATCTTGGATGCTGCACAGATTAAATTCCACGAATTATGCTACTTAGTTCGCTCAAACTCACGCTCACGCATGCACAAAAAAGAGAAGAAATCAATTGCTCACCTGCTCCATAAAGGTCCGTGAATGCTAGCACAAGATCAACCCTACAATCATGAAGCTCTCATTTTTGCAAAAACGTATAAATGAGCTACAGGTCTCAAACTACCTTCAGTAATCTACGTACAGAATTTACAAACATGATATATTTAGCAATAGGGACCAGTTATATTTAACAAAAGGGACCAGTTATAAGTTTTCTAGTCACCGGTGCAACATCTTGAGGATGGTAAGTACCCTTTAACTTATGCTATATTAACCCATTTCAGTGTCGGTATTGAGAAGCCCCTCATATTCAATCTACACAAAAAATTGGTAAAGTATGTTAATGCATATTGGTTTAACTTTCCCAACTACAGTATATAATGTCTATAGCATTGAAATTGCTTACATTGGCTTTGTTATGTGCTAGTTTCATTCTACTGTAATCTTCTTGAGCTCACTTAGAATGAAATATGACTTTAACACGTACAACAGATCTCTCAATGCACTCTTCAGCCTGTTTCCTGCTAGCTTTAAAGAATTCCTCTACTTCACCTTCTTGTTCTGGATCTTTGGTATCTTCATCTGGAACCTGAAGATCGCGAAAACCTTTACCCTTCATACGCCAACGTAGTATTGCCTTTTCAACCACTCCCCCTGCAAATATTATCTTCCGGTACTGTCTACGCTCTTGGAAACCCCGGTAAGCAGCCTATATAGGTAGAAAGAAGATTTTAAAAACATTATCACTCTATTACTAGCATGTACGATGCAACAACAACAGTCTTATTTCCAACACTAATAGTACTTAAATCGCGGTAAGTTGTTTATTTAACTATCAAAGGAATACAAAAATCATTTTTATTTCAATAGTCGTGTAACTGGGTAGAATTTGTAGCTATTTTAACTTGGTAGGCCTTGAGCATAATAAAAAGTCAGTTCCTTGCAGAGTTCAACTACTCGAATGCATTCAGAAGAAACAATAATGTTAACGAAAAAGGAAAGACAACATCAGGACTTTAAACACAAAGCACAGATGCAATATACTATTAATAGATATTTTGCTAAATTTAAAGGCTTAGAAGCCCCCCACCCCAAGACAGATTTACCTTTGTAAGTATTTTTCTAAACTGATGATTTAAACTGCCATCAACAATCTTTTAAAATTGAATTAAAAATCAGGCATAAATACCTATAAAAAAACTTCAAATTCTAAGCAATGGAGTATCAGTCTATGCTGCGGATGACTTCTAACTAGACATTAAAATACAAAATTAGTTGAAAGCTTACATCGCTTGCTTTTCTGGACCGCTTGTTCTGAAATGACGACTTCCTACACATGACTGCATCAAACTCGCCACAGTTATCACCATACCCATTAATTCTGCCATTTTTAATTCCTTGTGCAAAACTCTTTCTTGAAGTTGCTGGCTGCATGATTTAGAGAAGTGAGACTATATATTTTGTCAGAAGTAGAAAATCAGAAAGCAAAATATTTGTTACTTGGTAAATTTGAAGAAGTGATCAGACAAACCTGAGCTTTGCTTGTGGGGGTCCGAGGCTCTTTCAATGTTCCAACAGTATGGTCACTCCTGATGGATCCGTTCTGATATGTGTCATATTTGCCTATCATGTGCGAGTAAGATCTGATCCGATTGAGCGAACACCACCACAAATAGACAAGTCCCTTTGTTTGCTTCCTGGTTGTCAATAGACAGTTATGATATCAGATCTTTCAGTTCATAATAGAGGGAAAAACATTTTTATTAGTAATGTACCTATTGTCTGAGCTTCAGATTGGTTCAGCTTTCTTTGGGATTCATCCAACTCCTATAAATATATTGGTTCAGTTCATAATAGTCAAGCCATATTAAGTTTCATCCACCCAATCAAAGATTCACTGTGGTAGTAGTCTATACTATACACTGGAAAATCGAAAAGTAGCTCTATTCACAAAAGACATGAACAGGGATATATCACAAATTCAAATCCAGATTTATTTACAATGTTCATCAAACTAAACTATGATCGATTATGCACATCAAGTCATCAACAAATTAGTATTTGACTGGTGTTTAGTAAGCCATTAATGTAATACAGATGACCCATAGAGGGTAGTGTTTGTAACAAGTATCAAAATATAAACATAGTAAAACTGCTTTGTAAAAAATAAAAATCATCAAGATTGAAATAATCGGTGGATAAATAACATACAACAATAAAGGAACAACAATCAACGACACCAAACCCGACAAATGGCCGCTTTAGCCCAGTCCGTCCACCCAATCGTCTTCTGAATAGTATTAAACGTCAAATTCACACTCAACGGATTCACAACCATAGCTGTCAAAATATAGCATTAGAAATACTCAATTAAAGCAATCACTAAACTAATTAAAAAAATACAAAATTTGGGTTTCAAATTTAAATCCCCAATTGTAAAATTAGGGTTTGAAGCTTACCCAATACAAGTTTTGACCACCAACTTAGATTTAACCTCCATCTTAGCTTTAAACTTAACTTGAAACTCCTACGTGAACAACCTCCTACGACCCATTTAACTTCGATGAGAACATAAAGAGAGAGAGAGAGAGAGAGAGAGAGAGAGAGAGAGAAAAAGAGAGAGAGGGATAGAGAGAGAATGCGGAGAGAGAGAATATTCGAACAGAGACAGAGAGATGGAGAGCACAGTTGAGCAGAGAGAGAGAGATCCAGAGCTGTTCTTCAGTCGACTATAAAGTGAGAGAGGAGAGAGATGAGAGTTTTGATTTGTTTGATTTTATGGTTTATGTTTTATGTTTTATTGACTTGAAATTTTTCTAAGTTGAAAAATAAGGGGGAAATTTTCAAGAGGGAATGAATTATTTGGTTAAGGGGGGGAAACATGGAGGCGCGCTTGATAAATTTTTTTAAAATATACTTATAACATCGGTTAGTCTAAAAAACCAATGTGTATCTTACAAAGAGACATCGGTTGATTAAAACTGATGTAAAAAGCACCTTTTACATCGGTGCACATAACAACCGATGTTTAAGAGGCGATGTCTATTCTACTATTTCTAGTAGTGATAATTCATATTTCAGTTAATTTCCAATTAAATCAAACTAGGTTGATTTATTAGAAATTAATCTACTACAACACACTTAGCTGAGTTCTTGCCTTGGGATGAAGAATTGAGCATTCCAATTTCACTCACAAGTCTAGTGAAGGTTGCTTCATCCAAAGGTTTAGTAAAAATGTCAGTTAATTGTTTCTCTGTTGGAACAAAAATGAGCTCAATGGTACCATTTGCAGCATGTTCCCTGATAAAATGGTACCTAACATCAATATGCTTTGTTCTAGAATGATTAACTGGATTAGCTAGTATAGATATGGCACTAGTATTGTCACACATAATAAGAATTTTGTGTAACACTAGACCATAGTCCATTAGCTGATTTTTAATCCAAAGCACCTGAGCACAATAACTTCCAGCAGCTATATATTCAGCTTCAGCTATGGAAGTTAACACATATTGTTATTTCTTACTATACCAGGATACAAGTCTTTGACCAAGAAATTGACAGGTTCCACTAGTACTTTTCCTATCAACTCTGCATCCAGCAAAATCTGCATCTGTATATCCAACAGCTTCAAAACCAGTTACCCTAGGATACCATAATCCCAAGTTTGGAGTTCCCTTTAAGTATCTGAAAATCCTTTTTACAGCCATCAAATGTGATTCCTTTAGATTGGCTTGAAATCTGGCACATAGATAAGTAGCAAACATAATGTCTGGTCTACTAGCAGTTAAATAAAGCAATGATCCAATCATCCCTCTGTAGCTTGATATATCCACACTCTTGCCTTTCATGTCTTCATCCAACTTGGTTGCAGTAGACATTGGTGTAGATGCAGGTGAGCTATCCATCATACCAAATTTCTTCAATAAGTCATTCACATATTTGGTTTGGCTGATGAAAATACCATCAATTCTTTGACTAACTTGAAGGCCAAGGAAGTAACTCAATTCTCCCATCATACTCATTTCATACTCTGCATTAGCCTAGAGAATCTTTGACAAAGCTTTTCATTTGTAGATCCAAAGATGATATCATCCACATAGATTTGAACTAGGATCATATCTTCACCATGCTTCTTACAAAAGAGAGTCTTATCAATAGTACCTCTGGTAAAGTCATGTTTGAGTAGGAATTCTGACAGTGTGTCATACCAGGCTCTTGGTGCCTGTTTTAATCCATATAAAGCCTTGAGTAATGTTTAAACAAAGTAAGGGAATTCTGGATCTTCAAAGCCAGGTGGCTGTTGCACATAAACTTCTTCTTCTAGTTCACCATTAAGAAAAGCACTTTTGACGTCCATTTGATACACCTTGAAATTTGAGTGTGCAGCAAATGCCAGAAAAATTCTTATTACTTCTAGTCTTGCAACAGGAGCAAAAGTCTCATCATAGTCAATTACCTCTTCTTGTGAGTAGCCTTTAGCAACCAGCCTTGCTTTGTTTCTAGTAAAAATTCCATATTCATCCATTTTGTTCCTGTACACCCACTTAGTTCCAATTATGCTTCTATTCTTTGGTGCAGGAAGTAATTTCCAAACTTTGTTTCTCTCAAACTAATCCAGCTCCTCCTGCATAACACATATCCAATCAGGATCCAATAGGGCTTCTTCAGTTTTCTTGGGCTCTACTTGAGATAGAAAACATGCATGTAGGCATTCATTAGCAGTTGCACTTCTAGTTCTCACACCAGCTAAGGGATCACCAATAGTAGCTTCTACTGTATGACTCATATCCCACTTTCTAGTGTGGATCTATTGACTAGTGCCATCATAATTTTCTTCAGTATTACTATGACTGTCATTTCCATTTTCCCTTTCTCCCCCTGAGTTTGTGCCATCAAATTCAGGTGTCTGAAGAGAGCTTTCATGCCCATGATTTTGTTCAGAGGTCTCTTTATTTGTCACTTGTTGTGCCACAACTTCATCTTCCTCATCAGAATCACTATCAATGGTTAGATTTTCAAATACAAGGGTTCAGCATCATTTACATCAAGGCATTCCAAGTCTGGACACTTGTCATCATCAAAAGTCACATCTGTGCTTTCCATAATTTTCTTTTGATCAATCACATAAACTTTGTAGGCTGTTCTTTCCAATGAATATCCCAGAAAAATTGCTTCAAAAACTTTAGAGTCAAATTTTCCCATATATTCAGAGTTGTCTTTTAGAATATAACACTTGCTTCCAAACACATATAGATGCTTCACTGTAGGCTTCCTGTTAGACATGATTGAGTAAGGTGATTTGCCATGAGCTTTGTTTATGAGATATCTGTTTTGAGTGTAGCATGCAGTATTAACAGGCTCTTCCCAAAAACTAGTTGGCAACTGAGCATCTTGTAGCAAAGTTCTAGCAGCTTCAACCAATGTTCTATTTTTCCTCTCAACTACTCCATTTTGTTCAGGTGTTCTAGCTGCTGAAAATTCTTGAACAATGCCCTTGCTTTTGCAGAATTCACTTAATGTTGAGTTTCTGAATTCTGTTCCATTATCACTCCTCAATCTTTTCACAGTAACTTCTCCTTCAGCTTGCTTCTCAATTTTCTTGATGTGCTCAATTATAATGTTTGGAGTTTCATTTTTAGAGTACATGAACTCTACCCAAGTGTATCTTGAAAAATCATCAACCATGACAAGGGCATATTTGTTCCTTGAAATGGACAAGACATTTACTGGCCCAAACAAGTCCATGTGAATAAGTTGCAGAGGTGCACTTATAGAATTCACAGATTTTGACTTGTGACTTGATCTTTTCATCTTTCCTTTCTGACAAGCTTCACGAACTTCCAGACTGGGCATGTCTCTCATAAGCTCCTTCTTGACTAAGGTGTTGATTGCTTTGAAATTGAAGTGAGATAGCTTACTATGCCATAATTTGCTTTGCTCTTCTGATGACTTGGTGTAGAAACAACACACTCCATCCTTATTTGTTGAGTCTAAGTCTTCAACAAACAAGCTTCCCTTTCTTACTCCTTTAAGAGCAATTTCACCAGTCTTTTTGCTAATAAAAGCACAATCTTCTTTGTTGAAAATAACTTGAAAACCTCTTTCTACAAATTGACTAACACTTAGAAGATTTACTTCTAATCCAGCAACTAGTGCTACATCTTCAATGACAACATTTCCAGAAACAATCTTGCTATATCCCATTGTGAATCATTTGCTGTTGTGTCCAAAGGTCACCAAGGGGCCATCCATCTCCTCAAATTGTGATAGCAGGGCCTTATCACCTGTCATATGCCTGCAACATCCACTATCAATGATCCATATGACCTTCTTTCCTTTACCCTGCAAACAATGAGGATTAATTGTGTTTAGCTACCCAAGTTGTGTTGGGCACTTTCTTCTTGTTAACTGATTTTGCAGAAGTAGAATGTGAATTTTGAGATAAAATGGAATTCATAGACTATTGAGCATTCTCCCTTTCAGATACAGAACCACTTTTTGATTCTATGAGATCAATTCTCAATTTGTGGCAACTCTTCATCACTTTCATGTTGCAGGGAATGCAGTCAAACTTGTCACAGAATGAATAGGGATCATTAGCCTTAGCTTCACTATACTTGCAGACTCCTTCAGGTGTATTGCTAACAGTCTTTTTACAAAGATGAGTTAGGTTATTCATTGATCCACAATTCTCACACCTCTTTCTGGGAGCATCTACAACATAAGCAATTGCTTTTGTTTATCCCAATCTTTCCATTTCTATTCTTCTTTTTCTTTTTAACCTGTTCAGCTTTAATCTCCTTCACAGGCTCCTTAGTTTCTTGATTGGCCTTTGGTGTTTCAACAAGGATGGAAGACTGAGTTGTCTCATTATTTTTCTTTTCCTTGTCCTCATCGGCTATCTCCTGTTTGATGATCAACTCTTCTTCACTGAAGTTCACTTCACATGCCTTGAACAAAGGTGATTGAAATTTCTTCAAAATAATTGGAACATCCTCAGTTTCAGTTATTTTTCCTTTGTCACTGACAGACTTCTTTTTATTGTTCAAACCCTCATAATCAAGACCAATGGCAATGTTTGCACATGGCTTGTTCTTTTCATGATATTGGCCAATCAAATCAGAAGCATTTTTGAAGGATTTCAGCTTCACTTCATTCTTCTCTAGCCTTTCTCTCAATACTGCTTCAATTTCACTTACACACTTTAATTTGTTCTTTAAGTACGCATTTTCTTGCCTAGCAGCATCAAGCTCAACCAACAACAACTCAGTCTCTTGTTTTTCACTCTCAAGTTTTTTATTGATCTTTTTCAATCTGCTAACTTCCTCATTTGTAGCAACCATGCTTGTATGAATGTGGAACATTTCTGTGCTCATCTTTTCAACAGTTTCCTTATATCGACTCACATTTAAATCAATTGTAGTAAAAGTTGGTACTTGCAATTTAGATGATGAAGAGTCTCCTTGCTCCAAGGCCATGAGTGCATAATTTCCAACTTCTTCATCTTCATCATTATCGGAATCATCCCAGCCCTTGCCCTCAGCAATAAAAGCTTTCCCTTGTTGCTTCTTTAGAAGAGCATCATACTTTGCTTCCAATTCAAGATATGCATTGTCTTTCCTTGCCTTCTTGGGTTTCCTATATTCTGTTTGATCTCATTACAGTTAAAGTACCATATGTTTGATCTATCAACATATCCAGTTTTGTAGCCAATTTTTCTATTAGGAGTGTACTTCCCTTTTCCTGTCCAGCTGCTGTTTTTGTTGAAGAACTGTCCTTTGCTCTTGAAAAATCTTGGTTTCTTCACTCTAATGTTAGAGAATTTTCTAGCCAAGTAAGCCATTGATTTCTCTAGCTCATCAATCTCATCAACAGTGTAGAACTCATCTTCTTCATCTAATTCCAGTATGACTTGCTCTTTAGTGTCATTGACTCTTTTCTCACTTGTAGAAATTTCTGGAGTTTGGGATCTTTGCTCATCATTAGAGGTCTGGCCATCTTTCACAATAAGTGCACTTGAGTCGTCCAGTACATATCCTTGACTAGCCCTTAATGATTTCTTTTGAATCATTTCAAGTTCATAAGTTTTCAGAACCCCATAGAGCACTTCCAATGTGATTCTACTCAAATCCTTTCCTTCTCTGATTGCAGAGATCTTTTGTTCCAAATGATCATGGAGAGTAAGAAAGAACTTCAGATTCACTTCTTCAACATCATAAAATTTATCATGAAGCTGCAAGTCATTTATCATCTTATTAAACCTTTCAAACACATCAGTAATACCCTCATTTGGTTTAGCCATAAAACCCTCATACTGAGAAATCAATTTCCTTCTTTGATTTTACCTAACCTCCTCAGTTCCTTCACAAAGTATTTCAATCTTTTCCCAGATCTGTTTAGCAGTGTCATAGTTGACAATGTTATTATACATTACATTGTCAAGTGACTCAATTAGTATCAGTTGCAAAGCACTGTCTAAGGAAACTTTCTCTCTTTCAGGTTCAGTATACTCAGAGGGATCCTTGGGAGCATAATGAGCTGGAATAACCATAACTCCATATGTGGTATCAGTTGCAAAGCACTAACTACAGGAGTGAAGGGCCCATTCTTGAGGATACCAATATAAAGATGATTGGCCATTCTTATTAACAGCAATATTTTCTTTTTCCATAAAGTATAGTTGGCCTTATCAAATGGAGGAATCTTGATACTACTGATTTGCTGTGTATTCAGTTTTCCAAGATCTAATCTGTTTACTTTCAGATTTTGCTCGGATAGCACTTGTTAGGTATGAATACAACACATGGGGAGAGGGGTGAATGTGTTTTATCTTAAATGTTTGATTTTTGATCGACTTAGACTTTAGCAGTTGGTTGTTATCAATGATTTAGTAGAATAGATGTTAAACATAAATAACTGTGCAAATATGTAAAACAAAGATCTTCAAAACTCACTTAATTTTATATTAAAAAATCAAGCAGTGTTTTGCTTCAAAATCTCTAAGTTCTTGTTTTAGAACTTACCTCATTTCTTGAGAGAGAATACATGATTTTCTATCTAGATTGTTACTACTGACTAGAGGACCAGTGTTAACTTTATAACTCAGTTAACTGCTGGTTTACATAGAGGATAATAAACGTGTTGTTAGATTTTCTAAACTGTCACTTGTCATTTCTATTTATAGAAAAGCAAATCTTCCATTTCTGGCTTAGCATATCTTTAGCATCCCGTGTTTACTTTAATCTCCTCTGTCAGTTAATCTTTGCCATTGATCTTGCACATCTCTCAAGCTGCTTTTTGTAGACTTGTCAATCCAGCTATGTGAATTGTTTATTGATTTGCAACCTTGGATATTAAACTGTTCTGCAATTCTGTACTTAGAGAAATTTCTTCACTTCGAGATCTCCAATTAAGCTGTAGAGAACTCGACATTTCAATAGGCATGTTGTCTTGTCGATATCTCTGAAACTTCATTATTGACTTGACTTATCGACAACTCTGAGTTCTCTAGTGAATTTTGGTTTATCGATAACTCAGAGTTCTCTAATGGACTTTGGCTTATCGATAACTCAGAGTTCTCTAATGAATGTATACTTGTCGATATCTCTGAGTTCTCGAATGGGTATCTGACTTATCGATATCTCCAATAGCATTTCCTGAGTTCTTGATAGACAATTCCTAAGTTCTCGATGGGCAATTCCTAAGTTCTCGAATGACTTCTCTATAACACTAATTCTGTGACTTGTAGAGATCTTGACTTAGAATGTTTTTTACCAAACATAATTATTCAACTCCAAGCTTCTTCATAATTCTTCTGAGGCATGACCTTCTTGATCTTCTTCTAGATAGAATTCTTAGGCTTGCCACTGTTTAGAGAAAAATGCTCCAGTCTGCTCCATTTACATTTTACAGACATTAAATGTTACAAGTATAAATTACAGATTAAGGTTACAGTATAACTAATCTCAGGGTTGTCAGAATTACTTAGTCTTATTATGATATAGGCATGTCTTGCACAATATTACTGTCTAACCAATCTATTCCTAAAATAACATCAAATTCTCCTAACTTGAAAGGTATCAAGTCAACTGAGAAATGATGTATCGCTATCTCAATATCACAACCTAGACACACTCGATCTACCACAATATGATCATCATTTGCTATTTTTATAATTAACACTTCGTTTAACCACTGAATCTCACAATATATCTTAGAAATAAACTCTTCGGAAATAAAAGACCTCATAGCTCCAGAATCAATCAGTACTTGAACATTTATATAATTCACAGGAAGCGTACCTGTAACCATATTCGGACTTTGTACAGTTTCTTTCATTGACATATTGAAAGTCCTTTCCCTGGGCTGACTCTGTGGTGGTGGCGGAGGTAATGCTAAAACCCTTGGACTGCTGGCGGCCAATGCTTCTCCTATACAGTCCTTGACAATGTGTCATTTTCTTCAATATTGGAAACAAGTGACTTCTGCCTTCTCTATCGGACATTCTCCAGAGTAGTGTCCCTTTTTCTTGCACTTGAAACACGTGATATTTGTCTTATTATAAATCCCGGTATGCTTCTTCTTACATATTCTGCAATCAAGTATAGGTGGTCGGATAAGTTTCTACTGGTTTGGGGCTGGGAGTCAGTTACCCGTCCTCTGGTTGCCCTGCTCTGTTCTTCTGAAATTTACACTTCCCCATGCTTGGAATCCCGACCTTCTATTGGAGCGGTTCTAAAAACTTCCTGGTCCCTATTCTTTCCGAGACGCTTCACTCTCCCCTTCAATAATCATGGCCTTTGGAATAACGGTTGTATAATTTATCATCTCGAAAACTACTACCCTGCTACGGATCCATGGCTTCAATCCCTGCTGAAACCTCTTGACTCACTTTTCCTCAGTATCTACCTGCTCAGGAACAAATCTGGCTAATTCAGTGAACTTGGCTTCATAATCTGTGACCGACAAATTACCCTGCTTCAACTCCTGGAACTTAACCTCCATCTGATTCTTCATGTAACGAGGAAAATACTTTTCCAGCAAAGATCATTAAATCTATCCAAAGTTACTACATCTTCGCCCTCTAAAGCCTTCTTCAATTCCCAACGGTAATTGGCCTGACCTTTTAGAAAGTAACTAGCATTTTCTGATCTTCCTCAATTTTAACCAATGCAAAAGCCTTCCCCATTTGTTTTAACCAAGCTCTCGCCTTTGTAGGATCTGTGGAACCTTCGAATTCTGGAGGCTTCACCGACTGCAATTGCTTAAAAGTAACTACCAGTGCTGCTGGTGGTGCTTCTTGCTCTGGATGAACATCTTGTTGTAGCATTTGTTGTTGAAATTGCTGCTATTACTGCTGCATCATCATAATTTGTTGGTGGAACATCTGGTCCATGGGGTTATTATTATTTTGACCCGCGGTATTTCCATTAGATGACTCAGTTTTTTGTTTTTCTTTTAGGTGTCATATTTCTAATAATAAAATAATTGGTTCTTTTAATAACAGTTTATTAAACAGATTATTTGAATAAAGAAACAATTTGTATGGTATTAAAAAAAATTTAAACAGTTGATATTGGAAAGAAAAATAATTTACAAAATATCTAAAACAAGTAATTAAAACAGTTTAATATTTAAGTAAATCTTTTGGAAAAAAATTGAGAAATTTGGGCGAAATAAATGATACAACATGGTCATGAATGAAAATAGCATTTTAAAATATGCAACGGTAAAACAGTAAAATAAAGGTAAATGCTTAAAAAACTTGAAAATAAAAGAAAACGTGAAAATGTTCATTTTATATATTTAGGTATAACACCAGCTGCAGGTGTTAGTGCTTGATATAGAAAAAGGTCTACATCAGTTCAGTCATCCTGCTATTACTACCATTCAAAACTAATGGCTACTCGCATACAAAATAGTCTACTATACTATGATGCATCTATCTACATATAATATATATGGTACAACATCCTACTGTCAGCGGAAATCAAAATTCGGGTGACACTCGGCCAAACTCTTGCTGTAACGCCTCTAGTACGGCCTCAGTCAGTCTCATCGCTCTATGCTATACGGCCTCGGTGCGCACATCATGTTGTTTCAAATAAACCATCACTTGAGATCCTGCCCTAAGTATCTGATGGAGTCTCTCCCTCAATATATAATTCGGCTGAAGTGCTCTGACTGGTCCATCCTCTCTAGTCTCGAACAACCCAAGGATCTCTCGGTACTGGTCATGCCATCTCAGCCTCTCCTCTCTCTCACTCTGGAACTGCTGGTAAGATACCATATGGGGCTCACGAAGATCATTTTGGGAACCTCGGGTAGGTAATGGATGGTCAATAACTATCTCAACCATGAACTCCTGCTGAGGAAACTAGTATATTCCAGGAACAGGTGCATAAACAGCCAATTGTGCAGGAAATAATACAGGCTGCTCTGGGGGTGCAAACATCGGTGGCTCTGGCTGCTATTGTGGGATCTCTGGCTATGGTGCTGGGATCTGCGGCTCTAACTCCTCCCACTGAGGGATGTCAACCATATTAGGAATGTCAAATATCGGAAACTCCAACGGCGGAAAATCAGGTACCTCAGGCTCAAAATAAGGAAAATAATCAGTAAAGTCAGTCACCTCTGGTACAGAGGGTACTGGAAACTGCTCTGGTGGTGGTCCCTGGGGTAATGGTGGTGGTGGTGGCAATGGTGGAAATGCCTGAATCGATGCTGGTGGAACCACTGGGTCTGAAGCTGTCCGCTCTGAGGATGATGCTGATGAAGCCATCTAATAGAATAACCATAACACAAGAAAAGATCAAAACACATCCCTGAAACTCACAAACTCCTAATCTAATAAACAAACAACCCTATTACCATTATTCCTATCTTATGTGATTTTCCTATCTTATCTTAACTCTAATGTTCTTGTTTTCAAGCGCCAAAACCTAAGCTGTGATGCCAACTATAATACCCTCCAAATCTGGGGTATAGATTTGGGGCATTATTAATACTAACTACTCATTAAACCTGTACAAGCATAATATAAATAAAATAATTACCCCGAACTACTACTACTCAGGATCTTTTCAAGGTTAAGGATTAAAAATAAGAACGACTAACCAACTTTATTACAAACCAATTTAAACAACCTGTCTCAAGAACTCTCTTTATTACAAAACAATATTCTATTCACATTTTAAACTAAGCATCTTTTATTCAAACTAAAACTATTACTCATTCTGCTACACTTGATCTGGCAATTCAAAGCTCTCTTCTGGGATAGGGACAAACACCCTTGATATTAGAGGGTCCTGCTGCTTTACTCGCTTCTTGACTACTCGAGTTCTGATGGGTTTCATTCTCTACCTTAACTGAAAAACAAGGTGAACAACAATAAAAGAGGGTGAGCCAAAATTGCTCAACAAGCCTGCAATAATATATATAGTATAAAGAGAGAAGAATAAATGAATCAGTGATCTGCTGGTTTGAACAACCATTTGTTTCTGTAAGAATAATAAATTACCATTACTGGCGAGTGCCAAATGAATGAGACTGGAAACAAGAGCCAACATATGCACTATAACCTGCTGATCAGTCAGGATAAAGTGCAGATCTATACCCAACTACATAGACCAACCAACATAAGGGGTACCCAGGCAAATATATCCTAATCATCAAGGGTCCGGTTAATACCCGACCCGCATCATAACCATCATGGCCATAGCTTAGCATCCGGAACAATCGATATACTTTTGATGTATCCCAACATCAGGATATATCAGAGTATATGTAAGTAAGGGTATCAATATTGGAATATGAATAGAGGATTCAATAAATTGGGAGAAATGAAGAATCGAAATGAAATAGAAACAAGGATCAATAATTGTGTATCAATATATATGAACAATAATTATCAAGGTATAACTGATATGGAAAGTTGGATATATTTCACTATTTTAAACTTATAATAGGGGAAAGACTTGCCTGATGTGCACTTCACCTCGTACGATTCACTGCCTTCTGTTTCTTGCTTGATTCACCTTGTTCGTATAGAATCTATCAAGGAAATATATTCGTTTAGATAACTTATCTCATACGCGTATCTCGAATTGATATCACGTAGCCCTAATCGTCTACCCATACGATTCTATCAGACTCGCATGTATAATATAACACATAAGGTTCACATAATCACGTAAAGCACATAGCACATAAGGCATATAATTGATTTTTAGACTTGTAATTATTTTTAGAATCGATACTAGACTTATAGTCGCATTAACTAACACTATCTGGTTCGTTTCATAATTTTTTAGGATTTATTAGACTCAATTCTACCCCTAATAGGGTATATGAACAATTAATCAACGTAAGACGACTCACTTCTGAAAGAAATTATGATTTATAATTATTTTTAATGGAATCAGGTCATTTTCTAAGTCTAAGGGTATTCGTTTCACTCGAATCGGACTAACGATTTAATTACGCAATAAACAAGATTTAATTAATTATAAATCAATTATAATTAATTAATCACAATTAGTTAAACCTTAATTATATTTCTAAATAATTATTTAAGAATTATTTTATTTTTAAAATAATTAATCCCTAATTTTTAGAAATAATTATAAATTATTACACTTAATTACGAATTATTACAATTTATGCAATTAAATCGATTATTAATAACTAATTATTCGATACGAATAAATATTACAACTCTAATGGCACAAGTAAATGAACGCTCGAATACTAATTCCAACTTATCGAACTACTACTCGTATAATTACGAGTTATTCCTATTATTCGATCAATTATAGAATTATTAATAACATTATTCGATACATTTAACCTTATTTATTAATTAATTACTTAATTATTAAATAATAGATAATATAATAAATAATTAATTTCGAATTTCTAAATAATAAAATAATTCAGAAATTATTTATAATATTTTTCAGATTTTAAAACTGATTTTTAATTATTTTTTGGAATTATTAAAAACTGATTTTTTTGATTTTATATGTTAGATATATTTTTGATGTCATGTCTAATAATGATTCGTGTTTAGTTTTCAAATATTGACTACAGGACAAATCAGGACTTAACAGAAAATTAGTACTTATACTAAAGTCAGAACTTATGATATCAGATGATATTCATCAGGAGATAATATCAGGACTTAAGAAGACTTTCAGATAAGGAAGGCGGCTGATTGAAGGGAAAGAAGCTCAAGACTAAAACAAGAAGAGATATGCATGGAGAAGAATTCTATGAAGAATAGAAGATTTGGAGGAAAAGATAACTAATTGATATATTTTAGGATACAGAATTATATTCGATATCAATGAGAGATTATCTTGTAACTGTGTGGTATATAAACACAACATAGGATTTACAATAGAAGTGTTATCATTATCGAGAATATTATTCATTGTAACCCTAGCAGCTCTCGTGATATTTGTTCATCACTGAGAGAGAACGGTTTCATTGCAATATTGTTTTATTAATAAAATTATTCTTTGTTACATACTTGTGTTCTTAATTCGATTTGATTGCATTATACACTGTATTCAACCCCCTTCTATAGTGTGTGTGACCTAACAAGTGGTATCAGAGCCTATCTGTTAACACACATACAATAAATATCCAAATCAATCATGTCTGAAGAAGAACAAACTCCAACCAAGCCCACCAAAACTAAAGAAACTCCAAAGACTCAAATCCACAGTCGATATGAGACTGTAAGGGTTCCCATGCTGAGACCTTCTGAGTATCCCATATGAAAAGTAAAGATGGCTATATTTCTGGAAGCTACAGATCCAGAATACTTTGACAGAATTTATGAAGGACCACATAAGCCAACCAAGCTCTCTGTTGTAGTTGCAGATCAACCAGCAGAGACCATACCAAAGGAGAAAAGTGAGTATACAGCAGAAGATATCTCATCTATTGCCAAGGATGCAAAGGTAAGGCATTTACTGCATAGTTCTATTGATAATGTCATGTTAAACAGGGTAATTAACAAGGTGTCAGGGAACTGATGCAATCAAGAAAAACATGAAGACGATACTCACTCAAGAGTATGAGCACTTCGACTCAAAAGCTGATGAGTCATTAACTGGATTATATGACAGGTTTGTCAAACTCTTGAATGATCTGTCACTGGTGGAAAAGGAATATGATCTTGAAGATTCAAATCTAAAATTCCTGTTAGCTCTTCCTGAAAGTTGGGATTTGAAGTCTACTACTATAAGAGACAAATATGCTCTTGATGAAACTACTCTTGATGAAATTTATGGTATGCTCAAGACTCATGAACATGAGATGGATCAAAAAAGCAAGAGGCATGGGAGAAAGTCAAGGACAGTAGCTCTTAAGGCCGATGAGGAATTCCCCAAAGTGGCTATCTCAAAGAAAGGCAAAGGAAAGGCTCTCATCACAAAGTCTGATTCAGATTCATCAAGTTCTGATAATGATGAGGATTCAGAAACTAAAAATCTATCTAAAGATGGATGTTGATGAAGAGATGATGAAATTGTGTGCTCTTATGGTGAAGGGTATCACAAAGATAGCCTACAGGAAATTCAGAAAGGGAAAGAAGGTTTCCAGGAAAAGTGGAAGTTCTGATAAGAAGAGTTTCAGAAAATCTGAAAGAAAAGAAAGAAAGTCTGATAGAGGAGACTACTCAAATGTTAAATACTACAATTGTGGTGAAAGAGGCCACATATCTCCTGAATGCAAGAAAGGAAAGAGAGATAAAGGGAAGGCCCTTGTCACAAAGAAGAAAAGCTGGACAGATACTTTAGATTCTGAAGATGAGATGAACTATGCCTTGATGGCAAATATTGATAGCAGTTCTGATGCTGCTGAGTTAAAGGTACCTCAAACAATTTATGTTTTTCATACTGATGATATTACTTAGTTGAGATCTTATCTTAAAACCATATTCATTAGCTATAGAGATCAGACCTTACCATGTGATAGGTTAACTTCTGAAAATCTGGCTTTTAAGAAAATGAATGACTATTTAGAAAAATTAAGAGTTAGTTATGCTCCATCAAACTCAGAAAGAAAGAGATGATATGTTTTATGTTAGATATTAAGTGTTAAAATTGGATCAATCTCTAAAAAATGAGTTAGAAAAGGAAAGAGAGATTATCAGGACTTGGACTAACTCTGGTAGATGAACTCAGAATTTGCTAAGTAGTGGAAATTGGAAAGAGGGCTTAGGTTGTGGAGATGATAAAAGTGATATAAGAACTGAACAAATTAAGCCAATTAATGTTAAACAGACTACTAAGCCAAAGGTAAATCTTGTCAAGTTTGTAGCTAAAACTGTAAAGTCTGATTATGAAAAGATGAAAGATATTAATACAGAAGTTAAGGCAGAGTCAACTTCTGGCAAATTAAAACAGGATAAACCAATTGAAGTTAACATAGGCTTAATGACAAAGAAGCAGCTTAAGTATAAGCTGAAAGAGATTAAGAATGTAAACAAGGTAAAGCCACCTAGGAAAAATAGGCATGGAAAGGAAGGTGTGAATAAAAACAATAATTATAAGTCTGTTCCTAATGCTCCTAGAAAGAAATGCAATAACTGTGGAAACACTAACCATTTTGCTTCTTGCAGGAAGAATAAGGATACAAACTCTTTACCTCCTAAATCAGGAATTAAGAGTCAGACTGTTAGTCTCAGGACTTAAACATAATTTGCTGAGTGTTAGTCAAATCTGTGACAGAGGTTATCATGTGGATTTATTTGAAGAACACTGTGAAGTTGTAAGCAAATCTACAGGCAAAGTTGTTCTGAAGGGATACAGGCATGGTAACATTTATGAAGCCAAGCTTTCAACAAGTTCTGTTGGTTCGGCAATCTGTCTGTTAAGCATAGCATCAATTGAAGAAAGCTGGGATTGACACAAGAAACTCTCTCATTTAAATTTTAACAATATAAATAACTAATCAAGAAAGATCTTGTGAGAGGACTGCCAAAATAAGTATTTGCTCCTGATGGCCTTTATGATTCATGTTAAAAGGCAAAACAAAGAAAATCTTCATTCAAGAGCAAGACTGAATCTTCAATTCTTGAGCCTTATCACCTACTACATGTTGATCTATTTGGTCCAGTGAATGTCATGTCTATTGCAAAGAAGAAATATGCTATGGTCATAGTAAATGAGTTTACCAGATACACATGTGTGTATTTCTTGCATACAAAAAGTGAAACTGCATCTATCTTGATTGATCATGTCAAACAACTGGATAAATTGGTCAAAGACTCTGTGAAAATCATAAGAAGTGATAATGTAACTGAGTTCAAGAATATGATTATGGAAGAGTTCTGCAAAGACCATGGAATAAACCAGGAATTTTCCGCTCCTGGAAATCCGCAGCAAAATGGAGTTGTTGAAAGAAAGAATATAACTCTTTTTGAAGCTGCAAGAACTATGCTTGATGAAGCAAAGTTACCAACCTACTTTTGGGCTGAAGCTGTGTAGACTGCTTGTTTTACTCAGAATGTAACACTTATCAACGAGCATGGAAAGACACCATTTGAGATGGTGAAGAAAAAGAAGCCAAATCTGAAGTACTTTCATGTATTTGGATGCAAGTGTTTTGTTCTTAAGACTCATCCTGAACAGCTATCCAAATTTGATCTAAAAGCTGATGAAGGAATTTTTGTTGGATATCCACTTTTCAAAAACACCTTCAGAGTCTAAAATTTAAGAACAAGGGTTGTCATGGAATCTATCAATGTCTCTTTTGATGATAAGAAGATTGCTGGACTTGAAGATTTCAATGATCATGATCAGCTGAGATTTGAGAATGAAGTTTTAAATTCTGATTTCGTAAATTCTGATAGTCTAAATCCTGATACTACAAACTCTGATGGGTTAAACTCTGATGTTATTGAAACTGTGGTGACTACGCCAAAGGAAAATGCACTTGTGCAGGGGGAGCATATTGAAGATCCAACCACATCTCAAGAAGCATTAGAACCTAGAACAGTCTCTTCAAGTTCTGATTCATCAAGTTTTGATGGGCCAAGTTCTGATAATTCTGGAAACTCAAATTCTGAAGGATCCAACTCAGAGAACATAATTTCAGGGGGGTATTAGAAAATGTTGATGGAGACAGCATGGATCATGGGGGAGCATCCAGTTCTAGAGATCACCTTTCATCTGCAAGAAAGTGGACTAAAGCACATACACCTGACTTGATTATTGGAAATCCTGAAGCAGGTATTAGAACTAGAACAACAACATCAAATGAATGTCTCTATCATTCTTTTTTTCTCAGACTGAACCAAAGAAAGTGTAAGAAGCTCTTCAAGATGCTGATTGGGTGCAAGCAATGTAGGAAGAGTTAAATGAATTTGAAAGAAATAAAGTCTGGACCCTAGTGCCAAGACCAAAGAATAAATCCGTTGTAGGTACAAAGTGGGTATTCAGAAATAAAACTGATAGTGATGGCATAATTACAAGAAATAAAGCAAGGTTGGTTGCAAAAGGATATTCTCAACAGGAGGGAATTGATTATGATGAAACATTTGCACCAGTTACTAGATTGAAAGCCATAAGGATATTTCTGGCTTATGCTGATCACAAAAAGTTTAAAGTCTTTCAAATGGATGTAAAAAGTGCTTTTCGTAATGGAGAATTGGAAGAAGAAGTATATGTTGAACAACCTCCAGGTTTTATAGATTCAAAATTTCCTATCATGTCTACAGACTTGATAAAGTACTTTATGGCCTTAAGCAAGCTCCAAGAGCATGGTATGAGACATTAGCTCAGTTTCTTTTGGAAAGTGGATTTAATAGAGGGACTATTGACAAAACTTTATTCTATCTCAACCATGGAAATGACTTACTTTTGTTGCAGATATATGTTGATTATATCATTTTTGGTTCTACAAATGACAGACTTTGTAAAAGGTTTGCCAAGCTAATACAGTCAAGATATCAAATGAGTATGATGGGAGAACTTAGCTATTTTCTGGGTCTTCAAGTCAAGCAGAATGAAGAAGGAACTTTTATTTTTCAATCTAAGTACACCAGAAATTTGTTGAAGAAATTTGGAATGCAAGATTGTTCAACTGCATCCACTCCTATGGCCATTACAACAAAATTGGATAAGGATACTGGTACATGAGCAGATATTACTGATTACAGAGGTATAATTGGCTCACTACTCTATCTAACTGCAAGTAGACATGATATTATGTCTGCTACCTGTCTTTATACAAGATTTCAAGGATATCCAAGAGAACCTCACTTAACAGCTGTGAAAAGAATTTTCAAGTACCTTAAGGTTACGGCTGATCTAGGATTGTGGTATTCTAGAGAATCAGACTTTAAGCTAATAGATTACTCAGATGCAGATTTTGCAGGGTGCAAAATTGACAGGAAAAGCACAAGTAGAAGCTGCCAATTTCTTAGAGGCAGATTAGTTTCTTGGTTTAGCAAGAAACAAAAGTCAATTTCCACATCAACTACAGAGGCAGAGTACATTGCTGCAGGAAGTTGTTGTGCACAAATTCTTTGGATGAAGAATTAGTTACTGGATTATGGGTTCACATATTCTAAAATACCCATTAATTGTGATAATCAAACTGTTATTGCTATAACAGGTAATCCAGTTCAGCACTCAATGACAAAGCACATCAGCATTAGGTACCACTTCATAAGGGAACATGTGATGGAAGGTACAGTGGAATTATATTTTGTTCCAACAGATCAACAACTAGCAGATATCTTCACAAAACCACTGTGTGAAGCTACTTTTACAAGATTGGTAAATGAACTTGGAATGGTTTTAGGTTCTTTCTCTAAATCTGTTTAGTTTATGTTCTGATACATCAGAGCTTATGATGAGTATTTACAGATATTACTATCTTTATGTAATTTGTGCTTAAATTGAAATTCACCTAAGTGTTGATTATTGTCTGATATGAATTTCTAAACTCTGATAGTGATAAGAATATTTCTGTGACCTAACAAGCCAATGAGGATAACTTTGCTAGATCCTGACCTAGTAGTCTCTAATATACTAAAGATCCCATGTTTGAAGTAATTGTTTATGTGGAAATATTTTAACACAAGCAAATTCTGATATTGAGCTTTGTTATTCCAAAGGAACTAACAATGAGATTTACAGAAGGGGGGTTGAATGTAAATCTCAAAACTTTTTCAAGTTTTGAGCAGTTTCAAAGGCTAAGTGTTTTGATGAACAGTTGTGTGTGAATTACTTTGAGCAGGTGCAGACATATATATATTCAAGACACAAATGTAAAGAACACAAAGGCTTTAAAAACTTTTCTGGTGGATTTGTTGTTCCACCAGAGATGTGTATTTCAGAAAATCTGTGATTCAAAGAATTGATCACAGCTGCGTCCTAGTACAAACTAGATGATTTTCTCTCTATATTTTTCTAAACAGCTCTGGAAAATTCATCATCTAATTACTAGTTGCAACTTGGTTTATATATCACCAAGTTTACATGTGAAGACAAAAAATAAAATACAATTTTTAAAATAGTTCTTCACATGTTTCTTCTTCGTATCTCTATCCAATGCAATCTAGGATAATCTGTGAATCTTTGAATACTTCCTTATTTGCACCAGAATGGAAATGCTGCATTTTCTTGATTCCTCCAAGAGGCTACCACATTCCAATTGTCTCTGTCAACCCATGTGACTCTGTCAGCTTATAAATTGTCACTGTCAAGTGCTATTAAACTGAGCACCCGTTGAAGCTTTTCATCCATTGATGGCTTTATCCGTTGATGCTTTATCAGTTGAAGCTTTACCCGTTGATGCACTCATCCGTTGATGGATGTTATCCGTTGAAGCTTTAGAGATATCCGTTGAAGCTTTGTTTCTCATCTGTTGAAGGCCTTAATCTATCAGTTGATACTACTTCATTTATACCAAATTACAAGGCATGAAATATTTACAATTAGCCCTCCTATTTGCATATCCACTAGTAGTCAACATGACTTATAATTTCCCACAACTTTTAAGAATTATAACTTAAATACAGAAACTAAAATGTTCTACAATACTAAACTTATTAAGTAAAGCTACTCCATCAACGGATAGCCAGAGTGGTCTTATCCGTTGAGGTTACAAATACTAGATTTCTACTTAAGTGTTTTGCTTAACTTATCATCAAACTAATACATATATTCCTATCAATCTCCCCCTATTTATGTCTACTAGAATTATAGGCATAAATTTGGGTTTAACTTGATGGTAGCAAAACACTTAACAAATATATGAGCTGAAATCAAGTAGAAATTCAAAAGTGCTGCAAAAGTGTATGTACTGAGATAGAATTGAAGAATTACATTGTTTCCAAGGATGCTCCTTTAGACTGAGCAAATTATTTTATTTTCCTTTGTTCCCTTGTTTTCTTCCATAGCCTCCTGTCATTTTCCTCTACTTGGAGTTGGAGTTGTTTGTAGAATTCAGCTTCATATTCTTCACGGATATCCAACTTAGATTGCATGTCCTTGAGAGTTTCATTACTGGCAATTTTAAGTTGTCTTCAAGTCTGAAAAATCTTCTGACTCCTTTATTTTCTCTGAACTCCATCAACCAATGAGGTGATTTATGAATTATAATTCCATGCTCAGGGATGAGTAGTGTTCTAGGCAAGGAATTAGACTCCCACCAAGTTTTCCTTATGCTGGCAATCTAGTTGAGAATCTTAGTTTTGGCAGTCCTGGTAAAGTAAGAATCCCTTTTGATAGCTGAGTAGACTCTAACCAAGGTAGAATAGCCCTCATTTAGAATTCTTTAAAGAGGCCAAGTCCTTTCCTCACTTCCTTTATACTTGAACACTAGCATTTCTGGGAGCTGTTTGTAGGAACTTATTCCCCTTACTTCCTCCAGCTCATCCAGATAGAGTTCAATATCTGTATACTATTTTATGTCAAAAATGTAAACATAATCATCCTTTGAGGCTTGTGGCTTAGGCTTAGGTTTATATTTCTGAGTGAATTTACTTGAGGTTAGGGGAGGTGTTAATTTGGATTTTCTTTTCAGTTTCTTTGGTGGTGGAGAGGTAGTTAGGAAGGTAGGCAAGTTGATGGTGTCCCAATCAATAGGTTCCTCTTTAGGGATGATTGGTTCACCATGGACATTTATACTGGGATCAGCAATAAAAGGTTCAGGAATGGAAGGTAGTGGTTTAGATTTTGATTGGGTTTCCATAGTGTCATCTCCACTATTCCTTTTTGCATTGGCCTTATTTATGTTCCCTTTCTGCCATTCCTTTCTTTCCTCCACACTCTCATCAACCACATTCCCCATATCCACATTTCTGCTTTCAATCTTATCTTCTTCACTCTTGTCTTCAATCTTCTTCTTTTCTTCAGTCTGACTTGACTTTAGCTATTTTTCAAGCTTTGCTTGTGCTCTTTTGTCAGCCTTCAGCTTTTTAGCTTCTTCCTTTAACCTCATGGTTTCTTCCCTCTTGGCTATTGAGAATTTGTGATGTCCTTGCATCACAAAGATACTCTTTCCCTCTCTATAGATGATAGCCATGTTCATTCTTTCCACTACATCCTTGGTCTCTTTGTGCTTTATGATGTTACCACCCAAAACTTTGTCTTCATCAGGCTTTGGAAGAGGAAAATCCACTTCTGTTAGTTGAACAAAGTTTAGAGGGTTCTTTGTAGAGTCCTTGTTGAATCTAGTAGATGGCTTGAGTGCCATGGGCTTCAGGTTCCTGAAAGAAGTTTCTTTAACCTTATTCCTCCTTACTGGCTTGTGCTTCATTGTGATTTTCTCAACTTTTGTGCTATGTTTCACAGATAAGGATTTTGTAGTTGTAGAGCCAAATACCTGTTGCATCCTTTCATCAATTTTTCTCCTTTGCTCTTTCACCTTCATCTCAGCTGCTGCTAGCTGGATTAGATCAATTCCATCAAGCTTTCCTTTTATTTGAAGTGTTGGAGAAGTAGTGATGGCAGGAACTAGAACTTTCGATATTAAAATATTTGTAGATGGCTCCCCTCCCCCTTCCACTTTATTTTCCCTCTTTTTGTTATCATCAAGGAGAGGAGTCAATCCTTGTGTTTTAGCCAGTTGCATTAGAAGACTGGTCTGAGACTGTTCATTTTTAAGAATGGTGACCACAGAGTTTTCAATAACTTGAACTCTGTCCTCCAATTTGGCCAGCTTCTTTTCAGCATCTGATTCTCTTCTCAGTATCAGTAACAGGTCCTGCATGGTACCATAGGGCATGATTGAATCCAGCTTCTCAGAATTATAGGACTTCCAGTCAGCTATATCCTTCTTGAGTTCATCCACACTCAGATTCTGTCTTAATTGTTGTAGCTTCATAAGATGTAGAGAATCTAGGTGGGCTTGAAGAATAGCCTTGGTACCAGCATTTGAGGTGTTCTGAATGGCCTTTTGGATAGACATGACTTCTTTGACTAAGGATACATTGAATTGTCCTGGTGTAGACTCCTTTGTCAATGCCCATTCAAGTAAATCTGGAATAGAACTTGGGCCTTCATCTCCCCCTAAGTTCATGCTTCCATTAAATGAAACAGAGTCATCATCATTAGAATTTACTCCAAATTCTTCAGATGGCTCACCAGCTGTAGAAGGCATCAAATTGATAGCAACTTTACCCCTTTGTAGAGATTCTGAAGTATGTACTAGATTTAAAGTCTTCTCTGCCCCCTCATTGCCCTGAGTAGCCAACAGTTGATAGGTTGACACAGGATGAGTAAAAGTGTCAGCATCCAAGGAAATGTTATCAATTACAGCTTTGTAATGTTGCTGAAATTGTCTTTCCTTTTCAGCAGCATCCACAATCATTGACTCATGAGCAATGGCTGGATCCACCCTTATACCTTTTGTACCTGCTTTTCTCTCAATTTCTCTCTTTTCTTGCATCAGGGGCTCCACCTGGCTCACACTCCTCACACCCTCACCTTCACCTACTAAGGTGGCACTCCTCTCACTTTCTTTTGCCATGCTGGAAGAAACAGCATGCATATTTAGACTCTCAAGCTCTCCTTTTGCCTGGGAGCAACCCAGCCTCTCACTCAAATTTTCACTCCCTTCCCTCAATCCTAGAAGTGATTGTACAGTAACCATGTCTTCTACACTTGGAATTAATTCAGTTGTTTGTGTAGAGGCTATCAACGGATAAGAAGTATCCGTTGAAGTGGAGACTGATGGTATCAACGGATAACTCCTATTAAGCTTATCCGTTGAAGAACAACCACTTGTCAACGGATGAGAGATATCCGTTGAAGAAGGATAAGAAGTAGAAATTGAAAGTGACATAATTGTTGAATCTGTGTGGATTGATTTTGATTTAGGTGACACAGATTCTTCAACTAAGTCTGAAAGAATTGGCTGATGATCCAACAAATCATCTAAAAGATGATGATCACCAGTATTTGAGTGGGGCTCCTCCCTGAGTTGTAAAGAGGGAAAATCAGGAATTGATGTGAATATCATGTCCACATCCAGAGATGGTGATGGAGAATTTTGGTGATTGATGTGTGTCAATTTTGAGATAATGGGGCTGTGACTCCACATTTGTTGAAGTCACATCAAGCTGAATTTGAGAAGGCATAGATACATGTGGGTGTATCTGTGCAGTGTGTGCACCCTGTATGGAAACTAGGGTTTTGACCCTTTTTCTTCTTGTAAAGGCTTTTACAGGTGAGTGTGTGGCTTCAGTGTCTCTCCCTCTTTTGTTCTGTGTCCCTGGTTGGGGACTATTTTAAATAGTTGCACCCTTTTGGGAGGATGCAACTAGGATGAGTTTGAATCCTTTTCAACCAACACAGTCTTTTGAGAAACTGTGGCTTGGCTAGCTGGGGTACCACTCAATTCTCCTACCTTATCCTGGGGGTTTTCTTGATGTTCACCCCTCCCCTCAGCACTCACACCCTGTTCAGTCCCCTCGGGGTTTATGGTAGTTGTTACAACTGTTGTCTTTTAAGAAATAACAGAGGTGGCTTTCTTTGACTTTGGTTTTGAAACTTTAGGTTTGCTGGCCTTGATAGGAATCTGTTGGGACAAAGACACAGATTCCATGGCCACACTTGAAGGCAAAGAAATGATGGGGTTGGAAGTAGTAGGAGTTGAAGAAGTATTTACCTCACTTACCTGAGGTGCATTCATGATTGGTAAGTATACCAATGGCACCTGATTGTTGAGGTTAATTCTCAAAAGGTCTGCAAGGACCCTCTTCTCTTGTGCCCAACATTTGAGTTTATTACTCTCATTGGTTATGACCAAACCTTCAGCAACATGGTTAGCTAATAACATAAATGTTAGTCCCTTAACAATATAGTAAGAATTACAGAAGGGGGGTTGAATGGAATTCTTGAACCTTTTTCTTGAAATAAAAATGTTCAACTTGATTATGGATATATTTGTTTTGATTAGCACAATGCGGAATGTAAACTTGAATGAATCAAACATAAGTAATTAAAAATAAGAGTATTTAAAAACTTTCTGGTGGATTTAAACAATTCCACCAGAGATATATTTAATATATCGAGAGGACTCTGTCTGCAGAAATGCTCACAGCTGCTTACACAAATAGAACTACTAAGAACCCAGGAAATGCTAAAGATAGTGCTTACAAAGATTTCTCTGTTGTTGTTTCTTAGCTATCTCTGTTATCTTTCTATTTGCTACTCTTTTGGTTTATATATTACCAAGATTACAAAGTCAAAAGAACTGAACAAATATAAAATCTAACAGTCTTGATCTTTGCTGCTTTTTGTCCTCTATTACCCAGTTAATGGGCTTCCACAGTGTACTTGTATCCAACTCAACGGCTGTGTGTCAGCTTTCACTGTTCAACTGATGTTTGAATCTTGATATGATCATCTGTCGACTTTCAGATCATCCGTCGATGACTTATTTGATCATCCGTCGACTGTTATGTTAAACATCCATTGATAGTCATTTGATCATCCGTCAAAGCTTTGTTAAGCATCCATTGGTAGCTATTTTGGTCATCCGTCGAAGCTTTGTTAATCATCTGTTGGTAGCCATTTTGGCACTTGACTTCATTTCACTTTTACAGAATTACAAGACATTGCTTATGTACAGTTAATCAACTTATTCTGCATATCTAGTTAAAGTCAACATGACTTATATGCTACTACAGATTCTATACAAAGGTGCATACAACACTGTGCTACAAACTTATCATTACATAAGCTATTCACTCGATGGATAATAAGTTAATCATCCGTCGGGACTATAATGAGTTATCCGTCGGGACTATAATTCTTATCTGTCGAGTGCTACATTATTTCACTAAGTAAAATCTACTTAGATGTTTTGTTTAGGTAATCATCAAGTGCTCAACATATTCACAACAATCTCCCCCAATTTATGTCTACTGGAATTGTAGCCATAAATTAAGAGATACTTGATGATAACAAAACATCCTTAACATATATTTTTAAAGATAAGTAGATAGAACTGAAAGTGCTTCAATTTAAACAAAAATGTACAAGGTTTGGCTCACAGTCAGTTCAAGATGCTCCTCTAGTCTGAGCAGATTTTTCTAGATTCTTGAAGGTCTGGATCTTCTTCCAAGCTTTCTGTTGTTTTCTTCAATTTGATTCTGGAGCTGTCTGTGGAATTCTAATTCATCAGATTCTGAGAGATCTAACATTTCTTGCATTTCCAAGAGAGTCTCATTGCTAGAGATACTCAATTGGTCTTCTAATCTGAAGAATCTTCTCACACCCTTGTCATCCATGAATTCCATCAGCCAGTAGGGCCTTAGATGCACTCTTCTCCCTGTGTAGGGATGATAAGAGTTTTGGGTAGTGCATCTTTGGCTCTAACACTCCTTAGCTCTTCAATCTTCTTCA
Organism: Apium graveolens; assembly: GCF_009905375.1. Classification (NCBI taxonomy): domain Eukaryota; kingdom Viridiplantae; phylum Streptophyta; class Magnoliopsida; order Apiales; family Apiaceae; genus Apium; species Apium graveolens. Next base: position 190,933,558 of record NC_133657.1, read on the forward strand.
ATACTAATCTTCTTGCAGTTACATTGAACCCAAAGTTTTTCTTGAAGGATGAATAGACTTTGATCAACACAGCTTGGCTTTCTTGAAGTATCCTGTGAAGAGGCCACTGAATCTCCCTTCCCCCTTTGTACTTGAACATCAACCTTTCAGGTAGGTTTCTGTATGCATCAATTGCCCTTACCTCATCCAGCTCCTCCAGATAAAGGTTTAGATCTGAGAATTCTTTGATGTCACACAAGTACAAGTAGTCTCCCCTGTTGACCTTGGGTTGAGCTTTGACTACTGACTTGGATTTGAGAGGTGACAGCTTTACTTTCTTGACTGCCCTTGATTTTGTCCTTCTTGGCTTAGTAAGAATTGGAAAGTTGAAGTCAGGAATTGGTAATTTATCCCACTCTATTGGCTCATCCTTTGGTACAATAGGCTCTCCATGTATGTTCCTGTAGGGGTCCACCAACCTTATGTCTTCAAACACCACAGAGGGCTTTGATGCTTGAGTTTCAGCTTGAGTGGATTCCTTTGGAAATTGATCTTCCAATTCCTTGTCAACAACATCCAACTTTCTTTTTGTTCTTTTAGCCAGTTCTTTCTTTCTTGGGGATTTCTTCTGTTCTTCAATCTTCTTCTCTGATTCAGTAGCTTGAGATGGTTGAGAGGGAATTTGTTGAGAAGAATTCACAGCCTGTAGCTTGACCAAGATAGCAAACTGTTCTTTCTTTTGTTTAGACTTCTTTGCATCTAGAGCAACTTGCCTCTTTTCCTACTTTAATCTGGCTTTTTCTTCTTCCTTTGCATGAGCAAATTGTGGATGTCCAGCTACCACACAAATTTCCTTCCCATTTCTGAATATCTTTGCAATTCTCTTTCTTGAGGCTGTATCAGCTGGATCTTTGTAGAGGAGAATAGATCTTTGACAGAAGCTTCTTTTCATTAGGCTTGGGTGTCTCATACACAGAATCCATAGGGTTTTTCAAAGATAACTTTGGATAGTTTGCCCTTGGTTTAAGAATTATCTCAGCCTTTGTAGTCTTGATGCAGGAAGATTGTCCTTTCTCTAGATAGTTCATGCTCATCTCATTCACATTGATTGGCTTGACATGAGAGTGATGGATGGCTGACTGATCTGGTTCCTTGATTAATTGAAACTTTTTCTGTATTTCCTCATCAATCTTTTTCTAGTTGATCAGAGTCAACTCTCCTTTATCAGCATCTTTCAAATTTGCTGCTGCTGCATTTATAAGATCTATACCATCTACAACTGGTGGCTTGGAGATAGTAATTGAAGGTACAATTACTTTGCTGATTTGAACTAGAAGTTTCTCCCCCTCAGTTGGACCTTTCTCCCCCTTACTTGATTCTCTCTCCCCCTTTTTGTTATCATCAAGTGGAGGAGTTAGGCCTTGTGCTTTAGCCAGTTGCATAAGAAGATTTGTCTGAGTCTGTTAATTTTGAAGAAGTAGAGCCACTGAATTCTCAATAACCTGAACTCTGTTCTCCAGCTTGGCTATCTTCTTGTCAGAATCTGATTCTCTCTTTAATCTTAGTAATAGATCATGCATGGTACCATATGGCATTATTGAATCCAGCTTCTCAGAGTTATATGTCTTTAAGTCAGCTATCTCCTTTTTCAATTCATCCACACTGAGATTCTGTCTTGAGTGTTGGATCTTCATTAAATGTAAAGAGTCTAGGTGAGCTTGAAGAACAGCCTTGGTACCAGGATCTGAAGCTTCCTGAAGGGCCTGCTGAATAGCTATTACTTGTTTTACCAAAGACACCTCAAATTGCCCTGGTGAAAATTCCTTTGCCCATGCCCATTTAGGTAAACTGAAAGCAGAACTTGGGCCTTCAGCTCCCCCTAAGTTCATGCTTCCATCCAAAGAACCAGAGTCATCATCATCAGAATTTACTCCAAATTCTTCAGATGGCTCTCCAGCTTGAGAAGGAATTCTGTTCATAGCAACTTAATCTCTTTGAAGAGATTCTGTGGTGTGCACTAAATTCAAAGTCTGCTCTGCCTCCATATTTCCCTGAGCAGCCAACAGTTGATAGGCTGAAACAGGGTGAGTAAAAGTGTCAGCATCCAAGGAAATGTTATCAATTACAGCTTTATAATGTTGCTGAAATTGTCTTTCCTTTTCAGCATCATCCACAATCATTGACTCACTAGCAATGGCTGGTTCCATCCTTATTTCTCCAGTACCTGCCTTTCTCTCATATTCTCTCTTTTGTTGCATCAGGGTCTCACCCTGGCTCCCCACCCTCACACCCTCATCTTCACCTACTAAGGTGGGACTCCTCTCACTCACTTTTGCCAATCCTGAATGAATGGATTGCTGAGATTCACTCTTTTCCTCTCCTTTTGCCTGGAAGCAACCCAGCCTCTCACTCAATGCACTCTCCTCTCTCAGTCCTAAGAGTGATTGTATTGCCACCAAATCTTCTGCACTTGAAATTATTGAAGTTTGAAATTGTGCAGAGACACTCGACGGATAAGTGATATCCGTCGGGTGAGTGGTAAAGCTATCCGATGGATAACTGCTGTTAAGCTTATCCGTCGGGACACAATCACTACTCGACGGATGAGCAATATCCATCGAGAGAGTAGAAATGAATGAGGTGGGAAGAGAAACTATTGTTGACTTTGTGTTGATTGAAGTTATTTGAGGCACAGATGTCACAATAGAATCAGAAAGAATTGGCAAGTGAGCCAACAAATCATCTAAAAGATGATGCTCACTTGCCCTAGATTTTGGCTTCCCCAGCAGAGTTAAAGAAGGGGAATCAGGAATTGAAGTGTTTATCATGTCCACTTCCAGTGAGTTAGTTGGTGAGTATTGTGTTTCTGTAGCTTCTATTATGAGAGATTTTGGTTGTGACTCCACATTTATTGGAGCCACATCAATCTGAATTTGAGAAGGTGCAGGGACTGTGTCTTTAGCACCAGTTTGCACTAAGTGTGTGCCCTGTGCATCCCCAGTTGTTTTGGATTTCTTCTTTCTAGTGTAGGTTTGGTGTGAGCTTGTGTCCCTAACCCTCTTGGATTGTGCTCTTGGATGAGAGCTTTGTTCAATAGCCACATCCTTTTGGGAGGATGCAGCTAGAAGTGAGCTTTTGTCCTTTTTAAGCACTAAAGTTTGTTGGGAAACTGCAGTGTGGCTAAGCTGGGATTCACTCAACTCTCCAACCTTATCCTTGGGGTTTCTTTGATGTTCACCCCTTCCCTCACCTATCTTACCCTCCTTCACACTCCCCTCTTTGGTTTTGGTAGATTTTTGAACTGGTACCTTTTGAGAGATACAGAGGGGGTTTTCTTTGATTTGGATTTAGAAATTGCAGTTGTTTTGCAGCTTTGGTAGGCAACTGTTTGGTCGTTGTCACAGTTGCCATAGCTATGCCTGAAGTCAAAGAAATAGAAGAGATTGGAATAGTTGAGGGTCTGGATGAACTTACCTCACTTACCTGAGGTGTCAGCATTACAGGAAAATAGAACATTGGCACATCCTTGTGATGGTTGACTCTGTTCAAGTCTGCAATGATTCTTCTCTCTTGAACTCAACAAGCTAATTTGTTGTTTGGGTTCTGAAGTTCAATCTCTTGACAAAGATGGTTAGCCAAAAGCATAAAAAATCTAGCATAGTAAATATTCTTTCCTCTTTTGGCTAAGTCACCTAGTTTAAAACCTAACTCATACACAACAAGGTCACTGAAATTGTAATATTTGTCTGTAACTGGTATGTATAGCATGTTAAGTATGGAAATGTTCACAGAATCAAAATTACTGATTTTTCCAGAAAAGACTTCAGTTACTACATCACACAAGTAACTTCATTCCTTCCTAAGACCTAGTCTTCTAATTTCACATAGTTTTGCAGTAGGAAGTGCATAATGAATGGAATTGAGCATATGGACAATATCAGTGTCAGTGTGTGGTGCAGTTACATTATCATCAGGAATCTTGAAACATGCTTTTATTACATCACTATTGATACATAAATCATTACCTTTGATGGTCAGAGTGATTGTTTTGTCAGCAGAGTTGTAGATTGCTGTTATCCACATCTCCTCAACAACTTCACAATAAATTGTGGGTGATTCCAGCATTGCAAAACTTAACTTACAGTTTTTCACGAAGTCCATCATCTTATAATAGTCTTCAGATTGCTGAATCCCCTTATTGACCAAAGCAGTGAAGTTGTTCTTCTCATAGATGAACCCAGACTGTGACATGATCTTTACTACGGGTGCCATTGTTAGAGAAGAAAAGCTTGAAGAGAAAGATGATTTTTGCTTGAGAGAGAATGAAATAACACAGTTGAATTTGAGAGTGATAAAAGAAAATGATTAGAATGAAATAAGCTTTTATACTTTACTCAAAATCAATGGATAAAAATAATAAAGAGAAGTAAATTACCCAGAAGAAATTGCCTAAAACAGCCGTTTTAAAATAAACTGTAAAAATTCTACCCATTATCCGTCGTGTAATGCTTACAAACTGTAAGTATACTCGATGGATAATGTTCAGGGAATTAACGGTTAAGATTTCGACACTTCGACGGATGAGGATAAGCTGTTATCCATCGAGCTTTAAATACTCCAGAAAAGTAATTAATTTTTATTTACAATTTGTATATCGACGGATGACTCAACTCGATGGATAATGGTCATCCGTCGAGATGCAAATTTTGACTTAGCCAAAATTTTCATCCAAGACTAAAAATCAGTTAAATTTCTAGCTACTTTTCAACTTGCAAAATAATTCAGATAAATTCAAGAGTAATTAAGCATACATAACTCACTTACCAACCTAGAAAAGGTGGATTCATCCAGTGACTTGATAAAAATATCTGCAAGTTGCTTCTCACTTGGAACAAAATGTAACTCTACAGTACCATTCATTACATGTTCCCTTATGAAATGGTACTTGATGTCTATATGCTTTGTCCTTAAATGTTGCACTGGATTTTCAGTGATGGCAATTGCACTTGTGTTCTCACAGAAAATAGGAATCCTTTCAACTTGTAAACCATAGTCTAGCAATTGATTTTTCATCCATAAAATCTGTGCACAACAACTGCCAGCAACAATATATTCAGCTTCAGCTGTAGAAGTAGAAACTGAATTTTGCTTTTTACTAAACCAGGACACAAGCTTGTCTCCTAAAAATTGACAGGTTCCTGTTGTGCTTTTTCTATCAATTCTGCAACCTGCATAATCTGCATCTGAATAACTAGTTAGATCAGAGCCAGAATCTCTAGGATACCAAATGCCAAGGTTTGGTGTTCCTTTGAGATATCTGAAGATTCTCTTAATAGCTATCAAATGAGACTCTCTAGGATCAGCCTGAAATCTAGCACACAAACATGTAGCAAACATTATATCTGGCCTACTAGCTGTTAAGTACAAAAGTGAGCCAACCATGCCTCTATAACTTGAAATATCCACAGACTTTTCAGTAGTGTTTAGTTCAAGCTTAGTTGCACTGGCCAAGGGAGTTTTTGCAGATGTGCAATCCATTAGATCAAACTTCTTTAAAAGATCAAAAATATATTTAGTTTGACTAATGAATATTCCATCACTAACTTGCTTAACTTGTAAACCAAGAAAGTAAGTTAGTTCTCCCATTATACTCATTTCATACTTGCTTTGCATCAGTTTGGCAAACTTTTTACAAAGTTTCTCATCTGTAGAGCCAAAAATAATATCATCTACATAAATTTGAACAAGTATGCTAGAGCCATTCACATTTCTGAAAAATAAAGTTTTATCTACAGTACCTCTTGTGAAGTGATTTTCCAAAAGAAACTTTGATAAAGTATCATACCAGGCTCTAGGTGCCTGCTTCAGTCCATAAAGTGCTTTCAGTAGATAATAGACATACTCTGGGAAATTTGGATTTTCAAAGCCAGGAGGTTGACTTACATACACTTCTTCCTCCAAGTCTCCATTCAGAAAGGCACTTTTGACATCCATTTAATAGACCTTGAAATTGGCATGGGCTGCATAGGCTAAGAAGATTCTGATGGCTTCAAGTCTTGCAACAGGAGCAAATGTTTCATCAAAATCTATTCCTGCTTGCTGACAATAGCCTGTAGCAACCAATCTTGCTTTGTTCCTTACTATTATGCCATTTTCATCCATCTTGTTTCTGATACCCATTTGGTGTCTATTGGATTCTTTCCTGTAGGCTTGGGTACCATCTTCCATACTTTATTCCTTTCAAATTGGTTTAGCTCCTCCTGCATAGCTAAAATCCAATCAGGATCTAACAAGGCTTCTTCTACCTTCTTTGGTTCTTCCTTAGACAGGAAGCTACTGTATAGACATTCTTCTTGAGTTGCTCTCCTGGTTTGAACTCTGGAAGAAACATCACCAATAATCAGTTCAAAGGGGTGATCTTTTGTCCATTTTCTTGGTTGAGGTAGATTAGCCCTAGATGAAGAGACCTCAATGTTGTCTTGATGTGTGATTGAGTTTTCATTGCTAGAAACTCCCCCTGAGTTTGTGGATCTTTGATTTGAGATTGGGGTTCTTTCTATGGGTGATCTGCCTTGACTTCCTGCTCCTTTTGATAACCCGACGGATGGTGAATTTTGAGTACTGACAGATGAGGCAGGTTGTCTTCCGACGGATAATACAGATTGCCTTCCGACGGATGAAGTGTTATGTAACTCGACGGATGTTGAGTTTTGTGCTTCATTTGTAGTAGATTTGTCTGCATTATCCTTAGACACTGTTTCTTGATCACTCTCATCATCACTTTCATCACTGACCATCTCAACATTGTCGAATTTGAGGCTCTCATGGTAATCTCCATCTATTAGTCCTTCAATCTTTTTATCATCAAACACAACATGTATAGATTCAACAACAATGTTGGTTCTTAGATTGTAGACTCTATATGCTTTACCAACAACATATCCAACAAAAATTCCTTCATCTACTTTAGCATCAAACTTCCCATTTTGATCAGTTTGATTTCTCAGAATATAGCATTTATAGCCAAAGATATGAAGAAAGTTCAGAGTTGGCTTCTTGTTCTTGAACAATTGATAAGGTGTCATGCATCTTGCTTGATTAATCAGAGAGATGTTTTGAGTGTAGCATGCCGTGTTTACAGCTTCAGCCCAGAAGTATGTTGGTAGTTTTGATTCTTCAAGCATTGTCCTTGCAGCTTCAATAAGAGATCTATTCTTTCTTTCCACTACTCCATTCTGTTGTGGAGTCCTTGCTGCTGAAAACTCATGCAAGATTCCATTTTCCTCACAAAATGCTCTCATGACATAGTTCTTGAACTCAGTTCCATTATCACTCCTGATTCTTCTAACTTTGAAATCAGGATGATTGTTAACTTGCCTTATGTGATTGATGATGATTTCACTAGCCTCATCTTTGGACTTTAGGAAATATGTCCAAGAGAACTTTGAGAAATCATCTACAATTACTAGGCAAAATCTTTTCTTTGAGATTGACAATATATTGACTCGTCCAAACAAATCCATGTGAAGCAGTTGTAGAGGCTCTTCAATTGCTGAATCAAGTTTCTTCCTGAATGATGTTTTAATCTGCTTCCCTTTTTGGCAGGCATCATACAGTCCATCCTTTGTAAACTCCACCATAGGAATGCCTCTAACTAGCTCTTTCTTTACCAGCTCATTCATGGTCTTGAAGTTCAAATGGGATAGCTTCTTGTGTCATAGCCAACTTTTATCTTGACTTGCTTTACTAAGAAGACAAGTTACAGATTCTGCTTTAGTTGAGTTGAAGTCAGCTAGATACACATTTCCTCTTCTCACACCAGTGAGAACCACTTTTTGTTTTGATTATTAATCACAACACAGGTTTCTTTGTTAAAGGTTACTGAGTTGCCTTTATCACAAAGTTGGCTGATACTCAACAGATTGTGTTTGAGACCATCCACTAAGGCAACCTCTTCAATGATGACATTGTCCTTTGAAATCAAGCCATATCCCACAGTATAACCTTTGCTGTCATCTCCAAAAGTGATACTTGGGTCAGCTCTCTCTTCAAACTCTGTGAGCAGGGTAGAATCACCAGTCATGTGTCTTGAACAACCACTATCCAAGTACCAAAGATTCCTTCTGTTTCCATGCACACATCAAAATCAAATCAAGTTAATTTTGGTACCCAAGTTTCCTTGGGTCCTGCCTTGTTAGCTTTCTTCTTCTGTTTCTTAGGTCTTAACTCATTTGACTTAGAAATTTCAGATTCTTCCTTAGTCATTTGGGTTGGGCCTTTGAAACCACTAGATGCAACAGAATTATCATGCATGTTATGGCTAACAGAAAATGGCATGCTTGGTACAAACATGTTATTCCAGTAAGGCATGCTAAATGGCATTTGAGGCATATTATATGCAGCATAATATGGATTAGGTGCAAATGGTATGTTAGCAAACCGTGCATTCATGTTCTGTGTAGCCATAGCATTAACAGGCATGGGAGGCATGGCATTCATAATAGAGAATTGAGGCTGAACAGACATGGGAGTAGGCATGGAAAATTTATAATTAACAGACAAATGATTTACACTACCACACTTGACACAGATTTTTCTAGGAGCATATTTGTCAGGGGTGTAGTTATTATGTTTGTTAATCCCTACTTTACCATTCCTATTGTTTTTCCTTTTAGTCTCTGTTATTACGTCTATCTTCTCAAGTCTGTCACTTAACTGTTTGACAGTCATGTGACCAACATTAGCCTTCTTCCCTTTCTTGGCTTGACTTGACTCTCCTGAAACAAAGTTCTTGGAAACAGACCCATACTTTTCATTTAGCTTGGTTAATTTGGCTTTCCTGATGGGTTTGCTCACAGCCGACGGATGAGGATTTTTATCATTCGACGGATAACACTTTTTGTTATTTGACGGATAGTCCTCATCATCCGTCGAGTCTACATCTGTCAGCAATCCATCAACCAAAATAGGTTCTAGTTTCTCCTTATTCTTTTTCCAGGCTTCATCACAAAAAGACTCAATTCCTTAAACCTTGGTGATTTGAGCATGAACATCTCTGGATGTTTTCCATGCTTTAATCACCTCCTGTTCACGATCGAGCTGCTTCTTTAAAATTTCTTCCTTTTTTAAAGACTCAGTTAATTCCTCCTTGGCAATTCTACACTCAATTTTTAGTTTCTCAAACTCAACAAACTGAGACTCAAGCACATTATTCCTCTCACTCAAAAACAAGTTGTTTTCTTTGATTTTAGCATTTTCTTTAGTGAAGGACTTAAGTGTAACACGCAAATGATACAATTCTGTAGACATGTCATTTATTGCATCATTACACTCAGCTTTAGATAAATGTGCAAGGTTTGTAGTGATTACCTGATTGCTTGAGGAACTTGTCTCTGTTTCATCAGACTTGGCCATAAGGGCTAGATTGACATAGCTGACATCCTCATCTTCATCCAAATCATCAGCTGCCCAGTCATTCTCTTGTGTAATAGAAGCCCTTTCCTTCTGTTTGAGTAGATCAAAGTATTTTTGCTTATAATCCACAGACTCAAATCTTTTCTTACTGGAATCTGAATTTCTACACTCATTTGCAAAATGCCGTGCCAAGCCACATTTGAAACACTTGAATTTTGATTTATCCACCATGTTTCTATTTGGCTTGGCAGCTCCAAAGTTCTTCTTGAACTTGAGCTTGGAAAATCTTCTTGAAAGGAATGTTAGGTGCTCATCAATGTCCTCCATATCATCTTGACTCAATGAATCTTCACTTTCTGCAGCTAGCCCTTTACCCTTGCTTTCACAGGCCTTTGAAGTTGATTCCACAACTTCCATCTTCAGTTCCTTCTCCTTTTCCAGTTCAGCCACTAGTGCAATGGATCATCCTTTCTTCTTTCCTCTCTCCATTTTTTCATCCTGCTCTATCTCAAACTCATAGGTCTTCAGAATGCCATACAGTCTCTCCAAAGTAAACTCCTTATAATCTTGTGAGTTTCTCAATGAGACTGTCATTGGTTTCCATTCTTTTGGAAGAGATCTGAGAAATTTCAGATTGGAGTCTTTAGTCTGATAGACTCTTCCATGCAATTTAAGAGCATTTAGTAGATTTTGGAATCTACTAAAAATGTCAGTGAGTGACTCACTTTCTTCATTGTGAAAATGCTCATATTGCTGAATCAGGAGCTGCATTTTATTTTCTCTTACTTGCTCAGTACCATCACAGATTATCTGTATTGTGTCCCAAACTTCCTTGGCAGTCTTGCAGTTGATGATGTTATCAAACATGTCTGCATTAACACCATTGAACAGAATGTTCATGGCCTTTTTATCTTTCCTGACTTGTTCAATATCAGGATCAGACTATTCTTGCCTTGGCTTTGGAACAGATGGTTCATTTCCTGTTGCAGCTCTTATAGGAACATGAGGGCCTCTTTCTATGCAGTCCACATAGGCCTCATCTTTAGAAAGCATATGACGATGCATCTTTACCTTCCAATGATGGTAATTATCTTTATCAAGAAAAGGAATCTTGACTCCAACATCTTTCTTGTTCATCTTGCTGAATTGTTTTGATCTTTAAACTCTTTGTAGATTAAGAGCTTGCTCTGATAACAATTGTTAGTCCCTTAACAATATAGCAAAAATTACAGAAGGGGGGTTGAATGGAATTCTTGAACCTTTTTCTTGAAATAAAAATGTTCAACTCGATTATGGATATATTTGTTTTGATTAGCACAATGCGGAATGTAAACTTGAATGTATCAAAACATAAGTAATTAAAAACAAGAGTCTTTAAAAACTTTCTGGTGGATTTAAACAATTCCACCAGAGATATATTTAATATATCGAGAGGACTCTGTGTGCAGAAATGCTCACAGCTGCTTACACAAATAGAACTGCTAAGAACACAGAAAATGCTAAAGATAGTGCTTACAAAGATTTCTCTGTTGTTGTTTCTTAGCTATCTCTATTATCTTTCTATTTGCTACTCTCTTGGTTTATATATTACCAAGATTACAAAGTCAAAAGAACTGAACAAATATAAAATCTAACAGTCTTAATCTTTGCTACTTTTTGTCATCTATTACCCAGTTAATGGGCTTCCACAGTGTACTTGTATCCAACTCAATGGCTGTGTGTCAGCTTTCACTGTTCAACTGATGTTTGAATCTTGATATGATCATCTGTCGACTTTCAGATCATCCGTCGATGACTTAATTGATCATCCATCGACTGCTATGTTTAACATCCGTTGATAGTCATTTGATCATCCATTGAAGCTTTGTTAAGCATCCGTTGGTAGCTATTTTGGTCATCCGTCGAAGTTTTGTTAATCATCCGTTGGTAACCATTTTGGCACTTGACTTCATTTCACTTATACAGAATTACAAGACATTGCTTATGTACAGTTAATCAACCTATTCTGCATATCTAGTTAAGGTCAACATGACTTATATGCTACTACAGATTCTATACAAAGGTGCATACAACACTGTGCTACAAACTTATTATTACATAAGCTACTCACTCGATGGATAATAAGTTAATCATCCGTCAGGACTATAATGAGTTATCCGTCGGGACTATAATTCTTATCCGTCGAGTGCTACATTATTTCACTAAGTAAAATCTACTTAGATGTTTTGTTTAGGTAATCATCAAGTGCTCAACATATTCACAACAATAAAGAATCTAGCATAGTAGATGTTATGAGGTCTATTAGCCTTGTTACCTAACCTAGTACCCAATTCTAGCATAACATAATTGCTAAAATTAAAGTACCTATCAGAAACTAGCATATAGAGCATATTAACAAGAGATGAAGTTATTGCATCAAAATTACTAATTTTCCCAGAGAAAACCTTGATAAAGGCATCACCAAGAAAACTCAATTCTTTCCAAAGGCCTTTTCTCCTAATACTTCCTAAACTAGCAGAATCAAAGGAATAGCCTATGGAATCTAACATGCTAGATACATCATTATCAGTGCGTGGTGTCATGGCATTGTTTTCAGGTAGTTTGAAACAGGAGTGTATATCATCACAGTTAATACCTTAATCTTTACCTTTGAGAGAGAAAGTGATGGTCATATCAGTGAGGTTGAACTCTGCAGTTGTGCAAATCTCCTCAATTACCTCACAGTAAATCGTTGGGGCTTCCTGTATTGCATAGCTTAGTTTGCAGTTTTTGATGAAGTCTATCATCTTGTGATAATCTGAGTGGGCTTCATTCTTTTCCACCAAAGCTACGGAATTATTTTTCTCATAGACAAATCTAGATTGGGACATTATCTTTACTAATGGTGCCATTGTAGTGGGTAGAGGTTGCAGAGAAAAGTTGAGAGTTTTGGGAGAGAAAGAGAGTAAAAGCTTTTGAAAAATTGCAAGAAAGCGTAAAGTGAAAATAAGAATTCAAAGGGGCTTTTATATTTTCTCAAATTAAAACATACAGAGAATGATTAAACAATATTTTTAAGTAAATTACAGGCGTTTGAGAATAAAGGAAAACTGTATGTATTCTAAAAACTGCCTTTAATACAAATACATACAACTGTATATAGATATATGTATCAACGGGTAAGTAAAAAGAATCAACGGCTTTGACTTACTTAAAATGACTAATGTGACACTTCAACGGATGAGGTAAACAGTTATCCGTTGAGGATTAACACAGTTTTACCCGTTGAAGGATAAAATTACCAGAAATGTATTTGTCTTTCAACGAATAATGAAAATCCGTTGATAGAACAATTTTGGCTTTCAACGGATAGGGAATATCCATTGATAGAATAGACTTTACATAAAACCAACTTTGTTCTTGCAACAAATTCATTTCAGGCTACAAAACAAATTACAATAAGGACATGAATTTATGAATAATTAAGCATACCTAGCTCACTTACTAATATTATGAATGTTGATTCATCAAGTGGCTTGGTAAATATGTCTGTAATCTATTTTTCACTTGGAACAAAATGAAGTTGTTCGGAATATGTGTATTAGTTTGATGATAAGTTCAACAAAACACTTAAGTAGAAATCTGGTGTTTGTAGCCTCAACGGATAAGACCATTCTGGCTATCCATTGAAGGAGTAGCTTTACTTAGAAATAAGTTTAGTATTGTAGCACATTTCATTCTCCGTACTTAAGTTGTAATTCTTAGATGTTGTGGAAAATTATAAGTCATGTTGACTACTAGTGGATATGTAAATAGGAGGGCTAATTGTAAATATTTCATGTCTTGTAATTTTGTATAAGTGAAGTAGTATCAACTGATATTAAAGGCCTTCAACGGATGAGAAACAAAGCTTCAACGGATGTCTCTAAAGCTTCAATGGATAACATCCATCAATGGATGAGTGCATCAACGGATAAAGCTTCAACTGCTTATGCTTCAACGGATAAAGCCATCAACAGATAAAAACTTCAATGGATGTTAAGTTCAATAGCAGTTGATAGTGACAATTCATAAGCTGACAGAGGCACATGGGTTGACAGAGACAAACTTGAATGTGGCATCCTCTAGGAGGAATCAAGAAAAAGTAGCTTTTCCATTCTGGTGCAAACAAGGAAGTATTCAAAGATTCACAGTTAAACCTAAATTGCATTGGATAAAGAAATGAAGAAGAAACATGTGAAGAATGTTTTAATTATATTCTACAGTTTTGTCTTCACTTGTAAACTAGGTGTTATATGAACCAAGTAGCAGCTAGTAATTAGATGGTGAATTTTTCCAGAGCTGTTTAGAAAAATTCAGAGAGAAAATCATCTTGTTTGTACTAGGACGCAGCTGTGATCAATTCTTTGATTCACAGATTTTCTGAAATAACATATCTCTGGTGGAACAACATATCCACCAGAAAAGTTTTTAAGTTCTTTGTGCTCTTTACATTTGTGCTTGAATATATATCTGTCTATATTAGCTTAAAGCAATTCACACACATTTTTTCATCAAAACACTTAGTCTTAGAAACTGCTCAAAACTTGAAAAAGTTTTGAGATTTACATTCAACCCCCCTTCTGTAAATCTCATTGTTAGTCCACTGGGAATAACAATTGGTATTAGAGCAAGCTCTTAACATACAAAGAGTTTAAAGATCTATTCTGCTAACATCATGAGTAAGAAGGATATTGGTGTAAAGATTCAATCCTGGAAAGAGATTACTATCATCACTGGAAAGTGATGACGTATTTACATCTTCTGTCTCAAGATGAAAGCTACATCAACTGCATTGAAAAAGGTCCTTACATCCCTCACAGGGTGCCACAACTGCTACTGCAACAGTTGCTGTTGGACAGTCTATTCCTAAGCCAAAAGCAGAATGGACTGTTGAAGATATTAAAGAGGTTCACAAGGACAAGAAAGCCATGAACATTCTGTTTAATGGCCTAGATCAAGATATGTTTGACAATGTCATTAATAGCCAAACTGCTAAGGAAATTCGGGATACTAGGCAACTTATCTGTGAAGGTACTAAGCAAGTAAGAGAAAATAAAATGCAGCTTCTCATTCAACAGTATGAATATTTTCATTTTAAAGAAGGAGAATCATTGAATGATACCTTCAACAGATTTCAGAAACTATTGAATGGATTAAAGCTGTATAGCAGAGTGTACCAAGTCAAGGACTCCAATTTAAAATTTCTGAGGTCTCTACCAAAGGAATGGAAGCCTATGACTGTTTCTCTAAGAAATTCTCAAGATTATAAGGACTTCACACTTGAAAGATTATATGGAATTTTGAAGACCTATGAACTTGAGATGGAGCAAGATGAGCTGTTGGAAAAGGGAAAAAGAAAAGGTGGATCAGTTGCACTTGTAGCTGACAATGAGAAGATTGAAGCCATGAATGAAGAAAAGACAATGCGAAGTCTTAAAATTGGCACAAGCAAATCAGAATCAAGCAAGGGAAAGGAGCAAGTAGCTGAGGCTGAAGACAATTCCAGTCAAGATGACTCTGATGATATTGATGAACATCTGGCTTTTCTGTCCAGGAGGTTTGCAAAGATGAAATTCAAGAAAAATGCAAAATTCACTAAGTTAAACAAGAACATGGTGGACAAATCTAAGTTCAAATGTTATAACTGTGGCATAAGTGGACACTTTGTAAATGAGTGCAGAAAGCCATCCTCTGATAAAAAGAAATTTGAGCAAGTTGATTACAAAAAGAAATATTTCGATTTGCTCAAACAAAAGGAAAGAGCTTTTCTGACTCAAGATGATTGGGCAGCAGATGGAGTCAATGAAGATGATGATATGGAATATGTCAACCTATCCCTGATGGCTAATTCTGATGAAAATGAAACTAGTTCATCAAGCAACTAGGTAATTACTACTGACCTCTCCCAGCTTTCTAATATTGAATGCAATGAAGCCATACATGATATGTCCCATGAATTATATCATTTACGTGTTTCCCTTAAATCACTAGCTAAAGAAAACACAAGAATCAAAGAGAATAATGTGTTTTTAAGTGATAGGAATACTGTGTTAGAGGGTAAGGTAATTGAGCTTGAAAAGATTAAAATCCAATACTTGACTGTTGAGAGTGAACTAGAAGAATCTGTTAAGAAAGTAGAAATTCTTTCTAAACAATTAGAACGTGAGCACGAGGTAATCAAGGCCTGGAAAACATCTAGGCATGTTAGTGCTCAAATTGTTAAGGTTCAGGGAATTGAATCACTCTGTGAGAATGCCTGGAAGAAAACCAAAAAGGAAGTTGAATTAATTGATGGATTCTCAACGGATGTGGAATCAACGGATGATGAAAGTTATCCATTGAAGGAAGAAAAAGAGCATCCGTTAAAGGCTCATCAATTAAAACAGGCAAGTGATTTTAAAAAGAATAATTTGAAAAATCTCAATAAGAAGTTTGGTTCAACTTCCAAGAACTTTGTCAAGGAAGAAGCTATCACATCCAAAGATGCCAGTAAGGTGAATATATGACACATGACCCTAGATCAGTTGAAAAATAGGCTTAAGTTTGTTGAGGATAAAAAGGAAACTAAAAGAAAATCTAATAGAAATGGGAAGGTAGGGATTAACAAACACAACAATTACACACCTGATAAGTATGCTCCTAGAAAAAGCTGTGTGCATTGTAAAAGTGTTAATCATCTATTTGATAACTGCAAATCTGTTAAGAATGCTCCCATGCCCTTAACTCCTTCCATGCCTAAAATGTCTATGTCACCTCTGCATGCTATGCCTGTTATGTCTCATCAGAATCCTCATGCACATTTTGCAAACATGCCATATGTTAATAATCCCTATTTTACTGCATTCAGTATGCCACAAATGCCATACAATATGCCTATGTGGAATAATATGTTTGCACAATCTATGCCTTATTAAATTCAACCAAATGTGCTAAATGATTCTGTGACTAACCCTACACTTCAACCAACTGCATCTGAGATCAAGGTTGACCCAAAGTTGCCTAGTCAAAAGATGCAGGAGGAATGAAGTCTAGGAAGAAGACTAACAAGGCTGGACCCAAGGAAACTTGGGTACCAAAATCAACTTGATTGATTTTGTTGTGTGCAGGGAAAAAGAAGGAATCAATGGTACTTGGACAGTGGTTGTTCAAGGCACATGACAGGAGATTTCACCCTGCTCAGAGAGTTCAAGGAAAGAGCTGGCCCTAGCATAACCTTTGGAGATGACAACAAAGGGTTCACTATGGGATATGGCTTGATTTCAAAGGAAAATGTCATCATTGATGAAGTTGCATTAGTTGATGGTCTCAAACACAATCTATTGAGCATCAGTCAACTGTGTGACAGAGGGAATACTGTTTCCTTCAATTATGAACCCTGTGTTGTCACAAATAAGAAGGACAACAAAGTGGTTCTAACTGGAGTTAGAAAAGGGAATGTGTACTTGGTTGACTTCAACTCTACAGATGCAGAATCAATTACTTGTCTTTTCAGCAAAGCAAGTCCAGTTGAAAGTTGGCTATGGCACAAGAAGCTGTCCCAATTGAATTTCAAGACAATGAATGATCTAGTCAAAAATGACTTAGTTAGGGGAATGCCTCTAGTGGAATTCACAAGGGATGGACTGTGTGATGCTTGTCAGAAAGGAAAGCAAAAGAAAGTATCATTCAGTAAGAATCTTGAATCAGCAATTGATGAACCATTACAACTGCTACACATGGATCTTTTTGGACCAGTCAATGTATTGTCAATTTCAAGTAAAATACATTGCCTAGTGATTGTAGATGACTTCTCAAAGTTTTCATGGACTTATTTTCTTGGATCAAAGGATGAAGCTAGTGAAATCATTATCAATCATATCAAGCAAGTCAACAATCATCCAGATTTCAAAGTAAGGAATATCAGGAGTGACAATGGAATTGAGTTCAAGATTTCAACCATGAAGTTGTTCTATGAAGAAAATGGGATCATGCATGAGTTCTCAGCTCCAAGGGCTCCACAACAGAATGGTGTGGTGGAAAGGAAGAACATGTACTAATTGAAGCTGCAAGAACAATGCTTGAAGAGTTAAAACTCCCAACATACTTTTGGGCTGAGGCATGTTACACTCAGAATATTTCTCTAATCAATCAAGCAAAAAGCATGACTCCCTATCAATTGTTCAAGAGAAGAAAACTAACCTTAAACTTTCTTCATGTCTTTGGTTGCAAATGCTACATTCTAAGGAATCAACCAGATCACAAAGAAAAGTTTGATGCAAAAGCTGATGAAGGAATATTTGTTGGTTATTCTGCTGGAAAATCATATAGGGTCTACAATCTAAGAACCAACTTTGTCATGGAATCTGTGCATGTTGTGTTTGATGATAAAAAGATTGATGGACTAACAGATGAGGGACATCATGAAGGACTCAAATTTGACAACATTGAGATATATTGTGATGATAGTGAAGATGAGAATGATGGAGAAGGCACCTCAAAAAGAATTCAAAATCTTCCTTTGGACAATGCACAGAATGCTGCATCCGTTGAAAGTCATAATTCAGCTTCCGTTGATAGAAGCAATGCAGCATCCGTTGAAAGACAAAGTGCATCATCCGTTAAAGTTCATAATGAAGCATCCGTTGATTATAGTCTGTCAACGGATAATCATTTCACTTCATCAAGTAATAGAACACCCAATTCCTTTCAAAGGATCAGCAACTCAGGGGGAGTTTCAACCAATCAACATTCTATCTCACATCATGACAATACTGAGGCAACCTAATCTAGAGCTAATCTACCACCTCAAAGGAAATGGACCAAAAATCACCCTTTTGAATTGATCATTGGTGATGCTACATCTAAAGTGCAAACTAGAAGGGCTACTCTAGATGAATGTCTATATAGTAGTTTTCTATCACAGGAGGAACCTAAGAGAGTGGAAGAAGCCCTATTAGATCCATATTGGATTTTAGCAATGCAAGAAGAGCTAAACCAATTTGAGAGGAACAAAGTATGGAAGCTGGTACCCAAGCCAAAGAATAAGAGTTCTATTGACACAAAATGGGTATTCAGAAACAAGATGGATGAAAATGGCATTGTCAAAAGGAATAAAGCCAGATTGGTTGCTAAAGGCTATTCTCAACAAGAGGGAATAGATTTTGATGAGACATTTACTCCCGTTGCCAGACTTGAAGCCATCAGAATCTTTCTTGCCTATGCAGCCCATGCCAATTTCAAGGTCTATCAAATGGATGTCAAGAGTGCATTTCTGAATGGAGAATTGGAGGAAGAAGTTTATGTAAGCCAACCTCCAGGATTTGAAGATCCAAATTTTCCAGACTATGTGTATTATCTGTTGAAAGCACTTTGTGGACTAAACAAGCACCTAGAGCCTGGTATGAGACTTTGTCAAAATTTCTTCTAGATAATTACTTCACAAGAGCTACTGTTGACAAAACTCTTTTCTTTAAAAATGTTAATGGCTCTACAATACTTGTTCAAATTTATGTAGATGATATTATATTTGGTTCTACAGATGATAAGCTTTGTAAAAAGTTTGCTAAGTTAATGCAAAGTAAATATGAAATGAGCATAATGGGAGAGCTAACTTATTTTCTTGGTTTACAAGTTAAACAAGTTAGTGGTGGAATTTTCATTAGTCAAACTAAATATATTTATGATCTTTTAAAGAAGTTTGACTTAATGGATTGTTCATCTGCAAAAACTCCCATGGCCACTGCCACCAAGCTTGAATTAAACAAGACTGAAAGGTCTGTGGATATTTCAAGTTATAGAGGCATGGTTGACTCACTTTTATATTTAACTGCTAGTAGACCTGATATAATGTTTTCTACATGTCTCTGTGCTAGATTTCAAGCTGACCCTAAAGAGTCTCACTTAGTGGCTATTAAAAGAATTTTCAGATATCTCAAAGGGACTCCAAATCTAGGAATTTGGTACCCTAGAGAGTCTGGTTTTGATCTAATTGGCTACTCAGATCCAGATTTCGCAGGTTGCAAAATAGATAGGAAAAGTACAACTGGCACCTGTCAATTTCTAGGGAATAAGCTTGTGTCATGGTTCAGCAAGAAGAAAAATTATGTTTCTACATCAACAGTTGAAGCTGAGTGCATTGTTGCTGGTAGTTGTTGTGCACAGATACTATGGATGAGGAATCAACTATTTGATTATGGGCTAACTGTTGATAAAATTCCTATATTCTGTGATAATACAAGTGCCATTGCCATTACTGAAAATCCAGTGCAGCACTCAAGAACCAAACACATTGACATTAAGTATCACTTCATAAGGGAACATGTGATGAAAGGTACAGTGGAACTTCATTTTGTTCTAAGTGAAAAGCAGATTGCAGACATATTTACCAAGGCACTTGATGAATCAACATTCACAAGATTAGTAAGTGAGCTAGGTATGCTTAATTATTCATAAATTCATGTCCTCATCATAATCTGTTTTGTAGCCTGAAATGAATTTGTTGCAAGAACAAAGTTGGCTTTGCATATAGTTTATTTCATCAATGGATATTCTCTATCCGTTGAAAGCCAAAATTGTTCTATCAACGGATGTTCATTATCCGTTGAAAGACAAATACATTTCTGGTAGTTTTATCCTTCAACGGATAAAACTGTGTTAATCTTCAACGGATAACCATTTACCTCATCCGTTGAAGTGTCACATTAGTCATTTTTACATGAGTCACAGCCGCTGATTCTTTTACTTAACCGTCGATAGATATACAGTTGTATGTATTTATATTAAAGGCAATTTTAAGAATTTCTACCGTTTATTTTATGCTCAAACGGCTGTAATTTTCTTAAAAGAACTATTTAATTCAAGAATGTATAAAAGCCCCCTTGAATTCTTATTTTCACTTTACGCTTTCTTGCTATTTTTCAAAAGCTTTTATTATCTTTCTCTCCCAAAACTCTCAATCTTTCTCTGCAACCTCTACTCACAACAATGGCACCAGTAGTCAAGACTATGTCTCAGTATGGATTTGTTTATGAAAAGAACAATTGGTAGCCTTGGTGGAAAAGAATGAAGCCCACTCAGATTATCACAAGATGATGGACTTCATCAAAAACTGCAAACTAAGCTATGCAATGCTGGAAGCCCCAACTATCTACTGTGAGGTAATTGAGGAGATTTGGACAACAGCAGAGTTCAACTCCACAGACATGACCATTGTTTTCTCTCTCAAAGGTAAGGATTACTATATTTACTGTGATGATATATAGTCTTGCTTTAAGCTACCTGAGAATAATGCCATGACATCACACACTGATAATGATGTATCTACTATGTTAGATTTCATAGGCTATTCTTTTGATTCTGCTAGCTTAGGGAGCATTAGAAGAAAGGGCCTTAGGAAAGAATGGAGCTTTCTTGGAGATGCCTTTATCAAGGTTTTCTCTGGGAACATTAGCAATTTTGATGCCATAACTTCATCTCTTGTTAATATGCTCTATATGCTAGTTTCTGATAGGTACTTTAATTTTAGGAACTATGTCATGCTAGAATTAGGTTCTAGATTAGGTAACAAAGCTAATAGACCTCATAACATCTACTATGCTAGATTCTTTATGTTATTGGCTAACCATGTTGCTGAAGGTTTGGTTATAACTAATGAGAGCAATAAACTCAAATGCTGGGCACAAGAGAAAAGGGTCCTTGCAGACCTTTTGAGAATTAACCTCAACAGCCAGGTGCCATTGGTATATTTACCAATAATGAATGCACCTCAGGTAAGTGAGGTAAATATTTTTGCAACTGCTACTTCTTCCAACCCCATTGTTTCTTTGTCTTCTAGTGTAGAAATAGAATCTGTGTCTTTGTCCCAACAGATTCCTACCAAAGCCATCAAAACTAAAATTCCAAAACACAAGTCAAAGAAAACCATCTCTGTTATTTCTCAAAAGACAACAATTGTAACAACTACCATAAACCCTGAAGGGAGTGAACAGGGTGTGAGTGGTGAGGGGAGGGGTGAACATCAAAAAACCCCCCAGGATAAGGTGGGAGGGGTGAGTGGTACCCTAGCCAGCCAAGCCACAATCTCTCAAAAGACTGTGGTAGTTCAAAAGGATTCAAACACATCCCTAGTTGCATCCTCCCAAAAGGATGCAGCTATTGAAAATAGTCCCCAACCAAGGACACAGAACAAAAGAGGGAGGGACACTGAAGCCACACACTCACCTATCAAAGCCTTTTCAAGAAGAAAGAAGGCTAAAACCCTAGTTTCAACACAGGGGGCACACACTGCACAGATACATCCACCTGTATCTTTGCCTTCTCAAATTCAGCTTGATGTGGCTCCAACAAATGTGGAGTCACAACCCCATTCTCTCATAATAGCCACACATCAATCACCAAATTCTCCATCACCATCTCTGGATGTGGATATGATATTCACATCAATTCCTGATTCTCTCTCTTTAAAACTCATGGAGGATCCCACTCAAATCCTGGTGATCATCATCTTTTAGATGATTTGTTGGATCATCAGCCAATTCTTTCAGACTTAGTTGAAGAATCTGTGTCACCTCACTTAAAATCAATCCACACAGATTCAACATTTATGTCACTTTCAATATCTACTTCTTTTCCTTCTTCAACGGATATTTCTCATTCGTTGACAAGTGGCTGTTCTTCGACGGATAAGCTTAACAATAGTTATCCGTTGATACCGTCAGTTCCTACTTCAACGGATACTCCCTATCCGTTGATAGTCTCTACACATATATCTGAATCAATTCCAAGTGTAGAGGACATAATTACTGTACAATCACTTCTAGGATTGAGGGAAGGGAGTGATAATTTGAGTGAGAGGCTGGGTAGAGGTTGAGAGTCAAAATATGCATGCTATTTCTTCCAGCATGACAAAAGTGAGTGAGAGGAGTGCCACCTTAGTAGGTGATGGTGAGGGTGTGTGTGAGCCAGGGGGAGTCCCTGATGCAAGAATATAGAGAAAATGAGAGAAAAGCAGGTACAGAAGCTATAAGGGTGGATCCAGCCATTGCTAGTGAGTCAATGATTGTGGATGATGCTGAAAAGGGAAGACAATTTCAGCAACATTACAAAGATGTAATTGATAACATTTCCTTCGATGCTGACACTTTTATTCATCCTGTTTCAGCCTATCATCTGTTGGCTGCTCAGGGCAATGTGGAGTCAGAGCAAACTTTGAACATAGTGCACACTTCAAAATCTCTTCAAAGAGATAAAGCTGCTATTAATAGGATGCCTTCTCAAGCTGGTGAGCCATCTGAAGAAGTTCAAGTAAATTCTCATGATGATGACTCTGTTTCTTTGGATCGAAGCATGAACTTAGGGGGATATGAAGGCCCCAGTTATGTTCCAAATTTACCTGAATGGGCATGGACAAAGAAATCTACACCAGGACAGTTTGGTGTAGCTTTGGTCAAACAGATGCTGGTACCAAGGCTATTCTTCAAGCTCATCTAGACTCTCTGCATCTCCTGCAGTTGCAACACATCAGACATAATCTGAGTGTGGATGAACTCAAAAAGGATATTGCTGACTTGAAATCATACAGTTCTGAGAAGTTGGATTCAGTCATGCCTTATGATACAATGCAAGATTTATTGCTGAGACTGAGGAGAGAATCTGATGCTAACAAGAGGCTGGCCAAGTTGGAAGACAGAGTTCAAGTCATTAAAAACTCTGTGGTCACCATTCTTCAAAATCAACAATCTCAGACAAGTCTACTATTGCAGCTGGAAAAAGCACAAGGCTTGACCCCCATCCTTGATGATAACAAAAAGGGGGAGAATATAAGGGAAGGGGAAGGAGAGCCATCAATAAAAGTTCAAATATCTAAAGTGCTAGTTCCTGCCATCACCACTTCTCCAACACCTCAAATAAAAGGAAAGCTTGATGGAATTGATCTAATCCAGATAGCAGCAGCTGAGATGAAAGTCAAAGAGCAAAGGAGGAGAATTGATGAAAGGATGCAACAAGTGTTTGGCTCTATAACCTCAAAATCATAATCTATGAAGCATATCACAAAGGTGGAGCCAATCATTATGGAGCTCAAGCCAGTAAGGAGAAATAAGGATGGATAGACTTCTTCAAAGAATCTGAAACCTATGGTTCTCAAGCCCAAGAACAGATCCAACAAGGACTCTACAAAGAACCCTCTAAGCCTTGCTCAGTTGAAAGGAGTGGATTTTCCTCTTCCAAAGCCTGATGAAGACAAGGTTTTAGGTGGTAATATCATAAAGCACAAGGAGACCAAGGATGTGGTTGAAAGAATGAACATGGCTATTATCTTCAGAGAGGGAAAGAGTATCTGTGTGATACAACGACATCCCAAATTCTCAATAGCCAAGAGGGAAGAAACCAGAAGGTTGAAGGAAGAAGCTGAAAAGCTAAAGGCTGACAAAAGAGCACAAGCAAAGCTTGAAAAACAGCTAAAGTCAAGTCAAGCTGAAGAAAAGAAAGAAATTGAAGATAAGGGTGAAGATGTAGGTATGGGGGACATGTTTAGTGATAATGTGGAAGAAAGAAGTGAGGAAAGAAAGGAATGGAAGAAAGGGAACGGAAAAAAGGTCAATGCAAAAAGGAAGATTGTAGATGAAACTGAAGAAACCCAATCAAAATCTAAACCACTACCTTCTATTCCTGAACCCATTGTGCCTGACCCCTTCATAAACATCCATGGTGAAACAATCACTCCTAAGGAGGAACCAATTAATTGGGACACCATCAAATTTCCCACCTTCTTAACCACTTCTCCACCATCAAAGAAATAGAAAAAAAAATCAAATCAACACCTCCCCTAACCTCAATCAAAATCACTCAGAAACTCAAGCCTACGCCAGAAGCCTCAAAGGACGATTATGTTCATATTTGTGACATAAAGGAATTTACAGACATTGAACTCTAATTGGATGAGCTGGAGGAAGTAAGGGGAATAGATGCCTACAGACAGCTTCCAGAAAGACTAGCGTTCAAATATAAAGGAACTGGGGGAAGGACTTGGCCTCTTTACGGAATTCTGGATGAAGGCTATTCTACCTTGATTAGAGTCTACTCAGCTATCAAAAGGGATTCTGGCTTTACCAGAACTGCCGAAACTGAGATTCTCAACAAGATTGCCAACATAAGGAAAAATTGGTGGGAGTCCAATGTCTTGCCTAGAACATTACTCATCCCAGAGCATGGAGTTACAGTTCATAAATCACCTCATTGGTTGATGGAGTTCAGAGACAATAAAGGAGTCAGAAGATTTTTTAGACTTGAAGATCAGCTCAAGATTTCCAGTAATGAAACTCTCAAGGATATGCAATCTAAGTTGGACATCAATGAAGAAGATGAAGCTGAATTCTACAGACAACTCCAACTCCAAATAGAGGAGAATGACAGGAGACTAGGGAAGAAAACAAGGGATCAAAGGAAAAGAAATTAATCTGCTCAGGCTAAAGGAGCACCCATGGAAACAATGTAATTCTTCAATTCTATCTCAGTATATACACTTTTGCAGCACTTTTGAATTTCTACTTTATTTCAGTTCATATGTTTATTAAGTGTTTTGTTATCATCAAGTTAAACCTAAATTTATGCCTACAGTTCTAGTAGACATAAATATGGAGAGATTGTTAGGAATATGTGTATTAGTTTGATGATAAGTTCAACAAAACACTTAAGTAGAAATCTGGCGTTTGTAGCCTCAATGGATAAGACCATTCCGGCTATCCGTTGAAAGGGTAGCTTTACTTAAAAATAAGTTTAGTATTGTAGCACATTTCATTCTCTGTACTTAAGTTATAATTCGTAGATGTTGTGGGAAATTATAAGTCATGTTGACTACTAGTGGATATGCAAATAGGAGGGCTAATTGTAAATATTTCATGCCTTGTAATTTTGTATAAGTGAAGTAGTATCAACTGATATTAAAGGCCTTCAACGGATGAGAAACAAAGTTTCAACGGATGTCTCTAAAGCTTCAACGGATAACATCCATCAACGGATGAGTGCATCAACGGATAAAGCTTCAACTGCTAATGCTTCAACGGATAAAAGCTTCAACGGATGCTAAGTTCAATAGCAGTTGATAGCGATAATTCATAAGCTGTTAGAAGCACATAGGTTGACAGAGACAAACTGAAATGTGGCAGCCTCTAGGAGGAATCAAGAAAAAGCAACATTTCCATTCTGGTGCAAACAAGGAAGTATTCAAAGATTCACAGCTAAACCTAAATTGTATTGGATAGAAAAATGAAGAAGGAACATGTGAAGAATCTTTTAATTGTATTCTACAGTTTTGTCTTCACTTGTAAACTTAGTGTTATATTAACCAAGTAGCAGTTAGTAATTAGATGGTAAATTTTTCCAGAGCTGTTTAGAAAAATTCAGAGAGAAAATCATCTAGTTTGTACTAGGACGCAGCTGTGATCAATTCTGTGATTCACAGATTTTCTGAAATAACACATCTCTGGTGGAACAACATATCCACCATAAAAGTTTTTAAGTTTTTTGTGTTCTTTACATTTGTGCTTGAATATATATCTGTCTGTATTAGCTTAAAGCAATTCACTCACATTTGTTCATCAAAAAAATTAGTCTTAGAAACTGCTCAAAACATGAAAAAGTTTTGAAATTTACATTCAACCCCCCTTCTGTAAATCTCATTGTTAGTCCACTGGGAATAACAAAGTTCCATTGTACCATTCATCACATGTTCCCTTATGAAGTGGTACTTGAAGTCAATGTGCTTGGGTCTTGAGTGCTGCACTAGATTTTCATTAATGGCAATGGCACTTGTGTTGTCACAGAATATTGGAATTTTGTCAACATTCAGCCCATAGTCAAATAGTTAATTGCTCATCCATAGTATCTCTGCACAACAACTACCAGCAGCAATGTACTCAACTTCAGCTGTTGATGGAGAAACAAAATTTTGCTTCTTACTGAACCATGACACAAGCTTATTCCCTAGAAATTGACAGGTGTCAGTTGTACTTTTCCAGTCTATTTTGCAACCTACATAATCTGCATCTGAGTAGCTAATTAGATCAAAACCAGATTCTCTAGTGTACCAAATTCCTAGATTTGGAGTCCCTTTGAGATATCTGAAAATTCTTTTCATAGCAACCAAGTGAGATTCTTTAGGTTCAGCTTGAAATCTACCACAAAGACATGTAGAAAACATTATAGTAGGTCTACTAGCAGGTAAATATAAAAGTGAACCGACCATGCCTCTATAACTTGTAATGTCCACAGACTTTTCAGTCTTGTTTAATTTAAGCATGGTGGCAGTGGCCATGGGAGTTTTTGCAGATGAACATTCCATTAAGTCAAACTTCTTTAAAAGATCATAAATATATTTAGTTTGACTAATGAAAATTCCACCACTAACTTGTTTAACTTGTAAACCAAGAAAATAAGTTAGCTCTCCCATCATGCCCATTTCATATTTACTTTGCATTAACTTAGTAAACTTTTTACAAAGCTTATCATCTGTAAAACCAAATATAATATCATCTACATAAATTTGAACAAGTATTGTAGAGCCATTAACATTTCTAAAGAAAAGAGTTTTGTCAACAGTACCTCTTGTGAAGTAATTATCTAGGAGAAATTTTGACAAAGTCTCATACTAGGCTCTAGGTGCTTGCTTTAGTCCATAGAGTGCTTTCAATAGATAATACACATAGTCTGGAAAATTTGGATCTTCAAATCCTGGAGGTTGGCTCACATAAACTTCTTCCTCCAATTATCCATTCAGAAATGCACTCTTGACATCCATTTGATAGACTCTGAAATTGGCATGGGCTGCATAGGCTAGAAAAATTCTGATGGCTTCAAGTCTTGCAACTGGAGCAAATGTCTCATCAAAATCTATTCCCTCTTATTGAGAATACCCCTTGGCAACCAATCTAGCTTTATTCCTTATGACAATGCCATTTTCATCCATCTTGTTTCTGAATACCCATATCTTGTCAATGGAGCTCTTGTTCTTTGGCTTGGGTACCAGCTTCCATACCTTGTTCCTCTCAAATTGGTTTAGCTCCTCTTGTATTGCTAAAATCCAATCTGGATCCAATAGAGCTTCTTCCACTCTCTTAGGTTCCTCCTGTGATAGAAAACTACTGTACAGACATTCATCTTGAGTAACCCTTCTAGTTTGCACCTTAGATGTTGCATCACCAATGATCAGTTTAAAAGGATGTTTCTTGGTCCATTTCCTTTGAGGTGGTAGATTAGCTCTAGATGATGTTGCCTCAGTATTGTCATGATGTGAGATGGAGTGTTGATTGGTTGAAACTCCCCCTGAGTTACTGATCCTTTGAAAAGAACTGGGAGTTCTATAAACTGATGAAGTAAATTGATTATCCGTTGATAGACTATGATCAACTGATGCTTCATTATGTACTTCAACGGATGATGCACTTTGTCTTTCAACGAATGCTGCATTACTTCTTTCAACGGATGCTGAATTATGACTTTCAACTGATGCATCATTTTGTGCATTATCCAGAGGCAGACTTTGAATCCTTTTCGAAGTGTCTTCTCCATCATTTTCATATTCACTATCATCACAATATATCTCAACGTTGTCAAATTTGAGTCCTTCATGATATCCCTCATCTGTTAGTCCATCAATCTTTTTATCATCAAACACAACATGCACAGATTCCATAACAATGTTGGTTCTTAGATTGTAGACCCTATATGATTTTCCAGCAGAATAACCAACAAATACCCCTTCATCAGCCTTTGCATCAAACTTTCCTTTGTGATCAGGTTGGTTCCTTAGAATGTAGCATTTGCAACCAAAAACATGAAGGAAGTTTAAGGTTGGTTTTCTTCTTTTGAACAATTGATAGGGAGTCATGCCTTTTTCCTGATTGATTAGAGAAATATTCTGAGTGTAACATGCACATTTAACAGCCTCAACCCAAAAATATGTTGGGAGTTTTGACTCTTCAAACATTGTTCTTGCAACTTCAATTAGTGATCTGTTCTTTCTTTCCACCACAACATTTTGTTGTGGAGTCCTTGAAGCTGAGAACTCATGCATGATCCCATTTTCTTCACAGAACAACCTCATTGTAGAATTCCTGAACTCAGTCCCATTGTCACTCCTGATATTTCTTACTTTGAAATCTGGATGATTGTTGACTTGCTTGATATGATTGATAATGATTTCACTAGATTCATCCTTTGATCCAAAAAAGTAGGTCCATGAAAACTTTGAGAAATCATCTACTATCATTTGGCAATATCTTTTCCTTGAAATTGACAATACATTGACTGGTCCAAAAAGATCCATTTGTAGCAGTTGTAATGGTTCATCAATTGCAGATTCAAGCTTCTTACTGAATGATTCTCTCTTTTGCTTTCCTTTCTGACAAGCATCACCCAGTCCATCCCTTGAGAATTCCACTAGAGGCATTCCTCTAACTAAGTCCTTTTTGACTAGATCATTCATTGTTTTGAAATTCAAATGGGACAGCTTCTTGTGCCATAACCAACTTTCATCTTGACTTGCTTTGCTGAAAAGAGAAGTAATTAATTCTGCATCTGTAGAGTTGAAGTCAGCCAAGTACACATTCCCTTTTCTAACTCCAGTTAGAACCACTTTGTTGTCCTTCTTACTTGTGACAACACAGGGTTCATAATTGAAGGTAACAGTATTCGCTCTGTCACATAGTTGACTGATGCTCAATAGATTGTGTTTGAGACCATCAACTAATGCAACTTCATCAATGATGACATTTTCCTTTGAAATCAAGTCATATCCCATAGTGAACCCTTTGTTGTCATCTCCAAATGTTATGCTAGGGCCAGCTCTCTCCTTGAACTCTGTGAGCAGGGTGAAATCTCTATTGTCATGTGCCTTGAACAACCACTATCCAAGTACCATAGATTCCTTTTTTTTCCCTGCACACAACAAAATCAAATCAATTTGATTTTGGTACCCAAGTTTCCTTGGGTCCAACCTTGTTAGTCTTTTTCCTAGACTTCATACTTCCTGCACCATTTGACTTAGGTAACTTTGGGTCAACCTTGGTCTCAGATGTAGTTGGTTGAAGTGTAGGGTTAGTCACAGAATCATTTAGCACATTTGGTTGAATTTGATAAGGCATAGATTGTGCAAACATGTTATTCCACATAGGCATGTTGTATGGCATTTGAGGCATACTGAATGCAGCAAAATAAGGATTATTAACATATGGCATGTTTGCAAAATGTGCATGAGGATTCTGTTGAGACATAACATGCATATCATGCAGAGGTGACATAGACATGTTAGGCATGAAATGAGTTAAAGATATGGGAGCATTCTTAACAGACTTGCAGTTAGCAGATAGATGATTAACACTTTTACAATGCACACAACTTTTTCTAGGAGCATACTTATCAGGTGTGTAATTGTTGCGTTTATTAATCCCTACCTTCCCATTTCTATTAGATTTCCTTTTAGTTTCCTTTTTATCCTCAACCAACTCAAGCCTATTTTTCAACTGATCTAAAGTCATGTGTCCTATATTCACCTTACTGGCATCTTTGGATGTGCTAGCCTCTTCTTTGACAAAGTTCTTGGAAGTTGAACCAAACTTCTTATTGAGATTTTTCAAATTATCCTTTTTAGAATCACTTACCTGTTTTAATTGATGAGCCTTCAACGGATGCTCCTTTTCTTCCTTCAACGGATAACTCTCATCATCCGTTGATTCCACATATGTTGACAATCCATCAATTAATTCTACTTCCTTTTTGTTTTTCTTCCAGGCATTCTCACAGAGTGATTTAATTCCCTGAACCTTGACAATCTGAGCACTAACATCCCTAGATGTTTTTCAGGCCTTGACTACTTCTTGTTCACATTCTAGTTGTTTGGAAAGAATTTCTACTTTCTTAACAGACTCTTCTAGTTCACTCTCAACAGATAAGCATTTGATTTTAATCTTTTCAAGCTCAATTACCTTACCCTTTAACAAAACATTCCTATCACTTAAAAACAAGTTATTCTCTTTAATTCTTGTGTTCTCTTTAGCTAGTGATTTAAGGGAAACACGTAAATGATATAATTCATTGGATATATCATTTATAGCTTCATTGCATTCATTTTTAGAAAGCTGAGAGAGGTGAGTAGTAATTACCTGGTTGTTTGATGAACTGGTTTCATTTTCATCAGAATTAGCCATCAGGGCTAGGTTGACATACTCCATATCATCATCTTCATTGGCTCCATCAGCTGCCCAGTCATTTTTCAGAGTCAGAAAAGCCCTTTCCTTTTGTTTGAGCAAATCGAAATATTTCTTTTTGTAATCCACTTGCTCAAATTTCTTCTTTTCAGAAGTTGGATTTCTGCACTCATTTGCAAAGTGTCCACTTATGCCACAGTTATAACATTTGAACTTAGATTTGTCCACTATGTTTTTGTTTGTATTAGTGAATCTAGTATTTTTCTTGAATATCATCTTTGCAAACCTTCTGGACAGAAAAGCCAGATGTTCATCAACATCATCAGAGTCATCTTGACTGGAATTATCTTCAACCTCAGCTAGTTGCTCCTTTCCCTTTTCCAACAGCTCATCTTGCTCCATCTCAAGTTCATAGGTCTTCAAAATTCCATATAATCTTTCAAGTGTGAAGTCCTTATAATCTTGAGAATTCCTTAGTGAAACAGTCATAGGATTCCCTTCCTTTGGTAGAGACCTCAGAAATTTTAAGTTGGAATCCATGACTTGGTACACTCTGCCATACAACTTCAATCCATTCAACAGTTTCTGAAATCTATTGAAGGTATCATTCAGTGATTCTCTTTCTTCAAAATGAAAATATTCATACTGTTGAATGAGAAGCTGCATTTTGTTTTCTCTAACTTGTTCAGTACCTTCATAGATAAGTTGCTCGGTATCCCAAATTTCCTTAGCAGTTTGGCTGTTAATGATATTGTCAAACATATCTTGATCTAGGCCATTAAACAGAATGTTCATGGCTTTCTTGTCCTTGTGAACCTCTTCAATATCTTCATCAGTCCATTCTGCTTTTGGCTTGGGAATAGACTGTCCAACAGCAACTGTGGCAGTGGCTGCTGTGGCCACCTTGTGAGGGATGTAAGGACCATTTTCAATGCAGTTGATGTAGCTTTCATCTTGAGAGAGAAGATGTAGATGCATCTTCACTTTCCAGTGATGATAATTATCTCTTTTCAGGATTGGAATCTTTACTCCAATATCCTTCTTACTCATGATATTAGTAGAATAGATCTTTAAACTCTTTGTATGTTAAGAGCTTGCTCTGATACCAATTGTTATTCCCAAGGAACTAACAATGAGATTTACAGAAGGGGAGTTGAATGTAAATCTCAAAACTTTTTCAAGTTTTGAGCAATTTCAAAGGCTAAGTGTTTTGATGAACAGTTGTGTGTGAATTGCTTTGAGCAGGTGCAGACAGATATATATTCAAGACACAAATTTATAGAACACAAAGGCTTTAAAAACTTTTCTGGTGGATTTGTTGTTCCACCAAAGATGTATTTTTCATATTATCTGTGATTCAAAGAATTGATCACAGCTGCGTCCTAGTACAAACTAGATGATTTTCTCTCTATATTTTTCTAAACAGCTCTGGAAAATTCATCATCTAATTACTAGCTGCAACTTGGTTTATATATCACCAAGTTTATAAGTGAAGACAAAAAATAAAATACAATTTTTAAAATAGTTCTTCACATGTTTTTTCTTCATTTCTCTATCCAATGCAATCTAGGATAATATGTTAATCTTTGAATACTTCCTTGTTTGCACCAGAATGGAAATGCTGCATTTTCTTGATTTCTCCAAGAGGCTACCACATTCCAATTGTCTCTGTCAACCCATGTGACTCTGTCAGCTTATGAATTGTCACTGTCAACTGTTATTAAACTGAGCATCCGTTGAAACATTTCATCCGTTGATGGCTTTATCCGTTGATGCTTTATCAGTTGAAGTTTTATCCGTTGATGCACTCATCCGTTGATGGATGTTATCCATTGAAGCTTTAGAGACATTTGATGAAGCTTTGTTTCTCATCCGTTGAAGGCCTTAATCTATCAGTTGATACTACTTCATTTATACAAAATTACAAGGCATGAAATATTTACAATTAGCCCTCCTATTTACATATCCACTAGTATTCAACATGACTTATAATTTCCCACAACTTCTAAGAATTATAACTTAAATACAGAAACTGAAATGTGCTACAATACTAAACTTATTTCTAAGTAAAGCTACTCCATCAACGGATAGCCAGAGTGGTCTTATCCGTTGAGGTTACAAACACTAGATTTCTACTTAAGTATTTTGTTTAACTTATCATCAAACTAATACACATATTCCTAACAAGCTTGGTTAAGTTTACTTTGTGTATCTTATTACTAAGTCAAAAACTAGAATAGTGCTTCTTATCTGTTAAATTCTGATGTTGGTAAATCTTATGGATGTACTAAGTGCTGATAAGCCTCACTTATAAAAAAAAGTAAAAAAAAAGAAATAAATATCAAGTACTCCTTTGATATCTAGAGAAAAATGTATGTGGAAGGGAAGACCCAAGTGCATTGCTGGTATTAAGTAATATGCATTAGAAAAGCAAAATAAAATTTTCTTGGTGACTTTTCACATTATCTGATTACTGGAGAAATACTCTAATAATAGTATAAATTCTGAAAAGTAGTTGTGACTCACTTACACTGAGGAGCTCCTGTGAAAAAGAATATCAAAAGATGCATAAAATGAGCACTAAATAGTTGAGGTGGACTCATGCATTAACTCATTCTATCGTAGACTTCAGACTAATGGCAGATTTTGAGCAAAGTTCTTAGTTATGCCTTATTTCTAAGAAGTACTGAAGTGAATCAGACTTTACTCTTTGTTTGATATTTAGCTTAAAGCACACACTTACACTCCATATGAATGATGAAAATTATTGTGGTGATCAATGTTGTTTTAGATGAATAGTTTAAGTGTCAGTTGCATAAATTCTGAGGACAAGTTCTGATGGAAATTCTGATGATTAAGTTCTGTGGAAACCATATCAGTATTTGTGTGAAGAATTACAGAAATAAATATTCACTTTTTGAGTACAGAAGCCATATTCTGATGACCTTTAAATTCTGATAATAGTCAAGTTCTGATGCTTACGTGGCAACATTTATTTATTTGAATTATTTTTGGTCAATACTTGAATGGTTCTATTTTATCAGAATGTTGGTTTAAGTGAGATAAAGACAGTCATAATTACTTGTTTAGTGGGAACAATTTTTTTATTGAAAAACTGCATGTGCATAGTAATCATTACTTATTTCCCGTGCCCATTAACTATTGTCTTAACTACTGAATGGATGACAGGTGTAAAGACTGTTCAATTTCGTCTTAACTGTTGTCAAGTGGCGTGTATAAGTAAAAGATAGAAAAGATTTTAAATCTTTTATCTACTTTTGTATTCAATACTCTCTCTCTTTTCTCTTATTCTCTCTATATTCACTGACGGTTTTTACACAGGCAATTTACTAAACACCTTTCAGGTATTCTTATTTCTCACTTCTTTTTCAATGGCACCCAAGGATTTAATCTTTAATGGAGCAAAGTTCGTCCCCAACAACTACACTGCCATTCTAACCAAGAGTGACGCTCCGTCGGAACTTCATTTTGTTCAGGACTTCTTGGCTCACAGTGAAATAGGGTTCGCTTTGACGCAGCCATCCACTTTATCTGGAACTCAAGTTCTGACATTCTGGCGAACAGGACTTTATGATGATGGTGGTAAGGATGGGACTCCAAGCATCATTTTTACATCAAAGGAGGTAGAGTACGTTGTTACTCCGGCAACAGTCAGGAAAGATCTACATCTACCTGAGAACTGCCAGTTCAGTTCTGCTGTTGAGGAACCATTGCTACAGCAAATGAAGGCTAATTTAGGGTATGAGGAGAGTTTAGCAAAGTTGGGCCAACTTAAACGCCCACATATTCAAAGAGAATGGAGCTTTTTCTTCGATTGCATCACCAAGGCGTTCGCAAACAAATGCTCAAATTTTGATGCCATTTCGATTCTGACTCAACAAATTGGGTATGCTCTCCTAAACCAGTCTCACTTTGATTATGCCAAGACTGTGTTATGTTTTATAGGAGATAGAATGAAAGAGGACAGGAATGTAGTTTACTTTGTTAGGTTCTGTCAGTTAATTTACAGTTACTGTACATCATATGAACCACAACTAGCAAGTGAACACATAGAACAACCACAACAACAACAACAACCACAACCACAACAACCATTAGAACCTACTACTTCCACTCAACAAACACACACATCAGAACATGCCAACCATCCATCAGCACAAAATCAAGTGAAGCCTTCTTCTTCTAGAGCAAAGAGGACTAAGACAGTACCTCAGGCACATCAGAAAAGAAGGAAGATGATTTTAAGAGATGAGTCTAATGATGAAGTACAGGTTCAGCCATCAGAACCTGTTGCTGAAGTAACTGAGAAGGTCTCTTCTCAGACAGCTCAAGAAATTGAGAGTTCTAGGCCCCTAAAAAGGCTTAGAAAGCTAAACTCTAATGATCAAGCTCTCAGAGTCTCTCCACCAGCTAAGAGACTTAAAAAGCAAAGAGAAAGGAGGGCTATAGAAGAATCAATCTCTGAAGAAGGAATGGAAGCAGCAGCTGTGGAAGGGGGTCAGGAATCTCTGATCCCACAAGAACCTACTGTAGTTGAATCTCTTCCAAGTGCTGAGCCAGAACTTCATGAAGCTCACAAATTTCCAATCCAAGAGCCTGAGACTACTCCAATGCCTACACCTCCTGCGTCTCCAATAAACTTTCCAGTACATGCTGACAACCCAGGAAAAAGTGCTGAAATTGATATCAACAACTTGGATGTGCCTTTGATCTTGTATCTAGAAGCTCCATCTACTTCACATCTTTCTCAGCACACTCCACCAACCACTCCATTGATAAATGCTGATGTCCATAAAGATGAATCTTCTATTGCTTCACATACAATCATTCTATCAAAAGATGCTGATACTGAATATTCTGCAAGTTATGTTGAAGAAAATACTTGTGAAGCTGCTATAAATATAAAGGTTGATGCAACTGGTCCTTCTGGACATGCACCTCCACAAACAGTTTGTAAAGCTGATTTGATTAAGATGTTTGTGAGAAAGGATGCACCGGTTCCTTGGAGTGAAACTAACAGAGGAAGAGAATGGATAAAGGAGTGGGACAAAGTTGATTTTGTTCCAACTGCAGATGTTCTTGCTGAGCACCTGGCTAAAACTGATGAAATGCTGATGAATGATGACTTCAAAGCACAGCTCAGAGTTACTGCATTGAGTACCAGGAACCTTCAAGGTCAACATTCAATAACTCAAGCCAAGGTGGATAAAATTCAAGATACAATGACTAAGAAAACCATGAATGTCATATTTGACAAGAAAAAGTTTTTAAACTGGCCTTTGACCGCATTGAGTATATAGAAAAGACTCAAGAAAAGCAGCAAGCTCAACTATCTAATATTTTAAAGAATCAAGTTGCTCAACAAAACCAACTCAATGAAATCCAAAACTCTGCGGAATTGCTTGTCTCCCTGCCTCTACCAGATGATGCCAAAAAGGGGGAGAAAGTAATTAAGTCCAAATGCATAACTGATCAACCACTGAAGGGTAAGGATGATGATAATGAAGACCAGGGAAACTCTGAAATGAGTAGAGATCTAAGTCAAGGCAGGAGTTCTTTTTCAAGGGAATCCAGAACTATAAGTCAAAGAACAAGTTCTGATACTAAAAGGATAAGTTCTGATGAAAAAACTCTGAAACTGGATGAAGAGATCTCCAAAAGGCTGTTCCTAAAGGACAATCCATGCATGGATATTGAAAGTCTGAAGGAAGAAGAGATTAGACTGAAAGCTGAAAATGACAAATCTAAGTCAAAGTCTAAAACTCAAGTCACAGCAAAGAAACCACCTAAGCTTAAGGATATTGTGATCAAAGAGAGGACAAATACTGAGGCATCTAAGGCCAAGTCCAAATCATAGGTGGAAGTTGATCCTAGATTCAAGGGTAAGGAAAAGGTTGATGAATTTGTAAAGATATATATGCCAACCATGGATCTGGAAGTAAATGATGAAGATACAAGTCCGATTTTGAAGGGGAACAGGAATATTCAAGCAACCTCTGACAGAGCTCAAGTTGTCTTGACATCAGAAGAAAAGGAAACCTATGACATTGCTCATGTTAAACCTTCAACAGTTCTACTACTTGGGTTTACTAAAGCTCAATAATCTGCTAAACCTATGAAGACTTCAACAAATATTTTTCAGGGTAGATTAATCCAAGGGAATGAAGCTAGAGATAAAAAAAGGACTGGGTAATCCTGATGAGAAAAGAATAAACAACTCTACCTCAGATCCTACATCCCTTACTGAACCAGGAGTAGGGACAACTCTAGAAAGACTAAATCAATTAGAGTCTATACAGATGGTCTACAACTCCAAGCTGAAAGAAGATATAATGCTTTATTTTATGACAGATGAGAGAGTATTCCAGATACGAAAGGATGCAATTCGGTTGAAGTAATATGAAGAACTACAACATGTTTTATTTCTACTTCAAGTGAAGAACAGGTCAACAGATGGTGCTGCCAGATACTTAATATCTGATATTCAGAGGCAGAAGAAACTTTACTCTATAAAGTCTGACAAGCCATACTATCCAAAGTACAGAGCTCACAATGGTGATTTAGTTGAGATGAAGCCCAATACCGCCAAGATCACTACTTTTCTGGGTATTAAGGGTGTTGAATTTAATCTGGAGTCTGACAAAGCTTATCTGATCGGACTGGATCAGAAGATAAGGAAAGCAAAGATTCATGATCTCAGGGCTGCTATCTTTCAGACAGGAGAAGATACAACTGAACTTAAAGATGCTAAAAGGAGAATGATAAATGAACTTGAATATGCCGAGAGAACTCTTTTGAAGAACTATCTCAGAATAACTCCTGACATTCAAGAGATCAAACACTGAAGCTAGGTCGGGGACTACAACTGTTAAATTTTGAAGGATATACAGGCTAAAGCTGATATCAAACTTTAAGGATTGTAAAAGCTACAAGGACTGTGAGTTGTAGTTATCTAGTCAAATTCTCATATGCATTTGTATTGAATGTTTTTGACATCATCAAATATCTATTGAACTTGTATATTATGCTAATTTACAAGTTGGGGGAGATTGTTAGATATATTTGTGATGTCATGTCTAATAATGATTTGTGTTTAGTTTTCAGATCTTGACTAACAGGACAAATCAGGACTTAACTGGAAATCAGTACTTATACTAAAGTCAGAACTTAAGATATCAGAACTTAAGTTATCAGAACTTAAGATATAGGAAGATATTCATCAGGAGATAATATCAGGACTTAAGAAGACTTTCAGATAAGGAAGGTGGCTGATTGAAGGGAAAGAGGATCAAGACTAAAACAATAAGAGATATGCAAGGAGAAGAATTCTATGAAGAATAGAAGACTTGGAGGAAAAGATAACTAATTGATATATTTTAGGATACAAAATTATATTCGATATCAATTAGAGATTATCTTATAACTGTGTGGTATATAAACACAGCATAGGGTTGACACTAGAAGTGTTATCATTATCGAGAATATTATTCATTGTAACCCTAGCAGCTCTCGTGATATTTGTTCATCACTGAGAGAGAACGGTTCCATTGCAATACTGTTTTATTAATAAGATTATTTTTTGTTACATACTTGTGTTCTTAATTCGATTTGATTGTATTATACACTATATTCAACCCCCTTCTACAGTGTGTGTGACCTAACATTATAAAAAAAACTAAATAATTAAACATTCAGAAACAAGAATTAAGAAATGGGTTCAGGGTTTTGAAGATCAAACCCGGGTCTTACGCGGGGTTGAAACCGGGTCGAACCTAGGTCGCGAAGAATGCCGCCATGGCTGCCCAGAAATCGGCGCCGGCGGGGATTTCTGACCAAAATCCGGTGATTCAAAAACAGAGTCCTTGTGCATGGTTTCTTCGGGTTTTCGTCTCCATTCCATTCCAATTCCCACACTTCATCCCCGTCAACAACAACCAGCAACAACTGTTGCTTCACCATTTCCGGCCAAAACCCGGCCTTCTCCGGTGGGTTGATCGGAAAATAACTCCTCCCCCGAAAACGAATTGAAACTTCACAAAACCGGTATCAAATCGAAGCTATAGAGTTCCTTAATCAAACTCAACTGTCCATAACAATAAAAAACATCCGTAAATTAACGAAAATGAATTCAAAATTTATTAAAAGCTAAGAACTCGGGAACCATCTTTCAGGGGTTATACGAACAAATTAAATATGTAAAATCATTCCGAAACTCAAAATAAAGCTATACAAATCATTAAAACAATCAAACGATTCCCCGATCATAAACCCCTAATTCGAGCATAAACCCTAGAAAACAAATTGAAAATCAAACAACTGAAACATGAAATTGATGATAAGAATAGAAAGTAGAGATCAAGTGGATCATTTTGGTTACTCACATGATTAATTTGGATAACAGAATCACCTTCAAATCTGCAGTTTAATTCTCCGATTGTTCTTCACCAACAAACTCAATTTCTTGAATATTGTGATTTTTAATAATTAATTAACTAAAAATTAATAATAATCCATCTATTTATACTATGGAAAATAATACTTATAAATAAAATTAAAGGTCTAATTACACATCTAATAAAAATATTTCGTCCCAATTTTTTATAATTTTTGGGTATTAATTATGAATTTTTAAATATCCAATAAATACAAAATATATACCAAAAATTCCCAAAAAATGTGAATATTACAAAAATGCAAAAAAAAAGATGTTTAATAATTTCATGATCATATAAAAAATAAAAATGTGATTTTTGTGGGGTTTTTGACTCCCGAAGGGTTCCGGAAAAGTTGTTTTTCGCGAAAGAGGTAAATTTGTAAAACGTCTAGATGTTCAGAGTACGATATGGTATAGGCC
This sequence comes from Apium graveolens, assembly GCF_009905375.1. Taxonomy (NCBI): domain Eukaryota; kingdom Viridiplantae; phylum Streptophyta; class Magnoliopsida; order Apiales; family Apiaceae; genus Apium; species Apium graveolens. The sequence goes on from NC_133657.1 coordinate 190,973,026, forward strand.
GTTCTTGGAAAAATAGGGCCAATGCTTTTGTTTCAAATACGGCCTTTTAAAACAATGTTTGAGCTGTACGGATTTTGATATAAAACCTATTACTCGAATTACATTCCGATCAAAACAGATAACACGTAGCACATAACAGTTAGGATTTTACGACTTAACACTCTTAATCACATAATAATATACATAAGTTATCTTTATTAAAATGTAATACAAACGTAATTTCTCGGTCGTTACAATTCTAATTCATCTTCTACACTCACTCACTCTCTCTATTACACCATTCACCTTTTCTATATTCACGTGTAATTCATACAAAATTATTATCAATATATACACATAACCTACATACTTCCATCTATACAAAAAAATCTACTACTCAACTTTTATATATAAATATTTAAACATAATATTACCCCATACTATATACGGCTACCTCCAAAAAGTTCTCTCTATTCATATAAAATTTGCACACTAAAACGAGAAGTTTTACACCATTTTTCCCTAGTATCTTATTGATTATAATCATTAGCAACACCACATACATTATATTTTCTCTCAGCCGATGAATAGGTCTACACAGCGGACGAGTAGGTCTACATAGCCAACAAGTACATGCATAGATGACGAGTAGAAGGTGCACACTCGACACGTGCAAACAACACATTCGACATATTCAAGCAGCACGCCCTAAAAAGGAGTTTTCCACTATATTTTGTTATTATTCCATTTGTTTTATTACTTGTAATCATCTTGACATTATTATAGTGGAATTATTTCGGCTGGGTTTCATCCCACCCGCGGTTTTTTCCCTTTTATGGGGTTTTCCACGTTACCAATTATTTGTGTCCATTTAATTTTTGTACATGTTGATCACATTTCATTTTATAATTTTTTCATGATTAAATCTATTAGAGTTAGCTTTTAACCCACAAATTTTGGTAAAAACAATTGGCACCATCTGTGGGAAATTAGCTAAAAGTCAATATGATTTTCAACATGGATGATAATTCCATACATTAAGGTATAGTGACAAATTAATGTGATGACATGGATATGAATTGGGACATGGTTTCATATATTGAATTGATTCAATATGACATAGAATTTATTTATTCAGAAAAGGAGGCACTCAAGAGGAAGCTTGGCTCCATAAAATCATCAAAAATGGAAAGGTTGATAATACAAAGTATGGTACAATGACTAGACGTTGACGACATCTATGATGACGAAAAATAATACCATGAGGAGGAAACTCTTATCAACGATCTTGAGAATCCTAACCTATAAAAGATGAGAGTGCAAAAATGGAATGACGACAATGAACAACATACAAGCGAAGTCTAATGTACAAATAAGATTTAAAGAAGGTGGACATGAAGATTCTAAAAATTGTTATCATTTTGGTAAGGCGTCGAAAATGCACAAGTCGAAAGGTTGTTATCTTTTGTGAGTATGGGAGTGATGCTATTTTAGTGACAAACAATAAGATGGAAATATCAATATTATACAAATCCAACATATGTTGATGACATGTCCGAATACTGACATGATGTACATCCAAAGATGATGTCCAACATCCTCAATTTATTGAAATGAAGATTAATATGACGACCGAGTATAATTTGGTGACATTTCTGGAGGTGTCCAACGGCTCCAACCTGTCTCAAATACAACTTTGACATGTGAAGAAACCAACAACTCGACGACAAAATTTAAAACACCCACTGTTTGTTACGATGATTCTAGAAAACTTGGTCAATTTCTGCTTGATGATGGGGGACATGAATGTCGTTATTAGAAAGGGTGGGACACCAATGATAGAGTTCAACTTGATTGATTTTCTGACGAAAATAATGGACGCCTTCATTTTGGAACATGACGGCATGAAGTGTACCAACCATAATGTGATCACACATGACAATTCAAATGATGTACATGTCAAATAGGAACTGAACATAGATTAGTTAATCAATAAAGCTATGGAAAATATGAGGAAAATGGAGATTTGTATAGATCACATAGAATTGACGTTATGATAAACGTGACAGTTGGACATGAACTTTTAACATGATGATCGACATGACGGCTAGACACGAACTTTTGACATGATGATCGACATGACGGCTAGACATGAACTCTTGACATTATGATTGACCGACGACTGCATACAGACATTTGATATTTTCTGGATGCATAAATGGTTATAAATAGATTCAAGTCCATCCTTTAGATGAAGAGAAGATAACTTTCATAATGAATAAGGGCATCTATTGCTACTTGGCCATGTTGTTTGGCCTAATGAATTTCGATGCGAGATTTAAATGTCTTGTCAACAAGATGTTTAAAACTGAAATTGGACCTACAATGGGACAACTCCTAGAGATTTAAAATTGGACACATTCAAGAAAATTATGTCATCTTACTCATTTTGATCGATGAATGTCATTGGATGAAAGACCTACAAGTTCTCCAGAATTGACGGCAAACACGTTCCAAAAAATCGGATTTTTCTCCATTTGAAAGCATGCTGCAAGTAATCTCTTTTCATACTTTTATGTCATTTCTTTTTTATTCTTAGTTACTTTTGGATAAATCATTAAAAAATCATGCTAGTTATCTTTAATTCCCAGACTTACTTTCAATTACTATCTTTTATGTTGAATTAAATATAATACATTTGATGCCTATAATGTCATCATGTTATTTCCTTTAAGAACTTCGTTAGATGTTTGGTTGATGTATTCCTATGATATATTGATTCATGTTTCACTCGTACAGAGTGAGGAATTCGTTACTTTATTTTGACATGATATCGTACACATACTTATATTTCAAATATTTCATTCATGAATGTTTTTCACATATCATGATGCCATATTGATTCGTGTTATTTTTCCCTTCAAACTGTGCAACCTTGTATTAGGATTTTAAATGTTCATGACATAACGTGACATAAATATTTATATCTAATATACATCAATTGTACCTTATATTTATAAGTAGTTGTTGTACAGTCATGTCTACGTCATACGATCCCAATTTCTTGTTACTACGTAATAGCTATTGAATGTTGTCGTATTAATCAATCAATACCTTATGTCTGTACGTAAGTTAGTTTGTACTTGACAAATCAAAGCAAATTATGATTGAACATATTTCATGTTTGTATATTATTTTTACTCTCATTTTCGTTATCTTTATTTTGTCATATCAAAATGTACTTGTTTTACGATCAATGCATAATAGTTTTATCATGAGTAATATGCCTTCGAACATATATTGTGTTTATAACGAATTCATCATGGTGTTTCTATGCATAATTAATGCATGCAAAATGTCAAGTAGTTAAATAAAATAATATGAGAAAGTATGAGTCAGATGTGTGCGAGGTCACCGAAAAGTGACAACCCACGAGCCTACACAAAATACAAAATATAGTATTAATATCATGATGACTATGAACATTAGACACATGAATGCACAAAATTGAGGAGGAAAATGCAAGTACTCGTCAAGAAAGGCTACTTGATGTTAGGGCGAAATCACGCACTAATATTCACGCAAGTATACGCGTTCGCAAGTAATATAGAATACTTTCTAGTTCGTTCCCTCAGAGACTCAGACTAAGTTATTGTCTAATTTAACTCACTCACCAATGTATGATTACTTCTCAATGTTAAGATAATAACACTTAAAATTGTTGATTAAATATTAACTATAATTAACTACTTAATTAACCACTTAACTAACACTGCAATTTATCAATAATAAAACACTCATAAGATCACAACTTTATTATTACTTCCTTCTATAACCATAGTTATTACCTTTAGCATGTGACAGTGATGATATTAATCGAATAACACAAAACTGATAAAAGCCAACTTTCATTGTACTAATACCATTCTACCAAACATCCACAATTAAGATAGAAATTGAATAGTCATCAATTATGTTGAGTTCCTATATGTCTACAGAAATTGACAACACAACGATTTAAGCACAAGTTATTCCTTTTGATTACATAGGGCAAATAAAACTGTTAGAGTTACCCACTAATCATGCACAACGTACATGAACCTATGCTAGCATGGCAAGTTCTAAATCTCAAGATCCACTGTCGCTTCACAAGAGATTAACACCCTATCTTATATGTTCGCGACGCACATAAGACGAATACGCACAACCAATACTAGATATCATGCAATCATCACACACTAAAGTATTAAACAATTAACTAAAGAATTCCATAATAAATCCGTTGCAACCCCATGATCACGATTAGCCCATAATAGAACTTATCGCCATCATGGGTTCATATGAAATCATGATAAACGAACACAAGAAAATAACAACTAAACTAATTATATTAAAACAGAGTACGTCACAAGAGTAAATAAGTCAAAGCAAGAAAACTAGCATCCAACGTTACAACGAAACAAGAATCACAAGAATATATGCTTCCTCTTCGTTGCTGTGTGCTAAATCGGTCTTCTTCCTTATCTCCTTCGCTTCTTGCAAAACACAATCTAAAACATAATCCCCTCTTAATACTCTGTGAAAAATGTCTCAAATCTACTTATATAATAGTCCCATAAAACTCAGATTACATAGAAGTTGGAAGCCAAACAGAAGTAGAAGTCTAAAACAATATATTATTTTCCCCGACCCTGCGCGGCCGCTCAGCATCTCTGCGCGGGCGCGCAAGGCTGCTGCGCGGCCGCTCAGTATTGCTGCGCGGGCGCGCAGGACCCTACTGGAAAATTTCCAGGTTTGCTCCGTTTCTTCGCCGTAATCTGCCCGTTCTTTTCCTCTCGCAATGGTGAACACATGCCAAGGCTTATTCTTGATGATTCCTCCTCCGAAATGCAACTAATACCCTGAAATGCATAAACACTAGAAAAACACATCAAATACACAAAATACTTGATTTCAAGACACCAATTTAAGCCATTTTAAGACGTTCTAAGTGGTATAAAATGCCACTTATCACACCCCCAAACTTAAATCGATGCTTGTCCTCAAGCGTCACAGACTCAAAAACAAATAAAAATATACATGAATGCAATCTATATGAAAATGCAACGATCCCCCTTACTACAATTAACCAACCAAATTGTCACGTCTCAACGAATGCAGTTAGACACTAAAGATCAAGAAACTCATGCAAACGGACATACCGCCAGAAACGTGGTGTGTGGAAATGCTTAACAGATATGCTTCGGAACTAGACCAATTACTATGACTAGACTTTCCTCAAGGAAATCCTACGATTATACAAAGAATAAAAATTCTAGGCACAAAGTGATATACAACACTACAAGAACTTTAGAGCTTACTACGGAATCGTGCTTTTTATTTACAACGCAAATGCTTATTTGACCGTGCAGTGAGTGAGGTCCACAAAAGACTTATACAATGGTATCCATGTAACGAGCGTTAGGTTAGCGGATCCCAGACTCTAAAAGCCTTAGGTCACTAGGCACAAAGTCCCCTAAGAACTTAATAACTCGAATACCAAAGAGCCTACTCTTGATCAATTACGCCAATTTTTTTTTTTTTTTTAACTCTGAGCAAGTGCGTTTCGCTCCATCTTGCTCAAACCTAGACTACTCGCATAACATGCGAGCCGGCTACTAGCCATTTGACGCCTAGCCACAACTAGCAACAAATTCCATTTTTACTCCATTTTTTTTTCTTTTTCATGCCTTTACCACTAAGAACCTATTATCAAATTCTAAGCATAATAAATAGATTATCCTAAAAAATAATCAGATCATAACAACAATCTAGTCCTTCAGCATTCTCTAAGACTTAGTGATAATACAAGTGCTTCTAGCATGCATATCAACCTACACAACTTAATATCACTTTAATGCTATCACTACACTCGCATCAATATCACAATTCAGTCGATAAATCATTGCAAAAGGGATCATGGTATATGCATGAGCTATATGATATGACAATAAATAAAGCTATATAAAAAAAACTATATGGCAAAAATTATGCAACTATATGAACTAACTATCATGAATATGCAACTATATGACACACACAAAATATTCCTTAAGTACCACCCCCAAACTTAAAATCTTCACTGTCCCCAGTGAAGGTAGTAGAAAGGAACACAGGGTATACCTACTCGAAGTCATCATCATCATCACCCTCAGTGGGTGGAGTATCAGGCGGCGGGTATGCAGAGTCCTCACCAAAAACTGGCCACTGGATATCAGCTCCAAGGCCTCGAAAAGCAGTCCCTAACGCAAGGGTGAGCTCCTGAGCAAACCTGATCTGCGTCTCATACATGGCATCCATCTGCCGTGAAAGCCTCCTATACTGGGCATCACCCATCCCAGCACCCTCCTGAGCTCTCGAAGAACTAGCCTCACCACGCCCTGGCCTGGCCATAGTAGCACCTCGTGCTGGACGCCCTCCTGGAAGACGATAACCCAGCCCATGCTCCTCAGGCTCACCACCGGTCCACTCCTGCATCCCATTCAGAGTGCCAGAATCTATTGGAGCTGCTGGCAACTGCAACTGCTCATGAGCCGGCCAGTTCACTCCTACTGCACGGCATAGCTTTGTAACCGTGGATGCATAAGGGATGTTCATATGCTTTGCTCCCCTCAAAAACTTCAGAATTCCTTGGTAGATAAACTCACCAAGGTCCACATAGTATTCCTCATTCAGAATTCCCCACAACAACTGTGCTCTCTCAACTATGACCTCGTGTGCATGTGAAGAAGGCAAAATATTAGCACATATAAATACGTTTCATGCACGGGCATACCTGTTCATGGCGATCGCCGGAAAGTGACGATACTCATTATTGGCTGGACTGCGGTTCCAAACTGTGCCCGGTCGACAGAGAGTCGCACAAATCAAATCCAAGTCAAAATCCTCAGCAGTCTTTTCATTCCAGTTCTCCTCCTCGGGCTTCCTCTCTCGCTGGCCAATCACTCGGCGAATCGCCGCAGGATGATAATCAACCGTCAGCCCCCGAACTACAGAAAACCCATTCTTTTCAGCCTTCGCGTTCACGTAGAACTCGCGAACAACACTCATCGGTACTGCTTCAGGTGACTCACAAAAAGCTATCTACCCCTTCTCTGCAATCATGGGCAACAACTCACCATCCCTCCCTGATGGTAAAAACCCCCTCTCCTTCAGAATCGGCTTCCCCAACAGCCTAGTGTACTCCTCCTCCGCGGCTCTGTCAGTTAACCGAGGCCTCGCAGCAGTACCCCTTGATGAATCAGCAGTAGGCACTGTGCTGCTGCTGTCAATAGTGTGTGCTCTCTTGGGTGCCATTGATTTGTGAATAAAAGTGTGTAAGAACTGATTTTTGATGTTTATGAGAGGGTTTAAGTGTACGAAGTTGTGGAAGATATGTAGGAAAGGTGTATGTATATATAGGGTGTGGAGTAGGTTAAATTAGATTAGGAGTGGGGTTGAGGGATAAAATCATGGGGTAATGGGAAAAGAATTCGTGGGTTTATGGGCTGTAATGGGTTTTTGTGTTTTTGTTTTTTTTTTTCTGAACTGTAAAAAAAATTTCTGGAACTCGACCCCTGCGCGGCCGCTAAGCATTTCTGCGCGGGCGCGCAGAGGGTCTCTGGAAAAAAAATTTTCCAGCCCTTGTTTTCTGATTTTTTTGTGTTTTTGGATAGGTTATTAACTTCTAAGGGTTCCTGTAACAACAATTCATGGGTTGCCTCCCACGCAGCGCTTCTTTTTCGTCATTAGCTTGACGTTCCGTTCCTTTCTCACGTAGTCAACAAAATGGCACTAACCACCTCTCGGTTTACCATGTCCCCATAGTAGTGCTTCAACCGCTGACCGTTAACCTTGAATGCTTGGTCCGAATCATTCCCAAAAATTTCCACCGCTCCATGTGGAAACACAGTTTTGACAATAAAAGGTCCAGACCACCTTGATTTCAACTTCCCAGGAAAAAGTCGGAGCCGAGAGTTGAATAACAGAACTTGTTGCCCTGGCACAAACAACTTAGGATGCAGCTTCCTATCATGCCACCTTTTCACCTTTTCCTTATACATTTTGTTATTCTCGTACGCTTGAAGTCGAAATTCATCAAGTTCATTAAGCTGAAGCATTCTTTTCTTACCAGCTGCATCTAAATTCAGGTTCAATTTTTCAATGCCCAGTAGGCCTTATGCTCAAGCTCCGCCGGTAGATGACATCCCTTACCGTACACCAACTGAAACGGTGACATCCCAAGTGGAGTTTTGTATGCTGTTCTGTAAGCCCAAACAGCTTCATCGAGCTTTAAAGACCAATCCTTCCTTGATGGACAAACAACCTTCTCTAGAATGCGCTTTATCTCTCTGTTAGACACTTTCGCTTGACCATTTGTTTGCGGATGATAGGCAGTAGCTACTCGATGATTCACATTATAACGCTGCATCATAGAAGTGAACTTACGGTTGCAAAAATGCAATCCTTCATCACTTATGATTACCCGAGGTGTTCCAAACCTTGTGAAAATTTGCTTATGAAGAAAATTTAGCACTGCCTTTGCATCATTTGTTGGTAAAGCTTTAACTTCGACCCATTTTGAGACATAATCGACTGCCAGCAAAATGTACTGATTATTGCAAGACGAGATAAAAGGCCCCATGAAATCGATTCCCCATACATCAAAGACCTCGACTTTAAGCATCAATTTAATGGCATCTCATCCTTCCTTGACAAATTTCCCACTCTTTGGCAACGATCACACCTTAAAATAAACTGATGAGCATCCTTGAACAAGGTGGGCCAGAAAAAACCTGCTTGCAGAATACGAGCTGCCGTTTTCTCACCTCCATAGTGTCCACCATAAACCGTGGAATGACAGTCTCGTAATATCCCCTCCGTCTCACAGAACGGGATACATCTCCTGATGATCTGGTCAGCTCCCTGTCTAAACAAATATGGTTCATCCCACATATACCACTTCACCTCATGCAGAAACTTCTTCTTTTGCGTGGATGTCAAATCGGGAGGCATTATATTGCTGACAAGATAGTTTACAATATCTGCAAACCATGGTTCTTCCTCCTGAATTACAAACAACTGCTCATCCGGAAAAGATTCATTGATTAACGTCCTATCTTGTGAAGTAGAATCGGGATTCTCCAACCTAGAGAGATGGTCAGCTACTTGATTCTCGGTACCTTTTCTATCTTTGATCTCTAACTCAAATTCCTGAAGTAAAAGCACCCAACGAATGAGTCTCGGCTTCGAATCCTTCTTAGAAACCAGATAGCGAATAGCTGCATGATCAGTGAATACTGTCACTTTCGTACCAAGCAGATAAGATCGAAATTTCTCAAAGCCAAAGACTATAGCCAACAGCTCCTTCTCAGTAGTGGTGTAGTTCAATTGGGCCCCATTTAAAGTCTTACTCGCATAGTAGACCACATGGAAGAGATTTTTCTTGCGCTGTCCTAGAACTGCACCTACCGCATAGTCACTCACATCACACATCATCTCAAACGGTTCTGTCCAATCTGGTGCTGTAATAACTGGTGCCGTGATCAAACTCTCCTTGAGAGTCTCGAATGCTGCCAAACATTCATCATCAAATTTAAAAGGCACATCTTTCTCAAGTAAATTGCACAACGGCTTAGATATCTTTGAAAAGTCCTTAATGAATCGCCGATAAAAACCCGCATGACCGAGAAAACTACGGATTCCTTTCACTGAATTAGGTGGGGGAAGATTTTCAATGACTCCCACCTTGGCCTTGTCCACCTCCAGACCTTTGCTAGAGACCTTATGCCCAAGGATAATGCCTTCACCATAAAATGACATTTCTCCCAATTAAGCACCAAATTAGTTTCCACGCATCTTTTGAGTAAGCATTCATCATATGAGTGTCCAAAGACGGAGAAATCATCCATGAATACTTCGATGTTATTTCCAATCATGTCAGAGAATATAGCCATCATACATCTCTGAAAGGTGGCCGGGGCGCCACATAACCCAAACGAAAACTCTACGAAAAGCAAATGTGCCAAATGGACAAGTGAAGGTAGTCTTTTCCTGATCCTCTGGTGCAATACAAATCTGATTATACCCGGAATACCCATCCAGAAGACAAAAATACTCCTGTCCCGCCAATCTGTCAAGCATTTGATCAATGAATGGGAGAGGGAAGTGATCCTTTCTTGTGGCTTTGTTCAATTTTCTATAATCCATGCATACTCTCCATCCTGTAACTGTTCGAGTAGGGATGAGCTCATTCTTTTCATTTGCGACCACAGTGATACCTCCCTTCTTAGGAACACATTGTACAGGGCTCACCCACGAGCTGTCAGAAATAGGATAAATGATGCCTGCATCTAGCCATTTCAGAATTTCTTTCTTCACCACCTCCTTCATGATTGGGTTCAGTCTTCGCTGCTGTTCCACAGCTGGCTTGCTACCTTCCTCTAACAGAATTTTATGCATACAATATGAGGGACTTATCCCCTTGATGTCTGCTATAGTCCATCCTATAGCCGATTTGAATTCTCTCAAAATCCTTAAGAGCTTGTCTTCCTGACTACCTGATAGGTCAGCTGAAATAATAACAGGTAACGTAGATGAATCACCTAAAAAGGCATACCTCAAGTGTTCGGGTAATGGTTTGAGCTTTAAGGTAGGCGCTTCCTCTATTGATGGTTTGAGCTTCCCTTCAGCATTCTTGAGGTCAGAAGTACCAAGAGATTCAAAGGGTATATCTAGCTTTCGCTTCCAGGGAGAAGCGTTCAGATATTGTAATTGCTCGTTGCTATCTTCATCATCACTGTCAAATTCCCCCACTAAGGCCTTTTCCAATGCATCAGACATTAGCATGTGATCGAGTACCGAAGTAACCGCAAATTCAATCACATCCACTTTTAAGCACTCCTCATCTTCTGTAGGGAATTTCATTGCCTTGAATACGTTGAAGGTCACATCCTGATCTTGAACCCGCATAGTAAGTTCTCCTTTTTGCACATCTATCAAGGTACGGCCAGTTGCCAAGAAAGGCCTCCCCAAGATTATGGGAATCTTTTTATCTTCCTCAAAATCCAGAATAATAAAATCAGCAGGAAAGAAGAGCTTATCCACCTTGACGAGCACATCCTCAACTATGCCCCTTGGGTAAGTAATGGAACGGTCCGCCAATTGTAGAGACATGTATGTGGGTTTTGGATCAGGTAGGTCCAGCTTTTTAAAGATCGACAAGGGCATCAGATTAATGCTTGCTCCCAAATCACAAAGGCACTTGTCAAAAGTTAGATTGCCAATGGTGCAAGGAATGGTGAAGCTTCCTGGATCTTTCAGTTTTGGTGGTAACTTTTGTTGTAGAACCGCGCTACATTCTTCCGTGAGAGCAACGGTTTCAAGGTCATCCAGTTTCACCTTTCTTGAAAGAATAGTCTTCATAAACTTCGCATAACTAGGCATTTATTCCAGAGCCTCAGCGAAAGGTATATTGATGTGAAGTTTCTTGAACACCTCCAGAAACTTCCCGAACTGTCTATCCAGCTTTTGTTGCTGCAATCTCTTAGGAAAAGGTGGTGGAGGATAGAGCTGTTTCTCCCCTGTATTAGCCTCAGGCAGAGTGTGTTCAACAGTAGTCTTCCTTGGTTCCGCCGCTTTCTCCCTTTGCTTAGATTCTTCATCTCGAACTTCAGCTTCGACTTCTTTTGCCTTTTCAGCATCAGCTACTTTTCCAGACCTTAAGGTAATAACCTTGACTTGCTCTTTAGCTTCCTTCCTGCCTGGTACTTTCGTGTCACTGGGAAGAGTGCCAGGTTGACGATTGAGCACTGCATTGGCTAATTGACCGATTTGATTTTCCAAGGTCTTGATAGAAACCGCCTGACTCTTGCACAACAGCTTAAGTTCCTCAAAATCAGCACTAGTAGGTGCAGCTGCACTTCCCTGTTGAGGATATGATTGTCTTGTAGCATACTGCTATGGTTGCTGGAATCCAGGTGGGTTAAACTGTTTACTCACTCCTTGCTGATATGGTGGCTGAATAGCATTCTGATTATTTCCCCAGCTGAAATTTGGATGATTTCTGTTGTTAGGATGATAGGTCGCTGGCACAGGCTGCTGTTGTCGCTGATAATTATTCACATACTGAACAGATTCGTTGACAAGAGAACACTGATCCGTAGCATGAGAACCTGCACAAAGCTCACAAACCATAGCTATTTGATTAACTCCATACGTAGCCAAAGAATCAACCTTCATTGATAGCGCTTGGAGCTGGGCTGCAATAGCGGTGGCTGCGTCAACTTCCAGAATACCTGCTACCTTGCCTGATGTCATCCTCTAAGTTGGGTTTTGATGCTCATTTGCAGCCATCGTCTCAATAAGATTGTACGCCTCAGTATAGCTTTTAGCCCATAAGGCGCCTCCAGCTGCTGCATCGAGCATGGGCCGAGATTGAGCCCCCAAACCATTATAAAAACCAGTGATTACCATCCAATCCGGCATTCCATGATGTGGACATTTTCTCAACATTTCCTTGTAGCGTTCCCAAGCCTCGCACATAGATTCTGTAGGTTGCTGCGCAAACTGAGTAAGAGCACTCCTCATAGCAGCAGTCTTTGCCATTGGATAAAACTTCACCAGAAACTTTTACGCAAGATCTTGCCACGTAGTGATTGACCCAGCTGGTTCAGAATGTAACCAGTCTTTAGCCTTATCCCTCAGTGAGAATGGGAAAAGCCTCAACTTGATAGCCTCATCAGTCACGCCATTATACTTAAAAGTGCTGCAGATCTCGACAAAATTCCTTATGTGCATGTTGGGGTCTTCAGTTTCCGCTCCTCCAAAAGAAACAGAATTCTGCACCATCTGAATAGTGCCCGGCTTGATTTCAAAGGTGTTAGCTTGAATGGCCGGATGAAGGATGCTTGACTGAATGTCATCAATTTTAGGCCGAGAAAAATCCATAAGAGCTGGATCAGCTTGAACAATATGATCTCCCATGTTTACTGGTTCTTTCTGCTCAGTTCCTGAATCCGAATCCTCAAAATCTAACTTCTCCGGTGTATCAAGAACTTCGTCTTTCTCCTCAGTTGTATCTAAGGTCCTCTTGCGAGCACGAGAACGAGTTTGCATAAACGCACTAAAGTACCTGAAACACAACCGAAAAGAGTAATTAACTACTACGTCCTAATCACTGAGTCCTAATGACCAATGATGGTAAGTACATAAACTAAACAAATACGCCGAGTCCCCGGCAGCGGCGCCAAAAACTTGTTAGGGCGAAATCACTCACTAATATTCACGCAAGTATACGCGTTCGCAAGTAATATAGAATACTTTATAGTTCGTTCCCTCAGAGACTCAGACTAAGTTATTGTCTAATTTAACTCACTCACCAATGTATGAGTACTTCTCAATGTTAAGATAATAACACTTAAAATTGTTGATTAAATATTAACTATAATTAACTACTTAATTAACCACTTAACTAACACTGCAATTTATCAATAATAAAACACTCATGAGATCACAACTTCATTATTACTTCCTTCTATAGCAATAGTTATTACCTTTAGCATGTGACAGTGATGATATTAATCGAATAACACAAAACTGATAAAAGCCAACTTTCATTGTACTAATATCATTCTACCAAACATCCACAATTAAGATAGAAATTGAATAGTCATCAATTATGTTGAGTTCCTATATGTCTACAGAAATTGACAACACAACGATTTAAGCACAAGTTATTCCTTTTGATTACATAGGGCAAATAAAACTGTTAGAGTTACCCACTAATCATGCACAACGTACATGAACCTATGCTAGCATGGCAAGTTCTAAATCTCAAGATCCACTGTCGCTTCACAAGAGATTAACACCATATCTTATATGTTCGCGACGCACATAAGACGAATACGCACAACCAATACTAGATATCATGCAATCATCACACACTAAAGTATTAAACAATTAACTAAAGAATTCCATAATAAATCCGTTGCAACCCCATGATCACGATTAGCCCATAATAGAACTTATCGCCATCATGGGTTCATATGAAATTATGATAAACGAACACAAGAAAATAACAACTAAACTAATTATATTAAAACAGAGTACGTCACAAGAGTAAATAAGTCAAAGCAAGAAAACTAGCATCCAACGTTACAACGAAACAAGAATCACAAGAATATACGCTTCCTCTTCGTTGTTGTGTGCTAAATCGGTCTTCTTCCTTATCTCCTTCGCTTCTTGCAAAACACAATCTAAAACATAATCCCCTCTTAATACTCTGTGAAAAATGTCTCAAATCTACTTATATAATAGTCCCATAAAACTCAGATTACATAGAAGTTGGAAGCCAAACAGAAGTAGAAGTCTAAAACAATATATTATTTTCCCCGACCCTGCGCGGCCGCTCAGCATTTCTGCGCGGCCGCGCAAGGCTGCTGTGCGGCCGCTCAGCATTGCTGCGCGGGCACGCAGGACCCTACTAGAAAATTTCCAGGTTTGCTCCGTTTCTTCGCCGTAATCTGCCCGTTCTTTTCCTCTCGCAATGGTGAACACATGCCAAGGCTTATTCTTGATGATTCCTCCTCCGAAATGCAACTAATACCCTGAAATGCATAAACACTAGAAAAATGCATCAAATACACAAAATACTTGATTTCAAGACACCAATTTAAGCCATTTTAAGACGTTCTAAGTGGTATAAAATGCCACTTATCACTTGATAGAGAACATATCGAGGCGTGAGGACAAGTGTGACAAGAGGGAGATGACACATCCTAAATGACTACCCTCACCACTACAATAATATTGTTAGGTCTCACACACTGTAGAAGGGGGTTGAATACAGTGTTTATCACAATCAAATCGAATATAAGAACATAGAAAACAGATTTTATTTAACACAACAAACTCTGTCAAAATATGGAACTGTCCTCTCTGAGTGATGAACAACTTATCACGAGAGCTGCTAGGGTTATAATGAATAATAACTTCGATTATGATAACACATATAGTGTAAACCCTATGTCTGTGTTTATATACTACACAGTTACAAGATAAATTCTAATTAATATGGAATATAATTATGCTTCCTAAAATATATCAACCAGTTATCTTTTCTTCCAAGTATTCTATTCTTCATAGAATTCCTTCTTCATGCATATTTCTTCTTGCGCTTGTCTTGATCTTCATTCCTTTCAATCAGCAGTCTTCCTTATCTGAAAGTCTCCTTAATTCCTGATATTATCTCCTGATAAATATCTCCTGATAACTTAAGTCTTGATATCTTAAGTTTTGACTTCAGTATAAGTACTGATTTCCAGTTAAGTACTGATTTGTCCTGTTAAGTAAGATCTGAAAACTAAACACAAATCATATTAGTCATGACATTATCAAATATATCTAACAATATCCCCCAACTTCTAAATTAGCATAATGTACAAGTTTAACAGATATTTGATGATGTCAAAAACATTAAGTACAAATGCATGAAAATTTGACTAGATAACTACAACTTACAGTCCTTGTAGCTTTACCATCCTGAAGGTCTGATAACAGCTTCAGTCTGCATACACATCAGAATCTAAGCAGTTGTAGATCTTTGACTTGGCTTCAATTACTGATCTCTTTGATATCAGGAGTTGTTCTGAGATAGTTCTTTACCAAATATCTCACAGCATATTCAAGTTCATTAACCATCCTCCTTTTAGCATTCTTCAATTCAACTGTATCTTCACCAATTTGAAAGATAGCAGCCCTGATATCATTTATTCTAGCTTTCCTTATATCCTGATATAGTCTGATTAAATATGCCTTGTCAGACTCAAGATTGAATTCCACAGCCTTATAAACCAGAAAAGTAGTTATAATTTTAGCAGAGTTAAGCTTTATCTTGACAATATCACCTTTATGATCTTTGTACTTGGGACAGTATGTGCTATTAGACTTTACAGAGTAAAGCTTCTTCTGTCTTTGAATTTGAGTCTTCAAGTAATTTCAGCACTATCTGTCAATCTGTTCTTCACTTGAAGTAAGAATAGAACATGTTCCAGTTCCTCAAAATACTTCAGTGGTATATCATTCTGCCTAATATGGTATACCCTTCCATCTATCATAAAATATAACAATATGTGTTCTTTCAAAAATGTATGGTAAACCATATGTACAGATTCAAGCTGATTCAATCTTTCAAGAATTGCTTCAACACCTGGTTCACTTAAAGAAGTTGGATCATTGGTTGTGTTATGTATTCTTCTTTCATCAGCACTACCCAATCCAGATTTATCTCAGAGGTTTCCTTTTCCTTATCTTCTAATATCAAGCCAACTTGAGCTAAGTCAGAGGTTGCTTGCTTCACTTTCATATCAGAACTTACTATATCTTGACTCTGAACAACATGAGCCATGTCAGAGGTTGTTTGAGAAATCTTCCTTTTTATCAGAGTAAGACTAGCATCTTCATTAGATTTTTCTTCATCCACGAATGGCACATAAACCTTTACAGGTTCATCAACCTTTTCTTTGCCCTTGGACCTTGGATCTATCTCCACTTGTGATTTGGATTTAGTTGCCTCAGGATTTGTCCTTTCTATTATCACAATGCCTTTAGCCTTAAAAAGTTTCTTTTCAAAAACATAAGCTTTAGATTTGGAGTTGACTTTTTCTAACTTAAGTCTAGCTTCTTCTTCCTTTAGACTCTCAAAGTCCATTCCTGGATTTTCTTTTAGAAATAACTGTCTTGAAATTTCCTCATCAAATTCCAGATGTTCATAAGAACTTATCCTTTTACCAATATCAGAACTTATTCTTCTCCCACTACCAGAACTTGTTCTTTGACTTGTAGTTCCAGCTTTGCTTGATGAAAAACCTTTACCTTGACCATGACCTCCACCCATTCTAAAGTTTCCCTGGTCATCCTTTCCCTTTAGTGTCTTAACAGTTTTGCATTTGGACTTAATTACTTTCTCCCCCTTTTTGGCATCAGCAAGTAAAAGAAGAGAGACAAGCAATTCTAGTGAGGATTGGATCACATTGAGTTGATTTTGATGAGAAGCTTGATTCTTCAAAATTTCATCAATCTGAGCCTGTTGCTTCTCCTGAGTTTTCTCAGTGTACTCAATTTTGTCAAAGGTAGGTTTGAAAAACCTTTTCTTGTCCAGCTGGACAAGCATATCTTGCTGATTTATGGATTCTTGAATCTTGTCTACCTTGGACTATGTTACAGATTGTTGACCTTGAAGGTGACTTATACTTAGTGCAGTAACTCTGAGATGTGTCTTGAAATCATCATTGACTAGCATCTCATCAGCTTTGGTCAAGTGCTCAGCAAGTATGGTTGAAGAAGGAACAAAATCAACTTTGTTCCATTCCTTAGTCCACTCCCTTCCTTTAGGAGTTTCACTCCAAGGTACTGGTGCATCTTCTTTAACAAACTTCTTGATTAATTCAGCTTTGTTTGGAGCTTGTTGAGGTGCATGTCCTGATGGACCAGCTGCATGAGCATCTACATTGGCAGTAGCTTCACCAGTAAGTTCAGCATTAGCAGCATCAGAACTTATAAAATCAGCATCGTCAGCATCCTCTGACAAAAGAATAGTATGAGAGGCTATTGAGGCTTCAACATCATCCTCTAAGTGCTGATCTCCAACTAAGTTCTGATCAACAACCAAACCTTGATGCCCACCTAAAATCTGATTTTCATCATCTAGATTCAGAATTGGTGTAGTAGGAATATCTGCATTAAAATCAACATCTAGAATTGGTGTTGTTGGTGGAGTGATTTGAGTTGGTGGAGCTTCTAAGTACAAAACCTCAGGCACAATCAAGTTATGAATATCAATTTTAGCACTTGTACCTGGGTCATCAGTATGTACTTGTTCAATTATAGGTGACACATGATGAGTAGGCACTCTATCTTGAGCAGTTTCTGGTTGTGTTGAAAGAAGTAATTCAATAACAATTGGTTCTGTTGGGATCAGAGATTCCTGACCCCCTTCCTTAGCTGCTTCCCCATCTTATGATTCTGACTCAACTGTGTTCCTGTGAGCTCTTTGCTTTTTCATTTTCTTCAAGGGTGGAGATACTGTAGGAGCTTTATCATCAGGATTTAGCTATCTAAGCCTTTTGAGAGGCCTATAACTCCCAGTTACAGTGTTTTTCTGAGAAGAGATTTTCTCAACTTCTACTACAACAGGTTCAGATTTGGGAACCTATTCCTCATTGTCTGACTCATCTCTCAGAACAAGTTTCCTTCTCTTCTGTTGAGTCTGGGTTACTGTCTTCGTCCTCTTGGGTTTGGAAGATGAAGGCTTCACATGATGTGCTGAAGGTTGAGATTGAAATGACTGTGATGGTTTGAAATATGTCTTGATTGAGGGTTGAGTAGGTTGAGGTTGAGAAGTTTGAGGTGTTTGTGATAACACATATAGTGTAAACCCTATGTATGTGTTTATATACTACACAGTTACAAGATAAATTATAATTGATATCGAATACAATTCTACTTCCTAAAATATGTCAACCAGTTATCTTTTCTTCCAAGTATTCTATTCTTCATAGAATTCCTTCTTCATGCATATCTCTTCTTGCGTTTGTCTTGATCTTCATTCCTTTCAATCAGCCGCCTTCCTTATCTAAAAGTCTCCTTAAGTCCTGATATTATCTCCTGATAAATTTCTCCTGATAACTTAAGTTCTAACAACTTAAGTTTTGATATCTTAAGTACTGACTTTAGTATAAGTACTGATTTCCAGGTAAGTACTGATTTGTCCTGTTAAGTAAGATCTGAAAACTAAACATAAATCATATTAGTCATGACATTATCAAATATATCTAACAATATCCCCCAACTTGTAAATTAGCATAATATACAAGTTTAACAGATATTTGATGATGTCAAAAACATTAAGTACAAATGCATGAAAATTTGACTAGATAACTATAACTTACAGTCCTTGTAGCTTTACCATCCTCATGGTCTGATAACAGCTTCAGTCTGTATACACATCAGAATCTAAGCAGTTGTAGATCTTTGACTTGGCTTCAATTACTGATCTATTTGATACCAGGAGTTGTTCTGAGATAGTTCTTTAACAAACATCTCTCAGCATATTCAAGTTCATAAACCATCCTCCTTTTAGCATTCTTCAATTCAACTGTATCTTCACCAATTTGAAAGATAGGAGCCCTGAGATCATTTATTCTAGCTTTCCTTATATCTTGATCTAGTCTGATTAAATATGCATTGTCAGACTCAAGATTGAATTTCACAGCCTTATAACCCAGAAAAGTAGTTATAATCTTAGCAGAGTTAAGCTTCATCTCGACAATATCACCTTTGTAATCTCTGTAATTGGGACAGTATGTGCTATCAGACTTTACAGAGTAAAGCTTCTTTTTTCTTTGAATTTGAGTCTTCAAATAATTTGCAACACTATCTGTCAATCTGTTCTTCACTTGAAGTAAGAATAGAACATGTTCTAGTTCCTCAAAATACTTTAGTGGTATAGCATTCTGCCTAATATAGTATACCCTTCCATCTATCATAAAATATAACAATATGTGTTCTTTCAGAAATGTATGGTAAACGATATGTACAGATTCAAGCTGATTCAATCTTTCAGGAGTTGCTCCAACACCTGGTTCACTTAAAGAAGTTGGATCATTGGTTGTGTTATATATTCTTCTTTCATCAGCACTACCCAATCCAGATTTATCTCTGGCTTCTTTTCCTGTAACAACTCTTGCTTCAAAACCACTTGTTACAGTCTTCAAAGATTGAGTCTGTTTAGCTTTGGTGAATCCTGGTAGGAGTAACTTTGAAGGTTTAACATGAGCAATATCAGAGGTTTCCTTATCCTTATCTTCTATTATCAAGCCAACTTGAGCTAAGTCAGAGGTTGATTGCTTCACTGTCATATCAGAACTTACTATATCTTGACTCTGAACAACATGAGCCATGTCAGAGGTTGTTTGAGAAATCTTCCTTTTTATCAAAGTAAGACTAGCATCTTCATCAGATATTTCTTCATCCACGAATGGCATATAAACCTTTACAGGTTCATCAACCTTTTCTTTGCCCTTGGACCTTGGATCTATCTCCTCTTGTGATTTGGATTTAGTTGCCTCAGGATTTGTCCTTTCTTTTATCATAATGCCTTTAGCCTTAGAAAGTTTCTTTTCAACAACATAAGCTTTAGGTTTAGAGTTGACTTTTTCTAACTTAAGTCTAGTTTCTTCTTCCTTTAGACTCTCAAAGTCCATTCCTGGATTTTCTTTTAGATATAACTGTCTTGAAATTTCCTCATCAAGTTCCAGATGTTCATAAAAACTTATCCTTTTACCAGTATCAGAACTTATTCTTCTCCTAGTATCAGAACTTGTTCTTTGACTTGTAGTTCCAGCTTTGCTTGATGAAAAACCTTTACCTTGACCATGACCTCCACCCATTCCAAAGTTTCCCTGGTCATCTTTTTCATCATCATTTCCCCTCAGTGTCTTAACAGTTTTGCATTTGGACTTAATTACTTTCTCCCCCTTTTGGCATCAGTAGGTAAAAGAAGAGAGACAAGCAATTCCACTGAGGATTGGATCTCATTGAGTTGATTTTGATGAGAAGCTTGATTCTTGAAAATTTCATCAATCTGAGCCTGTTGCTTCTCCTGAGTTTTCTCAGTGTACTCAATTTTGTCAAAGGTAGGTTTGAAAAACCTTTTCTTGTCCAGCTTGACAAGCATATCTTGCTGATTTATGAATTCTTGAATCTTGTCTACCTTGGACTATGTTACAGATTGTTGACCTTGAAGGTGACTTATACTTAGTGCAGTAACTCTGAGATGTGTCTTGAAATCATCATTGACTAGCATCTCATCAGCTTTGGTCAAGTGCTCAGCAAGTATGGTTGAAGAAGGAACAAAATCAACTTTGTTCCATTCCTTAGTCCACTCCCTTCCTTTAGGAGTTTCACTCCAAGGTACTGGTGCATCTTCTCTAACAAACTTCTTGATTAATTCAGCTTTGTTTGGAGCTTGTTGAGGTGCATGTCCTGATGGACCAGCTGCATGAGCATCTACATTGCCAGCAGCTTCACCAGTAAGTTCAGCATTAGCAGCATCAGAACTTATATAATCAGCATCCTCAGCATCCTCTGACAAAAGAATAGTATGAGAGGCTATTGAGGCTTCAACATCATCCTCTAAGTGCAGATCTCCAACTAAGTTTTGATCAACAGCCAAACCTTGATGCCCACCTAAAATCTGATTTTCATCATCCAGATTCAGAATTGGTGTAGTAGGAATATCTTCATTAAAATCAGCATCTGAAATTGGTGTTGTTGGTGGAGTGATTTAAGTTGGTGGAGCTTCTAAGTACAAAACCTCAGACACAATCAAGTTATGAATATCAAACTCAGCACTTGTACCTGGGTCATCAGTATGTACTTGTTCAATTATAGGTGATATAGGATGAGTAGGCACTCTGTCTTGAACAATTTCTGGTTTTGTTGAAGGAAGTAATTCAATAATAATTGGTTCTGTTGGGATCAGATATTCCTGACCCCCTTCCTTAGCTGCTTCCTCATCTTCTGATTCTGACTCAACTGTGTCCCTGTGAGCTCTTTGCTTTTTGATTTTCCTCAAGGGTGGAGATACTGTAGGAGCTTTATCATCAGGATTTAGCTTTCTAAGCCTTTTGAGAGGCCTGGAACTCCCAGTTATAGTGTGTTTCTGAGAAGAGATTTTCTCAGCTTCTACTACAACAGGTTCAGACATGCGAACCTATTCCTCATTATCTGACTCATCTCTCAGAACAAGTTTCCTTCTCTTCTGTTCAGTCTGAGGTACTGTCTTAGTCCTCTTGGGTTTGGAAGATGAAGGCTTTACATGATGTGCTGAAGGTTGAGATTGAGATGACTGTGATGGTTTGAAATATGTCCTGATTGAGGGTTGAGTAGGTTGAGGTTGAGAAGTTTGAGGTGTTTGTGTAGATGTGGTATGTTCTGATGGCTGTTGTGGTGGCTGGGATGTGGGTTGAACATCAGGTTAAATAGATGTGTAGGTTTGAGGATCAGCATTAACCAGTATCTGTTTCACTAACTGAGGTATTTGGAAGGGTATAACCACTTGTTTCTTATTGTCAGCATTTAACAAATCATTAAAAGCCCTTTTGTAAGCTTAGAGGGTGGAATTAAATTAGTGGTAGGTTGGGGTTCATCAGTACAACAAAAAGTATATATAAGCTGACAGAATCTAGCAAAGTATACTACATTCCTATCCTCTGTCATCCAATCCTCTATGAAATCTAGCACAATACTTGCAAAATCAAAGTGAGTTTGATGAATAAGAGCATACCTGATTGGCTGACTCATGATTGGAATAACATCAAAGTTGGAGCATTTATTGGTGAATGCCTTAGTGATGCAAACAAAGAAAAAGCTCCATTTTTTCCTTATATTTGCTCTTTTTAGTTGTCCAAGCTTTCCCAAACTTTTCTCATAACCCAAACTGGCCATAAGCTGTTGTAGAACAGGGTCCTCCACTGTTGAGAATGTACAGCCTTCTGGTAAGTGGAGATGTAACGCCCTCCAAACCCGGGATATAAGTCTGGGGGTTACGAGCTAATCACCAAACCTGTACAATCTTATTAATAAATAATAAAGAAATGAAAGTAAACCCCTTTAATACAAACCAGGACCTTTTTAGGTTGAAGTATAAAAACAAGAACCACTAACTACTTTTAATACAAACCA
Organism: Apium graveolens; assembly: GCF_009905375.1. Lineage (NCBI taxonomy): Eukaryota > Viridiplantae > Streptophyta > Magnoliopsida > Apiales > Apiaceae > Apium > Apium graveolens. Next base: position 190,995,766 of record NC_133657.1, read on the forward strand.
ACCTTTAAAATCTCACAAACTCTCTTTATTACAAACCATTGTCTAATTCATTTTAAACTAAGTTCATCTTTTATTCAAACACACACACTATCTATCAATATTCCACCTGCTCGGGTAACTCAAACCTTTCTTCCTGGATTGGGATCAACACCTTGGGTATGAGAGGATCCCGAGGCTTGACCCGCTTCTTTACCACTCGTGTCCTGATGGGTTTCATATTCCTTTTTAACTGAAAACAATAAGGTAAATAACAACAAAAGGGGTGAGCCAAAAATTGCTCAACAAGTCCACAACATATAAATAGTGTTAAATCAATTTAAATGAATCTATAACCCAGGTATATCTGCAAAGATATAACCTCACAAGAATAGAAAGAAAGCCATTGTTGACGAATACAAACGAACTAAACTGGACTCAAGTTCGCAGTTATACCCTGCTGATCAGCCATGATACAGTGCATATCTATATCTTACTATATAGATCCCGTCGGGCACCCAGGTAATACGTCCCATCTCAACGATCCGGTTATATCTCGGTCCTTAGGATTAAGTAGACTTAATCCTAAAAGTAGTATTATCCAGTCCCCAGAATAGCAACCGGAACAAATCAGTATGCTTTGATATATTCTAATTACCAGAATATATCAATAATTGTGAGTGACAATTGGAATATGAATAATGAATTCAAATGAAGAGAATAATTCAAGAATCGAACTGAAATATGAATAAAGGAATTAAAGGAGTACAAACGTAATAAGAATTCGAAATGAATATTACTATTCTGAAAGTAGAATAGGGGAAAAAACTTGCCTTTTGCGCGACTTACTGCAATTAAATCACTTTCGTCTATCACTGGTTAAGTCATTTTGTACTTCAGTTGCATCTTCAATCGACTTCATTTCGTTCCTATTATCTACCCATGCGCTTATGACCGACTCGTATATTACATATAAGCAAGTAAGACTCGATTAACCACATAATACACATAAGCGCATAAACACATAACCATTTTTATAGTTAAAATAATTTTTAGAATTAAAATAAACTTGTTGATTGCTCCGTTGATCACCTTCTGCTTCATTTCCCATTTTTTCGGAATTTTTCGGATGCGTCTCCGCACGTATTTGGACTGATAATCAAGCAATCAATAAGGTCAACTAATTTCTAGAAGAAATTAGGTCTTTATATTATTTTTAATGAAAATAATTCATTTTTCTGAGTAAAATGGCTTTCGTTTCGCTCAAATCGGACTAACGGTCTAATTACTATTAATTAAACACTGTTAATACAATTTATTATTTAATATAAATAATTATTGCTAATTTTTAATTCCTAAAATAATTTTTAAATAATTATTTAAGAAAAATCAAAGTCAAAAATAATTTTTTTATAATTTTTGGAGTTAAAATGAATAAGTTATGGTTTATTGAAAATTATGTGATTAATTAACGAAATAGTTAATCACTTTTAAATATAATATAAATAAATAACTAATAAATAATTAATAAATAATCATTTAATAATTTTAAATAATTAATCCCTAATTATTAGGATTAATCACAATTTATTACAAATATTTACAACTTATAATTATTTATTCGATTAGATCGATTATTTACAAATAAATAATTGATAAATAATCGATACAATCAACTGATATGATAACTATCGAATAAATAAACTATTATCCGAATCAGAATTCAATTCAAAGATCCGATCCTCGTATTTCTACGAGTTATTTCTCATATAATTATCGGAACATTACTGTTATTATTACAAGTTACGATTTAAATCAATTATCTGTATTTCATTATTTATTACGAATCATTATTACTATATTATACGAATAATTAACTATCGTCCGAATAATAATAACCGAACTTATCATTAAGTTACCCGTATAATTACGAGTTATCCGTTTTATTCCCTTACTTATCGAATCATTTCTCGTAATATTCGATAATAATTTTTAATCTTTAACTACTAATTAATTACTTAATTATCAATAAATAAATAGATAAATGATTAAATAAATAATTAAATACTTAATTAAATGACTAAATTCGAATTTATAAATTAAGAAAATAATTTAGGAATTATTAATATTATTTTACAGAATTTAAAACTAATTTTTAATTGATTTTCAGAATTAATAAAAACTAATTTTGATTTTATAAAATATAAATAAATAATTAAAAGTCAAAAACACAATTCAGAAAATGGGGATCAAACCCGGGTTTAAAAACCGGGTCAAACGGGTTGGGGAAGAACATCCCGGGTCGGGATGAACTTGCCGGAATCAACCCAGAATCCGGCGAGTACCCGGACTCCGGCGATGCTCCGATATCGGCTAACCAGGTATCGTTTGACAGGTTTTTTGATGCCAAATCATTCCTTATCATTTCACCATTCTAATTCTGGCAACCACAACTCCTAATCATCCCGGAATCAAATTCTCCAGCCAAATTTCCAGATTTTCTGATCAAAAGTCGAAATCACGAGTTTGTACATCAAAAATTACGTTCTATAGCTTAAAATAAAGCTTGAAAGATACACAATCAAACCCCTATATCACTATATACCTCAGATATTTGTATAATAAAAAACGATCAATTAAAAAATACATAAACCCTAGATATCGATTTATCGATTCCAGCAATCGTCAGTCAAATTAATTAGCAAGAATCAATCATAAACAATCAAATAAAGCTATTCATAACATCAATTTCAACAAATATTCCCAGAATCAAAAAGTACCAATTCGGGTATAAACCCTAGAAATTAAAATCGAAAATTAACACATCAAAACATGTTTTTGATACCAGAAACCGAAAGAATAATTCGAGAGGATCGATTTGGATACTTACATCGATCGATTTGGTGCTCAGAAACGTTCAAAATCAGTGATTGATTCCTGACCCGAAATCCGACCCGAGTTGTTCTTCAGAGAATTTCCAGAAAATTGCAAATTTTTTAATAATTAATTAATTTTAATTAACTGATAATTAAGCTTTTTATAGTGTGAAAAATAATACTTCTAAATAAAATGAAGGGGCTAATTGTACATCTAATAAAAATATTTGGCCCTAATTTTTATAATTTTTGGGTATTAAAACTTAATTTATAAATATTTTATATATACAATATTTATGCCAAAATTTCCAAAAAATTGTGAATAATGCAAAAATACAAAGAAATGGTATAAATAAAAGTCCTATAATTTTATAAAAATAAAAATGTGATTTTTGTGGGGTTTTTAATACCCAATGGGGCCCAGAAATGTCATTTTCCGTAAAACAAGAATTTTTTTAAAATATCTAGATGTTCAGAATAATACGATTGTAAAAGCCGTTTGATGAATAAGGCCCATTATTTTATTTGAAATACTGGTTTTAAAACCATTGTTTGGGTCGTAAAACGTTTGAAATGAAAGCTATGAATGTGAAATAAAATATCTGAAAAATACCTAAAAATACAGAAATGACACGGGATACACGTAACACATAACCATTAGGGTCTAACAGATAATCACACATAAATGACATACTAATACACAAATTTTATTATATATATGATATAATACAACGTAAATTTCCCGGACGTTACATTCTCCCCCCTTAATAGGATTCTGTCCTCAGAATCTTTTATGAAAACAAATGAGGGTATTTTTCTAACATCTCACTTTCAAGTTTCCAGGTTGATTATTCAACCATAGGATTTCTCCACAACACTCGTACTAAATATTCAGACTTATTTCTCAACACTTTCTCTCGCCGATCAAGAATTCTTACCGACTGTTCTACAAAAGTCAAATCAGGTTGGATATCTATCGGTTCATACTCTATTACATGCCTAGAATCAGGATTATATCGCTTAAGCATCGACACGTGAAACACATTATGAATATGCTGTATATGAGGCGGTAAAGCTAATTCGTACGCAACTTTTCCTACTTTCTTCAAAATTTCAAATGGTCCGAAGTATCGTGGCTTCAATTTACCTTTATTACTAAATCTGGTCAATCCTTTACATGGCGAAATTTTGAGTAATATGTGTTCTCCTTCCTGATAGTCCATATCTTTTCTTGCTTGGTCTGCATGTTTGCGTTGTCTGTTTTGTGCTGCATCGAGTCGTTTCCGAATAAGTTCAACCTTTTCTTTAGTCTGTTGGATTAATTCTGGACCCAAAATCTTGCGTTCTCCAACTTCATCCCAATGTACCGGTGATCTGCATTTTCTCCCATATATTGCTTCATACGGTGGCATTCCAATGTTGGCGTGATAGCTGTTATTATAAGAAAATTCCACTAGAGGTAAATGCTCATCCCATCTGCCTTCAAAATCGATCGCACAAACTCGTACCATTTCTTCAATCGTTTGGATAGTTCTTTCACTTTGCCCGTCAGTTTGCAGATGATAAGCGGTCCTCATGTTTAATTTTATTCCAAGGCATTCTTGAAATTGTCTCCAAAATCTTGAGTTGAAACGAGGATCTTGATCAGACACGATAGATATTGGAACTCCATGTCGCATCACAATTTCCTTGAGATACAAATGCACTAGCTTGTCAAGTGAAAATCTTTCATTAATTGGTAGAAAATGTGCCGACTTCGTGAGTCTGTCAGTGATTACCCATACCGCATCATAATTTGCCCAAGTCCTGGGTAGTCCTACTACAAAATCCATCGCTAGATGTTCCCATTTCCATTTTGGAATGTCTAACGGTTGTAATAATCCGCTCGGACGTTGATGTTCCGCTTTAACTCGCTGGCATGTGTAGCATTTACTTACCCATTCTGCTATTTCCTTCTTCATGTTCGGCCACCAAAAGTTTTCCTTCAGATCGCGATACATTTTTGTGCTTCCTGGATGAATGGAATACTTTAAACTGTGCGCATCTCGCATTATTTCTTCTTTTAATTCTGTAATATTAGGGATCCAGATTCTCGATGTAAAGCGTAAAATTCCTTCATTATCTTTCTGAGTTGTGATCTCTTCTCCCGTTAGGTCATCATCTTGACTCATCATTTCATCTTGACAACGACGAATCTTCTCTAGCAACTCCGGTTGGAAAGTCATAACGTAGATAGCTCCTGCAGATTCATTGGGAATACGAATCTCGATTTCCAATTTGTCGAATTCCTTGGCCAATTCTTCGTATGAAGTTAACCAATTCAATCTTTCTTTCTTGATCAACGCATCCGCTACAACATTTACTTTCCCTGGATGATAACTGATTGTGACATCATAATCCTTTATCAATTCTAGCCATCGACGTTGACGCATGTTCAATTCTTTTTGCGTAAAGATATACTTCAGACTTTTATGATCTGTATAAATTTCACATTTTTCACCGTAGAGATAATGTCTCCAAAGCTTCAAAGCAAATACGATTGCTGCCAATCCAGATCATGCGTAGGATATTTCTGCTCATGGTGTTTAAGTTGTCTTGAAGCATATGCGATGACATTATTGTGCTGCATCAATACACATCCTAGCCCGCGATACGAAGCGTCGCTGAAAATAACGAAATTCCCTTGCTCGTCTGGCAATACTAGTACCGGTGCGGTTACTAACACATTCTTCAACTCTTGGAAACTTTCTTCATATTTATCATTCAATACAAACTTTTTACTTTTTCGAGTTAATTTGGTCAGTGGCGTTGCTATTTTCGCAAAATCTTTGACAAATCTTCTATAATACCCTGCAAATCCCAAGAAATTTCGAACTTCTGTCGGTGTCTTTGGTCGTTCCCAATTTAATACAGCTTTAATCTTCGCCGGATCGACTTGGATGCCTTCTCTACTGATGATATGCCCTAGAAATTGTACTTCCCTTAACCAGAATTCACATTTTGAGAATTTTGTATATAATTGCTCTTTCCTTAGAATTTCCAAAGCTATCCTCAAGTGTTCTGCATGCTCTCCTTCCGTCTTGGAATAAATCAATATGTCATCAATGAATATAATCACGAATTTGTCCAAATATTTCTTGAATATTCTTTTCATCAGATCCATGAATGCTGCTGGCACGTTTGTCAAACTGAATGCCATTACAAGAAACTCGTAATGCCCATATCTCGTACGAAACGCAGTCTTGGGAATATCTTCAGCTTTAATCTTCAATTGATGATAGCCTGATCGCAAATCTATCTTTGAAAACCATGCAGCTCCTTTTAGTTGGTCAAACAAATCGTCAATTCTCGTAAATGATAATTGTTCTTAATAGGGAGCTTATTCAACTCTCGATAGTCGATGCATAATCGCATGTTGTCGTCCTTCTTCTTCACAAATAATACTGGTGCACCCCATGGGGATACAGTAGGTCGTATGATGCCTCGGTCTAACAGATCTTGCAGTTGCGTTGATAATTCTTTTATTTCAACTGGAGTCATTCGTTATGGATCTTTCGAAACTGGTTCTGTACCTGGTGCTAGATCAATCATGAACTCGATTTCTCGATCTGGCGGTAACCTTGGAAGCTCGTCTGGAAAGACGTCCGGAAAATCACATACAACTGGAATGTCTTCTATTCTAGGACTTCCTTTTTCAGTATCTAAGACGTAAGTTATGTACACTTCACAACCTTGTCGAAGCAATCGTTTGGTCTGCATCATGGTGAGAAATTTCTTCCGCTGTTTTTCGCCCTTGAATATTACCGTTGCATTTTCCGTAGTTCGCAATTTGACTTTTTCTTATTCGTGCAATCTATCTGAGCATTATGACATGCTAACCAATCCATTCCCAAAATAATATCGAATTCTCCTAACTTAAAAGGAATTAAGTCTACAGAAAAATGATGTCCAACTATTTCTATATCACACGCAGGACACACTCGATCTACTGGAACATGATCGTCATTCCCTAATTTTATAATTAACGTCTCGTCCAACCATTCGATTTCATAATGTAATTTATCAAGAAATTTTTCAGAAATAAATGAACGGGTAGCTCTAGAATCAATTAATACTTTTGAATCTACGGAATTCACCAGAAGCGTACATGCGATCACACTTGGACTCTGCACTGCTTCTTTCATTGTCATGTTGAAAGTCCTTGCTTTGGGTTGATTCGGCGGCGGTGGCGGAGGTAATGCCAATACTTTTGGGATACTGGCTGCCATTGCTGGTCCTTTACAATTCATAGCCATATGCCCTTTCTTTCCGCATTGGTAGCAATTGATTTCTGCTATTTTTCCTGTTGGACATTCGTTATAGTAGTTACCTTTCTGCTTGCATATAAAACATGTCACATCTGTTTTAATACATACGCCGGTATGTTTGCGTCCACAAGTTTTGCAATACGGCACTGGAACCATAACAATTCCCTGTTGTTTGGAGGCTTGGAAACGATTACCTACTTTTTGTGTACCTTATCCTATCCTTTTGAAATTCAAATTTGCCCGGGCTTGAAATCCCGGCATCCTGTTGGAACAGTCTTGGAAACTTCATTGTCCTCTGTCTCGTTGAGATCTTTCACTTTCTCCTTCGATGATCAAGGCTTTCTGAACTACAACGATATATGTTGTTAATTTAAAAACTGCAACTTGTCCACGTATCCATGGTCGTAATCCCTCTTGAAACCTCTGAACTCGTTTCTCTTCAGTGTCCACCTGTTCCGGAACAAACTTAGCCAATTCATTAAATTTGGCTTCATATTCTGTTACAGACATACTTCCCTGCTTCAGCTCTATAAACTTTATCTACATCTGATTTCTTACGTAGCGAGGAAAATGCTTCTCTAAAAACAACTGTTTAAACCTATCCCAAGCAATAACATCTTCACCCTCTAAAGCCTTTTTAGATTCCCACCAATAATTTGCCTCTCCCTCCAATAAGTAACTAGCAAAATCAATCTTTTGGTCCTCACCTATCTTCACTAGTGCAAACGCTTTCTCTATTTCTTTTAACCAGGTGGTAGCTTTAATAGGATCAGTAGACCCATCAAATTCTGGAGGTTTAACTGCCTGAAACTGCTTAAAAGTAACAACAGGTAATGCTGGTGGTAATTGAGGCTCAAGACGAGGTGGTTGTTGTAACATTTGTTGTTGGATTTGCTATTGTTGATGCTGCATCTGCTGCTGCATCATTTCCATCTGTTATTATATCAGATGGAATATTTGGTTCATGGTCTCATTAGTCTGACCTTCAGAATTGTTGTTAGAGGTCTCAACCCTAGTCTTTCTTTTTGGTGCCATCTTCTTCTGATAATAAAACAAATGATATTTTTTAACAGTTTAATAAATAATTGACAATATGTAAGAAAAACAATTTATCCTATATTACTAACATAATTTATATAAAGAAAACAGTTGTTAAATGTAAAAACTGGAAATGTAAATAGTTAAATAAAATGGTTGTTCTTTTTTTTCAACAGGAATTATAATATGGAAAGCTGTAAAACAATAAATTGAAAGTAAATGCTGTAAAACTGTAAAGACTGAAATTTAAATAAAAGAAATTTGAAAAGTTCAGTTTATATATATGACACCAGCCTCAAGTATAAATGCTTGATACAAAAAGTCTCGCTCTGCTGGAAATCATCGGGGCTACAAGTCATACTATCGCTACAGGTCAAAATCCTAATACAGGTTAATCTACTAATACATGCATATACACTACTCACTAGGTTATACTATGCTGCCTCTATATACATCTGTACCCTGGAGTTACTATCTCAATTGTCACTATATCAGAACCCAGGCGGAATATGCCTAAGCTCATCCCTAAGTGCCTGGACCAAAGTCTGTGCCAAGCGAAATATCCGATAGAACTCTGCAAAAGAAGGAGGTCCATCATAGGTTAAATCATCAAGCTCCCAAGTGGCACTCATCAAAACTGACTGCAATCGCTATCTCATATAGTAATCTGGCTGTAGGGCCGCTAATGGTCCTCTGTCCCTCTGATCAAACAGATGCATAATCTCTCGACACTGTGCCTGCCAATACTACACATCATTCCTCATAACTCTATACTCATCGTATGGTACCCTATACGGCTGAGCAACCTGACCTACTGACTCATGTGAAGGAACCCTCGGAATACCTGCACCCTGTTGTGGTAAACCTAACTGTAGATCCATATTATGCTCTCCCATCCCCCCGACTGGAATCATCTGAACTATGTCCAGCTCTAGGGCATGCACTGGTATAGGAGGTAACAATGGTGGTGGTGGTAACTCCTGCTCAATACCCGGTATAAACTGATGCTCAACTGGTAAAGGAACCATCAGCTCGAAGAAATTAAATGGATCAAACATCTCTATTGGGTCATGAACTATCCCCTGAACTTGTGGTACCGGCTCCTGTGGCAATGGTGGTGGAGGTGGTAGAGGAGGAAACATATACTCAGATACTGGAGGGGTGTTGCTGGCCCAGTGACTGTCCTCTCGAAAGATGCAGAATAACCAGAAGATGCCATCTGATAATATACCAAAGAAAAGAAAAGGTCACCAGACAATCTTAAGATTTATATTTCCCTATTCTAACCTGACCTAAATCCTAACAGTGTCTCCCTATTTACTATTCCTATCCTATGTGATCTCCCTATCTTATCTTAATCCTAATGTTCTTGTTTTCAGGGACCAAACTTACAGCTCTGATACCAAACTGTAACGCCCTCCAAACCCGGGGTATAAGTCTGGGGGTTACGAGCTAATCACCAAACATGTACAATCTTATTAATAAATAATAAAGAAATAAAAGTAAACTCCTTTAATACTAACCATGACCTTTTTAGGTTGAAGTATGAAAACAAGAATCACTAACTACTTTTATTACAAACCGACCTTTAAAATCTCACAAACTCTCTTTATTACAAACCATTGTCTAATTCATTTTAAACTAAGTTCATCTTTTATTCAAACAGACACACTGTCTATCAATATTCCACCTGCTCGGGTAACTCAATGCTTTCTTCCTGGATTGAGATCAACACCTTGGGTATGAGAGGATCCGGAGGCTTGACCCGGTTCTTTACCACTCATGTCCTGATGGGTTTCATATTCCTTCTTAACTGAAAACAATAAGGTGAATAACAACAAAAGGGGTGAGCCAAAAATTGCTCAACAAGTCCAAAACATATAAATAGTGTTAAATCAATTTAAATGAATCTGTAACCCAGGTATATCTGCAAAGATATAACCTCACAAGAATAGAAAGAAGGTCATTGCTGGTGAATACAAACGAACTAAAGTGCAGATCAGCCCTGCTGATCAACCAGGATACAGTGCAACTCTATATCTTACTATATAGATCCCGTCAGGCACCCAAGCACTACGGCCCATCTCAAGGATCCAATTATGTCCCGGTCCTTAGGATTAAGTAGACTTAATCCCAAAAGTAGTGTTATCCAGTCCCTGGAATAGCAACCGGAACAAATCGGTATGCTTTGATATATTCTAATCACCAGAATATATCAATAATTGTGAGTAACAATTGGAATATGAATAATAAATTCAAATGAAGAAAATAATTCAAGAATCGAACTGAAATATGAATAAAGGAATTAAAGGAGTACAAACGTAATAAGAATTCGAAATGAATATTACTATTCTGAAAGTAGAATAGGGGAAAAAACTTGCCTTCTGCGCGACTTACTGCAATTAAATCACTTTCGTCTATCACCTACTCGACCTGTCTTGCTAGCTTAGCTTCTGTTAGCAAAATAGACTGGTTAAGTCATTTTGTACTTCAGTTGTATCTTGAATCGACTTCATTTCGTTCTTATTATGTACCCATACACTTATGACCGACTCGTACATTACATATAAGCAAGTAAGACTCGATTAACCACATAATACACATAAGCACATATGCACATAATCATTTTTATAGTTAAAATAATTTTTAGAATCAAAATCGACTCGCTGATTGCTCCGTTGATCACCTTCTACTTCGTTTCCCATTTTTCCGGAATTTTTCGGATTCGTCTCGACACGTATTTTGACTGATAATCAAGAAATCAATAAAGTCAACTAATTTCTAGAAGAAAATAGGTCTTTATATTATTTTTAATGAAAAGAATTCATTTTTCTGAGTAAAATGGCTTTCGTTTTGCTCAAATCGGACTAACGGTCTAATTACTATTAATTAAACATTGTTAATCCAATTTATTATTTAATATAAATAATTATAGCTAATTTGTAAATCCTAAAATAATTTTTAAATAATTATTTAAGAAAAATCAAAGTCAAAAATAATGTTTTTATAATTTTTGGAGTTAAAATGAATAAGTTATGGTTTATTGAAAATTATGTGATTAATTATCGAAATAGTTAATCACTTTTACATATTTAATAAATAAATAACTAATAAATAATTAATAAATAAATATTTAATAATTTAAAATAATTAATCCCTAATTATTAGGATTAATCACAATTTATTACAAATATTTACCACTTATCATTATTTATTCGATTAGATCAATTATTTACAAATAAATAATTGATACAATCAACTCATATGATAACTATCGAATAAATAAACTATTATTCGAATCAGAATTCAATTCAACGATCCGCTACTCGTATTTATACGAGTTATTTCTCATATAATTATCGAAACATTACTGTTATTATTACACGTTACGATTTAAATCAATTATCTGTATTTAATTATTTATTACGAATCATTATTACTATATTATATGAATAATTAACTATCGTTAGAATTATAATAACCGAACTTATCGATTATTTACCCGTATAATTACGAGTTATCCGTTTTATTCCCTTATTTATCGAATCGTTTCTCATAATATTCGATAATAATTTTTAATCTTTAACTACTAATTAATTACTTAATTATCAATAAATAAATAGATAAATGATTAAATAAATAATTAAATACTTAATTAAATCACTAAATTCGAATTTATAAATTAAAAAAAATAATTTAGGAATTAATAATATTATTTTATAGTATTTAAAACTAATTTTTATCAGAATTAATTAAAAATAAGCTGACAAAAGTATATATTGTTGGATTTTGAACGCAGCGGGGTCATGGCAAAACACTTTTACACATACAAAATCCAAATAAAAGCATATAAATCGTGAATAAAAATTCGAAGGATCGAATCTAACCTTTAAAAATAATTCGGAGACAACGATCAGAGATCCTTAACAGATGTTCCTCAAGTGTAAAGCACTCCACCGGTATCCACCAAGAAAACGATGTTAAGGAGGAGGAAGGAGGTGGAGAGAATTGGGTTTTCCAAACTTTTTGGGTTTTCGGGTTTGATGTGGGTTAAAATAAAATAGGGTCTATAATAGTGTATTTATAGGCAAAATTTTCAGCTGAAATTTTCCCATAAATAATATTATTATTATCCCATTTATTATTCTCATTAATAATTAAAATACCTTTTAATTATTAATCTTTTTTCTAAACACTTTAGAAATAATTCCCTCTCTTGATTTAATTTCTAAAAATTAAATCCTTTAATTAATAATATTAAGAACTTTTATTAATTAATTTATAATCAATTAAATCTCATTTAATCAATTATTAAATTTGCCAATTAATTATTTATTTCACAAATAAATAATTATTAGCCATTATTAATTAAATCCTCCACCATTAAATCATTCTCTTTTTATGGTGTGACCCTGTAGGTTCAATATTAAGCCGGTAGTAGAAATAAATAATAATAAAACTATTTTATCATTATTTATATAAATTCTCTAATTTATTAAATATGATTAATTAATTAATCACATTTATTCTACATCGTGAGTGATGCTTCTCAACATATCGCGACTATCCGGATAATATGAATTCACTGCTTAGAATACCAAGAACCTGTCAGTGAATAGTTACCGTACAATAAACTCCTTCTACCCTACAATATCCCGATTAAATATAAGGCATGGATCTCGTGTCAAGCATATCTAATTCAATCACTTGCTTACCATTTACTATGCGTAGTTCTATGCAAATTAGAAACTCCTTTCTAATTTCATTCACTCTGGCCAGAAATTCCTGAACTAGCATAAGTGGATCAGCCTTGAACATTCGCTTCCTTCACTGGAAGGGGTTGATCCTTTATTGATCATACACTATCTTCGTGTACAAATTCCTATACCCAGAAGAGCCCTAATAATTGTCCCTGGAGACTAAGAACTAAACCAAAGCATAGTTCAGTGTACACAAGATGACTATGATGACCTCAAGTCTAAGGATACTTGTACACGTGAGTGAACTCCATCAGTTGTTCAGCTGTGCGAGTCATGTTCAGTGAACTTATTCCATAATAAGCACCTACATACTAGCTATAGTGTCACCACACAAATGTCTATGAGAACAGACATCCTTCATAATGAAGCAAGCATAGTATGTACCGATCTTTGCGGATTATTAATTACCAGTTAGTAATCCTATGACCAGGAACTATTTAAGTTTAGAGTTATCATCTTTTTAGGTCTAACTATTATGATCTCATCATAAACCATAAAAAGCTTTACTCTAAACTATGGTATATCTTATTTAGCACTTAAATAGATAAAGCCCGTAATAAAAAACAAAACAAGTCTATATTAATATCAATGAAATCAAAACAGATTACATAAAAGTTATTCCTAAATCCTAATACATGATTGGACTTATGACATATTCCTTTCAATCTCCCACTTGTACTAAAGCCAATCACTCTGGTATCTAATACCCATCTTGTCTTTATGACGATCAAAGTGACTTCAGAAAGTAGCTTTGTGAGTGGGTCTGCTATGTTGTTATGTGTGTCAACTCTATTTCAATACAATACAAGAAATGTTACCGCGCTCCCAGTAACCCTTTTGTAGACGCATGGTTCATCTTCGTTTTTGATAAATTCAAACTTTTTGATTGTCTCATCAAAACGAATGTTCCATCTTTCGAGAATCTTGCTTTAAACCATATATGGTTCGCAGTATCTTACACACTAGGTTTTCATTTCTCTTGGAAAGAAAACCATCTGGCTATTTTCCAGATCTCATAGTCGTAGTAAGCAGCAATCGCAAGCAAAATCCGAACTGATTATAACAGGGCTATAGGTAAAAGGTTTCATCAAATTCAATACATTGCCTTTGTTAGAATCCTTTTGCCACAAGCCTGGCCTTAAAGGTCTCCACCTGGCCATCTGCTCTAATCATTCTTTCGTATACCGTATACATAGATTCCATTCCGGATTTCATGGCACTTTTCCATTTCTCTGAGTCAACACTACTCATAGGTCACAGGGTCGTCATCATCAATGATCGACAACTCATTGTCATTCTCAATGACAAGGCCATATTACCTCTCAGGTTGGCGAGACACTCTCCCTGACCTATGAATGGGCTGTTCCACAAAAGGTTGTTCAGTCAGAACAGGTGTTTCCACTTGATCCGTAGTAGTTTGTGCTTCTTGAACTTCATCAAGTTCAATTTTGCTCCCACTGTTTCCTTCAAGGATAAACTCCTTTTCCAAGAAGGTAGCATGTCTAGAGACAAACACCCGATGATCGGTGTAAAAGTAATACCCTAAAGTCTCTTTAGGATATCCCACAAAACTACATTTTACGGATCGATATTCCAGCTTATCTGGGTCAACTTTCTTGACATAAGCTAGACATCCCTAAATCATAACGTGTTTAAGACTCGGTTTCCTTACTTTCCATATCTCATACGGAGTTTGAGGAACAAATTTGGAAGGCACCTTATTCAGTAAATATGCTGAGGTTTCCAATGCATAACCCCATAGGAATACTGGAAGATTTGCATAGCTCATCATGGACCGAACTATGTCTAACAAAGTTCGATTTCTCCTTTCAGATACCAATCTGGAGGAGTCCACTGGGAGACTATACCATTTATTTTGAGATAATCTAGAAACACTCCATTAAAGTATTCACCACCTCGATCTGATCGAAGAGTTATAATACTATGTTTGGTTGTTTCTCCACTTCATACTTATATTCTTTGAACTTTTCAAAGGCCTCAGACTTGTGTTTCATCAAACACATATCCGAATCCAGATCTATCATCTATGAAAGTAATAAAGTATGAAAATCCACCCATGGCTTGTGTAGACATTGGTCCACATACATCTGTGTGTACCATTCCTAGCAAATTTGCAGCCCTCTCTCCATGTCTACTAAATGGAGACTGCAATGCCACTATAAATTGAGATTTTCATCATCCCTTTTCTTTTATTAGTTTGTTCAATCTGAAGTAAATTATGTCACATATATACAGACCATTATTTAAAGTACCACGTCCATAAAGAATATTATCTCTAAGAATAGAACATTCATTATTCTCAATAATAAATGAAAATCCATCCAAGTCTAACATGGGACTAATATTCCTCACAATCGAGGGAATAAAATAACAATTATTTCAAACAATAGTCTTGCCCGTAGGCCTATATAAATGAAATGATTCTACATCTTCAGCAGCAACTCTTGCTCCATTTCCCATCAGTAGAATCACCTCCTCTTCCTCAAGAGTCCTACTTCTCCTTGGTCCCTGCAACAATTGCAGATATGAGAACCACAGGCGGTATCTAATACCCAAGTAGAAATTTGATTTAATGACATATTCACTTCTATCATGAACATACCTGAATCAGAAGCGGTAGTCTCACAACCCTTCTTCTTCTTCAATTCTGTAAGGTAAACCTTGCAGTTCCTCTTCCAGTGCCCCACCTTGTTACAGTGAAAGCAAACAACTTTGCTCTTGGGGTCTTCAGCTTTTGGTGGAACCGGCATTTTCTCACCTACTTTCTTCTTCTTGGAAGAGTTCCTCTTCCTTTTCTTAGGATTGGAACCTTCACCAATTAGAAGAACAGAACTCTTCTTAGGCGAAAAATTCGATTCCGCAGTCTTCAACATGTTGTGGAGTTCAGGCAGGCTGACATCCAACTTATTCATGTGAAAGTTCACAACAAACTCCGAGAATGAACTCGGAAGCGATTGCAAGACCAATTCTTGGCTCAGCTCCCCATCCATGGCAAAACCAAGTTGTCCAAGATGTTCAATCAAATTGATCATCTTAAGTACATGGTCATTCACAGATGATCCCTCAGACATCCTACACCCGAACAGCTCCTTCGATATCTCATATCGAGCTGTCCTCCCCTCCACATCATACAACTCTTGTAGATGCATGAGGATAGTATGAGCATCCATATGCTCATGTTTCTTCTGTAGCTCAATGTTCATGGAAGCTAGCATGATGCATTGAGCAACATTTGCATCATCTATCCACTTACGATACACAACATGTTCATCATTATGTGCATCACTAGCAGGTTCAGTAGGCTTAGGTGAGTCAATCACGTATTCCAGCTTCTCAATCCTGAGAACAATTCTCAAGTTTCGAAGCCAGTCAGCATAATTAGGACCATTCAATTTGTGAGCATCTAGTATGCTCCTGAGTGATAGTGCATAAGACATAATGTATATTGTAAATCTGTAAATGATAAACACATAACAACACTTAGCAAATATTCGATTTCATTTTAAAATACTATATGAATCGGGTCTTTATTCATAAGTGGCTCCCACTAGTTTTCCTAATTTATTCAACCCCCTACGTGAAAAATTAAGCATTCATAATGCTAGTGGGAATAGGGATCCTACATTCCATTACACAACCCCAGCTGTGGCACGAAACGCCATGTAATGTTCAATAGGCAGACAACTCTTGTCAATTACATCTAATGTTATTCCCTAATCAAACTTTAGCCTCTTGAATAATTGAGTCACGGTTGTGGCACGACAAACTCAATATTCTAAGTCAAGTCTAACCCAACATTCCGTACAATTGAATCAGTCCCCAAAGGCCCACGGCTGTGGCACGTAACGACCTTTAGATTCTTATTCAATGTATACATCTCTATGTAATAGACAAGTATTTCTTATTTCTAAATCAAAGCCCTTGGCTGTGGCATGAAACGACAATGATTCAAAAATAAGAACTACTTTCTATCATGTTGGAAGGCTATGACCGACACAAGCCCGTTGTATCATTGTCCAATTACTACTTGATATTATTTAATTTTAGAGGGATTATATTACATTACAATCATAATCATATTATAAAGAAATTCTTCCTTTTAAATTAAATATTTCAAATCAATAATCAATAATCAGATGATTCCCAGATCGGGTGGAGCATTGTCAAGAGGCGTCACTTAATAACCCTTTCTTACAGATAGAAATCTGTTGTTGACAGAATCATCCTTTCTCTCATATCAAAAATTCATATTCAATTACGTGTTTCATAAACACAAGAATCTCATGATTGTATTCATAATATTATTATTAAGGTTATGAAACAATTTCACTATACTAGGTTGTCTAACAAACGCCTTATGTTTATTTAAGTTCACCTAAATCTATCATCGCATGATAAACAAAGCATATATCATATATATATAAACATGAATAAACATCAAGGTAGGCATGTTATATCATCTAGCACATTAGTCTAAGCATTATACATCTCTATGTATCACATGAAGCATTTAAAAGCAATTAAAACAGTCAAAAACATCTTTAAAACACTTCATGGAAATATAAATAGTTCAAAACTTTTATATAAACTAAAATTGATCACTCGATTAGATCCGTCTCGGAAAAACGAATTCAACGGTATATTGCACGCCCAAAACGGAGTTACGAAACTCCCAGAAAATCAATTTTAAAATCAACAGACGGGCTGTAACGCATTATAGGAATGCGTTACAAGCCCTGTAACGCATTCCGGTGATGCGTTACACCCCTTTTAAGCCATTAAAGGGTGTAAGGCATTCCTTGAATGCGCCACAGGTGTGTAACGCATTTCCAGAATGCGTTACACCCCTATTTTTTTTTCAGCAGCCGCCGCCGCCCTTTCTCGAATTTCGTGCAAGTCAGACCTGACAGCCTGACATTCTCGATCTTTCTGTGTAGCAGCAGACAAACAGAAGTGCAGTACAAACATAGCAGATGTATATAAACATATATATATATATATATATATATACTATATATACATATATTTACTTATTTATTTACGAATTTAATTGTAAGAACTTCAAAAATTCATAATAAAAAATCTATACATCCTAAAAATATGAAAAAAATATCCAGACGATCTACAACACTAGTAGAACCCAGATCAACATTCAAAATTATTCTGAGAAACGATTTCTCATCAAACAAAATTAATCCATGATATAACTTGTAAAAATCATAATTAATTCATACAAGCACAAAAAATTCTGAAATTTTTACCACAGATCTATATGCATACAACCTATGCTCTGATACCACTGTTGGATTTTTAGCGCAGCGGGGTCATGGAAAAACACTTTTACACATACAAAAGCCAAATAAAAGCATATAAATCGCGAATAAAAATTCGAGGGATAGAATCTAACCTTTAAAAATAATTAAAATACCTTTTAATTATTAATCTTTTTTCTAAACACTTTAGAAATAATTCTCTCTCTTGATTTAATTTCCAAAAATTAAATCTTTTAATTAATAATATTAAGAACTTTTCTTAATTAATTTCTAATCAATTAAATATCATTTAATCAATTATTAAATTTTCCAATTAATTATTTATTTCACAAATAAATAATTATTAGCCATTATTAATTAATTCCTCCACCATTAAATCATTCTCTTTTTATGGTGTGACCATGTAGGTTCAATATTAAGCTGGTAGTAGAAATAAATAATAATAAAACTATTTTATCATTATTTATATAAATTCTCTAATTTATTAAATATGATTAATTAATTAATCACATTTATTCTACATCGTGAGTGATGCTTCTCAACATATCACGACTATCCGGATAATATGAATTCACTGCTTAGAATACCAAGAACCTGTCAGTGAATAATTACTGTACAATAAACTCCTTCTACCCTACAATGTCACGATTAAATACAAGGCATGGATCTCGTGTCAAGCCTATCTAATTTAATCACTTGCTTACCATTTACTATGCGTAGTTCTATGCAAATTAGAAACTCCTTTCTAATTTCATTCACTCTGGCCAGAGATTCCTGAACTATCATAAGTGGATCAGCCTTGAACATTTGCTTCCTTCACTGGAAGGGGTAGATCCTTTATTGATCATACACTATCTTCGTGTACAAATTCCTATACCCAGAAGAGCCCTAATAATTGTCCCTGGAGACTAAGAACTAAACCAAAGCATAGTTCAGTGTACACAAGATGACTATGATGACCTCAAGTCTAAGGATACTTGTACAACTATCACTCTGCGAACAACCGCTGACACGTGACTGAACTCCATCAGTTGTTCAGCTGTGCGAGTCATGTTCAGTAAACTTATTCCATAATAAGCACCTACATACTAGCTATAGTGTCACCACACAAATGTCTATGAGAACAGACATCCTTCATAATGAAGCAAGCATAGTATGTACCGATCTTTGCGGATTATTAATTACCAGTTAGTAATCCTATAACCAGGAACTATTTATGTTTAGAGTTATCATCTTTTTAGGTCTCACTATTATGATCTCATCATAATCCATAAAAAGCTTTACTCTAAACTATGGTATATCTTATTTAAACACTTAAACAGATAAAGCCCGTAATAAAAAACAAAACAAGTCTATATTAATATCAATGAAATCAAAACAGATTACATAAAAGTTATTCCTAAATCCTAATACATGATTGGACTTAGGACATATTCCTTTCATATATAAGCTGACAGAATCTAGCAGTGGTAGGTTGGGGTTCATCAGTACAACAAAAAGTATATATAAGCTTACAGAATCTAGCAAAGTATACTACATTCATATCCTCTATCATCCTATCATCTATGAAATCTAGCACAACACTTACAAAATCAAAGTGAGTTTGATGAATAAGAGCATACCCGATTGGCTGACTCATGATTGGAATAACATCAAAGTTGGAGCATTTATTGACGAATGCCTTAGTGATGCAATCAAAGAAAAAGCTCCATTCTTTCCTTATATTTGCTCTTTTCAGTTTTCCAAGCTTTCCCAAACTTTTCTCATAACCCAAACTGGCCATAAGCTGTTGTAGAACAGGGTCCTCCACTGTTGAGAATATACAGCCTTCTGGTAAGTGGAGATGTAATGCCCTCCAAACCCGGGGTATAAGTCTGGGGGTTACGAGCTAATCACCAAACCTGTACAATCTTATTAATAAATAATAAAAAAATGAAAGTAAACCCCTTTAATACTAACCAGGACCTTTTTAGGTTGAAGTATGAAAACAAGAACCACTAACTACTTTTATTACAAACCAACCTTTAAAATCTCACAAACTCTCTTTATTACAAACCATTGTCTAATTCATTTTAAACTAAGTTCATCTTTTATTCAAACACACACACTATCTATCAATATTCCACCTGCTCGGGTAACTCAAACCTTTCTTCCTGGATTGGGATCAACATCTTGGGTATGAGAGGATCCAGAGGCTTGACCCGCTTCTTTACCACTCGTGTCCTGATGGGTTTCATATTCCTTTTTAACTGAAAACAATAAGGTAAATAAAAACAAAAGGGGTGAGCCAAAAAATTGCTCAACAAGTCCACAACATATAAATAGTGTTAAATCAATTTAAATGAATCTGTAACCCAGGTATATCTGCAAAGATATAACCTCACAAGAATAGAAAGAAAGCCATTGCTGACGAATACAAATGAACTAAACTGGACTCAAGTTCGCAGCTATACCCTGCTGATCAGCCATGATACAGTGCATATCTATATCTTACTATATAGATCCCGTCGGGCACCCAGGTACTACGTCCCATCTCAACGATCCGGTTATGTCCCGGTCCTTAGGATTAAGTAGACTTAATCCTAAAAGTAGTATTATCCAGTCCCCGGAATAGCAACCGGAACAAATCAGTATGCTTTGATATATTCTAATCACCAGAATATATCAATAATTGTGAGTGACAATTGGAATATGAATAATGAATTCAAATGAAGAGAATAATTCAAGAATCGAACTGAAATATGAATAAAGGAATTAAAGGAGTACAAACGTAATAAGAATTCGAAATGAATATTACTATTCTGAAAGTAGAATAGGGGAAAAAACTTGCCTTCTGCGCGACTTACTGTAATTAAATCACTTTCGTCTATCACCTACTCGACCTGCCTTGCTGGCTTAGCTTCTGTTAGCAAAATAGACTGGTTAAGTCATTTTGTACTTCAGTTGTATCTTGAATCGACTTTATTTCATTCCTATTATCTACCCATACCCTTATGACTGACTCGTATATTATATATAAGCAAGTAAGACTCGATTAACCATATAATACACATAAGCACATATGCACATAATCATTTTTATAGTTAAAATAATTTTTAAAATCAAAATCGACTCGCTGATTGCTTCATTGATCACCTTTTGCTTCGTTTCCCATTTTTCCAGAATTTTTCGGATTCGTCTCGGCACGTATTTCGACTGATAATCAAGAAATCAATAAAGTCAACTAATTTCTAGAAGAAATTCGGTCTTTATATTATTTTTAATGAAAAGAATTCATTTTTCTGAGTAAAATGGCTTTCGTTTCGCTCAAATCGGACTAACGGTCTAATTACTATTAATTAAACACTGGTAATCCAATTTATTATTTAATATAAATAATTATTGCTAATTTTTAAATCCTAAAATAATTTTTAAATAATTATTTAAGAAAAATCAAAGTCAAAAATAATTTTTTTATAATTTTTGGAGTTAAAATGAATAAGTTATGGTTTATTGAAAATTATGTGATTAATTATCGAAATAGTTAATCACTTTTACATATTTAATAAATAAATAACTAATAAATAATTAATAAATAAACATTTAATAATTTAAAATAATTAATCCCTAATTATTAGGATTAATCACAATTTATTATAAATATTTACAACTTATCATTATTTATTCGATTAGATCGATTATTTACAAATAAATAATTGATACAATCAACTGATATGATAACTATCGAATAAATAAACTATTATCCGAATCAGAATTCAATTCAACGATCCGCTACTCGTATTTATACGAGTTATTTCTCATATAATTATAGAAACATTACTGTTATTATTACACGTTACGATTTAAATCAATTATCTGTATTTAATTATTTATTACGAATCATTATTACTATATTATATGAATAATTAACTATCGTTCGAATTATAATAACCGAACTTATCGTTTATTTACCCGTATAATTACGAGTTATCCGTTTTATTCCCTTATTTATCGAATCGTTTCTCATAATATTCGATAATAATTTTTAATCTATAACTACTAATTAATTACTTAATTATCAATAAATAAATAGATAAATGATTAAATAAATAATTAAATACTTAATTAAATCACTAAATTCGAATTTATAAATTAAGAAAATAATTTAGGAATTAATAATATTATTTTACAGTATTTAAACCTAATTTTTAATTGATTTTCAGAATTAATTAAAAATAAGCTGACAAAAAGTATATATAAGCTGACAGAATCTAGCAGTGGTAGGTTGAGGTTCATCAGTACAACAAAAAGTATATATAAGCTGACATAATCTAGCAAAGTATACAACATTTCTATCCTCTGTCATCCTATCCTCTATGAAATCTAGCACAACACTTGCAAAATCAAAGTGAGTTTGATGAATAAGAGCATACCCGATTGGATGACTCATGATTGGAATAACATCAAAGTTGAAGCATTTATTGGCGAATGCCTTAGTGATGCAATCAAAGAAAAAGCTCCATTCTTTCCTTATATTTGCTCTTTTCAGTTGTCCAAGCTTTCCCAAACTTTTCTCATAACCCAAACTGGCCATAAGCTGTTGTAGAACAGGGTCCTCCACTGTTGAGAATGTACAGCCTTCTGGTAAGTGGAGATGTAACGCCCTCCAAACCCGGGGTATAAGTCTGGGGGTTATGAGCTAATCACCAAACCTGTACAATCTTATTAATAAATAATAAAAAAATGAAAGTAAACCCCTTTAATACTAACCAGGACCTTTTTAGGTTGAAGTATGAAAACAAGAACCACTAACTACTTTTATTACAAACCAACCTTTACAATCTCACAAACTCTCTTTATTACAAACCATTGTCTAATTCATTTTAAACTAAGTTCATCTTTTATTCAAACACACACACTATCTATCAATATTCCACCTGCTCGGGTAACTCAAACCTTTCTTCCTGGATTGGGATCAACACCTTGGGTATGAGAGGATCCTGAGGATTGACGCTTCTTTACCACTAATGTCCTGATGGGTTTCATATTCCTTTTTAACTGAAAACAATAAGGTAAATAACAACGAAAGGGGTGAGCCAAAAATTGCTCAACAAGTCCACAACATATAAATAGTGTTAAATCAATTTAAATGAATCTGTAACCCAGGTATATCTGCAAAGATATAACCACACAAGAATAGAAAGAAAGCCATTGCTGACGAATTCAAACGAACTAAACTGGACTCAAGTTCGCAGCTATACCCTGCTGATCAGCCATGATACAGTGCAGATCTATATCTTACTATATAGATCCCGTCGGGCACCCAGGTACTACGTCTCATCTCAACGATCCGGTTATGTCCCGGTCCTTAGGATTAAGTAGACTTAATCCTAAAAGTAGTATTATCCAATCCCCGGAATAGCAACCGGAACAAATCAGTATGCTTTGATATATTCTAATCACTAGAATATATCAATAATTGTGAGTAACAATTGGAATATGAATAATGAATTCAAATGAAGAGAATAATTCAAGAATCGAACTGAAATATGAATAAAGGAATTAAAGGAGTACAAACGTAATAAGAATTCGAAATGAATCATACTATTCTGAAAGTAGAATAGGGGAAAAAACTTGCCTTCTGCGTGACTTACTGCAATTAAATCACTTTCGTCTATCACCTACTCGACCTGCCTTGCTGGCTTAGCTTCTGTTAGCAAAATAGACCGGTTAAGTCATTTTGTACTTCAGTTGCATCTTAAATCGACTTCATTTCATTCCTATTATCTACCCATACGCTTATGACCGACTTGTATATTACATATAAGCAAGTAAGACTCGATTAACCACATAATACACATAAGCGCATAAGCATATAATCATTTTTATAGTTAAAATAATTTTTGGAAACAAAATAAACTCGTTGATTGCTCCGTTGATCACCTTCTGCTTCATTTCCCAATTTTTTAGAATTTTTCGGATGCGTCTCGGCACGTATTTGGACTGATAATCAAGCAATCAATAAGGTCAACTAATTTCAAGAAGAAATTAGGTCTTTATATTATATTTAATGAAAAAAATTCATTTTTCTGAGTAAAATGGCTTTCATTTCGCTCAAATCGGACTAACGGTCTAATTACTATTAATTAAACACTGTTAATACAATTTATAATTTAATATAAATAATTATTGCTAATTTTTAATTCCTAAAATAATTTTTAAATAATTATTTAAGGAAAATCAAAGTCAAAAATAATTTTTTTATAATTTTTGGAGTTAAAATGAATAAGTTATGGTTTATTGAAAATTATGTGATTAATTATCGAAATAGTTAATCACTTTTACATATTTAATAAATAAATAACTAATAAATAATTAATAAATAAACATTTAATAATTTAAATTAATTAATCCCTAATTATTAGGATTAATCACAATTTATTATAAATATTTACAACTTATCATTATTTATTCGATTAGATCGATTATTTACAAATAAATAATTGATACAATCAACTGATATGATAACTATCGAATAAATAAACTATTATCCGAATCAGAATTCAATTCAACGATCCGCTACTCGTATTTATACGAGTTATTTCTCATATAATTATCGAAACATTACTGTTATTATTACACGTTACGATTTAAATCAATTATCTGTATTTAATTATTTATTACGAATCATTATTACTATATTATATGAATAATTAACTATCGTTCGAATTATAATAACCGAACTTATCGTTTATTTACCCGTATAATTACGAGTTATCCGTTTTATTCCCTTATTTATCGAATCGTTTCTCATAATATTCGATAATAATTTTTAATCTTTAACTACTAATTAATTACTTAATTATCAATAAATAAATAGATAAATGATTAAATAAATAATTAAATACTTAATTAAATCACTAAATTCGAATTTATAAATTAAGAAAATAATTTAGGAATTAATAATATTATTTTACAGTATTTAAACCTAATTTTTAATTGATTTTCAGAATTAATTAAAAATAAGCTGACAAAAAGTATATATAAGCTGACAGAATCTAGCAGTGGTAGGTTGGGGTTCATCAGTACAACAAAAAGTATATATAAGCTGACAGAATCTAGCAAAGTATACAACATTTCTATCCTCTGTCATCCTATCCTCTATGAAATCTAGCACAACACTTGCAAAATCAAAGTGAGTTTGATGAATAAGAGCATACCCGATTGGATGACTCATGATTGGAATAACATCAAAGTTGAAGCATTTATTGGCGAATGCCTTAGTGATGCAATCAAAGAAAAAGCTCCATTCTTTCCTTATATTTGCTCTTTTCAGTTGTCCAAGCTTTCCCAAACTTTTCTCATAACCCAAACTGGCCATAAGCTGTTGTAGAACAGGGTCCTCCACTGTTGAGAATGTACAGCCTTCTGGTAAGTGGAGATGTAACGCCCTCCAAACCCGGGGTATAAGTCTGGGGGTTATGAGCTAATCACCAAACCTGTACAATCTTATTAATAAATAATAAAAAAATGAAAGTAAACCCCTTTAATACTAACCAGGACCTTTTTAGGTTGAAGTATGAAAACAAGAACCACTAACTACTTTTATTACAAACCAACCTTTACAATCTCACAAACTCTCTTTATTACAAACCATTGTCTAATTCATTTTAAACTAAGTTCATCTTTTATTCAAACACACACACTATCTATCAATATTCCACCTGCTCGGGTAACTCAAACCTTTCTTCCTGGATTGGGATCAACACCTTGGGTATGAGAGGATCCCGAGGATTGACCCGCTTCTTTACCACTAATGTCCTGATG
The DNA here is from genome assembly GCF_009905375.1 of Apium graveolens. Lineage (NCBI taxonomy): Eukaryota > Viridiplantae > Streptophyta > Magnoliopsida > Apiales > Apiaceae > Apium > Apium graveolens. Next base: position 191,021,823 of record NC_133657.1, read on the forward strand.
GGTTTCATATTCCTTTTTAACTGAAAACAATAAGGTAAATAACAACGAAAGGGGTGAGCCAAAAATTGCTCAACAAGTCCACAACATATAAATAGTGTTAAATCAATTTAAATGAATCTGTAACCCAGGTATATCTGCAAAGATATAACCACACAAGAATAGAAAGAAAGCCATTGCTGACGAATTCAAACGAACTAAACTGGACTCAAGTTCGCAGCTATACCCTGCTGATCAGCCATGATACAGTGCGGATCTATATCTTACTATATAGATCCCGTCGGGCACCCAGGTACTACGTCTCATCTCAACGATCCGGTTATGTCCCGGTCCTTAGGATTAAGTAGACTTAATCCTAAAAGTAGTATTATCCAATCCCCGGAATAGCAACCGGAACAAATCAGTATGCTTTGATATATTCTAATCACTATAATATATCAATAATTGTGAGTAACAATTGGAATATGAATAATGAATTCAAATGAAGAGAATAATTTAAGAATCGAACTGAAATATGAATAAAGGAATTAAAGGAGTACAAACGTAATAAGAATTCGAAATGAATCATACTATTCTGAAAGTAGAATAGGGGAAAAAACTTGCCTTCTGCGCGACTTACTGCAATTAAATCACTTTCGTCTATCACCTACTCGACCTGCCTTGCTGGCTTAGCTTCTGTTAGCAAAATAGACCGGTTAAGTCATTTTGTACTTCAGTTGCATCTTAAATCGACTTCATTTCATTCCTATTATCTACCCATACGCTTATGACCGACTTGTATATTACATATAAGCAAGTAAGACTCGATTAACCACATAATACACATAAGCGCATAAGCATATAATCATTTTTATAGTTAAAATAATTTTTGGAAACAAAATAAACTCGTTGATTGCTCCGTTGATCACCTTCTGCTTCATTTCCCAATTTTTTAGAATTTTTCGGATGCGTCTCGGCACGTATTTGGACTGATAATCAAGCAATCAATAAGGTCAACTAATTTCAAGAAGAAATTAGGTCTTTATATTATATTTAATGAAAAAAATTCATTTTTCTGAGTAAAATGGCTTTCATTTCGCTCAAATCGGACTAACGGTCTAATTACTATTAATTAAACACTGTTAATACAATTTATAATTTAATATAAATAATTATTGCTAATTTTTAATTCCTAAAATAATTTTTAAATAATTATTTAAGGAAAATCAAAGTCAAAAATAATTTTTTTATAATTTTTGGAGTTAAAATGAATAAGTTATGGTTTATTGAAAATTATGTGATTAATTATCGAAATAGTTAATCACTTTTACATATTTAATAAATAAATAACTAATAAATAATTAATAAATAAACATTTAATAATTTAAATTAATTAATCCCTAATTATTAGGATTAATCACAATTTATTATAAATATTTACAACTTATCATTATTTATTCGATTAGATCGATTATTTACAAATAAATAATTGATACAATCAACTGATATGATAACTATCGAATAAATAAACTATTATCCGAATCAGAATTCAATTCAACGATCCGCTACTCGTATTTACGAGTTATTTCTCATATAATTATCGAAACATTACTGTTATTATTACACGTTACGATTTAAATCAATTATCTGTATTTAATTATTTATTACGAATCATTATTACTATATTATATGAATAATTAACTATCGTTCGAATTATAATAACCGAACTTATCGTTTATTTACCCGTATAATTACGAGTTATCCGTTTTATTCCCTTATTTATCGAATCGTTTCTCATAATATTCGATAATAATTTTTAATCTTTAACTACTAATTAATTACTTAATTATCAATAAATAAATAGATAAATGATTAAATAAATAATTAAATACTTAATTAAATCACTAAATTCGAATTTATAAATTAAGAAAATAATTTAGGAATTAATAATATTATTTTACAGTATTTAAACCTAATTTTTAATTGATTTTCAGAATTAATTAAAAATAAGCTGACAAAAAGTATATATAAGCTGACAGAATCTAGCAGTGGTAGGTTGGGGTTCATCAGTACAACAAAAAGTATATATAAGCTGACAGAATCTAGCAAAGTATACAACATTTCTATCCTCTGTCATCCTATCCTCTATGAAATCTAGCACAACACTTGCAAAATCAAAGTGAGTTTGATGAATAAGAGCATACCCGATTGGATGACTCATGATTGGAATAACATCAAAGTTGAAGCATTTATTGGCGAATGCCTTAGTGATGCAATCAAAGAAAAAGCTCCATTCTTTCCTTATATTTGCTCTTTTCAGTTGTCCAAGCTTTCCCAAACTTTTCTCATAACCCAAACTGGCCATAAGCTGTTGTAGAACAGGGTCCTCCACTGTTGAGAATGTACAGCCTTCTGGTAAGTGGAGATGTAACGCCCTCCAAACCCGGGGTATAAGTCTGGGGGTTATGAGCTAATCACCAAACCTGTACAATCTTATTAATAAATAATAAAAAAATGAAAGTAAACCCCTTTAATACTAACCAGGACCTTTTTAGGTTGAAGTATGAAAACAAGAACCACTAACTACTTTTATTACAAACCAACCTTTACAATCTCACAAACTCTCTTTATTACAAACCATTGTCTAATTCATTTTAAACTAAGTTCATCTTTTATTCAAACACACACACTATCTATCAATATTCCACCTGCTCGGGTAACTCAAACCTTTCTTCCTGGATTGGGATCAACACCTTGGGTATGAGAGGATCCTGAGGATTGACCCGCTTCTTTACCACTAATGTCCTGATGGGTTTCATATTCCTTTTTAACTGAAAACAATAAGGTAAATAACAACGAAAGGGGTGAGCCAAAAATTGCTCAACAAGTCCACAACATATAAATAGTGTTAAATCAATTTAAATGAATCTGTAACCCAGGTATATCTGCAAAGATATAACCACACAAGAATAGAAAGAAAGCCATTGCTGACGAATTCAAACGAACTAAACTGGACTCAAGTTCGCAGCTATACCCTGCTGATCAGCCATGATACAGTGCAGATCTATATCTTACTATATAGATCCCGTCGGGCACCCAGGTACTACGTCTCATCTCAACGATCCGGTTATGTCCCGGTCCTTAGGATTAAGTAGACTTAATCCTAAAAGTAGTATTATCCAATCCCCGGAATAGCAACCGGAACAAATCAGTATGCTTTGATATATTCTAATCACTAGAATATATCAATAATTGTGAGTAACAATTGGAATATGAATAATGAATTCAAATGAAGAGAATAATTCAAGAATCGAACTGAAATATGAATAAAGGAATTAAAGGAGTACAAACGTAATAAGAATTCGAAATGAATCATACTATTCTGAAAGTAGAATAGGGGAAAAAACTTGCCTTCTGCGCGACTTACTGCAATTAAATCACTTTCGTCTATCACCTACTCGACCTGCCTTGCTGGCTTAGCTTCTGTTAGCAAAATAGACCGGTTAAGTCATTTTGTACTTCAGTTGCATCTTAAATCGACTTCATTTCATTCCTATTATCTACCCATACGCTTATGACCGACTTGTATATTACATATAAGCAAGTAAGACTCGATTAACCACATAATACACATAAGCGCATAAGCATATAATCATTTTTATAGTTAAAATAATTTTTGGAAACAAAATAAACTCGTTGATTGCTCCGTTGATCACCTTCTGCTTCATTTCCCAATTTTTTAGAATTTTTCGGATGCGTCTCGGCACGTATTTGGACTGATAATCAAGCAATCAATAAGGTCAACTAATTTCAAGAAGAAATTAGGTCTTTATATTATATTTAATGAAAAAAATTCATTTTTCTGAGTAAAATGGCTTTCATTTCGCTCAAATCGGACTAACGGTCTAATTACTATTAATTAAACACTGTTAATACAATTTATAATTTAATATAAATAATTATTGCTAATTTTTAATTCCTAAAATAATTTTTAAATAATTATTTAAGGAAAATCAAAGTCAAAAATAATTTTTTTATAATTTTTGGAGTTAAAATGAATAAGTTATGGTTTATTGAAAATTTTGTGATTAATTATCGAAATAGTTAATCACTTTTAAATATAATATAAATAAATAACGAATAAATAATTAATAAATAATTATTTAATAATTTTAAATAATTAATCCCTAATTATTAGGATTAATCACAATTTATTACAAATATTTACCACTTATCATTATTTATTCGATTAGATCGATTATTTACAAATAAATAATTGATACAATCAACTGATAGAATAACTATCGAATAAATAAACTATTATCCGAATCAGAATTCAATTCAACGATCCGCTACTCGTATTTCTACGAGTTATTTCTCATATAATTATCGAAACATTACTATTATTGTTACACATTATGATTTAAATCAATTATCTGTATTTAATTATTTATTACGAATCATTATTACTATATTATATGAATAATTAACTATCGTTCTAATTATAATAACCGAACTTATCGATTATTTACCCGTATAATTACGAGTTATCCGTTTTATTCCCATATTTATCGAATCGTTTCTCATAATACTCGATAATAATTTTTAATCTTTAACTACTAATTAATTACTTAATTATCAATAAATAAATAGATAAATGATTAAATAAATAATTAAATACTTAATTAAATCACTAAATTCGAATTTATAAATTAAGAAAATAATTTAGGAATTAATAATATTATTTTACAGTATTTAAAACTAATTTTTAGTTGATTTTCAGAATTAATAAAAACTGATTTTGATTTTATAAAATATAAATAAATAATTAAAAAGTCAAAAACACAATTCAGAAAATGGATTTGGGTATCAGAGGATCAAACCCGGGTTTAAAAACCGGGTCAAACGGGTTGGGGATGAACATCCCGGTTCGGGATGAACTTGCCGGAATCAACCCAGAATCCGGCGAGTACCCGGACTCCGGCGATGCTCCGATATCGGCTAACCAGGTATCGTTTGACAGGGTTTTTGATGCCAAATCATTCCTTATCACTTCACCATTCTAATTCCAGGAACCAGAATTCCTAATAATCCCGGAATCAAATTCTCCGGCCAAATTTCCAGATTTTCCGATCAAAAGTCGAAATCACGAGTTTGTACATCAAAAATTACGTTCTATAGCTTAAAATAAAGCTTGAAACATACAAAATCAAACCCCTATATCACTATATACCTCAGATATCTGTATAATAAAAAATGATCAATTAAAAAAATACATAAACCCTAGATATCGATTTATCGATTCTAGCAATCGTCAGTCAAATTAATTAGCAAGAATCAATCATAAACAATCAAATAAAGCTATTCATAACATCAATTTCAACAAATAATCCCAGAATCAAAAAGTACCAATTCGGGTACAAACCCTAGAAATTAAAATCGAAAATTAACACACCAAAACATGTTTTTGATACCAGAAACCGAAAGAACAACTCGAGAGGATCGATTTGGATACTTACATCGATCGATTTGGTGCTCAGAAACGTTCAAAATCAGTGATTGATTCTCGACCCGAAATCCGACCCGACTTGTTCTTCAGAGAATTTCCAGAAAATTGCAGAATTTTTAATAATTAATTAATTTTAATTAATTGATAATTAAGCTATTTATAGTGTGAAAAATAATACTCGTAAATAAAATTAAGGGGCTAATTGTACATCTAATAAAAATATTTGGCCCTAATTTTTATAATATTTGGGTATTAAAATTTAATTTATAAATATTTTATATATACAATATATATGCCAAAATTTCCCAAAAATTGTGAATAATACAAAAATACAAAGAAATGGTATAAATAAAAGTCCTATAATTTTATAAAAATAAAAATGTGATTTTTGTGGGGTTTTTAACACCCAATGGGCCCAAAAATGTCATTTTTCGTAAAACCAGGAAAATTTATAAAATATCTAGATGTTCAGAATAATGCGATTGTAAAAGCCGTTTGATGAAAAATAAGGCCCGTTATTATATTTTAAAAACTGGTTTTAAAACCATTGTTTGGGTCATAAAACGTTTGAAATGAAAGATATGAATGTGAAATAAAATATCTGAAAAATACCTTAAAAATACAGAAATGACACGGGATACACGTTACACATAACCATTAGGGTTTAACAGATAATCACACATAAATGACATACTAATACACATATTTTATTATAAATATGATATAATACAACGTAAATTTCCCGGTCGTTACAGGAGAGCTTTGCGAACTGCCCCAGGAGTAAGTACATGTTCAACATTATTTACTTCAAATACGATGCTTGGAGTACCAGTAGCACCACCATCATCAAAAATCCCAGTCCGCCAAAATGTCAATACTTGTTGGGTTGAAATGGTTTGAGGTTGGGTAAAAGCATACCCAATCTCACTATTTGCTAAGAAATCTTGCACAAAGTGCAAATCTGATAGAGCTTCAGCCTTGTTCAAGATTGCAGCATAGTTATTTGGTACAAACTTGGCTCCATCAACAATTAAATCCTTGGGCGCCATCAGAAATAAGTGAGAAACTTGTTTTCCTGAAAGGTGTTTGTTGAAATGTCTGTATAGTGAACCGTCAGAAAATGTGAGAGAATAAGAAAAGAGAGAGAGTGAAATAGAATAAAAATATGAATAAAAGATTTGAAAATCTTTTATCTCTTTTACTTAGACAACCCACGTTATAGCAGTAAATGAGGAGTGGAACAGACCTTTACACCTGTCAAACATGCAGCAGTTAAGGCAAAAGTTAATGGGCACGGTAAATAAGCAATTATGACTTTGCACGTTCAGTTTTAAAAAAACTGTTCCCACTAAACAAATGATTGGTACGGCTTTATCTCACATAAACCAATATTCTGAAAAAAAAATATGACCATTGAGGTAATGACCAAAAATAAACCAAGTAAATAAATACTGCCACGTCAGCATCAGAACTTAATTATTATCAGAATTTAAAAGTTATCAGATATGGCTTCTTAACTCGAAAAGTGAATGTTTTTCTTCCTGTAATTCTTCACACAAATACTGATATGGGTACATCAAAACTTAATCATCAGAACTTCTATCAGAACTTGTCCTAAGAATTTATGCAACTAACACTTAAACTGTTCATCCAAAATTACATTTATCACCACGGTAATTTTCATCATTCATATGGAGTGTATGTGTGTGCATTAAGCTAAATATCAGACAAAGAGTAAAGTCTGATTCACTTCAGTAGATCTTAGAAATAAGGCATAACTAAGAACTTTGCTTAAAATCTTTCATTATTCTAAAGTTTACTATAGAATGAATTCATGCACGAGTCCACCTCAACTGTTTTGTGCTCATTTTATGCATCTTTTGAAATTCTTTTTTACAGTGGCTTCTTAGTGTAAGTGAGTCACAACTGCTTATCAGAATTTATGCTATTATCAGAGTATTTCTCCAGTAATCAGAGAATGTGAAAAGTCACCAAGAAAACTTCATTTTGCTTTTCTAATGCATACTACTTAATACCAGCAATGCACTTGGGTCTTCCCTTCCATATTTTTTACTCTAGATCTCAAAGGAGTACCTGGTTTTTATTTCTTTTCTTTTCTACTGATAAGTGAGGCTTATCAGCATTTAGTACATCCATCAGATTTACTAACATCAGAACTTAACAGATAAGAATCACTATTCTAGTTTTTGACTTAGTAATAAGATACACAAAGTAAACTTCAACTAAGCTCAATATCACAATTTGCTTGTGTTAAGAGATTTCCACCTAAACAATTACTTCAGACATGGGATCTTTAGTATATTAAAGACTACTAGTTCAGCATCTAGCACAATTATCCTCATTGGATTGAATAGTCACAGAAATATTCATATCACTATCAGAGTTTAGAAATTCACTTCAGACAACAATCAGCATTTAAGCAAATTTTCAATTTAGGCACATAATTCACAAAGATAGTAATATCTGTAAATACTGATCATAAAGTCTGATGTATCAGAACATAAACTAAGCAGATTTAGAGAAAGAACCTAAAACCATTCCAAGTTCATTTACCAATCTTGTAAAGGTTGCTTCACATAGCGGGTTTGTGAAGATATCTACTAGTTGTTGATCTGTTGGAACAAAATGCAATTCCACTGTACCTTCATCCACATGTTCCCTTATGAAATGGTACCTAATGCTGATGTGCTTTGTTATTGAGTGTTGAACTGGATTACCTGTCATAGCGATAACACTTTGATTATCACAGTAAATTGAGATTTTAGAATATATTAACCCATAATCCAGTAACTAATTCTTCATCCAAAGAATGTGTGCACAACAGCTTCCTACAGCAATGTACTCTGCTTCTGCAGTTGATGTGGAAATTGACATCTGTTTCTTGCTAAACCAATAAACTAATCTGCCTCCAAGAAATTGGCAGCTTCCACTTGTGCTTTTCCTGTCAATTTTGCATCCTGCAAAATCTGCATCTGAGTAACCTATTAGCTTAAAGTCTGATTCTCTAGGATAACACAATCCTAGATCAGCTGTACCCTTAAGGTATTTGAAAATTCTTTTCACAGCTGTTAAGTGAGGTTCTCTTGGATCTTCTTGAAATCTTGCACAAAGACATGTAGCATACATGATATCAGGTCTCCTTGTAGTTAGATAGAGTAGTGAGCCAATCATACCTCTATAATCAGTAATATCTACTGATGTATCAGTATCCTTACCCAATTTTGTTGCAGTGGCCATAGGAGTGGATGCACTTGAACAATTTTGCATTCCAAATTTCTTCAACAAATTTATGGTGTGCTTAGATTGACAAATAAAAGTTCCTTCTTCATTCTGCTTGACTTGAAGGCCCAGAAAATAGCTAAGTTCTCCCATCATACTCATTTGATATCTTGACTGCATTAGCTTGGCAAACCTTTTACAAAGTCTATCATTTATAGAACCAAAAATGATATCATCAACATATATCTGCACCAAAAGTAAGTCCTTTCCATGCTTGAGATAAAATAGTATTTTTTCAATAGTCCCTCTGTTAAATCCACTTTCCAAAAGAAACTGAGATAATGTTTCATACCATGCTCTTGGAGCTTGCTTAAGGCTATAAAGTGTTTTGTCAAGTCTGTAGACATGATTAGCAAATTTTGAATCTACAAAACCTGGAGGTTGTTCAACATATACTTCTTCTTCCAATTCTCCATTAAGAAAAGCACTTTTTACATCCATTTGAAAGACTGTAAACTTTTTGTGAGCAGCATAAGCAAAAAAAATACTTATGGCTTCCAATCTAGCAATTGGTGCAAATGTTTCATCATAATAAATTCCCTTCTGTTGAGAATATCCTTTTACAACCAGCCTTGCTTTATTCCTTGTAATTATGCCATCACTATCAATTTTGTTTCTGAACACCCACTTTGAACCAACTACAGATCTGTTCCTTGGACTTGGCACTAGGGTCCAGACTTTATTTCTTTCAAATTCATTTAACTCTTCCTACATTGCTTGCACCCAATCAACATCTTGAAGAGCTTCTTCCACTTTCTTTGGTTCAATATGAGAAAGAAAAGAGTGATAGAGACATTAATTTGATGTAGATGTTCTAGTTGTGACACCCACATCAGGATTTCCAATAATTAAGTCAGGTGTATGTACTTTAGTCCACTTCCTTGCAGATGGGAAGTTTTCTCTAGAACTGGATGCTCCCCCATGATCCATGTTGTCTTCATCAACCTTTTCTGATGCTCCCCCTGAAATTATGCTCTCTGAGTTGGATCCTTCAAAATTGGAGTTCCTAGAATTATTAGAACTTGGCCCATCAAAACTTGATGAATCAGAACTTGAAGATCCAGTTGTAGGTTCTGATGCTTCTTGAGATGTGGTTGTATCTTCAATATGTTCCCCCTGCACAGGTGCATCTTCCTTTGGCGTAGTCACCACAGTTTCAATAACATCAGAGTTTAATCCATCAGAGTTTGCAATATCAGGATTTAGACTGTCAGGATTTACAGTATCAGAATTTAAAACTTCATTCTCAAATCTCAGCTGATCTTGATCATTGAAATCTTCAAGTCCTGTAATCTTCTTATCATCAAAAGAGATATTGATAGATTTCATGACAACCCTTGTTCTTAAATTGTAGACACTGAAGGATATTGTGGAAAGTGGATATCCAACAAAAATTCCTTCATCAACTTTTAGATCAAATTTGGATAGCTGTTCAGGATGAGTCTTAAGAACAAAACACTTGCATCAAAATACATGAAAATACTTCAGATTTGGCTTCTTTTTCTTCACCATCTCATATGGTGTTTTCCCATGTTTTTTAATGAGTGTTGCATTTTGAGTAAAACAAGCAGTCTGCACAGCTTCAGCCCAAATATAGGTTGGTAACTTTGCCTCATCAAGCATAGTTCATGCAGCTTCAATGAGAGTTCTATTATTTCTTTCAACCACTCCATTTTGTTGTGGAGTTCCAGGGGCAGAGAATTCCTGCTTGATTCCTTGGTCTTTGCAGAACTGTTCTATTATCAAATTCTTGAACTCAGTGCCATTATCACTTCTTATGATTTCCACAGAGTCTTTAACCACTTTATCCAGTTGTTTGACATGATCAATCAAGATAGATGCAGTTTCAATTTTTGTGTGCAAGAAATACACCCATGTGTATCTGGTGAACTCATCCACTATGACCATAACATATTTTTTCTTTGCAATAGACATGACATTCGCTGAACCAAATAGATCAACATGTAGTAGGTGATAAGGCTCAAGAATTGAAGATTCAGTCTTGCTCTTGAATGAAGATTTTCTTACTTTTGCCTTTTGACAGGAATCACAAAGGCCATCAGGAGCAAATACTGATTTTGGCAAACCTCTCACAAGATCTTTCTTGACTAGTTCATTTATACTGTTGAAATTTAAATGAGAGAGTTTCTTGTGCCAATTCCAGCTTTCTTCAATTGATGCTCTACTTAACAGACAGATTGCAGAACCATCAGTACTTGTTGAAAGCTTGGCTTCATAAATGTTACCATGCCTATATCCTTTCAGAACAACTTTGCCTGTAGATTTGCTTACAACTGAAAGAGATATGTCCTAAGTCCAATCATGTATGAGAATTTAGGAATAACTTTTATGTAATCTGTTTTGATTTCATTGATATTAATAAAAGACTTGTTTTGTTTTTATTGCGGGCTCTATCTATTTAAATGTTTAAATAAGATATACCAGAGTTTAGAGTAAAGCTTTTTATAGATTGTGATGAGATCATAATAATGAGACCTAAAAGATGATAACTCTAAACTTAAATAGTTCCTGGTCGTAGGATTACTAACTGGTAATTAATAATCATCAAAGATCGGTACATACTATGCTTGCTTCATTATGAAGGATGTCTGTTCTCATAGACATTTATGTGGTGACACTATAGCTAGTATGTAGGTGCTTATTATAGAATAAGTTTACTAAACATGACTCACATAGATGAACAACTGATGGAGTTCACTCACGTGTCGGCAGTTGTTCACATAGTGATAGTTGTACAAGTATCCTTAGACTTGAGGTCATCATAGTCATCTTGTGTACACTGAACTATGCTTTGGTTTAGTTCTTAGTCTCAAGGGACAATTATAAGCGCTCTACTGGGTATAGAAATTTGTACACGAAGATAGTGTATGATCAATAAAGGATCTACCCCTTCCAGTGAAGGAAGAGAATGTTCAATATTGATCCACTTATGCTAGTTCAGGAATCTCTGGCCAGAGTGAATGAAATTAGAAAGGAGTTTCTAATTTACATTAAATAGAACTAAGCATAGTGAATGGGAAAGCAAGTGATTAAATAAGATAGGCTTGACACAAGTTCCATGCCTTGTATTTAATCATGACATTGCAGTGTAGAAGGAATTGATTATACGGTAACTACTCACTGAATAGGTTCTTGGTATTCTAAGCAGTGAATTCGTATTATCCGTATAGTCGCGATATGCTGAGAAGTATCCCTCACGATGTAGAATAAATATGATTAATTATTTAATCATATTTAATGAATTAGAGAATTTATATAAATATTGATAAAATAGTTTTATTATTATTTATTTCTACTACCGGCTTAATATTAAACCTACAGGGTCACACCATAAAAGAGAATGATTTAATGGTGGAGGAATTAATTAATAATGGCTGATAATTATTTATTTATGAAATAAATAATTAATTGGCAAATTTAATAATTGATTAAATGAGATTTAATTGATTATATATTAATTAAGAAAAGGTACTTAATATTATTAATTAAGAATTTAATTATTGGAAATTAAGAGTTTTGAAAAAGGCTTAATAATTAAAAGGTGTTTTAATTATTAGTGAGAATAATAAAGGGTTAATAATAATAATATTTTATGGGAAAATTTTCAGCTGAAAATTTTGCCTATAAATATACTATTATAGACCCTATTTTTGCCTCAACCAAAAAGATTTACAAAACCCTAATTCTCTCCATCTCCTCCTCCGTCATTACATCGTTTTCTTGGTGGATACCGGTGGAGTGCTTCACACTTGAGGAGCAGCTGCTAAGGATCTCTGTTCATCATTTTTGGATCTCCATTAAAGACCTCCATCTTTCCAATAACGTAAAACTTCTTAAGGTAAACATACTGAACTACGAATTAAATATTATTTTTCGCATGGATCCTGCGGAGGGTTTCATTTTTTTTAAGATTTAAATTTACGTTTTTGCTGCGTTTATGTGCTAAAAACCCTTCAATGGCATCAGAGCTACTTACAAAAAGTTTTTAATTTGTTTATGTGTTTAACTATTTTCGATATATGAGCATGTACGTGATTCGCCATTATTTGATGTTGATATAATATGCTTATATATGTATGGTTTTTAATATATGATATTCATGTGAGTTGTATAATCATAAGATGATTATGTAATCTGTATATATACTGATATATATATACTGATATATACATGATTTATATTTTTTCTAATTATGAGAATCATATTAGATACGGATTATGAATTGGCTGCTGCATATTTGCTGAAATCTGGGTCTGGTGTCCGATTTACGCAAACGAATATCCTATTCCATTGGTAAACGAGCGTCTGAACAAAACTGATAGTTAAAGCTATCAACGACTCGTCTGTAAGGCGTTTGACGTCGTTTACTGCCCGTAAATAGTAATTCTTATTTTTCTGATTTGATTATGATTTTTCTGATTTTTGTCATATTTTCTTTTTATGATTAGATCATGGATAATATGATATGTTAACATCAGATTATGTGTTTTAACATGCTTTTATGTGTTGTATGAGCATGGTGGATGGTTATGGCCTTTCGACCTTAGTGTAATGGTTTTGGTTTTGGTTTTAAATACGACTTGCATGTCGTCAATCTTTGTAATCATAAATCTCGAATGTAACTCGAGGTATTCTTATAAGTTCATTAGATTAGTTTTACTTTCAATCATGTAATGTAATTGAAGACTCAAGAAGGCTATCCAATGAAAGTGATACAAAGAAGAAGATGAGGCATACAAGAAGTCTAAACAATGAAGAAGACTTATGTAATAAGTAATTGTATTTATTTCCATCACCATATTAGATTGACCTTGATCTTTATCATGAGTTTGGTAAAGATCACATAGGATGGGGCCATAACCAAACATATTTACTCTATTGCACTTTACATTTACTTGTTTATTTAATTTTATATATGAGATATATGCCTATGTTTACCATGTGATGATAGATTTAGGTGAACTTAAATCAATATAAGGCGTGCTCTAGAAAATCTAGAATAGGAATCGTTTCTTGCCTTAACAATAAATATTATGAATACGATCATGAGATTCTTGTGTTTATGAAACACGTAATTGAATATGAATTTTCAATATTGAGAGAAAGGATGATTCTGTCAACAACAGATTTCTATTTGTAAGAAAGGGTTATTAAGTGACGCCTCTTGACAATGCTCCACCCGATCTGAGAATCATCTGATTATCGATTATTGATTTGAAATATTTAATTTAAAAGGAAGAATATCTTTATAATATGATTATGATTTAATATAATCCCTCTAAAATTACATAATATCAAGTAGTAATTGGCCAATGACATAACGGGCTTGTGTCGGTCATAGCCTTCCAACATGGTAGAAAGTGGTTCTTATTTTTAAATCATTGTTGTTTCATGCTACAACAGAGGGCTTTGATTTCGAAATAAGAAATACTTGTCTATTACATAGAGATGTGTACATTGAATTAGAATCTAAAGGTCGGTACGTGCTATAGCCGTGGGTCGTTGGAGACTGATTCAATTGTACGAAATGTTGGGTTAGACTTGACTTAGAATATTGAGTTTGTCGTGCCACAGCCGTGACTCAATTATTTAAGAGACTAAACTTATATTAGGGAATAATATAAGATGTAATTGACAAGAGTTGTCTTCCTATTGAACATCACATGACGTTTCGTGCCACAACCGAGGTTGTGTGATGGAATGTAGGATCCCTATTCCCACTAGCATTATGAATGCTTAATTTTCACTTAGAGGGTTGAATAAATTAGATAAACTAGTGGGAGACACTTATGAATAAAGACCCGATTCATATAGTGTTTTGAAATGAAATTGAATATTTGCTAAGTGTTGTTATGTGTTTATCATTTACAGATTTACTATATTCGTCATGTCTTCTACACTATCACTCCAGAGCATACTAGATGCTCACAAGTTGACTGGTCCTAATTTAGCTGTTTGTTTTCACTATAACAAGTTGGGGCACTGGAAGAGGAACTACAAGATTTACCTTATAGAATTGAAGAAACAGGGTAGTGAGACTACCGCTTCTGATTCAGGCATGTTCATGATCGAAGTTAATATGTCACTAGGTCAAATTTCTACTTGGATATTAGATACCGCCTGTGGTTCTCATATTTGCAATTCGTTACAAGGACTAAAGGGAAGTAGGACTCTTGAAAAAGATGAGGTGATTCTACGTATGGGCAATGGAGCAAGGGTTGCGGCCATATCTGTAGGATCATTTAGTTTACATATGCCTACGGGCAAGACTATTATTTTGAATAATTTTTATTACTTTCCCTCTATTATGAGGAATATTGTTTTTATTCCTATGTTGGATGTTGATGGTTTTTCATTTATTATTAAGAATAATGAATGTTCTATCCTTAGAGATAATGTTCTTTTTGGACGTGGCATTTTTAAATAATGGTCTGTATGTATGTGACAAAGAGCATGATTTACTTCAGATTGAACAAACTAATAAAAGAAAATGAGATGATGAAAATCTGACCTATTTATGGCACTGTAGGCTAGGTCATATAAGTGAAAATAGATTGCGGACATTGTATAAGGAAGGGTTACTTGACCCCTTTGATTTTGAATCATATCCTACATGCGAGTCTTGTCTATTGGGTAAAATGACCAAATCTCCATTTAGTGGAGATGGAGAGAGGGCTGCAGATTTGCTAGGATTGGTACACACAGATGTATGTGGACTAATGTCTACGCAAGCCAAGGGTGGATTTTCGTACTTCATTACTTTCATAGATGATAGATCTAGATTCAGATATGTGTCTTTGATGAAACACAAGTCTAAAGCCTTTGAAAAGTTCAAAGAATATAAACATGAAGTGGAGAAACAAACCAAACACAGTATTATAACTCTTCGATCAGATCGAGGTGGTGAGTACTTGAATGGAGAGTTTCTAGATTATCTCAAAGAAAATGGTATAGTCTCCCAGTGGACTCCTCTATATACTCCACAGTTAAATGGGGTATCTGAAAGGAGAAATCAAACTTTGTTAGACATGATTCGGTCCATGATGAGCTATGCGAATCTTCCAGTATTCCTATGGGGTTATGCATTGGAAACCTCAGCATATTTACTGAATAAGGTGCCTTCCAAATCTTTTCCTCAAACACCATATGAGATATGGAAAGAAAGAAAACCAAGTCTTAAACACGTTAAGATTTGGGGATGTCCAGCTTATGTCAAGAAAGTTGACCCAGATAAGCTGGAATCTCAATCCGTAAAATGTAATTTTATGGGATATCCTAAAGAGACTTTGGGGTATTACTTTTACACCGATCATCGGGTATTTGTCTCCAGACATGCTACCTTCTTGGAAAAGGAGTTTATCCTTGAAGGAAACAGTGGGAGCAAAATTGAACTTGATGAGGTTCAAGAAGCACAAACTACTACGGATCAAGTGGAAACACCTGTTCAGACTGAACAACCTTCTGTGGAACAGCCCATTTATAGGACAGGGAGAGTGTCTCGCAAACCTAAGAGGTATTATGGCCTTGTCATTGAGAATGACAATGAGTTGTCAATCATTCATGATGACAACCCTGTGACCTATAATGAGGCTATGAGTAGTGTTGACTCGGAGAAATGGCATAGTGCCATGAAATCCGAAATGGAATCTATGTATACCAACCAAGTATGGACTCTGGTTGAGGCGCCTGAAGGTGTTAAGCCTATTGGGTGCAAGTGGGTATACAAGAGAAAGATTAGAGCAGATGGCCAGGTGGAGACCTGTAAGGCCAGGCTCGTGGCAAAAGGATTTAAACAAAGACAAGGGATTGACTTTGATGAAACTTTTTCGCCCGTAGCCCTGTTAAAATCAATTCGGATTTTGCTTGCGATTGTTGCTTACTACGACTATGAGATCTGGCAAATGGACGTGAAAACGGCCTTCCTCAATGGGGAACTTGAGGAGGAAGTGTATATGACACAGCCAGAGGGTTTTCTTTCCAAGGGAAATGAACACCTAGTGTGTAAGCTGCTACGAACCATATATGGTTTAAGGCAAGCTTCTCGTAGATGGAACATCCATTTTGATGAGACAATCAAAGAGTTTGGTTTTATCAAAAATATAGATAAACCATGTGTCTACAAGAAGGTTAGTGGGAGCGCGGTAACATTTCTTGTATTGTATGGGGATGACATACTTCTTATAGGAAATGATATACCGATGCTACAATCAGTCAAAGTATGGCTATCAAAGAACTTCACCATGAAGGACTTGGGAGAAGCATCCTACATTCTCAGTATGAAGATCTATAGAGATAGATCTAGAAGAATGATAGGTCTTACCCAGGGTACATACATCCTGTAAGTGCTTAAAAGGTTTAGCATGGAAAACTCCAAAAGAGATCTCATACCGATGAGCCATGGAGTGTCCCTTTCTGAAAAAATGTCTCCTAAGACACTCGAGGAAAGAGAGCGTATGAGTAAGATTCCTTATGCTTCAGCAATATGATCTATCATGTACGTGATATTGTGTACAAGGCCTGATGTTACTTATTCAGTTAGTGTGACGAGCAGATAACAGTCCAATCTAGGTGAAGACCACTGGAAAGCAGTGAAAAACATCCTTAAGTACTTGCGAAGGACTCAGGACATTTTTCATGTTTTTGGTGGTGAATCTGAGTTGAAAATAGAGGAGATGTCAACGTCGAGAGAGTTGACACACATAATAACGTAGCAGACCCACTCACAAAGCCACTTTTTTAGAGTCACTTTGATCATCATAAAGACAAGATGGGTATTAGATACAACAGTGATTGGCTTTACTACAAGTGGGAGATTGAAAGAGATATGTCCTAAGTCCAATCATGTATAAGAATTTAGGAATAACTTTTATGTAATATGTTTTGATTTTATTGATATTAATAAAAGAATTGTTTTGTTTTTATTGTGGGCTCTATCTATTTACATGTTTAAATAAGATATACCACAGTTTAGAGTAAAGCTTTTTATGGATTGTGATGAGATCATAATAATGAGACCTAAAAGATGATAACTCTAAACTTAAATAGTTCCTGGTCGTAGGATTACTAACTAGTAATTAATAATCCGTAAAGATCGGTACATACTATGCTTGCTTCATTATGAAGGATATCTGTTCTCATAGACATTTGTGTGGTGACACTATAGCTAGTATGCAGGTGCTTATTATAGAATAAGTTCATTGAACATGACTCACATAGATTAACAACTGATGGAGTTCACTCATGTGTCAGCAGTTGTTCACATAGTGATAGTTATACAAGTATCCTTAAACTTGAGGTCATCATAATCATCTTGTTTACACTGAACTATGCTTTAGTTTAGTTCTTTGTCTCAAGGGACAATTATAAGGGCTCTACTGGGTATAGGAATTTGTACACGAAGATAGTGTATGATCAATAAAGGATCTACCCCTTCCAGTGAAGGAAGAGAATGTTCAATGCTGATCCACTTATGCTAGTTGCTTTGGTTTAGTTCTTAGTCTCAAGGGACAATTATAAGGGCTCTACTGGGTATAGGAATTTGTACACGAAGATAGTGTATGATCAATAAAGGATCTACCCCTTCCAGTGAAGGAAGAGAATGTTCAATGCTGATCCACTTATGCTAGTTCAGGAATCTCTGGCCAGAGTGAATGAAATTAGAGAGGAGTTTCTAATTTACATTAAATAGAACTAAGCATAGTGAATGGGAAAGCAAGTGATTAAATAAGATAGGCTTGACACAAGTTTCATGCATTGTATTTAATCGTGACATTGCAGGGTAGAAGGAATTGATTGTACGGTAACTACTCGGTGAATAGGTTCTTGGTATTCTAAGCAGTGAATTCGTATTATCCGGATAGTCGCGATATGCTGAGAAGTATCCCTCACGATGTAGAATAAATACGATTAATTAATTAATCATATTTAATGAATTAGAGAATTTATATAAATAATGATAAAATAGTTTTATTATTATTTATTTCTACTACCGGCTTAATATTGAACCTACATGGTCACACCATAAAAGAGAATGATTTAATGGTGGATGAATTAATTAATAATGGCTGATAATTATTTATTTATGAAATAAATAATTAATTGACAAATTTAATAATTGATTAAATGAGATTTAATTGATTATAAATTAATTAAGAAAAGGTTCTTAATATTATTAATTAAGAATTTAATTTTTGGAAATTAAATCAAGTGAGAGAATTATTTCTAAAGAGGTTATAAAAAGGATTAATAATTAAAAGGTGTTTTAATTATTAGTGAGAATAATAAAGGGTTAATAATAATAATATTTTATGGAAAAATTTTCAGCTAAAAATTTTGCCTATAAATATACTATTATAGACCCTATTTTTGCCTCAACCAAAAAGATTTACAAAACCCTAATTCTCTCCATCTCCTCCTCCTTCATTACATCGTTTTCTTGGTGGATACCGGTGGAGTGCTTCACACTTGAGGAGCGGCTGCTAAGGATCTCCGTTCATCATTTTTTGGAGCTCCATTAAAGACCTCCATCTTTCCATTTACGTAAAGCTTTTAAGGTAAACATACTGAACTACGAATTAAATATTATTTTTCGCATGGATCCTACGGAGGGTTTCATTTTTTTAAGATTTAAGTTTATGTTTTCGCTGCATTTATGTGCTAAAAACCCTTCAACAACTTCACAGTGTTCTTTAAAGAAATCCACATGATAACCTCTGTCACATATTTGACTAACACTCAGCAAATTGTGTTTATGTCCTGAGACTAGAGCTACTTTTTCAATGATGACATTCCCCAGATTGATATTGCCATATCCCAAAGTTTTTCCCATGTTGCCATCTCCATAAGAAACACTTGGGTCAGCTTTCTCCATAAATTCTGATAGCAGGGCTTTACTTCCAGTCATATGTCCTGAACATCCACTGTCCAGAACTAGGATGTTTTTCCTGTTGCCCTGCAATCACAAAGACCACTAATGATTAGTTTTAAGGACCCAAATTTGCTTGGATCCTTTGGCCTTATTAAGTTTGTTAACATTTGCAGGGGATTTAGCATCAAAGTTTATGTTAACATTTTTCTTATCAGCATTTACACTATCAGACTTTGCATCAGAACTTACACTAGAAGGAATAATGCTAACTTTCTTTAAAGAAGGTTTTATTTGATAATAATCATAGTACAAACTATGATATTCCTTACAAGTATAAATGGAATGCCATAAACTACCACAATGAAAACAAGGATTTTGTGGCCTATATCTAACAAACTGACTCTTAACTCCTGACTTTGAAGGTAAGGAGTTTATGTTCTTATTTTTCCTACAAAAAGAAGCCAGATGGGTAGAATTTCCACAGTTATAACATTTCTTTCTAGGAGCATTAGGAACAGGCTTATAATCATTAATTTTATTCACACCTTCCTTTTCCTTCCTATTTTTCCTAGGGAGCTTTACCTTGTTTATATTCTTAACATCTTCCAGCTTATGCTTAAGCTGCTTCTTTGTCATTAAGCCTATGTTAACTTCAGTTGGCTTATCCTGTTTTGGTTTGTCAGAAGTTAATTTCTCTTTAACTTCTGATTTATCAATATTAGACTCTACAGCTACAAACTTAACAGGATTTACCTTTGGCTTTTGTTTAACAACTATAGGCTCAATTTCTACAATTCTCTTATCATTCTTATCATCTCCATAACCTAAGCTTTCTTTCCAGTTTCCACTACTTAACAAATTCTGAGTTGTTCTGCCAGAGTTAGTCCAAGTACTGATAATCTCTCTTTCCTTTTCTAACTCAGTTTTTAGAGATTTATTTATTTTAAGTACTTCATCCCTAACATAAAGGGAATCATCTTTATCTTTCTGAGTTTGATGGAACATGACTAATTCTTTTTCTAAATAATCATTCCTCTTTTTATAAAACAAAATTTTCAGAAGTTAATCTTTCACATGTTAAAGTTTGATCTCTATAACTAATGAACTTGGTTTTAAGATATCTTCTCAACTCAGTATATCATTAGTATGAAAGGTATAAGTAGTTTGAGGTACCTTTAACTCAGCATTATCAGAACTGCTATCAGTATTTGCCATCAAGGCATAGTTCACCTCACTTTCAGAATCTGAAGTGTCTGTCCAAATTTTCTTCTTTGTGACAAGGGCCTTGCCTTTGTCACTCTTCACTTTCTTGCAATCAGGAGATATGTGGCCTTTCTCACCACAGTTGTAGTACTTGACATTTGAGTAATCTCCTCTGTCAGACTTTCCTCCTTTGCCTTCAGATTTTCTGAAACCCTTCTTATCAGAACTTGCACCTTTCCTGGAAAATTTCTTTCCCTTTCTGAATTTCCTGTATACAATCCTTGTGATTCCTTTCACCATAAGAGCACAGAGCTTCATCATCTCTTCAGCATCCATCTCAGGTAAGCTTTCAGTTTCTGAGTCATCATCACTATCAGAACTTGATGACTCAGTATCAGACTTTGTGTGAGAGCTTTTTCTTTGCCTTTTCTTGAGGAAGCTGCTTTGGGGGATTCCTCCTCAGCCTTTAGAGCAACTGTCCTTGATTTTCTTCCATTCCTCTTGCTTCTTTGTTCCATATCAAGTTCATGAGTCTTGAGCATCCCATAAATTTCATCAAGAGTTGTTTCTTCAAGATTATAGTTGTCTCTTGTAGTGGTGGCCTTCAAATCCCAACTTTCAGGAAGAGCTAACAGGAATTTAAGATTTGAAGCTTCGAGATCATATTCCTTGTCAACTAGTGACGAATCATTCAAGAGTTTGACAAATTTGTCATATAAACTAGTCAATGACTCATCAGGTTTTGAGTCAAAGTGCTCATACTCTTGAGTGAGTATAGTCTTCCTGTTCTTCTTAATTGAATCAGTTCCCTGGCATCTTGTCTCCAAAGCATCCCATATCTCTTTTGCATTCTTGCAGTTAATTACCCTATTTGACATGACATTATCAATGGCACTATGCAGCAAGTGTCATACCATAGCATCATTAGCAATCGATGAGATATCTTCAGCAGTGTAATCACTCTTCTCCTTTGGAACAGACTTTGCTGGCTCACCTGCATCTACAAAAGAGAGTTTGGTTGGCTTGTGTGGTCATTCATTAATTCTGTCAAGGTATTCTGGATCTGTAGCTTCCAGAAACATAGACATCCTCACCTTCCATTTAGGATATTCAGATGGTTTCAGTATGGGAACTCTAATAGTCTCATATCGATTATGGATTTGAGTCTTTGGAGGTTCTTCAGTTTTGGTGGGCTTGGTTGAAGTTTGTTCTTTTTCAGACATAATTATTTTTCGATCTTAAACTGTTTGTGTGTTAACGGATCTACTCTGATACCACTTGTTAGGTCTCACACACTATAGAAGGGGGTTGAATACAGTGTTTATCACAATTAAATCGAATAGAAGAACACATAAAATAGATTTTATTTAACACAACAAACTCTGTTACAATATGGAACTGTCCTCTCTCAGTGATGAACAACTTATCACGAGAGCTGTTAGGGTTACAATGAATAATAACTTCGATTATGATAACACATATAGTGTAAACCCTATTTCTGTGTTTATATACTACACATTTACAAGATAAATTCTAATTGATATGGAATATAATTCTGCTTCCTAAAATATATCAACCAGTTATCTTTTCTTCCAAGTATTCTATTATTCATAGAATTCCTTTTTCATGCATATCTCTTCTTGCGTTTGTCTTGATCTTCATTCCTTTCAATCAGCCGCCTTCCTTATCTGAAAGTCTCATTAAGTCCTGATATTATCTCCTGATAAATATCTCCTGATAACTTAAGTTCTGACAACTTAAGTTCTGAAATCTTAAGTTATGACTTCAGTATAAGTACTGATTTCCAGTTAAGTACTGATTTATCCTGTTAAGTAAGATCTGAAAACTAAACACAAATCATAATAGTCAGGACATTATCAAATATATCTAACAAATATAATATTTAAAATAAAATAGAAATTATTTACATTAACATTTAATTAAAAAAATCAATTTTCAAAATAAACTACTTTTCAGTAAAAATTTGTGTTTTTAATACATAGTATATGTGACGACATTCAGTATACGTAGTAGATAAATCAATTCAGTATACGTAGTATACATAGTATTTGTGTTTTTCAATAATTAATGATAATAATTTATTAAAAAATATTATATTAAAATAAAAAATGTTTTGAATAAAAAGTTAATAATTTTAAAATATAACATTTGTAACTGATTCGGCCATTACTGCTATAATTTGGTCGTTCTAAAATGATTACCAAAATTTCATAACCAATTAAGGAAATGAATATTAAGAGAACATTCTACTGAAACAAGTTTTTTGAGAATTTTGTAGACAATTTATAACTTAATTTAAAATTAGTATTTTTTAAAACTTAGTATTTGTGACGGCGTCGGTCGCAGATACTCTTTAGTCACTAACAAAAGAGCACCAAAGTTTTAAATTTGATTGAAAATTAAAAGATCATATCTGCGACCACAGGCGGTCACAGATACCCTTTAGTGGCCGGGTTATTTTTAGTCGCTGGTTTAGTGACGTGATACGGTCACTGATTTTAGTGCTGTATGGAACTTTTAGCTACCACTATCGGTCGCTGATAAAATTTAGTAGCAAATACTTTGGCGCCAATATTTCCGCGATTTTTTTTGGGCAAAAATATTTTTCCCAACTTCTTAGTGATGGGGCGCGGTCGCTAATTCTTAATTAGTGATTATATTGCATTCGGTCGCTGCAAGCGGTCGTTGATTCAAAACATTAGCTACCGCATTTGCGGTCGCTGATAGAGTTGGTCGCAGATAGGCATTTTTCTTGGAGACCTTCTCGCTAAAAGAAGTCTTAAACTACATCAAATAAAAATGTTCATGTTCACATGGCCATAACATCTAAGCTAAAGAGTGCATACAAACCTTTTTGATGACTTGTTGTGTTAATGAAGACATGAACTATAGGAACATGTTTGATCACGTTGAATAATTGATTGAAGCTCTTGAGTTGACATCTCCAACATCATTTAAAGACGTCCAAATATTGACATGTTGACTAACTTCTTGGAGAAAACTTATTTTAAAGTTATTAAATAAGTGCGGGCTTTTCCACAATATACTACAACATAACAAAATATTCCATCGGATGGAGCAACATGAAGAAGCCTTCACACAATTAAAGGAATACTTGACAATTATGATCTCACAAGCCCTGATGATTTCGTGGCTCATTTTAATCCAAGTCTTTTGACACAATTGAATGAAAAAGTAAAGTAATACATGAGAGCTGCCAATGTCAATGGACATGATTGAGATTTGTCTTAAATTTGCCACAAGGGACATCAAATTAAACTCTATATATCATGACTTTAAGGTGAAGAACAACATGGACATGTATGAAACTTTGAAAATCAGCTTGCGAACCGTAAGAGTCCAGAAAGTTGACAACACGCAGTCACGATCTTTCACTAAATATAAATCATTCCAACAAATGTGAAGAACAAAAGATGGGAAGAAGCTAGCTTAATTAAAAGATTAATTTTCTACAAGTTGATTATCATATATTTGACATACGACAAGTTCCAAGAGAGTTCTAACGTACAATTTGATGCCTAATCTGGAATAGGGAAAATATTTAGACGTCTCAAAATGTTCAAAATTCCGACTATAGACGTCTCCAAACCAACCGTTGAGAGAGATGACACCGTAGAAGAAATTAAAAAAGTTACAAGACATGACAACTTGAATACAATAATTCAAAGATTACTTTACATATGACATCCAACCTATCAACAAAGATGAAACAAGTGTGGTAAGAATAAAATCAACTACGGAATTCCTACAAAGATGTTTAAAAATAAAACAAGCTTATTATTATGACCCCATGACAAAAGATGACAATAGTAAAGTAAAACTAGTCCATAACTTGGACGTAATTGACAAATGCTGCGACATGGAAAAAGTACGAGAGGCCTTGTACCTACAACAAGTATCAAAAACTTACAACAGTAACTTACGAATTAGAAGATTCAACAAGAATACCTTATCCTAAAAAATGTATTCCTAGATATAGTCAACAGAAGTGTTAAAGAATTCACAGCCACACAGGATCATACATCATTGACACCATAACAAAATAGGGGCTTACTACCTTATAATAATGGTCGGGAACCAAATTACGGGAAGATGAAATGCGATCTAGTTGAAGGCATATGATGTTTAATGTCCTTGTGACACCATCTTTTCAATAACTCTAATATGGTATGTTCCTCTTTAAACTATTTTCATCTATGTTTTTATTTGTATAAGTATGCGACGTGATTGTATTTTTGCGAATACTATATGATGTCCTCTTTACAAGTAAATATATGGTTTTCATGACTTATGTGATAGTATGCTTGATTATGTGTGTTTGTTATAATACGTGTCTGATAAGCTTATCTGCATCACCTTTATACTTATGCTAGACTTATTGTTTCTCCTTTACATGTCGTATTTAGTTAATTAATATGCATTGCATATCAATATAGTATGTCTAGTACTCTATGTACAGAATGAATATGACGCATATGACTACACCCCAGATAGTAAATGAAGGTCATCATATCTTCACTCTACTATTATAAAGGACTGATCATCCTACAATGATATATTGACAGGGGCAAACCCTTACCTACATACAATATAACAAGTGATATAACATCCTGATTTATTTATTTTTGACATAGAAACTATGAATAATAGGTGAGCTGCAAGAGGAAAAGGCCTCTTAGCCACTTCACGAGGGCATGCACCGACATATTGTAACAAACTATACAACTGACATACAGTTTGTGACACGTGTTGTAATACATAATGAGAAAAAACAGAAAATAAGGACACTTCATAATAATAATTCAATCGACATAAGTGAGCAGACAAGACTCACTATGAAAATTATTTCACTATCTTGAGATGATAACTTGATTAAGATATAATTATTCAATCGAATATACCGATAAAATACCCATTAGATGAAAATGTATTTTCTCTTGGTAAACCATGTTTGTATGTAATCTGAAGATCATATACATTGCAACTGACTTACATCCACAAGGACTTTAAATCATACTACAATACTATGTCTGGTAAACGTGTTAAATAGTATAACAAAGTTTTGACTTGACAAATGAACAAAAACAAGACATGACAAACTAATGCGGAAAAATAATGACTGCAATTGAGAATTAAGCTAGCTATGGTTCATGGAATAACATTGACCTCTTCATCATAAGTGCGCAATGTGTAATTTAGAAGGATCTCCATTCCTCTTTTTGACTTCAATATTGAAGAAGCATGCTCTTGTACTACACGAATCTTATCAGGATTGTTTACTACTTTGGGTTGCAGCAATAATGACATTAGACCTTAAGAGCAATGACTTCCATCAAACGAGTTTAATGAACTTGGAGAGCAAGTAAAGTATCTTGAATAACATACATATATAAGCTAAAAACGAGCACAATTAATCAACCACATCATGCAGACTATAATAGTGAGGCCACAAGTATAATGCCCAAAAATTTGTGATAAATGAAGAACCGAAGAGTACACACATATGGTGATTTTATAAACATCGCAATATGACAACAACTTGGATTCAACTTTTTGTAACTCCAAACAACCGAGAATGTTCACATCGTAGCGAGACATGTACAATGGCGGGATAATTTGTGTACGATGAACTAGATAACAACAAGCACATCTACTCGGCAAGATTCGATTACTTCATCAGGATAAAAGGTTAATACTAAGGTACATCAAGACAACAACTGCACGACCTAAGAAGATCAATGCATTATAACTATAGATAGAGAAAAAATGCATACAACTTGAGCCATAATCCGAATAGATGGAATATCAAGATCAGACAAGAATCCTCCAAATAAGTTAATACATCATTCCTCTATGAATCAGCAAGTATAGAAGTTGTACGCGTCAACCTCAAAGTGACTTGACATGCAGTGTTTTGCGTCCCGGTAAGACAATGAGTAAATCTGAATTCAAATCCACTAAAATATGTTTGTGAGTGAACTATCCATTGAAGATGATGTTATAAAAATCAGAATTCACATGAACATACAATGAATATAATTTCATTGGGTGTTGAGTACTCCCAATAAAACTAGGGGCAATTGTTGTGGCCAGATTTTCATCAGTCATGACATATAGATTTCTAGACATGACGACTACATAATCGACATGAAGAGTTGTTGCTGACACAAGGGACACAAATGTTAATACTCGACATCAACTTCAGTGGACATGATAGAAGCAGAGCTCGTGGACGTGAACGTAACAGCTTCAAGAATTGGTCATCAAACATCCTAAAAAATAGGATGTGATAATAATTTTATCCCTAAAAGATTAGATCATAAAGAATATGACTCCTATAATTAAGGCACGTGCTTATGGAAGTTAGTGGAGTAATATATCACTATATTATAAGCTAATTAATCATTCTCTACATGATATATTTAAGCTATACACAAAGCTGATGATCGACGCCTTAGTTAAGACATGACGTGAAGGTACTCGACAGGAATAGAACTGCATGAAGAATTAGTCTTAAAATGTTCTAAAAGCTAGGAGGGGGTTATTCCTTATCCCTAAACTATAGGAATGAGTGAAGAACATGAGAGAACAATAAAAATTTTACATAAGTGGTGGAGAGGAAAAAAACACTATTAATTGATTATCTTCAATTACACTCACACACTTCAACCTAGACTAAGATTCTACTACTTCATCTTCTACACTAATCTCTTTATTACCAACCTAACCACTCTAATTTATAGATGATTCTATATAATTCATCCATGGCCGATAGCAACATACATTACTTCTACTTAGATTATAATTTTAATTCATCTTTTACATTGACTCACTCTCACTATTAATTACACCATTCGTCTTTTCTATGTTCATGTGTAATTAATACATAATTATTATCATTATATGCACATAACCTACATACTTCCACCTTTAAAAAAATCTACTACTCAATTTCTTTATATATATTTATACACAATATTACCCCATACTATATACGGCTAGCTCCAAAAAGCTCTCTCTATTCATATCAAATTTGCACACTCAAACGAGAAGTTTTACACCATTTTCCCTAGTATCTTATTGATTATAATCATTATCAACACCACATATATTATATTCTCTCTCATCCGACGAGTACGTCTACACAACGGACGAGTAGGTCTATATAGCCGATAAGTACATGTACAGATGATGAGTAGAAGGTGCACACTCGATATGTGCAAACAACACATTCGACATGTTCAAGCTGCGCACCCTAAGAAAGAGTTTTCCGCCATGTTTTCTAATTATTCCATTGGGTTTAAATACATGTAATCATCTTGACATCATTATAGTAGAATTATTTCGAGTGGGTCTCGTCCCACCCGTGGTTTTTAACACCTAACTATATATTTAATTTATATATCTATCTATACTACTATTTTAAAACCTATTTATTAGATACAAATTCATTGGGTGAACTTAAACTCAAGATAAAATCAATGATTGATATTATTGGTTTTATAATACTAAAACCTAACTAAAATTCAATGGGATAAGCCCAACTTGGGCCTAACAATGAGTTTAGGCTAACACAAAACAAAACTATGTAGTGTAATACTTTACTAAAGTTAAATTTAAAATAAATTGATTTGAAATATATTGATATTAATGTAAACAAGGGCCTACTTATATTAAAATCAATCTTAATAAGAATTTTTATTTTAAAATATACTGAAATTAGAATATATAAATGACACCGAGAAAAATACAGAAATACACAAAAATATATAAAAGTTACTAGTGAGATATAAGCTAGTAACTATATTATTTCTAAAATAGTTTTTAAAAAAAGTGTTACTTAAAATGATGTAATATATAATATATTTTTATATGTCAAAAGAAATTGCATACTATTAGCTACTAAATTAATTATAAAGTTTTATTTTTCGAATTTTATATTGTTAAATGAAAATAAAACTCACCAATGACGTCAATTAAATTTAGGAACCAATTTTGTTTTACCATTTTTGTGCATGCTCATAACTTATATACAGCTTAAGAGAATGACCATTTTATGAATAAACTTGTAAAAAAAGATATATACTCCTTACCAAGTTCATAAATTACAATAATAACATGAAAAATATGTTTCATAAATTTTGAATATTTTTTCATATCAAGGTACTCAATTAAACTCATGAACTTTTAGCTTAAAAATGTGGATTGATCCAATAATCATGTTCATGAAAAAGGTTTGAATCCAATTTCCCAACAAAGTTTTCTGCCAAGACTGCAAACTAGATGAATAAATCATATGCATTGTGCTACCATGCATGTAAGGATATGTTTGGAAGAGAAATTTGTTATAATCAAATTTAGTAGGTTAATTGCTAAAGACTATTAGGATAAATTAATTTAATATAGCTAAACTAATAAGAACGAAAAATATTAATGACACAAGAGATTGGTGACGCGTAAAACCCGTAAATAGGGAAAAACCGCTAGTGGGATTGTGTACCCAACCTCAAGAGATTCACTATGATTTGATATAGATTACAAGATATAATTTGAGTTACATGCCATGTTCTTAGTATTGAATTTGTTAAAATGTTTGAGTGCGTATGTGCGTGGCAATGTATGTGGTTCGATCCTGTGAATACTTCTGTGTTATCTCGAGTGTTTGTGTGTTCTTCTCTTCTGTTTGTGATGTTGTGTTTTATCCCCTTTATCCTCTCGATCTTCCTCTTTCGCCTCTACTTTTCAAAATCATCATTATCTATCCTTACTCCCCCTCTCCTTTAACGGATCATGGCTGAAGATATGGTATTTGTTCTCAACCGCAAATCCTACAAACCATGGTAGTTATGGACTCAGTCTTTCCATATGTTCATGTCTGAGACAGCCTCCTTCCCTTCCTGTCTCAACTCGTCTCCTACTGCTCTATTGTCAACATTTCGATCATGTCTTGACATGAGCAAAAATCCACATACAATAATAGCCTCATATTTTTTTAATTAAGAGATATAAATAATAAATTCTCTAACATAATATTTGAAATTTGTAAAATAAAATCTATGCGTGTCTTTGTGATAGTCCATAAAAGTTATTCATCTCCTCTAGGAAGCCGTGTAATCAACATTTAGATGTACATGCACTGGTTGTTCAATTATTTAGAAAACCCTTTCATTACCCTTATTAGGACTCTTCGAGAATCCCAATATAAACTCTTCCCTTAATCTAGATTCCCCTTTTATTCTCTGTCCTCTCCTTGTCTCTAATCAGCTGTTTCATTTGCGTTCTCATTTCCCTCCCCTTAATAATGGCAAAAAAACACAACAAGAGTTCAGAGAGTCGCAACAATGAAAACCCCATCTGATCTCTCGATCAAAACCAATTGGGGTTGCACAAATATGTTATACCCCAGAGAAAATAACCACAACGGAATCAAACCTGAGAGATTTGAAGAAGCCAAACTATTGTTCTATACTAACATTGTCGCCATCATCCTTGATGCAGTGGTCCATGCTGACTTCTATAAGAAAGGCTGGGTTTGATTTTATTACTACCCCTTTGACTTTGGGCTTACTTTTCCCTTTTCCATATTTATTATTGGAGTGTTGAATACCCTGAAGGTATCTCCTAGACAACTCATGCCGTTTGCATGCAGATTCTTGTATTTTTTAGAATCTATTAAAGAAAAGCAAAATTTGGGCATCGATGTGGAAGTAGTCAAACATTCCTACAGTTTAAAGAAGTTTAGTGGTTCTAGGGTTGGTTTGACCAAAAAAGATATTGAAGACCCTCTAATCCTTAATAATGATACCGTCAATGATCGAAACTGGAAAAAAGACTACTTTTTTGTTGAGAAAAAGAGTTTATAGAATAATGTCGAACATCTCTTGGATCGCTGGAGCAATACTGGTATAATTTTAAATCCCCTTTGTTCATTATGTTTTTATTCTTCAATTGCTCTGTAGATCCGTTGTTCCTTTGTCATATATGTTAAATACTGTATATTCTTTTCTTACCCAATAACGGCTAGATCATCTCATAATATGCTTGGCCGCTTGTTCTTCCTCATGTAAATATTTCAAAAATGATTCTGATAGTTTATATATTTTTAACAAGATTTATTCCCATATATTTCCAAATTATATGATATTATGTTCAAGTAGTATCCTTCATGCTTATAGATTGGGACTTTGAATTCGATGAAGATAATGTTAAAGGGAAAACCGTTGTTGATAAGATTCATGCTTTTCCAATAGAAGAAGAATTATGGCCAAATTATTTGGGTAAGCCTATATATAATTCCAATCAAATTAATATCGATGACTCTTTCTCTGGCATGAAGAAATCTCAAACAAGACATGATGTTAGCACTTCTAAGAAGTCGTCACAGAAGACTGCTGCAAACAGGACACGTAGCAAGCAACTATTAGCCCCCAGTAGCTATGCCATCTCATTCTGCTTTGAGTCTGTCTTCTGAATCTCAAAACAACCCCATGAGTATCAAAGATGGTGAGATGAGCTAAGCAAAAATCTATGCTAAAGGTATACGTCGAATATCTTCTTCTTTGACATTTTTTCTTTTTATATTCTATATATCCCTTGGTATATTAACATGGATCGAACCCTCTTTCTTTATTGTAGAATTTAAGCCTCCTGTGATAAAACCCTTCATTGTTTTTATTAAAGAATTGTTTTTCAAAAGAGCCCGTGATGATAAGTCCACGGAGACTGACTCCTCTAAAGCCCCCATGTTGTTGAGCCCCATAGCAGTCCCTTTTCCAAGAAAGTTGGGGTTGATCCATTCTCCACAACCATTAAGTCTGAGTATGTTGTGCCTCTTGCTATTCAAAGCTATGACATGGCTACTGATCCCACTACTTTCGTTCATATGCTAAATGACAGGTTACTTCCTCATTCTATGGAAGCCCTTTCTACTAATCAAGTTGATTCCATCTTGAGTGATGTTGTTGGATACTCCTTCTATATAAGAAATATTGTTATTTCTTTTATTGTGTTTATTTTGTGATGCTCATTTACTTATCTCCATGTTTAATTTTTCCATTGTAAAATAGACCCTCTAAAGTATCATGGTGGCATGTGAAGTCTTTAAGCATGGAATGAAGAAACTCAAAGACTTAGAAGATAACCACAAAAAGTACGCAACTAAGATTTAATTAGCTAAAGAGTTGGAATTCAATAACTTGAAAGCCATGAAGAATGTCAAGAATGAACTTGAAGAGTTTGCCTCTAAGATTTAGTCATTGGAGAAGGATGTGTGTGTGCCGAGGTAGAGAAAGTAGTTCATTAACAAATCATGCGAACTCGAGTTGGGGTGAATGGAATTCATTGGATGTTACTGAGACTGTCAAGATCTACAATGATGCTTTTCCTGATGATGCTTTTCCCATGGACGAGTTTGATGCCACCGTTAATGATGATGCTGAAGTGAAGTCCTCTAAAGATAATACCCGTAAAGATAAGTGACAAAATTCTTGTGTTCCCGCTTTTTTTAAGTATTTCAACCTATTTAGCTTTATCCCTGAACTTATTTCAACTATTGTCATGTTGTTTTTGCTATATTCGATCCCTGTTTCGCTTTATAGCGGGGGATTATGATTTACTTTTTGTTGGTTTTTGCGTTGAATGTTTGTCATAAATCGTGTGCGTTGTTATAAATTTCTATCTCTATTGTCATTTTATTTCTTGTCTTAGTTGTATGTTTTGAAACATACTTGTGATTCGATTCATGTTGTCAATTGTCGTGTTTTTCTTCTTACGATGTAGTGCACATGACTTGACAATATGCCAGTCTTCTCGGATGTTAATTATTTGGATAATTTGTTAAACAAAATTCACTTATGTGTTGTCATTCAAGAATCGTAAACCCGTACTTTAAAAGTGGGTTTTTTCAAAACGTTGTAGTCTATTATTCAACATATCAAATTTTTCATGTTGTCTTGTAAGGTAAATCGTCTTGTTGAATGTGCTTTTGACTTATCATTTTAATAAATTTGATTCTTTCTTTCATTCACTACTAGAAAATTTAGAATAGACATCGACTAAAAACCGATGTCTGTGAACAAAAAATCCGATGTCTTCGTACGTGATGTTAAAGACCCCCCATTTAACATCAGTTTTAAATTGATGTTAAAGAAGACGTATAACATTAGTTTTTAAAGATTTTAAATTTCTATCTTCATATATTATCATAATATGATATTTTCATCAATTTAAACATATATGAGATAAGAAAAATATTTCCATTTACCCGTTAAACTAATGTTACTAATACCAGTAACAACGATTTTCAAGATAAACTGATGTAAACATAACTTTTGACATCGGTCCTTTATTTCAAACCGATATCTATTGGTGACAAACCGATGTCTATAAAGCATAATAACATCAGTTTTCTGTTTTAAGATTTTTATTAGTATTTAACATCGATTTTAGTTAGTATTATCGATGTCAATGTTCAACTAAAACTAATGTATTAAGCTTTGACATACATCATTTTCCACTCTAATGATGTCTGTACCTGTTTTATTAATGGACATTTTAAAAATATAGATGCCAAAAATTTATCAAAATAATGAACTACCAAAACCAATTGCTGCATAATACCAGTTATCTATAAATCTAACAATAAATATTCAAACATCCGGTACAATATATTCATCTAATCCAAACATCAAATACTACACATATCTATCCATCCATTATACCACATTCTATACAAAGAATTTGACTTGGTACCGACAATACTAACAATGAAAACTAAACAGGAAAGTAAGGAAAACTTTCCAGGAGTAGTGAAGATCTTTAGTTATCAGGTGTTTGAGAGAAGGATCGACAATGTAAGGATGATCACAGCTCTCAAAAGAAAACAAGTGCAAGATAACATCAGAGAGGTTGTGGATATTATATTAGTATTCATATCAAAAATAGAAATAAGGAACTGCATGTTGACTGGAGGCATTCATTTCCTGAAAGTGAAGATAGAGATGTAGCATATAAAAACAGCCCGAGCTTTAGTTAAAAGTCTTCATACCAAACTCGACGTACAAAATTTAAAAACCTATTAAGGGCTATGAAACTAAATCTAAATGCAAAGATAGTATAAATTCCATGAAATGAGAACCATATCATATGTAAATATATGTAAACAAAGGAGACTAGAGGATGTTAAATTTCAATTAATACAATGCCATTTTCCGGCTCGTACAAATGATTTTAAACTATAATCATTTAATAGATAAAGAGGCACAATGCTTATTGTGTTCAATTATGGAACCGAACTTTCATGTTTAATATACCAAAATGAAAAAAAGTTACAGGTTCAATGTGTCCATTTAGTTGTCTCCTAGATTTTAAGGTGTCATCAAGCTTAATTCCTCAACATCACGCCTGGAAACTCACTAAATAATGTACAACTACCTAACATTTAGTTTTTTTTGTCAGTCGTGATTCTCTGCCTGTTATGTACACATTGTTACTTTGAAATTTGAAGATGGTATGCAGATGCCCCATTATCAACAGAGACTGATTTGGCCGGTGGTCAATTGTCAAAAATATAGGAAAAATTTAATGAAAGAGAGAAACAATGTGTGGTTTGTATCTCTGTTGGAACATATATCATCTCCAAAATAAAGGTGACATGTAAACAATAAAATTTCATTTTCCAAGCATTTGTTTAGCCAGAGAAATGTAAAATCACTTGTCTAACTAATAAATATCTACCTAATTTTATCATGTATAACCCAACAATATGACATAAACAAATAATTGGCACTTATGAATTAGAGACACTATTGAACACTTACAACCAGGAATAACAGGAAATTCCCACCTCTGTTTAGGAGTTGTTATAACATATGAAGCTACCTGCATAAAATGGAAATTTCAGCAAAAACAAAAGTTTAAACCCAAAAATCAACACTAAAAATTCAGAGAACGTGCCAATATAGACAATCAAGTGAAATGGGGGAACTAAATAGAATTGATGTCTGCTCCTTTTCATAACAAATATCCATAATCTCCATACATGCTTCAAAGTTCTCTTGTTCACCAACTCTTGCAACTCCCCTGATGACAGAAACATTATGAGGCAGCAACAATTGAACTAGTATCGTTCAGTTCATTTATGATTTAATTGAACCATACAATATTGTGGACATAGAAGCTTACTTAAATTGAATGATAAGATCTTCAAGGAATATGAAAGCGGTATTTAATTTATCATTGTCAAAATTCAGTACCTGGGCAGAAAAAACATAAAGCATTTTAGTAGAACTTTTCAGATACAATAAAGATGTTTGTTGGCTGTGTATATTTACCTGCATTAAGACCACCTCCTCCAAATTCCTTAATTATTCATCACATGTCAGTATATTGAATACGAAATTATGCCCATTTTTAGGAAGGCTAGCTTACTGCTTCCAGAAAGTCTCGAATTGTAAAATGCTGCTCCTGAATAGTCTTTTCACCCAACACCTTCAATCATTTGACAGAAATTGGACCAGAATCATGTATCTGCAAGGAATAGAGACTAAAACTTTGCACACACAGATATAAAATAAAAGAAACCAAAATGTCGCAGTAATAAGTGCAAATAGTTACAGATTGCTTTCCCTAATTGGTTGTAAAAGCCAATTTCCACTGTCTTCACCAACTGTGAAACTTTTAGACGCACATAAGAGGTCTTAATACAAATTAAAATAAAAAAAAAATACAAGCCTTCTTTACTACAATATGAATGCATTACATGTCCGTATCTACTGAGCTGATGCCAGAAAGTTCAAGGAATTGCAAAAAAATGAATGTGTTCCAATACGAACTAATACACTAGAAACTCTATAAATTAGCTAAAAATCAGTGGTTAAAGTACTAAAAATCATGAATCATGAACCAAGCAGTCACGTACATAACTAGTGTATGACAAATATCACTCAATACAAACCATCGATTTATATTTTATAGAATAATTAGTTTGTATTTAAATCAATACATCCGCATGCACATGCCAATGATTTTTAATCGATTAAATGGAGGCAGGAGAGATATATATCCGAGATAAACAGAAAAGTTGTAGCAATCATTGAAAGTTATACATTAATAGATAAAAAGGCAAGTAGTCTTGTCAAAACTTTGACAAGCATAAGAACTACACACTTTTAAATAATGCATAATCAATAACTGTAAATGTATCAAATTCTTGAAAATTGATATCTATACAAACACTTAATAATTGAAATCAAAAAATATAAAACACAAATTTGTGCTTGGAGGTTAAAGATATATGGCTTAATTTCTTTATCCTCGAGACAACCAATGATAGTTCTTTAGACTGCGTCTTCTTCAGTCCATTTTCCATCACATAAAACCTGAAACACGATAACACGGAGATCCAATCAAAGAGGAAATTCTATATATGTTAAAGTCATGTATTTAAAAAAAATAATATCCAACAAACTTGATGGTTGAGATTTGATTTAATCTAGTCTATATCTGTAAGGTCCATTATAAACGATTATACTAGGTTCCCTAAATAACAAATATCACATTATTACATATAACATATGGCATATGGCTCTTGATGATGCATCTTTGTCCATTTGTTGTTATATTTATTGCATCATAAATAATATTTTGACTCCGGGGAATTAAAAGTATGAAATCACAAGCTCTCAGATAAATAAACATCACTTTATCAACTTTAATTTTACTACCAACATTTAGAATCCATAACCAGCTGATTTAAAACTCGACAAATAGCCGATTCAGGAGAAAATTACACATAGACAAGAGTGAATTCATTTAATACTTTTACAGGTCCTAAACAAGGCTCATCAATCATGCTAAGTAGTAAGTACAAACTAAAATCTGTTTGCCAACTTATTTCAGAAGGTTCATCACTTACCAATGCAGCTCTTCCGCCAGTTATCATCCACAAATCACCATCCTTCTCCGAGTTTAACATGCTCAATGTAATATGCACAATAAGAACAATCACTCAACTAATTAAAAATTAAAGAATTAAGGTTTAAAATTGAAACCCCCATTTATGAAATTAGGGTTTAAAATTTACCCAATTCAAGATTTAACCTACAACTTAGCTTCAAACTCAAACTTGAACTCCAACCTTAAACTCCGACTTGAGCTTGAACTCCAACCTTAAACTTTAACTCCAACTTAAACTCCAACCTTAAACTTCGGTTTATGCTAATGCAATGAAACCCCCAATCCTACGAGAGCAATGAGGGAGATCTATGAGAAAATGAGAGCATAGAGAAGGAAATGAGAGCAATGGTGGGTGTTTGGAAAATATGTTTTTGGTGGGTGTTCTTGGTAGTGTTCTCGACGTAAGTGAGGGTGAGAGATGATTTTTGATATTTTATGTTTGATGTTTTTTGTTTTATGTTTTTAAAGAGGGGTAATATGTGTGTGAAAAGAGGAGAAAGATATGTGTGAAAAGAGTTGGAGAATTTTGTTTGGGCAAAAAACAGGGGGGAACACATGGAGGGTATAAAATATTTGGCTAGAGGAAAAAATGGGATGCCGGGCTGATTAATTTTTTTAAAAATGACATATAACATCAGTTGGGCTAAAACACTGATATTTATAAAATCAAAAGAAAGTGGTTGTTTAAATCGATGTATAAAACACCTTTTACATCGGGTCCAAAAGCAACCGATGTCTAAGAGGCGATGTCTTTCTACTTTTTCTAGTAGTGGTTTTTCATTGTAATTGTTAAATAATTTTTTGATGTTACTATACATTGGTGCATGCAATCGTAGAGTGGTTAAAAAGCCTTTATCTATCTTGAAACTCATCAATTTTGTGTAATTTGTTATTGTGACTTAAACATATAAGTGTTACTTATCATCACAAGAGGTCCCATAAGATGTTCACGCCAACTAAGATTTTCGTCTACTTATATTACTTTTTACTTGAAGCAACTCAACCCTTGCACTTGTAGTTGACAAATTTTGTTTATTATAAATTATTGTATGTGACTATTATAAAAGCAATTTTAACTACATTATGCCAAAGTAGACTAATATAAACATGAGTAAATCTAGAAAATGTATACAATATAATGCAAGATATCATGAATTAAAAACATAAAAATGAACTTCTTCAAGTGAAAAGTCATACTAAATATGAAAGAAATTCAATAATCGCCTATTGTTATGTCCTAATGACTTATTCATGAAATTTTTTCCTAATGATAGAAATAACGAGTAGGATTAAGAGAACTTTACAAGTGATAAAGCTTTGGGTGTAAAGCGTTCTAACTCCTTGGTACTTGAACTCCATCCAAGCTAGACAATCGATAAGCTCCACGCCCGATGATAACATCTATAAAATAGGGTCCTTCGCAAGTGTCAACAAATTTCCTTCCGTCACGTCCATAATGTTCTGGAACGTTTCCCTCAGTACCTGGTCACCATTACGAAATACTCTCACATGAAAATGCTTGTTATAAGTGCTGAAAGCCCTTTGTTAATAGGACACCATACGTATACTTGCCATTTCTCAAAGTTCATCCAGTATGTCTATGTTATGTGCTAATTCTTTGTCATTTATCTCTATCATTGACAATCAATACCTGTAGTGGGTATCATGACCTCTGTTGGTAAGACAAGTTCATTTTTATAAACCAATCTGTAAGGCGTCTGTCCGGTTGATGTCTTTGGAGTAGTCTTGTCTGACCATAATACCCAAGGAAATTCTTTAGCCCATTTTGTTTACAAGATGTCAGCCTTTTCTTAAGGTTATTGATTATGATTTTATTGCTTGATTCATCCTGCCCATTAGCTTGGGGGTATCTCGGTGTTGACTTGATCAAGTTGATGTTCCATCATTTGCAAAATCCCGTAGATGAATTTTTAAAGAACTCATCCTCCACAATAGTGAACCTTGATGCCTTCATCCTAAGGATCATGACTTCGTTGTTGTTGATGGGTTTGACTCCAAGTTGCAAGTAGTCCTTGTATATTTTAATCCAACTATCTATGACTTCATCTACATTATCATCGTATCGATCGAGAGCCAACACCTCGATTTCATGAGCTAAGCTTTCAACAACAGGTTTTATGATGTGTACAACCAGGATATTATTCAAACTGAGACCTTTAAAAATAACTCCAAGCCCAGCTAGTTCACCAGCTTGAACATTGTTCTCCTTTGGTACATGTTGTATGTTAAATGTGTCAAAATAGTTTATCAATATTTTAGTTACATCTAGGTACATAATAATCTTGGGATCATTAGCTTCATAAGAACCGTTGACATGATTGGAAATTAATAATGAATCACAGTTTGCGTCAATGTGTCTAAACTTCATATCTTTGGCAGTTGTCAGCCCCAAGATCAATGCTTCATACTCAGCCTCGTTATTGGTAGCTTTGAAATCACAACATAATTAATATGCTATTATATCCCCCTGTGGTGATTTTAGTACAAGCCCCAATCATGTTCCATTAAAATTTGAAGCTCCGTCAGTGTATAACGTCCATGGCTTGACATCTGCCCTTAAAATGACTTGTTGAAATTCCTCCTCACCTGTTATCATCTGGCTTGGACTGAAATTATCCATAAAGTTAGCAAAGACTTGTAATTTTATGGTAGTCCTAGTGTCATATGTGATGTCATATGTGCTTAGACATATGACCCATTTTGCCATCTATCCCGTCAAGTCCGGTTTTACTCAAAATATTGTCTTGAAGGAAAATTTGTCATACACTACAAGAAAAAAGGTTTCATACAATTATAGATACAGAACGGTTAAAAAAAGACCGTCGTCCTAAAAAACAAACAATGGTGTTTTAATTTGGAAAAACAAACTGTTGTGTAGGAAACATACAAATAACAGTTATTAATATTTTTAGAAACTGTTGTCTATATGGCGTCCGTTCACCAACTCATACAAGAGTTCTTTTACAAAAGTGTTGTCTTGCCTTTTTTACACAACAGATTTTCGCCGTTGTTAGTTAATAGACTTATGGTAGCCTCAAACAATGGTTTTTCCTAGTGAGTTGTGTGTTTCAGACAACTGTGTATTATAACCCCGTCTGATTTGCTACTAAACAATAGTCCCGATAAACCATTATAAAAAGGAAATTTTACAGACCACCGTTAAATATAGTGTTAGTTAAATTGTTATTAGAAGACGGTTTTGCATATTGTGACAACAACCCTTGTCTGTTCTTTCCAATAATTTTTTTTATTATTTTCCACTGATTATTATTTTATCTCCGTCTAAATTTAGTAACTTATATTATTTTGTATAATCATGTACTAAAAACATACAATAGTGTGGGTGAAAAAACAATGTTAAATTATTTTGGATAATCATGAACTAAATAACTTATATTATTTTGTTAAAACACTAAAGACACAATGGTCTTGAATTATG
This sequence comes from Apium graveolens, assembly GCF_009905375.1. Lineage (NCBI taxonomy): Eukaryota > Viridiplantae > Streptophyta > Magnoliopsida > Apiales > Apiaceae > Apium > Apium graveolens. The sequence continues at coordinate 191,062,155 of NC_133657.1, forward strand.
CATTCTTGTCTGAATATATTTGAGGGAACGGTTTTACTAATAACCGTTATCTGTTGGGTAATGGTAATAAAAAAAGAGCTGAATATGTCAAATCCCCACAAAACCAACCAAAGCATCAATCCAAAATATTTGTAAACCATAGATCATAATAGCACCAAACTAGCAAACAAAAAATTCTCAATCAAATTAGGAAATCAAAATAAATGTATGCTGTTAATTGATGGAATTTATGTATAGTTTATGTTTCTATTGTAACAGGTTAATACATGTATGCTGCCAATTGATGGAATTTATGTGCTCCTTATCTAGTTAAAAGAACAGAGACATGGTTACACAAACACAGGAAAATAAATGCTCAACTCCGATGAAATGATATATTCTTGGACTTATATTACAGGCTCTAATTTGACTTTCTTAAAATACTCTGTTTGTTACATATGTTTGTTATAGAGGAGTCCAATTTTAATTAGTTGATATTGTTCATTGTACATGCCTAACTGTTTGTAAAATTGACACCTCCCTAACTAAATGACTTTTAAGTGGTTTATATATCCAAATTCATGCAACCACATGTTCATCATTTTGGAATTTAAACAAGGAAAATACTGCAATAGAAGGTATTTTGAAAGATGTTGAAGCCTTGAACATCAACTTCACTCTTAAGCATTAGCTCCTCCAACCATATATGTTTGAGTGAGGACAATACAAGAAATAAAAGAAATAATTAAACATGTAATTTACTGCTTGGACCCAAAACAAGAATTGTTAAATACATTTAGTCTGATAACTAGATAAAAGATTAACATCAGGCTCAAAGTAACTACACCACACATAAAAAATGTAGCATTGTCAATTGTATCCACCATAAAAAAGAACCTCATAGCCTTTCAGGAACCGGGAGTTCTCAATTTCCTTCTAGTGTACATATCTTGTGATATCTAAGCATGTCAGCAAAAATATCTCATGTTTATATATTGAAACGTGAATATAAAATTATAGAAACTTGCAGATTTGCAGGTGATTTATGCATAAATATAAGTAGGGGGATGCATCACGATTGGTATGTAATTTTCATATCATTTTAATCTTATATCCCAAAGTTATTCTATAGCGGAAATTATTAATTTTATACCTTAATAAAATTATTCATTTTAATTGGCGGTGTACGTTTATTAGCTGTTAAATTTGCTAAATTGGTAATATTATGGTTGGCAAAGTTGCTGCACATTTGATTTAAATTCACTAGTGTCTCTGATTTAAATATTTTGGCAGTTGTATATAGATTTCATGTTTAAAAATGTGTACAAATTGCTTACTAGAGCAAGAGACATAGTACAAGAGGTCAACCATGTAGTTTAATAGCTATGATCACAAGTCCATGGAGTGTTGACGTGCAAATTTATTAAACTTTAATTCAAATTTTTTATTTATTTACATGTTTTAATGATGTGAAAAGATTTCAGAAATATCTTTCTCGTCTAGAAGTTTGGTGGAAGTATGTATTCCTAGAAGAGAATGGCTGAATGTGTAAATGATGCCCCTAGAAAGTCACCTGATTCTTGTTAACAGTCATGGCCTATGATATTGTTTTTTCATATATATATATATATATTTAATATTCTGTCTGACCAAAATATGTTAATCCAAACAGGCTTAATGTAAATCATATTCTTATCTTTCAAAAATGGTGTATATGGTTTTTATTAAATCCTATCTGTCATTATTTGATAGTGTTGTAACTTGATGCATGTAATTTCCAAACGTTATTAGTAATTGACATTTTCTAGACATATGCATAAAACCTATCATAACTATCATTCTACAAACAAGCAAGCCTTCTCTTAACAATTTGTCATTTTTTATATTTTTGTTCCTTAATGCGGCGGATTCTCACTAATAAGACTAGGTGCTTTAGGTGTCAGATAGTAACGCAAAGGGATGAAACTTTCCTAGATATGAGCCTTGATATAGAACAGAAAAGTTCTATCATAAGCTGCTTGAAAAACTTTAGTTCTACCGAAACTCTCAATCCTGAAGAAAAATTCTTTTATGACAAGTGCTGCATGTATCTGATCTTGTCTTTGCCTTTAAACTTTTAGGACCAGTTTATAGAGTTTTTCTATTTACGCGTCTCTACAACTGCAGTTTGAAGAAGCATAGAAGATAATGAAGATAAAGAAAACACCTCGAATCTTGATTGACAGTGGGATTCTTTTTATCGAACAAGGCCCAACTTCTTAGTCGAATGAATTATTTTTACAATTATATTTACATCCTTTTATCATTTTTAATTTTAAATTAAGGTGTTTCACTTTTTTAAGAATGTAATGTATTTGGTGTGCTTAATTGGTTTGGAACTATATATCAAGCTATGTACTTTGACAGTGGTGTAATTTGGTAAATATTGTTTGTGTTTGGTATTATTTTATAATGAAATGAAAATTTTATATATTTTTGGGATATGCAACTTTATAAAAAGTGCAAACTCGTTGGGCCCAGATATGGGGCCCACAATATAATACTGATAGCCCAAACCGTGTAGCAACACTGGTCAAGTCCTATTGCAACCCTGGTTGGTGTTGCAATATAATATTTTTATAAAAAATATGCAGGGGTTGCAATAGGGTGTGCCGGGGTTGCAATAAAGTTCTTTCCCAACGGTTAAAATTTTAACCCCAAAAAAGCGTTGCAATAGTGTTTTTTGCACATGTAGCTACAGTTTTTTGGCCTTTAGTAACAGTTTTTTGGGGTTGCAGAATCCAATCTATGGCGTAGTGAAGACTCTGAAACTGATTCCCACAAAGAACTGCAGTCCAATGTATGGTACTAGAAGAAGTGACAAATTGACTAACTGTATAACAACATGTGCAATATCCGGATAAGTAGAATGTTCTAAGGAAAGACCATTAGATGGAGAAATCAAGCAATCATCTCTAAATAAGTTTCCAAAATATTGTTATCATTATAAGACGCACACAGTCAAACAAATTAACAATGTACTTAGACTGACACAAAGATACCCTTTTGGTGAACTAGAAACCTCAACTCCCAAAAAGTACCGGAGCAAATCGAAATCTTTTATAGAAAAATAATGACCCAACTCGTTTTTTGATGACTCAATACCATCACAATCATCGCTAGTAATCATATCATTAACATATAAGGATAATAGGATATGACCAACACTCGTAGATCATAAAAATAGAACAGAATCATGATTACTATAATGAAAACCAATTGGATGAAGTACAGTAGAAAACTACTCAAACCAACAATGAGATAATTAACGAAGACCATAAATAGATCAACGAAGTCTACAGACATAACCTGATTGAGGCAGAAGAGCGGGATGAGGTGTCAGGTAATTTCCTCGTGAAGATCACCATACAAGAATGCATTCTTAATATTCATCTAAAATATTTAACATTTACGATAGAAGCCACTGCAATCAAAATACGAACAACCGTCATTTTTGTAACAAGAACAAAAGTCTCTTCATACGACTTATTCAATTAGAAGTGAAAAAGACTTTATATGGCCAACAAGTAAAAAATAATAAAAAAAATTATTCTAACAAGAAAATTATTATAATAATGATACGATCCAATAATAATGATATTATCTATCTTAAGAAATCATTCCTCATGTTTTAAAATCGTTATATACTGATAATTACTTTAAAATGATAAAATAATTGAACTAAACTACTATCTTGAAATAGTTATAATTTCTTTTAGTGTTTAGGCGCAATAATTATTTCACTAAAGAGAGGTAGGTTTTGTGACAGAGTTAGGTTTTGTGACTGCTAATTATCTAATATAGTATGAGTTTGTGAATTTTTTTGAGTTTAAGTTCCTTTATACCCCAATATTATCATTACTTAATTGATACGGTGTAGCCTTATGGTCGAGTGATCCTATTTTAAAAATTCACCAGGAAAAACTCAGAAATATCAAATAGTGAGTTGTTATTACAATTGTGTTATTTATTTCATGTGCAAGTTAATTAATTTGATATCCATGCTACCTTTTATATAAATTCTTGGTGATTCGATGATTTGTTGATTTCATGTAGAAAATAATTAATTTGATATTCATCCTAACTTTTAAAACAAGTATATATGTGAAGGAAAAAATGTTTTATATTTTCTGACTTGGTGTACAATTTTTTTTGGGAAGTACAATTCATTGTATTAAGCTTTTATTCCATAACTTCATATTAAAAGTATTAGCTGGTTTGAGATCCAAACTCTCATCCAACCAAGTATTTGTCTATAGGTAAAAATAATATATTTGATTGCATTTTATGCTTGATGAATGTTAATTTTGTAGCTTGACGATGATATTTGCGCTTAGGGGATGTATACAAGATAAAATGCAAATGATAATAGCAAGATTTATGTGATAAAACAATTAAAATTCATTGAGGCATTAGTAAAAATTGACCATAAACATAAATAAACATAGGGAACAAAGTTTTGTATTTACAACATTCATGACCTTAATCAACATTTCGGCCGAGATTAGAGATTAGCATGTAAAAAGCTTCCTGTCAATTGTGTGGTATAGATTAAATTCTTGGTCACTCATTCTTTCTTCTATCCAGCCCCAACTTAAGGCTGGGTCGTACAGAGCAGACGTCTCATATTCGTAAACATCAAACTCGGTAGCCATTTCCTTAAGTTTGGTATATATGTATGTGATATATATGAGCGAAGAAATGAAGGTGGAAGAAAGAAGGTTTTAATGATAAGCGTTGAACTAGAAAGGGGTTTTATAACAAATTTTCTGTCATCCAAGGGTTTATTTTCATCGAAGGATGCATCTTGTACAAGATATTCTATCTATCCAAATGCTGTATTTTTGTTTAAAATAATAAATTAGTGTCCAGTAGATTCCATCTAACAATAGAAATAACTTCAATTTTTTCATAAAAAGCATTAATTCTCTTGATTTTTAGGATCTTAAATACTTTAATATGTATTGAGAAAATGATATCCTACAAAATAAATATTTTTTAAGGATTATACATATTTTCCTTTCCACAATAGAATGATTCATATTGGCTAGTTTAGACTTTAAGAAAAAATATAATGCAAGTGTAATACATTCGTGCGTTCTATGTATTTACTTATTTATTATGTATTAGAACTATAATAATGATATCATGGAGGGGATAATGAATAAACCTTTATTTTCTTAATGTGTGGGAAATCAAATACATTCAAATCTATTGACATAATGTATCTTACACATTGAAGAATATTTTTAATATTTTAAGAAAAGATATGAATCAAGTGCAATACATACTTTCAAGTTTAATATATTTTTGCAATATTTATTTTTCATGCATAGAATTGTTGTAATGATGACATAGGATGATATTCTGTATAATTACATAGCTAGTATCCTAGGTATAATTTGTAACTGTACACAATAAATTGTTTTTCAAAAGAGGTTATTGTAAAAGAACACATTTGGACTATCATACATCAATTTTTTTTTCTTTTCCACAATAAAATGATGCATATTCTCAAGTATAGACCTTAAAAGATAAATGAAAAAAAAATCAATTTGTATGTCCATGAACTAATAGCGTTTTATTGTCTAGATCCGTGAACTAAAGAATTGTGGGTCGTGAATTTGGACATAGTTTGGAAACATGGTGTCATATTTACGGTTTAACGGAAGGACTTACATTAAAAATTTCAAAAGTTAAGTGACCCACAATACATAATCTTTAGTTTCCGGACCTAGAAAATAAAACATTAATAGTTGAGGGACCTATAATTTAATTTTTCCAAGAAAAATATGAATGAAGTATAATACATCAATGAAATAATTATTTTCCATGCATGAGAATTGTTGTGATAGTGACATCATGGATATATGAGATTATACAAAATAATGTTATTGTACATCTAATTAATGATTAAATTCACGTAGCAACAATATCAATTTTTTATGATTTGTTTAATATTATTACTAAATAAATGTTTTTCAAGTAGTGTAACAAATAGTTATTTTAAAGATGAAATCATAACTAAGAAATTATAAACAATTACAATATTACATATTTCATCTCGAACTTCAAGTGCGGCACCCATGAGTTGGTTGTGTTGTCCGGGTATGACTTGCTAGGAGTTGTCCCATATTGTGTATGGAAGGGATCATATAATCAGGTAACGGATTCCGTAAGTGTCGAGCCCTATGTGTAAAAGGGAAGATTGTTGGTAGTTGTCCAATATCGTTTATGCGAGGGTAAATTTGTTACTATAGAAGCCGCCAAATAATTCCATAAGTAATGAGGCCTTTTCAGATTTTCCCAAAAACAAATCCCTGCAGGCTCAGCCTAGAGCGGAAAATATCACAATAATATGGAGTTAGGCCTGATTTGCAAACCCAACAAGTGGTATCAGAGCTTCATATTATAATGATCCACAACAATCTCAAATGGGCTCCAAGAAGGGTTCTAGAATCTGGTATACGGGCTACCTCTGGATGGGCTTACGGGGCACGGGGCAGGAAAATGAGCCTTTCAGTACGGGCCTAGAGGGAGGCAGGGATAGTCAGGTATACTTCTATTATGGGTCAAGGGGGGCTAGATCACATAATCAGGTGACGAATATGATGGTGTCAAGCCGGATGTGTGAAGCGAGAATTGTTAAAAATTGTCACACGTAGTTTATGGGAGGGGTAAATTTCTAGTATATGAGCAGGTAGTTAACTCCATTAATAATGAGGCCTTCAATTTAGCCCTGGTACGAGAGCCCAAGAAGTGGTATTAGAGTTTCAGGTTATAGCGGTTCAGAACAATCTTAGACAGGCTCCTAAATAGACCTAAAATGTTGTAGATAGGATAACCGAGTTTGGGCTAAGGGGGAGGCATATGGGCGGTCTAGTATGGGCATAGGGGGACCTAGATATGGTGGACTTCTAATATTGGCTCAAGCTAAAGAAAAATGGGCCATCCAGATTTGGCTTAGGGGTGTAATAGAGCCATATGAACTTCCATAATGGGTCAAGGGGTAGTCGTACTACACAATTAAGTGGAAAATTCGGCAGTTGTTGAGTTTGATGTGTGAGGGGGAAGATTTTTAGAAATTGTCTCACATCAATTGTATGATGGGATCACATAATCAGGTGATAGATTAGACAAGTGTCGAGCCTTATGCGAGAAGCGGGAGATTGTTGGGAGTTGTACGACATCATTTGTGGGGCATACAGTTTGCTAGTATATAAAAAGCCAGATAACTCCATTAGTAATTAGGCCTTGTATATATCTAAAATAAATTGGTGCAGCTTCACCCTAGAGCCGATAATATTATACTATATCTCAGCTGTAAAAAAATCAAAAAAATTGATATGTATATGTTTTTAATATCTAAATCTGTATTGGAAATAAAGTGGGTATTATCTATATTTGAATTCTATTATTGCAAATACACATAAAGGCAAACTCGTATACGATAATATCTGGATTGAAAATTAAATATATTTTAAAATATTAATATTATTATATATAAACTAAAAATTAATAATATTAATTTTACATAGTGTCTTTGTGGGTATATGTATTCATGAAAAGTATATTTAAAAAAATATGAATTACATATCTATATTTATACACAGAGACTTACACATATTGTATTATATCTGAATTATATGTTTGACATATATCTATGGATGGGAAAATTGGGTCATTGACTTACAACTGTGTCACTACTTAATAATAGTATTTTACCTCTGCATCTAATCATTGAGCCACAATTATAGATAATCTTTAACCTAAAAAATAGAGTAAGGATCTTGAGGTTAATATCATGATATTCTTCCTAAAATTATGTAAAAACCCAATCTTGACAATTACATACTTAGCATCTTTTTGTCTTCTTTTCAAATTGAAATAATAAACATTGACATTCATAATAAAATCCACACAAATCAAATATAGAATTATAGAAAATACATTTTCTATAATTACTTACTTACCTTAGAAAACTTTTGTTAAGGTCTACCTAAATGTCCTTATTTTAAATTATAGATTTAATAGAAAATATATTTAACAAATTTATTTCAAAAATATGATTCCGAAAATGTACATTTGAAATTAAATTTTAAAACTACTATATTTTTGGAAAAAACATATATAGGAAAGAATTTTTCTTAAGAAACCTTAAAAATAGCTATTTCTCCATTATATAGTTTACAAAATGTTATTTTTATAAATAAAGGTTAGGTAAGCAATGTATAAAAAATGTCATTGTATTATAAAATCATATAATTTAATATTTGTTGTGTAAATTACTTATTATTATCATATCTTAGAAAAAATGTGTAATATTGGCATATTTATTATATAGAAGTCCACACTTTTGAAAGTAATCTCAATCATTCATTTTTAATATTACCGTAGATCTTACACCTATACATAATATGGATATATTTCTTTTCATCTTTTATGAAGATCTTCATTTCTTTGACCAACTAGTGAAAATACATAATATGGATATATTTCTTTTCATCTTTTATGAAGATCTTCATTTCTTTGACCAACTAGTGAAAACTATATTTTCATTACTACTTATATATTTTTATGATTTTTCATCTTTTCATCTTTTTTTGATTTTTACCCTATACCCATTTCTTTAGGTATATATTTTATATTGACTACATCTCTTCATCACGACTACATGTTTCTGTAAAAAAAATGTTTCTTCAAAGTTATCTTTTCCTTCATTATATTCAGTTCCTGACATAATTTACTTTCAATTTTAATGGAGTCTTACTATTTTCAAGGTGATTAAAGTTTATGTTTGGTTAAATATCTAGTGATGATTTGTAGATATTGATGTTAGTGGTAATCATGAAGGTAGAGATGATGTTAGTTTGATTTTAGGAATTTAGTATGTATTTGGTGATCCTAATCGAATATGATTTATATTTTGAAAAATAAATTTATTTTATTCTTACATATAATAAGAGTAAAAGATATCTTATAAAAACTCTTTGATCTTTGACTACCATTGTAATGAAAATAGCTAAATCTTGAAAAAAATCTTCAAAAAGGAATATCTAACATTTTTATAATTTGAACCAAAAAATAGTAGGTATCCATAGTACTAAATCTCTGTAATTTGATAAATAAATTATAATTGAATAGTACTTTGTAAAGCATCACTAAATTAAAGATCATTTTGTCTTTTGTATGCTCTAAGCAGTTGAAAAATAGCCAAAATTTGATTTCCACAACTGGAGATGGATCCAAAATAAAATCATACGAATGCGAATAAATATTTTTTCTCAAAGAAATCTTAATCCTTTTTGTTCATTTTTAATACCTATTTGATTTTTTTTTTGTTTGACTATGTCAAAGGACCATTAAATCTTGAAATAAATAGTTGATAGTTGTTTGCTCTAAAAGAAATGGATATTTATATTCATAACTTTTTTTTTCACTTCAGTTTGTGGATAATTTTAAGTATAACATTTTTTGAATCATCCCTTGATTAAAAGTTATTTTTTAAAGTTCGTGTAGGCCTAAAATTCATCAAAATATGTTTTATAGAACTCATCATATAGGCAAATTAAAATCAAACAAAACGTGAATAATTAAAGTGTGAGAGCAAAATTCTTAAGTAGAAATTTTTAGAAATTTTTAGTACATGTATATTAGAAATTCTTAGTACTTGTATATTAGAAATTTTTTTAATAAAAATATATTTTTATTTTTTGGCCTTGAAAGTGTGTAATATATACATGTGTTAAATCAAGTTATTCAATATAGAGCAAAAATAAATTTAAATGACACCAAAATTCTTTTTCTACTAGATTTATGAATTCTATTTCTTAAATTATTTAAAAGAATTGTTAGATCTTGAAATAAATAGATGAATAGATGTTCGATCTAAAATAAAGAAATATTTATATTTTCATTATCTAAACCAAAAATAGTAGAATGCCAAGTATAATTGGGAACTTAAAACAGAATTCTATATTTTCATGATTTAGACAAACATTGAATAGTTTATACAAAATTTGTACCTCAATTTTTCTTTAGTTTTGGGATAACTTTAGCTCGTTAATAATTTAAGAACATTTCAAAATTAAAGATAGTTTTGTGAACTTCTTGTTGGCTGTAAATTCATCAAAACATATAGATGAAATAAAATCAAACATAACTTGAAAACATTTTTTTGAAACCTAACTTGATAACATTAAAATAAATGATATGAATATGTTGAATTGAGTTACTACTATATTTAAATTATAATTATTACCTAATTATGGTTAGTATAATTTGATGAGAAAGGTAAATAAGAAATTTTTAAATGTAATGTGATTGGTCTAAAATTTAGGACTTTCAAAATTTTCTGAGTGCTTAACTGCATACGGAGTTAGACTCAGTTTTTATAATTGAGGAAGTGTTTGTAGGGAAATAATAGAGTTGTAATCTGATTGGTCTATTTTGTAGATTTTGCTTCCCATTGGATAAAATTAAATAGAAAATATGTGATTGGTTAACTAAATGATATGGTTAACTCACTTATTAGAAAGAAGGATAAAATATATTAATATGTTGAAATAAGTGACCACTATATTTAAATTAGAATCATTAACTTATTATAGTTAGTATAATTTAATGAGAATGATAAATAACGAAATTTTTAAGGTAATATGATTGGTCTAAAATTTAGGACTATTCTTTTATTGATGTAAAAATATTTCAAAATTTTATTATTGGTTAACTGCATAAGTAGTTAGACTCCGTTTTTATAATAGAGGACGCATATGTATGGGAATAGTTGAGTTGTAACATTGAGATATTTTTTAAGTGTGAGAGTGATTGGTTAACAAAGGTATTATAAAGAAGGATATATAATTGATTCTGATTAGATTATTATTATTATTATTATTGTAAGGATTAGAAATTCTAAGTAATTAAATTATGGTTGTGCTTTATCTTAGAAATTATTTTAATTTATTTACATGATAGAATGCTTGATATTAAAATATTAGGGTGCACATATGTAAATGGCGATTAAATTGTAAGATTTATTATTTTGATTATTTTTTCCGATTTTATTTATTTACTACTCTCTCTTTTGATAAACTATAGTAAGTATTCGGCTAATTTAATTAAATTATTGTGATTTCTATATCGGAGAATTTTATTATTCAATAATCAATATTTCGTATATTGTATTATTCGGTTGGAGTTGACCTTACATGTGTTAGATATTATTTAGTATGTAATTAAATATTTTATTTTGTTGGCAATAAGAACCAAGTAAATAATTCAAATATTTTTGAGCTACTGCTTTATTTCAATTATTATTTCAAATACTAGGAGAAATAAATGTTGAGGTGTAATATTATTATATTTGAGAGTAAATGTTTTGCTAATTAAACCTACTTAATTAATAATAAATATGTGTTATGATATTGTATGGTAAGTAATTTAACAATATGTTTTCCATTTTGTAGTATATTTTTTATATATTTTTTCAGAAAGGGGGACGTGCATTATTATATCTATAATAATAAAAGTTTATAAATTTGCGATAGCCACTAGTAAGCAATTAATTAAATAATTTTATGCATTCATTTTTCTAAAATTTTAAAAGTTATCCAAATTATTTTCTAATGATAATTCTTAATTATATATATACAAAATCTTAATTATTAGTTGAGTTTTATTATTATTTGGGGGTTAGTAGTTTTTTATGAATTAAATATATAAGAAAAAAACTCAAAAGAAATAGGATTCAAGTAGATGTTAACTTGAGGGGTTAATTTCACTAACCTTAGTTAAAAAGGGGATTATAAGTATGCATTTAACTCTTTCAATATTATAAGTTCATCTTCTAAATCCCAAAATTCACTTAGTAACTCTTCTAATTAGAAGTAAATGCTCAAATACAAACTAAAATTAGAATACAAACTACAAACCACATGTTTAATCCCTTCCTCTCTCTTCCATGTACATTATGTAGTATTTTTCCTAAGTTTTTTATTTAAATTTTCCCATTAATAGTTAACATTTTTTTTATAAAAAAATTATCATATTTTTCTTCATCTCCCACTCACAAAATTTTGACTGAAATTAGTATTTAAATTTGACTGAATCACTAAGGTGAAATGAGTACTATTTGAGAAACGAGTAGAATTGCCCAAATATATCAAATATGGTATTCATACTAATTGTTGGAGGATGTAAAAAAATACAGTCAAGTTAGATTTTAAAAAAAATTCACCAATTAACGGGAAAAAATCAATTAAAAATAAGTGAATAAGGTGGAGTTATGTGTGGGATGGTGTAGTTTGTAGTTTGTATTTTAATTTAGTTTATATTAGAGTAAGACTCTATATATATACACATATATGTATATATTGTTGATTTTGTTGCCCAGCATCGAAGGGAATCAAGTGATTAAAGAGGGACTCATCTTTTCTACTAAGCTTCCAATTTAAGGTAATTAATCTTTTTGGAATGCTATTGATGTGCATAATTTTTAAAGGGTATCACTGTTATAGATATGTCCACGATTCTATTCCTCTCACCCATGTATTTAAATACATTATAGAGATGTGCTTACATTATCTTTTATATTCTCACTTCTACATTTCTTATCTTCTTTTTTCTGTTCCTTAGGCTTGGAATGAGACAAGAGTTTGATATATTTGAGAAGACCGGGTAGTCCACTATGAAGAATGATATCTAGAGGGAGAGAAATAAATATTTTCACGCAATTTGGGATATTTTGTTTATATTTTTGTTCGCCAGAACTACACTCTCTTGTTATATGTAATTATTGTCGATTTTTCCGTGTTGTCAATTATCTTGAATATGCTCAAGAGTATTTAATCAAAAATAGCACTATACTATGTGAAGAAAGATGATAAGAAAAGGAATAATGATCAAACACATATGATTTCAATGTTTGAAGCCATCAAATAAGGTTGCAACAATGGGAGGCCCCGAATCAGAAGTGATAATGATGATGATGACGACGATAAGTTGCTACTACCACGAGAATGAACTTCTTGATATACAGATTGAACCATTACTAGTAGAAATTCTAAACATTTGTTGCAAAATAAATGACATGCAAAGAAATGGGTTTCAATGGTCTTTTTCAAATAAGGGATTATTTGGTTTACTTGGAATAAAAAAGATGTCCTCATTTTAATGTTATATTTTTTCCATTCTATTTGTGACCATAATAATTGTGTTGGTTACTGGATTGTATAATAAGCTTAGCTCTATTGAACCTCCAAATAATAAACTACAAAAATTAAATTTTAATACTGACATGCATATTATATCCGATAACTTCATAGATATAATGCGAACATAAAACCTTATTATAATGAACAATGTGTTTAAAATATATGTTTGAACTTAAATAGAAAATCAATATAGACTAAATACAAAAAGAATCCTTAATAATAATAATAATAATAATAATAATAATAATAATAATAATAATAATAATAATAATGATAATAATAATATTAATAATCTATATTCTAACACCCCCTCAAACTCGCGATGTTGTAGCAATAAGTATTGAGAGTTTGTTAGACAAGAAATGAAATCAAAAAATAGGGTGAGATTTTGTAAAAATATCCGCAATCTGAAATGAAGAAGGAACAAAAGACAATCAGAGAGTACCTTGCAGTTTATAATGGGGAGTAAAATGACAATAAATATTAATATATTTAGTGCCCTCATGAAATAGGAAAGTACGTGAACATGAATTGCACACTTATTATCACAATATAACCGAGTTAAACTAATAAGGATAACGTGTAAATGTGCAATTAAGAGGCTTAACCAAACAATCTCATAAGTAGTGGTGGCACAATACTCAGCTTCTGAAGACGAACTCGAAACAACATGTTGTTTCTTACGATCCTAAGGATGGCTAGCCCAATTAGCATCACAATAAGAACACAACTCTAAGAATGAGGTAGAACGAAAGAAAAGTACTACACCATAGATGGCCTACTACAACACTTCATTTTGGTATTGCAAAAAAAAGGTTATAGTATACTTAAATAATTATGTCTATTGCAACCATTCTATTTTGATGTTGCCGTATAGTAAAAAAATATTACTTTAGCATATTTTTTTTTATTTCCCTAGATAGTAATTTACATAAAAATGAATTAATAACTTAAATATATATTATTCATATTTTTCAAAATTAACAACGCGTTATCAAAGTCAATAATAATATTTTTATCAAAATAATATTTTCTCTAAAAATTTGAAAGCAATAAAAACTATTAGGATGGTAATATATATATATATATACTAAAATATTATTGATCAATAATTATTTTATATCAAATGCATATATAGTTGAAATAAATATTTTTAAATTCGAGAGGTAAACCCTTTATTAGCGAACTGATTTAAGATATAATAATAAAATAATTTAAGTTTCGTAATCAAAATTTAAAATATCAAGTTTAATTAATAATTTTAATATAAATATAAGAAAATGAAAATGACGCACACAACTCAAGCAGTCCATAAAATTTCAGAGGCTGTACAATTGTTGCGTTGCTTTTAACAAAAAGTTTAACAAAAAATACTATGTAATTAGATCTCTCTAAACACTCTCTCTCTCTCAGACAATACGGCTGGCTCTATCCCTCAAAACCAGTTAAGGTTCTTAAAAATTTATGGTTATTTAATCAATTGAGTCTTCCATTCGAATTTTTTTTGTCCCTCTCTCCCTCTCTCTACTCTCTCCCTCTGTCTCCCCCTTCTCCTCCCCTTTGTGTCTCTCTCACTAAATAGTCAACCATTACCAAATCCAAATTGGTATTGATGCCATTTATATGCTTTGGTTATGTGTAGTTTTAATCGAATTTGGTAGGATAGTTATAGAGTTGAATCTGTTTTGCAAGATGTGTAGGTAACTGCATTATACATTTAGTGTAGTGTGAATTATTATGTTGTAATTGAAATAATTTATAGATTTATTTCCTTGAAGTAACTACAAGGTTAATTGTGATTTTTTTTTATTATTCTTAACTAGCATTTGCGCTTACTCAACCGTTAAAGGAAAAAGATTACAAACTCGTGCTAAGGAGAGAGAGCAACGCATACTTCATGTTCTTGTTGTCAATCGTAACATTGGCGAGGAACCTCCCTTTGTAGTTGTTGTTCAAGGCCCTCCTCGAGTATGTGTTCTTTTATATGTAATTTTGTACACATATGTGTGGAATACTTTGTTATTGTAATCAAGTGCTTGTTATTTGTTAAAATTAATCAATTGTACTCATCATTTGTTTACTAGGTAGGAAAATTGCTGGTTATCAAATCTTTGCCCAAGCATAACTTACCCGAGGTTCGAGGTCCTGTTACCATTGTAACAGGTTTACTTAGTTATCCCTCTTTGTCTAGTTTATGTTTCTATTTTAACAGGTTAATAAATGTACACTGCTAATTGATGGAATTTATGTGCTCATTATATAGTTAAAAGATCAGAGACATGGTTGCACAAACATAGGCAGATAAATGCTCAACTCTGATGAAATGATAGATTCCTGAACCTATATTACAGGCTCTAATTTGACTTGTTTAAAATACTCTGTTACATATGTTTGTTATAGCAGAGTCCACTTTTAATTAGTTGATATTGTTTATTGTACCTGCCTAACTGTTTGTAAAATTGACACCTCCCTAACTAAATAACTTTTAAGTGGTTTACATATCCAAATTCATGCAACCACATGTTTATCATTTTGGAATTTAAATAAGGAAAATACTACAATAGAAGGTAGAAGGTACCTTGAAAGATGTTGAAGCCATGAACATAAATGTCACTTTTAAGCATTAGCTCCTCCAACCTTATATGTTTGAGTGAGGAAAATACATGAAATAAAAGCAACAATTAATCATGAAAAAGAATTGTTAACGCTCAAAGTAACTCACCACACATAAAAAATGTAGTATTGTCAATTGCATCCACCATAAAAAGGAACCTCATAACGTTTCTGTTTAAGCCTCTCAGGAACGCTCTCAGGAACGCGGAGTTCTCAATTTCCTTCTTGTATACATCCCTTTTGATATCTGAGCATGTCAGCAAAAATATCTCATGTTTATATATTGAAATGTAAAAATAAAATTATAGAAACTTGTAGATTTGCATGTGATTAATGCATAAATATAAGTAGGAGATGCATCACTATTGGTATGTAATTTTTATATCATTTTAATCGTATACGCCAAAGTTATTCTATAGCAGAAATTATTTATTTTATACCTTAATATAATTAATAAAATTATTCATTTTAATTGGCGGTGTACGTTTATTAGCTGTTAAATTTACTAAATTGGTAATATTATGGTTGACAAGGTTGCTACACATTTGATTTAAATCCACTAGTATCTCTCTCTGATTTAAATCTTTTGGCAGTTTTATATAGGTTTCATGTTTGAAAATCAGTACAAATTGCTTGCTAGAGCAAGAGACAAAGTACAAGAGGTCAACCATGTAGTTTAATAGCTATGATCACAAGTCCATGGAGTGTTGACGTGCAAATTTATTATACTTTAATTCAACCTTTTTGTTTATTTACATGTTTTAATGATGTGAAAAAATTTCAGAAATATCTTTCTCGTCTAGAAGTTTGGTGGAAGTATGTATTCTTAGAAGAGAATGGCTGAATGTGTAAATGATGCCATTAGAAAGTCACGTGATTCTTGTTAACAGGTTGTGGCCTGTGATATTATTTTTTTCATATATATATATATATGTATTTAATATTCCGTCTGACCAAAATATATTAATCAAAACAGGCTTAATGTAAATCATATTCTTATCTTTCAAAAATGGTGTATATGGTATTTATTAAATCCTATGTGTCATTATTTGATAATATTGTAACTTGATGCATATAATTGCCAAAGGATATTAGTAACTGACATTTTATAGACATATGCATAAACCCTAGCATAACTATCATTCTACAAAAAAGCAACCTTTGTGTTAACAATTTGTCATTTTATACATTATTGTTCCTTAATGCAGGGGATTCTCACTAATAAGACTAGGTGCTTAAGGTGTCAGACAGTAACGGCAAGGGACGAAACTTTCCTAAATTAGAGCTTTGATATAGAACAAAACAGTTATATCACAAGTTGCTTGAAAAAATTTAGTTCTACCGAGACTCTCAATGCCGAAGATATATTCTTTTGTGACAAGTACTGCATGTATCTGATCTTTTCTTTGCCTTTAAATTTTTGCGACTACTTTATAGAATATTTCTATTTACGCATCTCTACAACTGCAGTTTGAAGAAGCACAAAAGATGATGAAGATAAATAAAACACCTCAAATCCTGATTGACAGTGGTATTCTTTTTATCGAACAAGGCCCAACTTCTTACTCGGATGAATTATTTTTACAATTATATTTACATTCTTTTATCGTTTTTAATTTTAAATTAAGGTGTTTCACTTTTTTAAGAATGTAATATATTTGGTGTGCTTGGTTTGGAACTATATATCAATCTATGTACTTTGACAGCGGTGTATTTTGGTAAATATTGTTTGTGTTTGGTATTATTTGGTAATGAAATGAAAATTATATATAATTTTGGGATATGCAACTTTATAAAAAGTGCAAACTCGTTGGGGCCTATGTATGGCCCCCACAATATTATACTGATAGCCTAAACCCTGTTGCAATACTCGTCAAGTCCTATTGCAACCCTGGTTGGTGTTGCAATAGAATGTTTCTATAATAGTTCTTTGACAATAAAGTTCTTTCCCAACGGTTAAAATGGCAACCCCGAAAAAGCGTTACAATAGCGTTTTTTGCACCTGTAGCAATAGGTTTTGAACTTTAGTAACATTTTTTTGGGGTTGCAGAATCCAATCTATGACGTAGTGAAGACTCTGAAACTAAGTCCCACAAAGAACTAGTAATCATACTTGAGAATACGAAGAACTACAGCCCAATGTATGGTACTAGAAAAAGTGACAAATTGACTAACTGTGCGAACAACATGTTAAATATCCGGATAAGTGACAAAGAGATAAACTAGGCTACCAACAATCATACCATATGAAGTAGAATGTGTTAAGGAAAGACCATCAGATGGAGAAATAAAGCATTCATGTCTAAATGAGTTTCCAAAATATTGTTATCATTAAGACGACACGGTCAAATAAATTAACAATGTACTTAGACTGACACAAAAGATACCCCTTTTGTGAACTAGAAACCTCAATTCCCAAAAAGTACCGGAGCAAATCCAAATCTTTTGTAAAAAATAATGACCCAACTCATTTTTTTAATGACTCAATACCATCACAATCATCTCTAGTAATTATATCATTAACATATAAGGAAAATAGGATATGACCAACACTTGTAGATCATAAAAATAGAGCAGAATCATGATTACTATAATGAAAACCAATTGGATGAAGTACAGAAAACTACTCAAACCAACAACGAGATGAATAACGAAGACCATAAATAGATTAACGAAATCTACGGACATAAACTGATTGAGGCAGAAGAGCGGTATGAGGTGTCACATAAATTCCTCGTGAAGATCACCATACAAGAATGCATTCTTAACATTCATCTAAAACATTTTATAGTTGCGATAGAAGCCACTGTAATCAAAGTACGAACAACCGTCATTTTTGTAACAAGCACAAAAGTCTCTTCATACGACTTCTTCAATTAAAAGTGAAGAGGGCTTTATATGGTCAACAAGTAAACAATAATAAAGGAAAATATTCTAATAAGAAAATTATTATAATAATGATATGATCCAATAATAACCATATTATCTATGTTAACAATATCATTCCTCATGTTTTAAAATCGTTATGTACTGATAATTACTTTAAAATGATAAAATAATTGAACTCAACTACTATCTTGAAATAATTATCATTTCTATTAGTGTTTAGGCGTAATAACTATTTGAGTGAAGAGAAGAAGGTTTTGTGACAACTAATTATCTAATATAGTATGAATTTGTGAAATTTTTTGAGTTTAAGTTCCTTTATACCCTAATATTATCATTACTTAATCCTTATGGTGTAGCCTTATGGTCGAGTAATCCTATTTTAAAACTTCACGAGGAAATGCTTGAAAATATCAAATAGTGAGTTGTTATTACAAGTGTGTTATTTATTACATATGCAAATTAATTATTTTGATATCCATCCAAACTTTTATATAAAATTTTGGTGATTCGATGATTTGCTGATTTCATGTGCAAAATAATTAATTTGATATTCATCCTAATATTTAAAACAAGTATATATGCGAAGGCAAAAATGTTTTATATTTTGTTGCCTAATGTACTATTTTTTTGGGAAGTACAATTGAGTGTATTTAAGCTTTTATTCCATAATCTCATATTAAAAGTATTAGCCGGTTTGAGATCCAAACTCTCATCCAACGAAGTATT
The DNA here is from genome assembly GCF_009905375.1 of Apium graveolens. NCBI lineage: Eukaryota > Viridiplantae > Streptophyta > Magnoliopsida > Apiales > Apiaceae > Apium > Apium graveolens. The sequence goes on from NC_133657.1 coordinate 191,081,615, forward strand.
TGTATATAGTTAAAAACAATATCTTTGATTGCATTTTATATTTGATGAATGTTAATTTTGTAGCTTGACGATGATAATTGCGCTTAGGGGATGTATACAAGATAAAATGCAAATGATAATAGCAAGATTTATGTGATAAAACAATTAAAATTCATTAAGGCATTAGTAAAAACTGACCCAAAACATAAGTAAAGATAGGGAACAAAGTTTTGTATTTACAACATCCATGACCTTAATACTTGTATTTTTTTTATTTAACTAGTAGTATACTGGGAAGTAGCCCCTCTATCTTTTTTATTTTTCTTCCCCTTCTTCATGGGTCTCACATACTTCTTGGCATAGATACGCTTTCCGTTGATGTTGTACATAGATTTTGGTCCTGGAGGAGCTAATTTTGGAATAACCGAAGCTGAACGGCACACCATTCGAGCAAACAGTGGTTGCTCATCACTTTGCACCTCCTGCATGTATATATCTTCAATGCACTGACCAAAAATCCTGTCACAAACATAAACAAAAACCATGTCAATATATAATTAAATCAATAGAGGTTCCGCTCGTTCAAATGTGTAATTGGTTAGATAGGGATTGCAATTTTGCATAATACCTTGTAAAGAATTCTTGAATTTCAATTTTAGCTATGCAGTATCCCCTGGAGAATGTCAAGAATATTGTTCGATCGTCAGGGGGCACATCTAGTTCATCCTCGCATCCATCCACAAGCTGCAAACCTCCGAAAATTTCACTAAGATCCGCACTGGGATCTTCTAATAATTGTGCCAGTTTATGGCTGCGCGGAAAGTAACTTCCAGGTCCAAGATTTTCTCCAAACCCTAATTGAGGAAAGCCACCTGCAACATGGGGGTAAACAGGAGAAGGGACAACAACTGGATAACCACCATTTAATATGTCTTTAAAAGCCCTCAAACAAACTTCAACAACAACTTTTTTAACATTTTCAAGAATCTTAATTCTGTTCTGGTGGAAATGAACCAAGTCTATATCAGCAAAGCATAATTGTGCAAGCAAATACGTACTAATTGACTTATCCCCTAAGTCAGTGCTCATTAAGCACATTAAAAGGGCAGCAACTTCATCAGCAAGTTGAAAAACAAGATGCGGTGGCCAAGAAATCACCTTGAAGACAGTACGGCTGCTGAACCTGATTTTTTCTAGCCAAATGAGAAAGGCCACTACATGCACGGATTCATCAACGTTTCGGCCGAGATTAGAGATTAGCATGTAAAAAAGCTTCCTGTCAATTGTGTGGTATAGATTAAATTCTTGGTCACTCATTCTTTCTTCTATCCAGCCCCAGCTTAAGGCTGGGTCGTACAGAGCAGACGTCTCGTATTCGTAAACATCAAACTCGGTAGCCATTCCCTTAAGTTTGGTATATATGTATGTGATATATATGAGGGAAGAAATGAAGGTGGAAGAAAGAAGGTTTTAGTGATAAGCGTTGAACTGGAAAGGGGTTTATATAACAAATTTGCTGTCATCCAAGGGTTTATTTTCATGGAAGAATGCATCTTTTACAAGATATTCTATCTATCCAAAAGCTGTATTTTTGTTTAAAATAATAAATTAGTGTGGAGTAGATTCCATCTAACAATAGAAATAACTTCAATTTTTTCATAAAAAACATTAATTCTCTTGATTTTTAGAATCTTAAATACTTCAATATGTATTGAGATAATATATCCTACAAAATAAATATTATTTTCGGATTATACATATTTTCCTTTCGACAATATAATGATGCATATTCTCTAATTTAGACAATAGAAAAAAATATAATGCAAGTGTAATATATTGGTGCAATATTCGTGTTCTATGTATTTACTTATTTTTGATATATTAGAACTGTAATGATGATATCATGGAGGTGATAGTGAATAATCACATACTTAGTATTGTGCGTCTCATTAATTCTAACAATATTACTAAGAAAAGAAATATTTAATATCGTTTACATTCCATTGGAAATAGAAATTTCTTAAATTTTCTCATAAAAAACCTTTATTTTCTTAATGTGTGGGAACCCATATACATTCAAATCTAGTGACATAATGTATCTTACACATTGAAGAATATTTTTAATATCTTAAGAAAAGATATGAATAAGTGTAATACATACTTTCAAGTTTAATACATTTTTGCAATATTTATTTTTCATGAATAAGAATTGTTGTAATGATGACATCATTGTAATGATGACATCATGATATTCTTTATAATTGCATAGCTAGTATCCTAAGTATAATTTGTAACTGTACACAATAAATTATTTTTCAAAAGCCGTTATTGTAAAAGAACACACTCGACTATCATATATCAATTTTTTTTCTTTTTCACAATAAATGATGCATATTCTCAAGTATAGACCCTAAAAGATATATGAAAACAATCAATTTGTATGTCCGTGTACTAATAGTGTTTTATTGTCTAGATCCCTCAACTAAAGAATTATGGGTCCTGAATTTGGACATAGTTTGTAAACACTGGTGTAATATTTTGGGTTTAACCCAAGGACTTACATTAAAAATTTCAAAAGTTAATGACCCACAATACATAATCTTTAGTTTACGGACCTAGAAAATAAAACATTAATAGTTCAGGGTCCTATAATTTAATTTTTCGAAGAAAAATATGAATGAAGTATAATACATCCATGAAATAATTATTTTTCATGCATGAGAATTTTTGGGATAGTGACATCATGGATAGATGAGATTATACAAAATAATATTTTTGTACATCTAATTAATGATTAAATTCACGTAGCAACAATATCAATTTTTTATGATTTGTTTCACATTATTACTAAATAAATGTTTTTCAAGTAGTGTAACGAATAGTTATTTTAAAGATGAAATCAAAACTAAGAAGTTATAAACAATTAAAATATTACATATTTCATCTCGAACTTCAAGTGCGGCTCTTATGAGTTGGTTATATTGTCCGGGTATAACTTGTTAGGAGTTGTCCCATATTGTGTATGGAAGGGATCATATAATCAGGTACTAGATTAGGTAAATGTCAAGCCCTATGTATACAAGGGGAGATTGTCGGTAGTTGTCCAACATCGTTTATGCGAGGGGAAATTTGTTACTATAGAAGTAGCCAAATAACTCCATTAGTAATGAGGCCTTTTGACATGTGCCCAAAAACAAATCCCTACACGCTCAGCTCAGAGCGGATAATATCATAATAATATGGAGTTAGGCGTGAGTAGCAAACCCAACAAGTCGTATCGGAGCTTCATATTATAATGATACACAACAATCTCAAATGGGCTCCAAGAAGGGATCTAAAATGTGGTATATGGGCTACCTCCGGATGGGCTTAAGGGGAAGGAGAACGAGCCTTCCAGTACGGGTCTACAGGGAGGCAGGGATAGTCAGGTATACTTCTATTATGGGTCAAGAGGGGCTAGATCACATAATCAGGTGACATATATGATGGTGTCAAGCCGGATGTGTGAAGGAAATATTGTTAAGAATTGTCACACGTTGTTTATGGGAGAGGTAAATTTCTAATATATAAGCAGGCACTCCATTAGTAATGAGGTCTTCAATTTAGCCCTAGTACGAAAGCCCAATAAGTGGTATTAGAGTTTCAGGTTATAGCGGTTCATAACAATCTTAGACGGGCTGACCTAAAAAGTGGCAGATAGGATAACCGAGTTTGGGCAAAGGGAGAGGCATATGGGCGTTCGAGTATCGGTATAGGGGGATCTAGATATTTAGGTGGACTTCTAATATTGGCTCACGCTAAAGAAATATGGGTCATCGAGATTGGGCTTAGGGGAGTAATAGACCCAGATGAACTTCTAGTATGGGTCAAGTGGGAGCGTACTCCATAATTAAATGGAAAATTAGGTAGTTGTTGAATCTGGTGTGTGAGGGGGAAGATTTTTAGAAATTTTCCCACATCATTTGTGTGATGAGATCACATAATCATGAGATTGTTGGGAGTTGTACCACATCATTTGTGGGACATGCAGTTTGCTAGTATATAAAAAGACAAATAACTCCATTACTAATTAGGCCTTGTATATGTCTAAAATAAATTGGTGCAGCTTCACGCTAGAGCAGATAATATTATACTATATCTCAGCTGTAAAAAAATTGAAAAAATGTATATGTATATGTTTTTAATATTTAAATCTGTATATGAAATAACGCGGGTATTATCTATATTTAAATTCTATAATTGCAAATACAGATAAAGGCAAACTCGTATCCGATAATATATGGATCCAAAATTAAATATATTTTAAAATATTAATATTATTATATATAAACTAAAAAATAAATATATTAATTTTACACACTGTCTTTGTGGGTATATATATTCATGAAAAGTATATTTTTAAAAAAAATATAAATTACATATTTATATTTATACACAGAGACTTACACATATATTATATTATATGTGAATTATATGTTTGACATCTATCCTTTGTGGGAAAATTAGGTCATTGACTTACAAATAGTATTTTACCTCTGCAAGCCACAATTATTGATAATCTTTAACATAAAAAATAGAGTAAGAATAATGAGGTTAATCTCATGATATTCTTCCTAAAATTATGTAAAACCCCAATCTTGACAATTACATACTTAGCATCTTTTCGTCTTCTTTTGAAATTGGGATAATAAACATTGACATTCATAATAAAATCCACACAAATCAAATATAGAATTATAGAAAATACATTTTCTATAATTACTTACTTACCTTAGGAAACAGTTGTCAAGGTCTACCAAAATGTCCTTATTTTAAATTATAGATTTTATAGAAAATATATTTAACAAATTTATTTCAAAAATATGATTCCGAAAATGTATATTTGAATTAAAATTTTAAAACTACTATATTTATGGAAAAAACATATATAGGAAAGAAGTTTTCTTAAGAAACCTTAAAAATACCTATTTCTCCATTATATAGTTTACAAAATATTTTTTTATAAATTAAAGTTAGGTAAGCAATGTATAAAAAATGTCAATGTATTATAAAATCTTATAATTTAATATTTTTTGTGTAAATTACATATTATTATCATATCTTAGAAAAAATGTGTAATATTGGCATATCTATTTTATAGATAATCGATTAAAAAATGAGAAGTCCCCACTTTTTAAAGTAATCTCAATCATTCATTTTTAATATTACTGTAGATCTTACATGTATACATAATATGGATGGATATATTTCTTTTCATCTTTTATGAAAATCTTCAATTCTTTAACGAACTAGTGAAAACTATATTTTCATTACTACTTATATATTTTTCTGATTTTTCATCTTTTCATCTTTTTCTGTGATTTTTACCATATACCCATTTCTTTACGTATATATTTTATATTGACTACATCTCTTCATCACCACTACATATTTCTATAAAAAAAATGTTTCTTGAAAGTTGTCTTTTTGTTTATTATATTCAGGTCAAGACATAATTTACTTTCAATTTTAATGGAGTCTTACTATTTTAAAGATCTAGTGATGGTTAGTAGATATTAATGTTAATGTGTATCATGATGGTAGAGATTTGGTGATTAGTGGTAGAAAAAGGCATTACATTAGTTCGGGATTTAGTATGTATTTGGTGATCCTAATCTAATATGATTTATATTTTGAAAAATAAATTTATTTTATGCTTACATATAATAAGAGTAAAATATATCTTATAAAAACTCTTCGGTCTTTGACTACCCATGTAATGAAAATAGCTAAATCTTAAAATAAATCTTGAAAAAAGAATATCTAATATTTTCATGATTTGAACCAAAAAATAGTAGGTATCCAAAGTACTAAATCTGAAATTCGTAAATGTCTCATCTCTTTAATTTGGTAAATAAATTATAATTGAATAGTAGTTTGTAAACGGTCACTAAATTAAAGATCATTTTGTCTTTTGTATGCTTTACACACTTAAAAAGTTGCCAAAATGTGATTTCCAGAACTCGAGATGGATCCAAAATAAATCCAAAGGAATGCCATTAATATTTTTTCTCATAGAAATCTTAATTCTTTTTATTCATTTTTAACACCTATTTGATTATTTTTTTTGTTGACTATGTCAAAAGACCATTAAATCTTGAAATAAATGGTGGTTGATAGTTGTTTGTTGTAAAAGAAATGAATATTTATATTCATAACTTTTTTTTCACTTAGTTTCTCAATAATTTTAAGATTAACATTTTTTGAACCATCCCTTAATTAAAAGTTATTTTTTAAAGTTCGTGTAGGCTGTAAATTCCAAAATATGATTTATAGAACTCATCATTAGGCAAATTAAAATCAAACAAAACGTGAATAATTAAACTGTAAGAGCAAGTACTTGTATACTAGAAATTATTTTAATAAAAATATATTTTTTATTGTTTGGCCTTCAAAATGTGTAATATATCAATGTGTTAAATCAAGATATTCAATATAGAGCAAAAATAAAATTAAATGACATCGAAATTCCTTTTCTACTATATAGATTTATGAGTTTTATTTCTTAAATTATTTTAAAGGATTGTTAGATCTTGAAATAAATAGATGAATAGATGTTCGATCTAAAATAAAGAAATATTTAGATTTTCATTATCTAAACCAAAAATAGTAGGAATGCCAAGTTTAATTGGGAACTTAAAACAAAAATCTATATTTTCATGATTTAAACAAAAACTGAATATTTTATACAAAATTCATACCTCAATTTTTCTTTAGTTTTGGGATAATTTTACCTAGTTTATAATTTAGGAACATTTCTAAATTAAAGATAATTTTGTGAACTTCTGTTGGCTGTAAATTCGTCAAAATCAAATTTTCAGACCTCAACATATAGATGAAATAAAATCAAACATAACTTGAAAACTTTTTTTTTGAAACCTAACTTGATAACTTATTAAAATAAAATATATGAATATGTTGAATTGAGTTACTACTATTTTTAAATTATAATTATTACCTAATTATGGTTAGTATAATTTGACGAGAAAGGTAAATAAGAAAAATTTAATGTAATGTGATTGGTCTAAAATTTAGGACTTTTCTTTTAGTGATTTAAAAATAATTCAAAATTTTATTATTGGTTAAGTGCATAAGGAGTTGGACTCCGTTTTTATAATAGAGGAAGTCTATGTAGCGAAATTGTAGAGTTGTAATCTGATTGGTCTATTGTGTAGATTTTGCTTCCCATTGGATAAAATTAAATAGAAAATATGTGATTGGTTAACTCAATGATATGGTGAACTTAGGTATTAGAAAGAAGGATAAAATATATTAATATCTTGAAATAAGTGACCACTATATTTAAATTAGAATCATTAACTTATTAGTATAATTTAATGAGAATGGTAAATAACTAAATTTTTAAGGTAATCCGATTGGTCTAAAATTTAGTACTATTCTTTTATTGAAGTAAAAATAATTCAAAATTTTATTATTGGTTAAGTGCATAAGTAGTTAGACTCCGTTTTTATAATAGAGGAAGTATATATATGGGAATAGTTGAGTTGTAATATTGATATATTTTATAGATGTGGGGTCTCAATTGCTAAAATTGAATATAAAATACTTGATTGGTTAAGCCGGTATTGTAAAGAAGGATATATACTTGGTTCTCATTGGATTATTATTATTATTATAAGGCCTAGAAATTCTAAGCAAGTAAATTATGGTTTTACTTTACCTTTGAAATTATTTTAATTTATTTACATGATAGAATGCTTGATTAAATTATAAGATTTATTATTTTGATTATTTTTTCTGATTTTATTTATTTAGTACTCTCTTTTTTGATAAACTATAGTAAACATGCGGCTAATTTAATTAACTTATTGGGATTTCTATTTCGGAGAATTTTATTATTCAATTATCAATATTTCGTATATTGTAATATTCGATTGGAGTTGACCTTATGTGTGTTAGATATTATTTAGTAAGTGATTAAATATTTTATTGTGTTGGCAATAAGAACCAAGTAAATAATTCAAATATTTGGGAGTTAGTGCTTTATTTCAATTATTATTTCAAATAGAGAAATAAATATTGAGGTGTAATACTATTATAATTGAGAGTAAATGTTTTTCTAATTAAACCTACTTAATTAATAATAAATGTGTGTTACGATATTGTATGGTAAGTAATTTAACAATATATTTGCCATTTTATAGTATATTTTTTATATATATTTTCCGAAAGGGGACCCACATTATTATATCTATAATAATAAAAGCTTGTAAATTTACCATAGCCACTAGTAAGCTATTATTAAATAATTTTATGCATTCATATTTCTAAAATTTTAATAGTTATCCAGATTATTTTCTAGTGATTATTATTAATTATATAGGTAAAAAATCTTAATTATTAGTTGAGTTTTATTATTATTTGGGGGTTAGTAATTTCTTATGAATTAAATAAATTAGAAAAAAATTGAAAAGAAATAGGATTCAGGTAGATGTTAACTTCAATAGTTAATTTCACTAACCTTAGTTAAAAAGGGGATGATAAGTACGCACTTTACTCTTTCAATATTATAAGTTCATCTTCTAAATCTCTAAATTCACTTACTAACTCTTCTAATTAGAAGTTATATATATATACTGAGTTCTATGGAGTCCACCTTTTTATGGGAGTCCTCGGAGTCCATTTACGTTCTGCAAATAAAATATATTGTAAAACGTGTTATTTTGCAAAACATGTTACACAAATAGCATAACTTCAACAAAATTATGCAAATCTCATATATTTACGGTACAATATGTATGTTCTGCAATATGTTCTGCAACATGAACATTTATGTTCTGAAAATATACATGTTTTGTAGAATATATATTTTTGCAATGTTCTGCTTGTAAAATGTATGCAATCTACAAGATTTTTGATAGAATAGTGATGTTTGTCAAAAAATAATATGTTTTGCAATATTTTAAGCTATATTTTACTTGCAGAACATATATGGACTCCGAGGACTCCAATTAAAGGTGGACTCCATAGAACTTTACTCTATATATATATATATATATATATATATATATATATATGTATATATTTTAGTGATTCTTCTATGTATAATTAGTGATTTATCCCAAATATATTTAGATTTTAAAAAGAATTCACCAATTAACCGGAAAAATTCAATTAAAAATAGAGGAAATAAGGTGGAGTTGTGTGTGATATGGTGTAGTTTATATTTTAATTTAGTTTGTATTGGAGTAAGACTTTTAAAAAGAATTCACCAATTAACCGGAAAAATTCAATTAAAAATAGAGGAAATAAGGTGGAGTTGTGTGTGAGATGGTGTAGTTTATATTTTAATTTAGTTTGTATTGGAGTAAGACTCTATGTATATACACATATATATATATATATACATATATATATATTGTTGATTAAAGAATTTACTATAGGAGATCTAGAAGTTATTTGTTGCCCTGCATTAAAGGGAATGAACTGATTAAAGATGGACTTATCTTTTCTACTAAGCTTCCAATTTAAGGTAATTAATCTTTTTGGAATGGTATTGATGTACATACTTTTTAAAGGGTATCACGTGATAGATATGTCCACGATTCTATTCCTCTCACTCATGTATTTAAATACATTATACACATGGAGTAACGTTGTATGGAGTCCACCTATTTTAATTAGAGTGCTCGGAGTCCATATATGTTCTGCAAGTAAAATATAGCTTAAAATATTATAAAACATTTTATTTTTCGATAAACATCACTATTCTATTAAAAATCTTGTAAATTGCATACATTTTACAAGAAGAACATTGTAAAAATATATTATTCTACAAAATATATTTAGTTTGCAGAACATAAATGTTCATGTTGCAGAACATATTGCAGAACATACATGTTGTACTCTAAATATATTAGATTTGCATTATTTTGTTTAAGTTATGCTATTTGTGCAACATATTTTGCAAAATAATACGTTTTACAATATATTTTAATTGCAGAACGTACATGGACTCCGAGGACTCCGACAAAAATGTGGACTCCATAGAACTCAGCCTTACATTATCTTTTACATTCTCTGTTTTACATTTCTTTTTACTTTTTTATAAACGTTTAATTATTACTATTGTTCGAATTTTTATGTATAAAAATTACATCAGTTATTTAGTACAGTTAAAATAAAATAACAATTTTTATTTTACAAAAATAACTAATTTTAATAATACTTCTTAATTATATTATCAAAATTAATTATTTTAAATTCAAATAATTACACGTAATTATTTGTTTTGTAAAATATTGTTACTTTTTGACCATTAGTATGATATGCTAACATAAGTTTCACGTATTTATTTGTTTTGTAAAATATTATTACTTTTTAATCATTAGTATGATATGCTAACATAAGTTTCCACATGTTACCTACCGTATGTAACGTTTAGTAGTTATAGTAACATATTGCAAACGTTGTGGTAACATTAAAAGTAATAGATTGCGGTAGGCTAAAATGAGCATAAGTAATGTAACATAATTTTGTAACACGCATGATCAAACTATTGCTATAGGCCATCTACCACCTACTATTAGATAATCAACAAGCCCACAACACACCGTAAAAGATCTCGATTTGTTAAAGATCTTCATTTTTTGGGGCAATTAGTAGTAGTAATTTGCTTCATATACATAACATAAGTCTCAAATCTTCTCCATATGGGAGTGCAGTGTTATATATCTTGTGTTTAGTTAAGTGGTAAAATGATAGGTTGTACTGTGAGATGTATGGCCTTATGACATCCAAGATAAAATTCAATGAAGAGTTCAATCTTTTCCACAACATCATATTAATGGTAAACTAATCTACATGTTGATCAATCATTAGTATTTTCAATCTCCCTTATGCTTAGGATATGTACATATAGTCATTCTCATTTACATACACCTAAAATAAACACCTATGAACATAAATTAATAATTTTCACAAATGACCATGTACTTTTATACTTATATTCATTAGTGCAAGAGTTACACCTCTTAATTAGGTGGTGGAAGGGTGGATGAGGTGAATAAAACTATCCCGACGACCGAAGAACCTCTCTAAATTTAAGCACTTGAGGTACAAAGGAGTTGCCATGCATTTTTATCCAGGAAAGCAAACCGGCAACCAAATATGTGCAAACAACACATTCCACATGTTCAAGCTCCACACCCTAACAAAGAGTTTTCCACCATGTTTTCTAATTATTCCATTGGATTTAAATACTTGTAATCATCTTGACATCATTATAGTAGAATTATTTGGACTGGTCCCACCGGTGGTTTTTAACACCTAACTATATATTTAATTTATATATCTATCTATACTACAATTTTAAAACCTATTTATTAGATACAAATTCATTGGGTGAACTTAAACTCAAGATAAAATCAATGATTGATATTTTGGTTTTATATTACTAAAACCTAACTAAAATTCAATGGGATAAGCCCAACTTGGGCCTAACAATGAGTTTAGGCTAACACAAAACAAAACTATGTAGTGTAATACTTTACTAAAGTTAAATTTAAAATAAATTGATTTGAAATATATTGATATTATTGTAAACAAGGGCCTACTTATATTAAAATCAATCTTAATAAGAATTTTTATTTTAAAATTTACTGAAATTAGAATATATAAATGACAACGAGAAAAATACAGAAATACACAAAAATATATAAAAGTTACTAGTGAGATATAAGCTAGTAACTATATTATTTCTAAAATAGTTATTAAAAAAAGTGTTACTTAAAATGATGTAATATATAATATATTTTTATATGTCAAAAGAAATTACATACTATTAGCTACTAAATTAATTATAAAGTTTTATTTTTCAAATTTTATATTGTTAAATGAAAATAAAACTCACCAATGACGTCAATTAAATTTAGGAACCAATTTTGTTTTACCATTTTTGTGCATGCTCATAACTTATATACAACTTTAGAGAATGACCATTTTATGAATAAACTTGTAAAAAAGATATATACTCCTTACGAAGTTCAAACATTACAATAACAACATGAAAAATATGTTTCACAAATTTTGAACATTTTTTCATATCAAGGTACTCAATTAAACTCATGAACATATTTTTAGCTTAAAAATGTGGATTGATCCAATAATCATGTTCATGAAAAAAGTTTGAATCCAATTTCCCAACAAAGTTTTCTGCCAAGACTGCAAACTAGATGAATAAATCATATGCATTGTGCTACCATGCATGTAAGGATATGTTTGGAAGAGAAATTTGTTATAATCAAATTTAGTAGGTTAATTGCTAAAGACTATTAGGATAAATTAATTTAATATAGCTAAACTAATAAGAACGAAAAATATTAACGACACAAGAGATTGGTGACGCGTAAAACCCGTAAATAGGGAAAAACCGCTAGTGAGATTGTGTACCCAACCTGAAGAGATTCACTATGATTTGATATAGATTACAAGATATAATTTGAGTTACATGCCATGTTCTTAGTATTGAATTTGCTAAAATGTTTGAGTGCGTATGTGCGTGGCAATGTATGTGGTTCGATCCCGTGAATACTTCTGTGTTATCTCGAGTGTTTGTGTGTTCTCCCCTTCTGTTTGTGATGTTGTGTTTTATCCCCTTTATCCTCTCGATCTTCCTCCTTTTTCACCTCTACTTTTCAAAATCATCATTATATATCCTTACTCCCCCTCCCATTTAACGGATCATGGCTGAAGATATGGTATTTGTTCTCAACCGCAAATCCTACAAACCATGGTAGTTATGGACTCAGTCTTCCCATATGTTCACGTCTGAGACAGCCTCCTTCCCTTCCTGTCTCAACTCGTCTCCTACTGCTCTATTGTCAACACTTCAATCATGTCTTGACATGAGCAAAAATCCACATACAATAATAGCCTCATATTTTTTTAATTAAGAGATATAAATAATAAATTCTCTAACATAATATTTGCAATTTGTAAAATAAAATCTATGCGTGTCTTTGTGATGGTCCATAAAAGTTATTCATCTGCTCTAGGAAGCCGTGTAATCAACATTTAGATGTACATGCACTGGTTGTTCAATTATTTAGAAAACCCTTTCATTACCCTTATTAGGACTCTTAGAGAATCCGAATATAAACTCTTCCCTTAATCTAGATTCCCCTTTTATTCTCTGTCCTCTCCTTGTCTCTAATGAGCCGTTTTATTTGCGTTCTTATTTCCCTCCCCTTAATAATGGCAAAAAAACACAACAAGAGTTCAGAGAGTCGCAACAATGAAAACCCCATCTCATCTCTCGATCAAACCAATTGGGGTTGCCACAAATATGTTATACCCCAGAGAAAATAACCACAGCGGAATCAAACCTGAGAGATTTGAAGAAGCCAAACTATTGTTCTGTACTAACATTGTCTCCATCATCCTAGATACAGTGGTCCATACTGACTTCTATAAAAAAGGCTGGGTTTGATTTTATTACTACCCCTTTGACTTTGGGCTTACTTTTCCCTTTTCCATATTCATTATTGGAGTGTTGAATACCCTAAAGGTATCTCCTAGACAACTCATGCCGTTTGCATGCAGATTCTTGTATTTTTTAGAATCTATTAAAGAAAAGCAAAATTTGGGCATCGATGTGGAAGTAGTCAAACATTCCTACAGTTTAAAGAAGTTTAGTGGTTCTAGGATTGGTTTGACCAAAAAAGATATTGAAGACCCTCTAATCCTTAATAATGATACCGTCAATGATCGAAACTGGAAAAAAGACTTCTTTTTTGTTGAGAAAAAGAGTTTATAGAATAATGTTGAATATCTCTTGGATCGCTGGAGCAATACTGGTATAATTTTAAATCCCCTTTGTTCATTATGTTTTTATTCTTCAATTGCTCTGTAGATCCGTTGTTCCTTTGTCATGTATGTTAAATACTGTATATTCTTTTCTTACCCAATAACGGCTAGATCATCTCATAATATGCTTGGCCGCTTGTTCTTCCTCATGTAAATATTTCAAAAATGATCCTGATAGTTTATATATTTTTAACAAGATTTATTCCCATATATTTCAAAATTATATGATATTATGTTCAAGTAGTATCCTTCATGCTTATAGATTGGGACTTTGAATTTGATGAAGATAATGTTAAAGGGAAAACAGTTGTTGATAAGATCCGTGCTTTTCCAATAGAAGAAGAATTGTGGCCAAATTATTTGGGTAAGCCTATACATAATTCCAATCAAATTAATATCGATGACTTTTTCTCTGGCATGAAGAAATCTCAAACAAGACATGATGTTAGCACTTCTAAGAAGTCGTCACAGAAGACTGCTGCAAACAGGACGCGTAGCAAGCAACTATTAGCCCCCAGTAGCTATGCCATCTCATTCTGCTTTGAGTCTGTCTTCCGAATATCAAAACAACCCCAGGAGTATCAAAGATGGTGAGATGAGCTAAGGGAAAATCTGTGCTAAAGGTATACGTCGAATATCTTCTTCTTTGACATTTTTTCTTTTTATATTCTATATATCCCTTGTTATATTAACATTGATCAAACCCTCTTTCTTTATTGTAGAATTTAAGCCTCATGTGATAAAACCCTTCATTATTTTTAGTAAAGATTTGTTTTTCAAAAGAGCCCGTGATGATAAGTCCACGGAGACTGACTCCTCTAAAGCCCCCATATTGTTGAGCCCCATAACAGTCCCTTTTCCAAGAAAGTTGGGGTTGATCCATTCTCCACAACCATTAAGTCTGAGTGTGTTATGCCTCTTGCTATTCAAAGCTATGACATGGCTACTGATCCCACTACTTTCGTTCATATGCTAAATGACAGGTTACTTCCTCATTCTATGGAAGCCCTTTCTACTAATCAAGTTGATTCCATCTTGAGTGATGTTGTTGGATACTCCTTCTATATAAGAAATATTGTTATTTCTTTTATTGTGTTTATTTTGTGATGCTCATTTACTTATCTCCATGTTTAATTTTTCCATTGTAAAATAGACCCTCTAAAGTATCATGGTGGCCTGTGAAGTCTTTAAGCATGAAACGAAGAAACTCAAAGACTTAGAAGATAACCACAAAAAGTACGCAACTAAGATTCAATTAGCTAAAGAGTTGGAATTCAATAACTTGAAAGCCATGAAGAATGTCAAGAATGAACTTGAAGAGTTTGCCTCTAAGATTTAGTAATTGGAGAAGGATGTGTGTGTGCCGAGGTAGAGAAAGTAGTTCATTAACAAATCATGCGAACTCGAGTTGGGGTGAATGGAATTCATTGGATGTTACTCAGACTGTCAAGATCTACAATGATGCTTTTCCTGATGATGCTTTTCCCATGGATGAGTTTGATGCCACCGTTAATGACGATGCTGAAGTGAAGTCCTCTAAAGACAATACCCGTAAAGATAACTGACAAAATTCTTGTGTTCCCGCTTTTTTATAAGTATTTCAAAGTATTTAGCTTTATCCCCGAACTTATTTCAACTATTGTCATGTTGTTTTTGCTACATTCGATCCCTGTTTCGCTTTATAGCGGGGGATTATGATTTACTTTTTGTTGGTTTTTGCGTTGAATGTTTGTCATAAATCGTGTGCGTTGTTATAAATTTCTATCTCTATTGTCATTTTATTTCTTGTCTTAGTTGTATGTTTTGAAACATACTTGTGATTCAATTCATGTTGTCAATTGTCCTGTTTTTCTTCTTACGATGTAGTGCACATGACTTGACAATATGCCAGTCTTCTCGGATGTTAATTATTTGGATAATTTGTTAAACAAAATTCACTTATGTGTTGTCGTTCAAGAATCGTAAACCCGTACTTTAAAAGTGGGTTTTTTCAAAACGTTGTAGTCTATTATTCAACATATCAAAATTTTCATGTTGTCTTGTAAGGTAAATAGTCTTGTTGAATGTGCTTTTGACTTATCATTTTAATAAATTTGATTCTTTCTTTCATTCACTACTAGAAAATTTAGAATAAACATCGACTAAAAACCAATGTCTGTGAATAAAAAATCCGATGTCTTCGTACGTGATGTTAAAGACCCCCCATTTAACATCAGTTTTAAATTGATGTTAAAGAAGAGGTATAACATCAGTTTTTAAAGATGTTAAATTTCTATCTTCATATATTATCATAATATGATATTTTCATCAATTTAAACATATATGAGATAAGAAAAATATTTCCATCTACCCGTTAAACTAATGTTACTAATACCAGTAACAACGATTTTCAAGATAAACTGATGTAAACATAACTTTTGACATCGGTCCTTTATTTCAAACCGATATCTATTGGTGACAAACCGATGTCTATAAAGCTTAATAACATCAGTTTTCTGTTTTAAGATTTTTATTAGTATTTAACATCGATTTTAGTTAGTATTATCGATGTCAATGTTCAACTAAAACTAATGTATTAAGCTTTGACATACATCATTTTCCACTCTAATGATGTGTGTACCTGTTTTATTAATGGACATTTTAAAAATATAGATGCCAAAAATTTATCAAAATAATGAACTACCAAAACCAATTGCTGCATAAAACCAGTTATCTATAAATCTAATAACAAATATTCAAACATCCGGTACAATATATTCATCTAATCCAAACATCAAGTACTACACATATCCATCCATCTATTCTACTACATTCTATACAAAGAATTTGACTTGGTACCGACAATACTAACAATGAAAACTAAACAGGAAAGTAAGGAAAACTTTCCAGGAGTAGTGAAGATCTTTAGTTATCAGGTGTTTGAGAGAAGGATTGACAATGTAAGGATGATCACAGCTCTGAAAAGAAAACAAGTGCAAGATAACATCAGAGAGGTTGTGGATATTATATTAGTATTCATATCAAAAATAAAAATAAGGAACTGCATGTTGACTGGAGGCATTCATTTTCTGAAAGTGAAGATAGAGATGTAGCATATAAAAACAGCCCGAGCTTTAGTTAAAAGTCTTCATACCAAACTCGACGTACAAAATTTAAAAACCTATTAAGGGCTATGAAACTAAATCTAAATGCAAAGATAGTATAAATTCCATGAAATGAGAACCATATCATATGTAAATATATGTAAACAAAGGAGACTAGAGGATGTTAAATTTCAATTAATACAATGCCATTTTCCGGCTAGTACAAGTGATTTTAAACTATAATCATTTAATAGATAAAGAGGCACAATGCTTATTGTGTTCAATTATGGAACCGAACTTTCATGTTTAATATACCAAAATGAAAAAAAGTTCCAGGTTCAAAGTGTCCACTTAATTGTCTCCTAGATTTTAAGGTGTCATCAAGCTTAATTCCTCAACATCACGCCTGGAAACTCACTAAATGATGTACAACTACCTCACATTTAGTTTTTTTTGTCAGCCGTGATTCTCTGCCTGTTATGTACACATTGTTACTTTGAAATTTGAAGATGGTATGCATATGCCCCATTATCAACAGAGACTGATTTGGCCGGTGGTCAATTGTCAAAAATATAGGAAAAATTTAATGAAAGAGAGAAACAATGTGTGGTTTCTATCTCTCTTGGAACATATATCATCTCCAAAATAAAGGTGACATATAAACAATAAAATTTCACTTTCCAAGCATTTGTTTAGCCGGAGAAATGTAAAATCACTTGTCTAACTAATAAATATCTACCTAATTTTATCATGTATAACCCAACAATATGACATAAACAAATAATTGGCACTTATGAATTAGAGACACTATTGAACACTTGCAACCACGAATAACAGGAAATTCCCACCTCTGTTTAGGAGTTGTTATAACACATGAAGCCACCTGCATAAAATGGAAATTTCAGCAAAAATAAAAGTTTAAACCCAAAAATCAACACTAAAAATTCAGAGAACGTGCCAATATAGACAATCAAGTGCAATGGGGGAACTAAATAGAATTGATGTCTGCTCCTTTTCATAACAAATATCCATAATCTCCATACATGCTTCAAAGTTCTCTTGTTCACCAACTCTTGCAACTCCCCTGATGACAGAAACATTATGAGGCAGAAACAATTGAACTAGTATCGTTCAGTTCATTTATGATTTAATTGAACCATACTTAAATTGAATGATAAGATCTTCAAGGAATATGAAAGCGGTATTTAATGTATCGTTGTCAAAATTCAGTACCTGGGCAGAAAAAAGAGAAAGCATTTCAGTAGAACTTTTCAGATACAATAAAGATGTTTTTTGGTTGTGTATGTTTACCTGCATTAAGACCACCTCCTCCAAATTCCTTCATTATTCATCACATGTCAGTATAATGAATAAAAAATTATGCCCATTTTTAGGAAGACTAGCTTACTGCTTCCAGAAAGTCTCGAATTGTAAAATGTTGCTCCTGAATAGTCTTTTCACCCAACAACTTTAATCATTTGATAGAAATTGGACCAGAATCATGTATCTGCAAGGAATAGAGACTAAAACTTTGCACACGCAGATATAAAATAAAAGAAAGCAAAATGTCGCAGTAATAAGTGCAAATAGTTGCAGATTCCTTTCCCTAATTGGTTGTAAAAGCCAATTTCCACTGTCTTCACCAACTATAAAACTTTTAGACGCACATAAGAGCTCTTAATACAAATTAAAATAAAATAAAAATACAAGCCTTCTTTACTACAATATGAATGCATTACATGTCCGTATCTACTGAGCTGATGCCAGAAAGTTCAAGGAATTGCAAAAAAATGAATGTGTTTCAATACGAACTAATACAGTAGAAACTCTCTAAATTAGTAATCACTGGTTAAAATACTAAAAATCATAAATCATGAACCAAGCAGTCACGTACAGAACTAGTGTATGATAAATATCACTCAATACAAACCATCTATTTATATTTTATAGAATAATTAGTTTGTATTTAAATCAATACATGCGCGTGCACATGCCAATGATTTTTAATCGATTAAATAGAGGCAGGAGAGATATATATCTGAGATAAACAGAAAAGTTGTAGCAATCATTGAAAGTTATACATTAATAGATAAAAAAGGCAAGTAGTCTTGTCAAAACTCTGACAAGCATAAGAACCACACACTTTTAAATAATGCATAATCAATAGCTGTAAATGTATCAAATTCTTGAAAATTGATATCTATACAAATACTTAATAATTGAAATCAAAAAATATAAAACACAAATTTGTGCTTGGAGGTTAAAGATATATGGCTTAACTTCTTTATCCTTGAGACAACCAATGATAGTTCTTTAGACTGCGTCTTCTTCAGTCCATTTTCCATCACATAAAACCTGAAACACGATAACACGGAGATCCAATCAAAGAGGAAATTCTATATATGTTAAAGTCATGTATTTCAAAAAAAGAAAATATCCAACAAACTTGATGGTTGAGATTTGATTTAATCTAGTCTATATCTGTAAGGTCCATTATAAACGATTATACTAGGTTCCCTAAATAACAAATATCATATTATTACATATAACATATGGCATATGGCTCTTGATGATGCATCTTTGTCCATTTGTTGTTATATTTATTGCATCATAAATAATATTTTGACTCTGGGGAATTAAAAGTATGAAATCACAAGCTCTCAGATAAACAAACATCGCTTTATCAACTTTAATTTTACTACCAACATTTAGAATCCATAACTAGCTGATTTAAAACTCGACAAATAGTCGATTCAGGAGAAAATTACACATAGACAAGAGTGAATTCGTTTAATACTTTTACAGGTCCTTAACAAGGCTCATCAATCATGCTAAGTAGTAAGTACAAACCAAAATCTATTTGCCAACTTATTTCAGAAGGTTCATCACTTACCAATGCAGCTCTTCCGCCAGTTATCATCCACAAATCACCATCCTTCTCCGAGTTTAACATGCTCAATGTAATGTGCACAATAAGAACAATCACCCAACTAATTAAAAATTAAAGAATTAGGGTTTCAAATTGAAACCCCCATTTATGAAATTAGGGTTTAAAATTTACCCAATTCAAGATTTAACCTACAACTTAGCTTCAAACTCAAACTTGAACTCCAACCTTAAACTCCGACTTGAGCTTGAACTCCAACCTTAAACTTTAACTCCAACTTAAACTCCAACCTTAAACTTCGGTTTACACTAATGCAATGAAACCCCCATTCCTACCAGAGCAATGAGGGAGATCTATGAGAAAATGAGAGCATAGAGAAGGAAATGAGAGCAATGGTGGGTGTTTGGAAAATGTGTTTTTGGTGGGTGTTCTTGGTAGTGTTCTCGACGTAAGTGAGGGTGAGAGATGATTTTTGATATTTTATATTTGATGTTTTTTGTTTTATGTTTTTAAAGAGGGGTAATATGTGTGTGAAAAGAGGAGAAAGATATGTGTGAAAAGAGTGGGAGAATTTTGTTAGGGCAAAAAACAGGGGGGGAACACATGGAGGGTATAAAATATTTGGCTAGAGGAAAAACTGGGATGCTGGGCTGATTAATTTTTTTAAAAATGACATATAACATCAGTTGGGTTAAAACACTGATATTTATAAAATCAAAAGAAAGTGGTTGTTTAAAACCGATGTATAAAGCACCTTTTACATCGGCTCCAAAAGCAATCGATGTCTAAGAGGCGATGTATTTCTACTTTTTCTAGTAGTGGTTTTTCATTGTAATTGTTAAATAATTTTTTGATATTACTATACATTGGTGTATGCAATCGTAGAGTGGTTAAAAAGCTTTTATCTATCTTGAAACTCATCAATTTTGTGTAATTTGTTATTGTGACTTAAACATATAAGTGTTACTTATCATCACAAGAGGTCCCATAAGATGTTCATGCCGACTAAGATTTTCGTCTACTTATATTACTTTTTACATGAAGCAACTCAGCCCTTGTA
The DNA here is from genome assembly GCF_009905375.1 of Apium graveolens. Classification (NCBI taxonomy): domain Eukaryota; kingdom Viridiplantae; phylum Streptophyta; class Magnoliopsida; order Apiales; family Apiaceae; genus Apium; species Apium graveolens. Next base: position 191,102,490 of record NC_133657.1, read on the forward strand.
CTTGTAGTTGACAAATTTTGTCTATTATAAATTATTGTATGTGACTATTATAAAAGCAATTTTAACTACATTACGCCAAAGTAGACTAACATAAACATGAGTAAATCTAGAAAATGTATACAATATAATGCAAGATATCGTGAATTAAAAACATAAAAAGGAACTTCTTCAAGTGAAAAGTCATACTAAATATGAAAGAAATTTAATAATCGCCTATTGTTATGTCCTAACGACTTATTCATGAAATTTTTTCCTAATGATAGAAATAACGAGTAGGATTCAGAGAACTTTACAAGTGATAAAGCTTTGGGTGTAAAGCTTTCTAACTCCTCGGTACTTGAACTCCATCCAAGCTAGACAATCGATAAGCTCCACGCCCGATGATAACATCTATAAAATAGGGTCCTTCACAAGTGTCAGCAAATTTCCTTCCGTCACGTCCATAGTGTTCTGGAACGTTTCCCTCAGTACCTGGTCACCATTACGAAATACTCTCACATGAAAATGCTTGTTATAAGTGCTGAAAGCCCTTTGTTAATAGGACACCATACATATACTTGCCATTTCTCAAAGTTCATCCAGTATGTCTATGTCATGTGCTAATTCTTTGTCATTTATCTCTATCGTTGATAATCGATACCTGCAGTGGGTATCATGACCTCTGTTGGTAAGACAAGTTCATTTTTATAAACCAAGCTGTAAGGCGTCTGTCCGGTTGATATCTTTGGAGTAGTCTTGTCTAACCATAATACCCAAGGAAATTCTTCAGCCCATTTTGTTTACAAGATGTCAGCCTTTTCTTAAAGTTATTGATTATGATTTTATTGCTTGATTCATCCTGCCCATTAGCTTGGGGGTATCTCGGTGTTGACTTGATCAAGTTGATGTTCCATCATTTGCAAAATCCCGTAGATGAATTTTTAAAGAACTCATCCTCCACAATAGTGAACCTTGATGCCTTCATCCTAAGGATCATGATTTCGTTGTTATTGATGGGTTTGACTCCAAGTTGCAAGTAGTCCTTGTATATTTTAATCCAACTATCTATGACTTCATCTACATTATCATCGTATCGATCGAGAGCCAACACCTCGATTTCATGAGCTAAGCTTTCAACAACAGGTTTCATGATGTGTACAACCAGGATATTATTCAAACTGAGACCTTTAAAAACAACTCCAAGCCCAGCTAGTTCACCACCTTGAACATTGTTCTCCTTTGGTACATGTTGTATGTTAAATGTGTCAAAATAGTTTGTCAATATTTTAGTTACATCTAGGTAAGTAATAATCTTGGGATCATTAGCTTAATAAGAACCGTTGACATGATTGGCAATTAATAATGAATCACAGTTTGCGTCAATGTGTCTAAACTTCATATCTTTGGCAGTTGTCAGCCCCAAGATCAATGCTTCATAATCAACCTCGTTATTGGTAGCTTTAAAATCACAACATATTTAATATGCTATTATATCCCCCTGTGGTGATTTTAGTACAAGCCCCAATCATGTTTCATTAAAATTTGAAGCTCCGTCAGTGTATAACGTCCATGGCTTGACATCTGCCCTTAAAATGACTTGTTGAAATTCCTCCTCACCTGTTATCATCTGGCTTGGACTGAAATTATCCATAAAGTTAGCAAAGACTTGTGATTTTATGGTAGTCCTAGTGTCATATGTGATGTCATATGTGCTTAGACGTATGACCCATTTTTCCATCTATCCCGTCAAGTCAGGTTTTACTCAAAATATTTTCTTGAAGGAAAATTTGTCATACACTACAAGAAAAAAGGCTTCATACAATTATAGATACACAACGGTTAAAAAAAGACCGTCGTCCTAAAAAACAAACAATGGTGTTTTAATTTGGAAAAACAAATTGTTGTGTAGGAAACATACAAATAACATTTATTAATATTTTTAGAAACTGTTGTCTATATGGTGTCCGTTCATCAACTCATACAAGAGTTCTTTTACATAAGTGTTGTCTTGCCTTTTTTTACACAACAGATTTTCGCCGTTGTTAGTTAATAGACTTATGGTAGCCTCAAACAATGGTTTTTCCTAGTGAGTTGTGTGTTTCACACAAGTGTGTATTATAACCCCGTCTGATTTGCTACTAAACAATAGTCTCGATAAACCATTATAAAAAGGAAATTTTACAGACCACCGTTAAATATAGTGTTAGTTAAATTGTTATTAGAAGACAGTTTTGCATATTGTGACAAAAACCCTTGTCTGTTCTTTCCAATAATTTTTTTTATTATTTTCCACTGATTATTATTTTATCTCCGTCCAAATTTAGTAACTTATATTATTTTGTATAATCATGTACTAAAAACATACAATAGTGTGGGTGAAAAAACAATGTTAAATTATTTTGGATAATCATGAACTAAATAACTTATATTATTTTGTTAAAACACTAAAGACACAATGGTCTTGAATTATGCATTCTTGTCTGAACATATTTGAGGGAACGGTTTTACTAATAACCGTTATGTGTTGGGTAATGGTAATAAAAAAAGAGCTAAATATGTCAAATCCCCACAAAACCAACCAAAGCATCAATCCAAAATATTTGTAAACCATAGATCATAATAGCACCAAACTAGCAAACAAAAAATTCTCAATCAAATTAGGAAACCAAAATAAATGTATGCTGTTAATTGATGGAATTTATGTATATTTTATGTTTCTATTGTTACAGGTTAATACATGTATGCTGCCAATTGATGGAATTTATGTGCTCCTTATCTAGTTAAAAGATCAGAGACATGGTTACACAAACACAGGAAAATAAATGCTCAACTCCGATGAAATGATAGATTCTTGGACTTATATTACAGGCTCTAATTTGACTTTCTTAAAATACTCTGTTTGTTACATTTGTTTGTTATAGAAGAGTCCAATTTTAATTAGTTGATATTGTTCATTGTACATGCCTAACTGTTTGTAAAATTGACACCTCCCTAACTAAATGACTTTTAAGTGATTTATATATCCAAATTCATGCAACCACATGTTCATCATTTTGGAATTTAAACAAGGAAAATACTACAATAGAAGGTACCTTGAAAGATGTTGAATCCTTGAACATCAACTTCACTCTTAAGCATTAGCTCCTCCAACCATATATGTTTGAGTGAGGACAATACATGAAATAAAAGAAATAATTAAACATGTAATTTACTGCTTGGAACCAAAACAAGAATTGTTAAATACATTTAGTCTGATAACTATATAAAAGATTAACATCAGGCTCAAAGTAACTACACCACACATAAAAAATGTAGCATTGTCAATTGTATCCACCATAAAAAAGAACCTCATAGCCTTTGAGGAACCGGGAGTTCTCAATTTCCTTCTGGTGTACATATCTTGTGATATCTAAGCATGTCAGCAAAAATATCTCATGTTTATATATTGAAACGTGAATATAAAATTATAGAAACTTGCAGATTTGCAGGTGATTTATGCATAAATATAAGTAGGGGGATGCATCACTATTGGTATGTAATTTTTATATCATTTTAATCTTATATCCCAAAGTTATTCTATAGCGGAAATTATTAATTTTATACCTTAATAAAATTATTCATTTTAATTGGCGGTGTACGTTTATTAGCTGTTAAATTTGCTAAATTGGTAATATTATGGTTGGCAAAGTTGCTGCACATTTGATTTAAATTCACTAGTGTCTCTAATTTAAATATTTTGGCAGTTCTATATAGATTTCATGTTTAAAAATGTGTACAAATTGCTTGCTAGAGCAAGAGACATAGTACAAGAGGTCAACCATGTAGTTTAATAGCTATGATGACAAGTCCATGGAGTGTTGACGTGCAAATTTATTAAACTTTAATTCAAACTTTTTATTTATTTACATGTTTTAATGATGTGAAAAGATTTCAGAAATATCTTTCTCGTCTAGAAGTTTGGTGGAAGTATGTATTCCTAGAAGAGAATGGCTGAATGTGTAAATGATGCCACTAGAAAGTCCCCTGATTCTTGTTAACAGTCATGGCCTATGATATTGTTTTTTCATATATATATATATATATATATATATGTATTTAATATTCTGTCTGACCAAAATATGTTAATCCAAACTGGCTTAATGTAAATCATATTCTTATCTTTCAAAAATGGTGTATATGGTTTTTATTAAATCCTATCTGTCATTATTTGATAGTGTTGTAACTTTATGCATGTAATTTCCAATGGTTATTAGTAATTGACATTTTCTAGACATATGCATAAACCCTATCATAACTATCATTCTACAAAAAAGCAAGCTTTCTCTTAAAAATTTGTCATTTTTAACATTTTTGTTCCTTAATGCGGTGGATTCTCACTAATAAGACTAGGTGCTTTAGGTGTCAGATAGTAACGGAAAGGGATGAAACTTTCCTAGATATGAGCCTTGATATAGAACAAAAAAGTTCTATCATAAGCTGCCTCAAAAACTTTAGTTCTACCGAAACTCTCAATCCTGAAGAAAAATTCTTTTATGACAAGTGCTGCATGTATCTGATCTTATCTTTGCCTTTAAACTTTTAGGACTAGTTTATAGAGTTTTTCTATTTACGCGTCTCTACAACTGCAGTTTTAAGAAGCATAGAAGATAATGAAGATAAAGAAAACACCTCGAATCTTAATTGACAGTGGGATTCTTTTTATCGAACAAGGCCCAACTTCTTAGTCGAACGAATTATTTTTAGAATTATATTTACATCCTTTTATCATTTTTGATTTTAAATTAAGGTGTTTCACTTTTTTAAGAATGTAATGTATTTGGTGTGCTTAATTGGTTTGGAACTATATATCAAGCTATGTACTTTGACAGTGGTGTAATTTGGTAAATATTGTTTGTGTTTGGTATTATTTTATAATGAAATGAAAATTTTATATATTTTTGGGATATGCAACTTTATAAAAAGTGCAAACTCGTTGGGCCCAGATATGGGGCCCACAATATAAAACTGATAGCCCAAACCGTGTAGCAACACTGGTCAAGTCCTATTGCAACCGTGGTTGGTGTTGCAATATAATGTTTTTACAAAAAATATGCAGGGGTTGCAATAGGGCGTGCCGGGGTTGCAATAAAGTTCTTTCCCAACGGTTAAAATTGTAACCCCAAAAAAGTGTTGCAATAGTGTTTTTTGCACCTATAGCTACAGATTTTTGGCCTTTAGTAACGGTTTTTTGGGGTTGCAAAATTCAATCTATGGCGTAGTGAAGACTCTGAAACTGAGTCCCACAAAGAACTGCAGTCCAATGTATGGTACTAAAAAAAGTGACAAATTGACTAACTGTATGAACAACATGTGCAATATCCGGATAAGTAGAATGTTCTAAGGAAAGACCATTAGATGGAGAAATAAAGCATTCATCTCTAAATGATTTTCCAAAATATTGTTATCATTATAAGACGCACACAGTCAAACAAATTAACAATGTACTTAGACTGACACAAAGATACCCCTTTAGTGAACTAGAAACCTCGACTCCCAAAAAGTACCGGAGCAAATCCAAATCTTTTATAGAAAAATAATGACCCAACTCATTTTTTAATGACTCAATATCATCACAATCATCGCTAGTAATCATATCATTAACATATAAGGATAATAGGATATGACCAACACTCGTAGATCATAAAAATAGAGTAGAATCATGATTACTATAATGAAAACCAATTGGATGAAGTACAACAGAAAACTACTCAAACCAACAATGAGATAATTAACGAAGACCATAAATAGATCAACGAAGTCTACAGACATAACCTGATTGAGGCAGAAGAGCGGGATGAGGTGTCAGGTAATTTCCTCGTGAAGATCACCATACAAGAATGCATTCTTAATATTCATCTAAAATATTTTACATTTACGATAGAAGCCACTGCAATCAAAATACGAACAACCGTCATTTTTGTAACAAGAACAAAAGTCTCTTCATAGGACTTCTTCAATTAGAAGTGAAAAAGACTTTATATAGCCAACAAGTAAAAAATAATAAAAAAAAATTATTCTAACAAGGAAATTATTATAATAATGATACGATCCAATAATATTGATATTATCTATCTTAAGAAATCATTCCTCATGTTTTAAAATCGTTATATACTGATAATTACTTTAAAATGATAAAATAATTGAACTAAACTACTATCTTGAAATAGTTATAATTTCTTTTAGTGTTTAGGCGCAATAACTATTTCACTAAAGAGAGGTAGGTTTTGTGACAGAGTTAGGTTTTGTGACTGCTAATTATCTAATATAGTATGAGTTTGTGAATTTTTTTTGAGTTTAAGTTCCTTTACACCCCAATATTATCATTACTTAATTCATACAGTGTAGCCTTATGGTCGAGTGATCCTATTTTAAAAATTCACCACGAAAAACTCAGAAATATCAAATAGTGAGTTGTTATTACAATTGTGTTATTTATTTCATGTGCAAGTTAATTAATTTGATATCCATGCTAACTTTTATATAAATTCTTGGTGATTCGATGATTTGTTGATTTCATGTAGAAAATAATTAATTTGATATTCACCCTAACTTTTAAAACAAGTATATATGTGAAGGAAAAAATGTTTTATATTTTCTGACTTGGTGTACAATTTTTTTTGGGAAGTACAATTCATTGTATTAAGCTTTTATTCCATAACTTCATATTAAAAGTATTAGCTGGTTTGAGATCCAAACTCTCATCCAACCAAGTATTTGTCTATAGGTAAAAACAATATATTTGATTGTATTTTATATTTGATGAATGTTAATTTTGTAGCTTGACTATGATATTTGCGCTTAGGGGATGTATACAAGATAAAATGCAAATGATAATAGCAAGATTTATGTGATAAAACAATTAAAATTTATTAAGACATTAGTAAAAATTGACCATAAACATAAATAAACATAGGGAACAAAGTTTTGTATTTACAACATTCATGACCTTAATCAACATTTCGGCCGAGATTAGAGATTAGCATGTAAAAAAGCTTCCTGTCAATTGTGTTGTATAGATTAAATTCTTGGTCACTCATTCTTTCTTCTATCCAGCCCCAGCTTAAGGCTGGGTCGTACAGAGCAGACGTCTCGTATTCGTAAACATCAAACTCGGTAGCCATTTCCTTAAGTTTGGTATATATGTATGTGATATATATGAGCCAAGAAATGAAGGTGGAAGAAAGAAGGTTTTAGTGATAAGCATTGAACTAGAAAGGGGTTTTATAACAAATTTTCTGTCATCCAAGGGTTTATTTTCATGGAAGGATGCATCTTGTACAAGATATTCTATCTATCCAAATGCTGTATTTTTGTTTAAAATAATAAATTAGTGTCTAGTAGATTCCATCTAACAATAGAAATAACTTCAAATTTTTCATAAAAAAGCATTAATTCTCTTGATTTTTAGGATCTTAAATACATTAATATGTATTGAGAAAATGATATCCTACAAAATAAATATTTTTTATGGATTATACATATTTTCCTTTCCATAATAGAATGATTCATATTGGCTAGTTTAGACTTTAAGAAAAAATATAATGCAAGTGTAATACATTCGTGCAATATTCGTGTTCTATGTATTTACTTATTTTTTATGTATAAGAACTGTAATAATGATATCATGGAGGGGATAATGAATAAACCTTTATTTTCTTAATGTGTGGGAAACCAAATACATTAAAATCTATTGACATAATGTATCTTACACATTGAAGAATATTTTTAATATTTTAAGAAACGATATGAATCAAGTGCAATACATACTTTCAAGTTTAATATATTTTTGCAATATTTATTTTTCATGCATAAGAATTGTTGTAATGATGACATTGTTGTAATAATGACATGAGGATGATATTCTGTATAATTACATAGCTAGTATCCTAAGTATAATTTGTAACTCTACACAATAAATTGTTTTTCAAAAGAAGTTATTGTAAAAGAACACATTTGGACTATCATATATCAATTTTTTTTCTTTTCCACAATAAAATGATGTATATTCTCAAGTATAGACCTTAAAAGATAAATGAAAAAAAATCAATTTGTACGTCCATGAACTAATAGCCTTTTATTGTCTAGATCCGTGAACTAAAGAATTGTGGGTCCTGAATTTGGACATAGTTTGGAAACATGGTGTCATATTTACGGTTTAACGGAAGGACTTACATTAAAAATTTCAAAAGTTAAGTGACCCACAATACATAATCTTTAGTTTCCGGTCCTAGAAAATAAAACATTAATAGTTCAGGGACCTATAATTTAATTTTTCCAAGAAAAATATGAATGAAGTATAATACATCAATGAAATAATTATTTTCCATGCATGAGAATTGTTTTGATAGTGACATCATGGATATATGAGATTATACAAAATAATGTTATTGTACATCTAATTAATGATTAAATTCACGTAGCAACAATATCAATTTTTTATGATTTGTTTAATATTATTACTAAATAAATGTTTTTCAAGTAGTGTAACAAATAGTTATTTTAAAGATGAAATCATAACTAAGAAATTATAAACAATTACAATATTACATATTTCATCTCAAACTTCAAGTGCGGCACCCATGAGTTGATTGTGTTGTCCGGGTATGACTTGTTAGGAGTTGTCCCATATTGTGTATGGAAGGGATCATATAATCAGGTAACGGATTCAGTAAGGGTCGAGCCCTATGTGTAAAAGGGGAGATTGTTGGTAGTTGTCCAATATCGTTTATGTGAGGGGAAATTTGTTACTATAGAAGCCGCCAAATAATTCCATAAGTAATGAGGCCTTTTCAGATGTGCCCAAAAACAAATCCCTGCAGGCTCAGCCCAGAGTGGACAATATCACAATAATATGGAGTTAGACCTGACTTGCAAACCCAACAAGTGGTATCGGAGCTTCATATTATAATGATCCATAACAATCTCAAATGGGCTCCAAGAAGGGTTCTAGAATCTGGTATACGGGCTACCTCTGGATGGGCTTACGGGGCAGGAAAATGAGCCTTCTAGTACGGGCCTAGAGGGAGGCAGGGATAGTCAGGTATACTTCTATTATGGGTCAAGGGGGGCTAGATCACATAATCAGGTGACGAATATGATGGTGTAAAGCCGGATGTGTGAAGCGAGCATTGTTAAAAATTGTCACACGTAGTTTATGGGAGGGGTAAATTTCTAGTATATGAGCAGGCAGTTAACTCCATTAATAATGAGGCCTTCAATTTAGCCCTGGTACGAGAGCCCAAGAAGTGGTATTAGAGTTTCAGGTTATAGCGGTTCATAACAATCTTAGACAGGCTCCTAAATAGACCTAAAATGTTGTAGATACGATAACCGAGTTTGGGCTAAGGGGGAGGCATATGGGCGGTCTAGTATGGGCATACGGGGACCTAGATATGGTCGACTTCTAATATTGGGTCAAGCTAAAGAAAAATGGGCCATCCAGATTGGGCTTAGGGGTGTAATAGAGCCAGATGAACTTCCATAATGGGTCAAGGGGGAGTCGTACTACACAATTAAGTGGAAAATTCGGCAGTTGTTGAGTTTGATGTGTGAGGGGGAAGATTTTTAGAAATTGTCTCACATCAATTGTATGATGGGATCACATAATCAGGTGATAGATTAGACAAGTGTCGAGCGTTATGTGTGAAGCGGGAGATTGTTCGGAGTTGTACGACATCATTTGTGGGACATACAGTTTGCTAGTATATAAAAAGCCAGATAACTCCATTAGTAATTAGGCCTTGTATATATCTAAAATAAATTGGTGCAGCTTCACCCTAGAGCCCATAATATTATACTATATCTCAGCTCTAAAAAAATCGAAAAAATTGATATGTATATGTTTTTAATATCTAAATCTGTATTGGAAATAAAGTGGGTATTATCTATATTTGAATTCTATAATTGCAAATACACATAAAGGCAAACTCGTATCCGATAATATCTGGATCGAAAATTAAATTGGTTAATCTCAATTTTTTCTCATGATATTGAGGTTAATCTCATGATATTCTTCCTAAAATTATGTAAAAACCGAATCTTGACAATTACATACTTAGCATCTTTTTGTCTTCTTTTCAAATTGGGATAATAAACATTGACATTCTTAATAAAATCCACACAAAACAAATATAGGATTATAGAAAATACATTTTCTATAATTACTTACTTATCTTTGGAAACTGTTGTTAAGGTCTACCAAAATGTCCTTATTATAAATTATAGATTTTATAGAAAATATATTTAACAAATTTATTTCAAAAATATGATTCCGAAAATGTATATTTGAATTAAAATTTTGAAACTACTATATTTATGGAAAAAACATATATAGGAAAGAATTTTTCTTAAGAAACCTTAAAAATACCTATTTCTCCATTATATAGTTTACAAAATGTTATTTTTATAAATAAAGGTTAGGTAAGCAATGTATAAAAAATGTCATTGTATTATAAAACCATATAATTTAATATTTGTTGTGTAAATTACTTATTATTATCATATCTTAGAAAAAATATGTAATATTGGCATATTTATAATATAGAAGTCCACACTTTTGAAAGTAATCTCAATCATTCATTTTTAATATTATTGTAGATCTTACACCTATACATAATATGGATTTATTTCTTTTCATCTTTTATGAAGATCTTCATTTCTTTGACCAACTAGTGAAAACTATATTTTCATTACTACTTATATATTTTTATGATTTTTCATCTTTTCATCTTTTTTTGATTTTTACCCTATACCCATTTCTTTATGTATATATTTTATATTGACTACCTCTCTTCATCACGACTACATGTTTCTGTAAAAAAAATGTTTCTTCAAAGTTATCTTTTCCTTCATTATATTCAGTTCCAATTTTAATGGAGTCTTACTATTTTCAAGGTGATTAAAGTTTATGTTTGGTTAAATATCTAGTGATGGTTCATAGATATAGATGTTAGTGGTAATCATGAAGGTAGAGATGATGGTAGTTTGATTTTAGGGATTTAGTATGTATTTGGTGATCCTAATCCAATATGATTTATATTTTAAAAAATAAATTTATTTTATTCTTACATATAATAAGAGTAAAATATATCTTATAAAAACTCTTTGATCTTTGACTACCAATGTAATGAAGATAGCTAAATCTTGAAAAAAATCTTGAAAAAGGAATATCTAATATTTTTATAATTTGAACAAAAAAATAGTAGGTATCCATAGTACTAAATGTCTTTAATTTGGTAAATAAATTATAATTGAATAGTACTTTGTAAACCATTACTAAATTAAAGATCATTTTGTCTTTTGGATGCTCTAAGTAGTTGAAAAATTGCCAAAATTTGATTTCCACAACTCGAGATGGATCCAAAATAAAATCATACGAATGCGAATAAATATTTTTTCTCATAGAAATCTTAATCCTTTTTGTTCATTTTTAATACCTATTTGATTATTTTTTTGTTTGACTATGTGAAAGGACCATTAAATCTTGAAATAAATAGTTGATAGTTGTTTGCTCTAAAAGAAATGGATATTTATATTCATAACTTTTTTTTTCACTTCAATTTGTGGATAATTTTAAGTATAACATTTTTTGAATCATTCTTTGATTAAAAGTTATTTTTTAAAGTTCGTGTAGGCCTAAAATTCATCAAAATATGATTTATAGAACTCATCATATAGGCAAATTAAAATCAAACAAAACGTGAATAATTAAAGTGTGAGAGCAAGTACTTGTATATTAGAATTTTTTTTAATAAAAATATATTTTTATTTTTTGGCCTTGAAAATGTGTAATATATACATGTGTTAAATCAAGTTATTCAATATAGAGCAAAAATAAAATTAAATGACACCAAAATTCTTTTTCTACTAGATTTATGAGTTCTATTTCTTAAATTATTTAAAAGAATTGTTAGATCTTGAAATAAATAGATGAATAGATGTTCGATCTAAAATAAAGAAATATTTATATTTTCATTATCTAAACCAAAAATAGTAGAATGCCAAGTATAATTGGGAACTTAAAACAGAATTCTATATTTTCATGATTTAGACAAACATTGAATATTTTATACAAAATTTGTACCTCAATTTTTCTTTACTTTTTGGGATAACTTTAGCTCGTTAATAATTTAAGAACATTTCAAAATTAAAGATAGTTTTGTGAACTTCTTGTTGGCTGTAAATTCATCAAAACATATAGATGAAATAAAATCAAACATAACTTGAAAACTTTTTTTTGAAACCTAACTTGATAACATTAAAATAAATGATATGAATATGTTGAATTGAGTTACTACTATATTTAAATTATAATTATTACCTAATTATGGTTAGTATAATTTGATGAGAAAGGTAAATAAGAAATTTTTAAATGTAATATGATTGGTCTAAAATTTAGGACTTTCCTTTTACTGATTTAAAAATAATTCAAAATTTTTTGAGTGGTTAACTGCCCAGTTAGACTCAGTTTTTATAATTGAGGAAGTGTTTGTAGGGTAATAATAGAGTTGTAATCTGATTGGTCTATTTTGTAGATTTTGCTTCCCATTGGATAAAATTAAATAGAAAATATGTGATTGGTTAACTCAATGATATGGTTAACTCAGGTATTAGAAACAAGGATAAAATATATTAATATGTTGAAATAAGTGACCACTATATTTAAATTAGAATCATTAATTTATTATAGTTAGTATAATTTAATGAGAATGGTAAATAACGAAATTTTTAAGGTAATATGATTGGTCTAAAATTTAGGACTATTCTTTTATTGATGTAAAAATATTTCAAAATTTTATGATTAGTTAACTACATAAGTAGTTAGACTCAATTTTTATAATAGAGGACTCAAATGTATGGGAATAGTTGAGTTGTAACATTGATATATTTTTTAAGTGTGAGAGTGATTGGTTAACCAATGTATTATAAAGAAGGATATATACTTGATTCTCATTAGATTATTATTATTATTATTATTGTAAGGACTAGAAATTCTAAGTAATTAAATTATGGTTTTGCTTTATCTTAGAAATTATAATAATTTATTTACATGATAGAATGCTTGATATTAAAATATTAGGGTGCACATATGTAAATGGCGATTAAATTATAAAATTTATTATTTTGACTATTTTTTTCGATTTTATTTATTTACTATTCTCTCTTTTGATAAACTATAGTAAGTATGCGGCTAATTTAATTAAATTATTGTGATTTCTATATCGGAGAATTTTATTATTCAATTATCAATATTTCGTATATTGTTTTATTCGGTTGGAGTTACCTTACATGTGTTAGATATTATTTAGTATGTAATTAAATATTTTATTTTGTTGGCAATAAGAACCAAGTAAATAATTCAAATATTTTTGAGCTACTGCTTTATTTCAATTATTATTTCAAATACTAGGAGAAATAAATGTTGAGGTGTAATATTATTATATTTGAGAGTAAATGTTTTGCTAATTAAACCTACTTAATTAATAATAAATACGTGTTATGATATTGTATGGTAAGTAATTTAACAATATGTTTTCCATTTTGTAGTATATTTTTTATATATTTTTTCAGAAAGGAGGACGTGCATTATTATATCTATAATAATAAAAGTTTATAAATTTGCGATAGCCACTAGTAAGCTATTAATTAAATAATTTTATGCATTCATATTTCTAAAATTTTAAAAGTTATCCAAATTATTTTCTAATGATTATTCTTAATTATATATGTACAAAATCTTAATTATTAGTTGAGTTTTATTATTATTTGGGGGTTAGTAGTTTTTTATGAATTAAATATATAAGAAAAAAACTCAAAAGAAATACGATTCACGTAGATGTTAACTTCAGGGGTTAATTTCACTAACCTTAGTTAAAAAGGGGATTATAAGTATGCATTTAACTCTTTCAATATTATAAGTTCATCTTCTAAATCCCAAAATTCACTTAGTAACTCTTCTAATTAGAAGCAAGTACTCAAATACAAACTAAAATTAGAATACAAACTACAAACCACATGTTTACCACATGTTTAATCTCTTCCTCTCTCTTCCATGTACATTATGTAGTATTTTCCCTAAGTTTTTTATTTAAATTTTCCCATTAATCAATTAACTTTTTTTTATAAAAAAATTATCATATTTTTCTTCATCTCCCACTCATCAATTTGCATAGCATATTGGCTATATTTTGACTGAAATCAGTATTTAAATTTAACTGAATCACTAAGCTGAAATCAATACTATTTGAGAAATCAGTAGAATCGTCCAAATATATCAAATATGGTATTCATACTATGTTGGGAAATCACAGATATATATATATATATGCGTTTTGTTAACAAAATGTAATGTAGCTGAGAAGACAAAACAGTATTTGTCCAACTGACGTATTTTATTTATGAAGCAACACTTACATATATAGAATTCATAAGCAAAGAAATAACTAACTGAAAAATAGAGAACTAAACTGACTCCTACAAACTCTCCATGACTAGAACATTATTCCACCACTTGTCCTACTAACTAGCAATTACTTGACACCTGATCCTTTCAGCTGAAGACTCGGTCTAACCAGAGTGAATAAAAAAAATAAATATAAATAAAACATAATTCAAACATTTAGATTAAAAACCAACATACTAATTGTTCGAGGATGTAAAAAAATACAGTCAAGTTAGATTTTAAAAAAAATTCACCAATTAACACGAAAAAATCATTTAAAAATAAGGGGAATAAGGTGGAGTTATGTGTGGGATGGTGTAGTTTGTAGTTTGTATTTTAATTTAGTTTATTTGGGTAAGCCTATACATAATTCCAATCAAATTAATATCGATGACTTTTTCTCTGGCATGAAGAAATCTCAAACAAGACATGATGTTAGCACTTCTAAGAAGTCGTCACAGAAGACTGATGCAAACAGGACGCGTAGCAAGCAACTATTAGCCCCCAGTAGCTATGCCATCTCATTCTGCTTTGAGTCTGTCTTCCGAATATCAAAACAACCCCAGGAGTATCAAAGATGGTGAGATGAGCTAAGGGAAAATCTGTGCTAAAGGTATACGTCGAATATCTTCTTCTTTGACCTTTTTTCTTTTTATATTCTATATATCCCTTGTTATATTAACATGGATCAAACCCTCTTTCTTTATTGTAGAATTTAAGACTCATGTGATAAAACCCTTCATTATTTTTAGTAAAGATTTGTTTTTCAAAAGAGCCCGTGATGATAAGTCCACGGAGACTGACTCCTCTAAAGCCCCCATGTTGTTGAGCCCCATAACAGTCCCTTTTCCATGAAAGTTGGGGTTGATCCATTCTCCACAACCATTAAGTCTGAGTGTGTTGTGCCTCTTGCTATTCAAAGCTATGACATGGCTACTGATCCCACTACTTTTGTTCATATGCTAAATGACAGGTTACTTCCTCATTCTATGGAAGCCCTTTCTACTAATCAAGTTGATTCCATCTTGAGTGATGTTGTTGGATACTCCTTCTATATAAAAAATATTGTTATTTCTTTTATTGTGTTTATTTTGTGATGCTCATTTACTTATCTCCATGTTTAATTTTTCCATTGTAAAATAGACCCTCTAAAGTATCATGGTGGCATGTGAAGTCTTTAAGCATGAAATGAAGAAACTCAAAGACTTAGAAGATAACCACAAAAAGTACGCAACTAAGATTCAATTAGCCAAAGAGTTGGAATTCAATAACTTGGAAGCCATGAAGAATGTCAAGAATGAACTTGAAGAGTTTGCCTCTAAGATTTAGTCATTGGAGAAGGATGTGTGTGTGCTGAGGTAGAGAAAGTAGTTCATTAACAAATTATGCGAACTCGAGTTGGGGTGAATGGAATTCATTGGATGTTACTGAGACTGTCAAGATCTACAATGATGCTTTTCCTGATGATGCTTTTCCCATGGATGAGTTTGATGCCACCGTTAATGACGATGCTGAAGTGAAGTCCTCTAAAGACAATACCCGTAAAGATAAGTGACAAAATTCTTGTGTTCCCGCTTTTTTATAAGTATTTCAAACTATTTAGCTTTATCCCTGAACTTATTTCAACTATTGTCATGTTGTTTTTGCAACATTCGATCCCTGTTTCGCTTTATAGCGGGGGATTATGATTTACTTTTTGTTGGTTTTTGCGTTGAATGTTTGTCATAAATCGTGTGCGTTGTTATAAATTTCTATCTCTATTATCATTTTATTTCTTGTCTTAGTTGTATGTTTTGAAACATACTTGTGATTCAATTCATGTTGTCAATTGTCCTGTTTTTCTTCTTACGATGTAGTGCACATGACTTGACAATATGCCAGTCTTCTCGGATGTTAATTATTTGGATAATTTGTTAAACAAAATTCACTTATGTGTTGTCGTTCAAGAATCGTAAACCCGTACTTTAAAAGTGGGTTTTTTCAAAACGTTGTAGTCTATTATTCAACATATCAAATTTTTCATGTTGTCTTGTAAGGTAAATCGTCTTATTGAATGTGCTTTTGACTTATCATTTTAATAAATTTGATTCTTTCTTTCATTCACTACTAGAAAATTTAGAATAAACATCGACTAAAAACCAATGTCTGTGAATAAAAAATCCGATGTCTTCGTACGTGATGTTAAAGACCCCCCATTTAACATCAGTTTTAAATTGATGTTAAAGAAGAGGTATAACATCAGTTTTTAAAGATGTTAAATTTCTATCTTCATATATTATCATAATATGATATTTTCATCAATTTAAACATATATGAGATAAGAAAAATATTTCCATTTACCCGTTAAACTAATGTTACTAATACCAGAAACAACGATTTTCAAGATAAACTGATGTAAACATAACTTTTGACATCGGTCCTTTATTTCAAACCGATATCTATTGGTGACAAACCGATGTCTATAAAGCTTAATAACATCAGTTTTCTGTTTTAAGATTTTTATTAGTATTTAACATCGATTTTAGTTAGTATTATAGATGTCAATGTTCAACTAAAACTAATGTATTAAGCTTTGACATACATCATTTTCCACTCTAATGATGTGTGTACCTGTTTTATTAATGGACATTTTAAAAATATAGATGCCAAAAATTTATCAAAATAATGAACTACCAAAACCAATTGCTGCATAAAACCAGTTATCTATAAATCTAATAACAAATATTCAAACATCCGGTACAATATATTCATCTAATCCAAACATCAAGTACTACACATATCCATCCATCTATTCTACTACATTCTATACAAAGAATTTAACTTGGTACCGACAATACTAACAATGAAAACTAAACAGGAAAGTAAGGAAAACTTTCCAGGAGTAGTGAAGATCTTTAGTTATCAGGTGTTTGAGAGAAGGATCGACAATGTAAGGATGATCACAGCTCTGAAAAGAAAACAAGTGCAAGATAACATCAGAGAGGTTGTGGATATTATATTAGTATTCATATCAAAAATAAAAATAAGGAACTGCATGTTGACTGGAGGCATTCATTTCCTGAAAGTGAAGATAGAGATGTAGCATATAAAAACAGCCCGAGCTTTAGTTAAAAGTCTTCATACCAAACTCGACGTACAAAATTTAAAAACCTATTAAGGGCTATGAAACTAAATCTAAATGCAAAGATAGTATAAATTCCATGAAATGAGAACCATATCATATGTAAATATATGTAAACAAAGGAGACTAGAGGATGTTAAATTTCAATTAATACAATGCCATTTTCCGGCTAGTACAAGTGATTTTAAACTATAATCATTTAATAGATAAAGAGGCACAATGCTTATTGTGTTCAATTATGGAACCGAACTTTCATGTTTAATATACCAAAATGAAAAAAAGTTCGAGGTTCAATGTGTCCACTTAATTGTCTCCTAGATTTTAAGGTGTCATCAAGCTTAATTCCTCAACATCACGCCTGGAAACTCACTAAATGATGTACAACTACCTCACATTTAGTTTTTTTTGTCAGCCGTGATTCTCTGCCTGTTATGTACACATTGTTACTTTGAAATTTGAAGATGGTATGCAGATGCCCCATTATCAACAGAGAATGATTTGGCCGGTGGTCAATTGTCAAAAATATAGGAAAAATTTAATGAAAGAGAGAAACAATGTGTGGTTTGTATCTCTCTTGGAACATATATCATCTCCAAAATAAAGGTGACATGTAAACAATAAAATTTCACTTTCCAAGCATTTGTTTAGCCGGAGAAATGTAAAATCACTTGTCTAACTAATAAATATCTACCTAATTTTATCATGTATAACCCAACAATATGACATAAACAAATAATTGGCACTTATGAATTAGAGACACTATTGAACACTTACAACCACGAATAACAGGAAATTCCCACCTCTGTTTAAGAGTTGTTATAACACATGAAGCCACCTGCAAAAAATGGAAATTTCAGCAAAAATAAAAGTTTAAACCCAAAAATCAACACTAAAAATTCAGAGAACGTGCCAATATAGACAATCAAGTGAAATGGGGGAACTAAATAGAATTGATGTCTGCTCCTTTTCAAAACAAATATCCATAATCTCCATACATGCTTCAAAGTTCTCTTGTTCACCAACTCTTGCAACTCCCCTGATGACAGAAACATTATGAGGCAGAAACAATTGAACTAGTATCGTTCAGTTCATTTATGATTTAATTGAACCATACAATATTGTGGACATAGAAGCTTACTTAAATTGAATGATAAGATCTTCAAGGAATATGAAAGCGGTATTTAATGTATCGTTGTCAAAATTCAGTACCTGGGCAGAAAAAAGAGAAAGCATTTCAGTAGAACTTTTCAGATACAATAAAGATGTTTTTTGGTTGTGTATGTTTACCTGCATTAAGACCACCTCCTCCAAATTCCTTCATTATTCATCACATGTCAGTATATTGAATAAAAAATTATGCCCATTTTTAGGAAGACTAGCATACTGCTTCCAGAAAGTCTCGAATTGTAAAATGTTACTCCTGAATAGTCTTTTCACCCAACAACTTCAATCATTTGATAGAAATTGGACCAAAATCATGTATCTGCAAGGAATAGAGACTAAAACTTTGCACACGCAGATATAAAATAAAAGAAAGCAAAATGTCGCAGTAATAAGTGCAAATAGTTGTAGATTGCTTTCCCTAATTGGTTGTAAAAGCCAATTTCCACTGTCTTCACCAACTATAAAACTTTTAGACGCACATAAGAGGTCTTAATACAAATTAAAATAAAATAAAAATAAAAGCCTTCTTTACTACAATATGAATGCATTACATGTCCGTATCTACTGAGCTGATGCCAGAAAGTTCAAGGAATTGCAAAAAAATGAATGTGTTTCAATACGAACTAATACACTAGAAACTCTCTAAATTAGTAATCACTGGTTAAAATACTAAAAATCATAAATTATGAACCAAGCAGTCACGTACAGAACTAGTGTATGACAAATATCACTCAATACAAACCATCGATTTATATTTTATAGAATAATTAGTTTGTATTTAAATCAATACATGCGCGTGCACATGCCAATGATTTTTAATCGATTAAATAGAGGCAGGAGAGATATATATCTGAGATAAACAGAAAAGTTGTAGCAATCATTGAAAGTTATACATTAATAGATAAAAAAGGCAAGTAGTCTTGTCAAAACTCTGACAAGCATAAGAACCACACACTTTTAAATAATGCATAATCAATAGCTGTAAATGTATCAAATTCTTGAAAATTGATATCTATACAAATACTTAATAATTGAAATCAAAAAATATAAAACACAAATTTGTGCTTGGAGGTTAAAGATATATGGCTTAACTTCTTTATCCTCGAGACAACCAATGATAGTTCTTTAGACTGCGTCTTCTTCAGTCCATTTTCCATCACATAAAACCTGAAACACGATAACACGGAGATCCAATCAAAGAGGAAATTCTATATATGTTAAAGTCATGTATTTCAAAAAAAAATTAATATCCAACAAACTTGATGGTTGAGATTTGATTTAATCTAGTCTATATCTGTAAGGTCCATTATAAACGATTATACTAGGTTCCCTAAATAACAAATATCATATTATTACATATAACATATGGCATATGGCTCTTGATGATGCATCTTTGTCCATTTGTTGTTATATTTATTGCATTATAAATAATATTTTGACTCTGGGGAATTAAAAGTATGAAATCACAAGCTCTCAGATAAACAAACATCGCTTTATCAACTTTAATTTTACTACCAACATTTAGAATCCATAACTAGCTGATTTAAAACTCGACAAATAGCCGATTCAGGAGAAAATTACACATAGACAAGAGTGAATTCGTTTAATACTTTTACAGGTCCTTAACAAGGCTCATCAATCATGCTAAGTAGTAAGTACAAACCAAAATCTATTTGCCAACTTATTTCAGAAGGTTCATCACTTACCAATGCAGCTCTTCCGCCAGTTATCATCCACAAATCACCATCCTTCTCCGAGTTTAACATGCTCAATGTAATATGCACAATAAGAACAATCACTCAACTAATTAAAAATTAAAGAATTAGGGTTTCAAATTGAAACCCCCATTTATGAAATTAGGGTTTAAAATTTACCCAATTCAAGATTTAACCTACAACTTAGCTTCAAACTCAAACTTGAACTCCAACCTTAAACTCCGACTTGAGCTTGAACTCCAACCTTAAACTTTAACTCCAACTTAAACTCCAACCTTAAACTTCGGTTTACACTAATGCAATGAAACCCCCATTCCTACCAGAGCAATGACGGAGATCTATGAGAAAATGAGAGCATAGAGAAGGAAATGAGAGCAATGGTGGGTGTTTGGAAAATGTGTTTTTGGTGGGTGTTCTTGGTAGTGTTCTCGACGTAAGTGAGGGTGAGAGATGATTTTTGATATTTTATGTTTGATGTTTTTTGTTTTATGTTTTTAAAGAGGGGTAATATATGTGTGAAAAGAGGAGAAAGATATGTGTGAAAAGAGTGGGAGAATTTTGTTAGGGCAAAAAACAGGGGGGAACACATGGAGGGTATAAAATATTTGGCTAGAGGAAAAACTGGGATGCTGGGCTGATTAATTTTTTTAAAAATGACATATAACATCAGTTGGGTTAAAACACTAATATTTATAAAATCAAAAGAAAGTGGTTGTTTAAAACCGATGTATAAAACACCTTTTACATCGGCTCCAAAAGCAATCGATGTCTAAGAGGCGATGTATTTCTACTTTTTCTAGTAGTGGTTTTTCATTGTAATTGTTAAATAATTTTTTGATATTACTATACATTGGTGTATGCAATCGTAGAGTGGTTAAAAAGCTTTTATCTATCTTGAAACTCATCAATTTTGTGTAATTTGTTATTGTGACTTAAACATATAAGTGTTACTTATCATCACAAGAGGTCCCATAAGATGTTCATGCCGACTAAGATTTTCGTCTACTTATATTACTTTTTACTTGAAGCAACTCAGCCCTTGTACTTGTAGTTGACAAATTTTGTCTATTATAAATTATTGTATGTGACTATTATAAAAGCAATTTTAACTACATTACGCCAAAGTAGACTAACATAAACATGAGTAAATCTAGAAAATGTATACAATATAATGCAAGATATCGTGAATTAAAAACATAAAAAGGAACTTCTTCAAGTGAAAAGTCATACTAAATATGAAAGAAATTTAGTAATCGCCTATTGTTATGTCCTAACGACTTATTCATGAAATTTTTTCCTAATGATAGAAATAACGAGTAGGATTCAGAGAACTTTACAAGTGATAAAGCTTTGGGTGTAAAGCTTTCTAACTCCTCGGTACTTGAACTCCATCCAAGCTAGACAATCGATAAGCTCCACGCCCGATGATAACATCTATAAAATAGGGTCCTTCACAAGTGTCAGCAAATTTCCTTCCGTCACGTCCATAGTGTTCTGGAACGTTTCCCTCAGTACCTGGTCACCATTACGAAATACTCTCACATGAAAATGCTTGTTATAAGTGCTGAAAGCCCTTTGTTAATAGGACACCATACATATACTTGCCATTTCTCAAAGTTCATCCAGTATGTCTATGTCATGTGCTAATTCTTTGTCATTTATCTCTATTGTTGACAATCGATACCTGCAGTGGGTATCATGACCTCTGTTGGTAAGATAAGTTCATTTTTATAAACCAAGCTGTAAGGCGTCTGTCCGGTTGATATCTTTGGAGTAGTCTTGTCTAACCATAATACCCAAGGAAATTCTTCAGCCCATTTTGTTTACAAGATGTCAGCCTTTTCTTAAAGTTATTGATTATGATTTTATTGCTTGATTCATCCTGCCCATTAGCTTGGGGGTATCTCGGTGTTGACTTGATCAAGTTGATGTTCCATCATTTGCAAAATCCCGTAGATGAATTTTTAAAGAACTCATCCTCCACAATAGTGAACCTTGATGCCTTCATCCTAAGGATCATGATTTCGTTGTTATTGATGGGTTTGACTCCAAGTTGCAAGTAGTCCTTGTATATTTTAATCCAACTATCTATGACTTCATCTACATTATCATCGTATCGATCGAGAGCCAACACCTCGATTTCATGAGCTAAGCTTTCAACAACAGGTTTCATGATGTGTACAACCAGGATATTATTCAAAGTGAGACCTTTAAAAACAACTCCAAGCCCAGCTAGTTCACCACCTTGAACATTGTTCTCCTTTGGTACATGTTGTATGTTAAATGTGTCAAAATAGTTTGTCAATATTTTAGTTACATCTAGGTACGTAATAATCTTGGGATCATTAGCTTAATAAGAACCGTTGACATGATTGGCAATTAATAATGAATCACAGTTTGCGTCGATGTGTCTAAACTTCATATCTTTGGCAGTTGTCAGCCCCAAGATCAATGCTTCATAATCAACCTCGTTATTGGTAGCTTTAAAATCACAACATATTTAATATGCTATTATATCCCCCTGTGGTGATTTTAGTACAAGCCCCAATCCTGTTTCATTAAAATTTGAAGCTCCGTCAGTGTATAACGTCCATGGCTTGACATCTGCCCTTAAAATGACTTGTTGAAATTCCTCCTCACCTGTTATCATCTGGCTTGGACTGAAATTATCCATAAAGTTAGCAAAGACTTGTGATTTTATGGTAGTCCTAGTGTCATATGTGATGTCATATGTGCTTAGACGTATGACCCATTTTTCCATCTATCCCGTCAAGTCAGGTTTTACTCAAAATATTTTCTTGAAGGGAAATTTGTCATACACTACAAGAAAAAAGGCTTCATACAATTATAGATACACAACGGTTAAAAAAAGATCGTCGTCCTAAAAAACAAACAATGGTGTTTTAATTTGGAAAAACAAATTGTTGTGTAGGATACATACAAATAACATTTATTAATATTTTTAGAAAATGTTGTCTATATGGTGTCCGTTCATCAACTCATACAAGAGTTCTTTTACATAAGTGTTGTCTTGCCTTTTTTTACACAACAGATTTTCGCCGTTGTTAGTTAATAGACTTATGGTAGCCTCAAACAATGGTTTTTCCTAGTGAGTTGTGTATTTCACACAAGTGTGTATTATAACCCCGTCTGATTTGCTACTAAACAATAGTCCCGATAAACCATTATAAAAAGGAAATTTTACAGACCACCGTTAAATATAGTGTTAGTTAAATTGTTATTAGAAGACAGTTTTGCATATTGTGACAAAAACCCTTGTCTGTTCTTTCCAATAATTTTTTTTATTACTTTCCACTGATTATTATTTTATCTCCGTCCAAATTTAGTAACTTATATTATTTTGTATAATCATGTACTAAAAACATACAGTAGTGTGGGTGAAAAAACAATGTTAAATTATTTTGGATAATCATGAACTAAATAACTTATATTATTTTGTTAAAACACTAAAGACACAATGGTCTTGAATTATGCATTCTTGTCTGAACATATTTGAGGGAACGGTTTTACTAATAACCGTTATGTGTTGGTTAATGGTAATAAAAAAAGAGCTAAATATGTCAAATCCCCACAAAACCAACCAAAGCATCAATCCAAAATATTTGTAAACCATAGATCATAATAGCACCAAACTAGCAAACAAAAAATTCTCAATCAAATTAGGAAACCAAAATAAATGTATGCTGTTAATTGATGGAATTTATGTATATTTTATGTTTCTATTGTAACAGGTTAATACATGTATGCTGCCAATTGATGGAATTTATGTGCTCCTTATCTAGTTAAAAGATCAGAGACATGGTTACACAAACACAGGAAAATAAATGCTCAACTCTGATGAAATGATAGATTCTTGGACTTATATTACAGGCTCTAATTTGACTTTCTTAAAATACTCTGTTTGTTACATATGTTTGTTATAGAAGAGTCCAATTTTAATTAGTTGATATTGTTCATTGTACATGCTTAACTGTTTGTAAAATTGCCACCTCCCTAACTAAATGACTTTTAAGTGATTTATATATCCAAATTCATGCAACCACATGTTCATCATTTTGGAATTTAAACAAGGAAAATACTACAATAGAAGGTACCTTGAAAGATGTTGAATCCTTGAACATCAACTTCACTCTTAAG
This sequence comes from Apium graveolens, assembly GCF_009905375.1. Lineage (NCBI taxonomy): Eukaryota > Viridiplantae > Streptophyta > Magnoliopsida > Apiales > Apiaceae > Apium > Apium graveolens. Next base: position 191,127,106 of record NC_133657.1, read on the forward strand.
CATTAGCTCCTCCAACCATATATGTTTGAGTGAGGACAATACATGAAATAAAAGAAATAATTAAACATGTAATTTACTGCTTGGAACCAAAACAAGAATTGTTAAATACATTTAGTGTGATAACTAGATAAAAGATTAACATCAGGCTCAAAGTAACTACACCACACATAAAAAATGTAGCATTGTCAATTGTATCCACCATAAAAAAGAACCTCATAGCCTTTCAGGAACCGGGAGTTCTCAATTTCCTTCTGGTGTACATATCTTGTGATATCTAAGCATGTCAGCAAAAATATCTCATGTTTATATATTGAAACGTGAATATAAAATTATAGAAACTTGCAGATTTGCAGGTGATTTATGCATAAATATAAGTAGGGGGATGCATCACTATTGGTATGTAATTTTTATATCATTTTAATCTTATATCCCAAAGTTATTCTATAGCGGAAATTATTAATTTTATACCTTAATAAAATTATTCATTTTAATTGGCGGTGTACGTTTATTAGCTGTTAAATTTGCTAAATTGATAATATTATGGTTGGCAAAGTTGCTGCACATTTGATTTAAATTCACTAGTGTCTCTAATTTAAATATTTTGGCAGTTCTATATAGATTTCATGGTTAAAAATGTGTACAAATTGCTTGCTAGAGCAAGAGACATAGTACAAGAGGTCAACCATGTAGTTTAATAGCTATGATGACAAGTCCATGGAGTGTTGACGTGCAAATTTATTAAACTTTAATTCAAACTTTTTATTTATTTACATGTTTTAATGATGTGAAAAGATTTCAGAAATATCTTTCTCGTCTAGAAGTTTGGTGGAAGTATGTATTCCTAGAAGAGAATGGCTGAATGTGTAAATGATGCCACTAGAAAGTCCCCTGATTCTTGTTAACAGTCATGGCCTATGATATTATTTTTTCATATATATATATATATATGTATTTAATATTCTGTCTGACCAAAATATGTTAATCCAAACAGGCTTAATGTAAATCATATTCTTATCTTTCAAAAATGGTGTATATGGTTTTTATTAAATCCTATCTGTCATTATTTGATAGTGTTGTAACTTTATGCATGTAATTTCCAAAGGTTATTAGTAATTGACATTTTCTAGACATATGCATAAACCCTATCATAACTATCATTCTACAAAAAAGCAAGCTTTCTCTTAAAAATTTGTCATTTTTTACATTTTTGTTCCTTAATGTGGTGGATTCTCACTAATAAGACTAGGTTCTTTAGGTGTCAGATAGTAACGGAAAGGGATGAAACTTTCCTAGATATGAGCCTTGATATAGAACAAAAAAGTTTTATCATAAGCTGCCTCAAAAACTTTAGTTCTACCGAAACTCTCAATCCTGAAGAAAAATTCTTTTATGACAAGTGCTGCATGTATCTGATCTTATCTTTGCCTTTAAACTTTTAGGACTAGTTTATAGAGTTTTTCTATTTACGCGTCTCTACAACTGCAGTTTGAAGAAGCAGAGAAGATAATGAAGATAAAAAAAACACCTCGAATCTTAATTGACAGTGGGATTCTTTTTATCGAACAAGGCCCAACTTCTTAGTCGAACGAATTATTTTTACAATTATATTTACATCCTTTTATCATTTTTGATTTTAAATTAAGGTGTTTCACTTTTTTAAGAATGTAATGTATTTGGTGTGCTTAATTGGTTTGGAACTATATATCAAGCTATGTACTTTGACAGTGGTGTAGTTTGGTAAATGTTGTTTGTGTTTGGTATTATTTTATAATGAAATGAAAATTTTATATATTTTTGGGATATGCAACTTTATAAAAAGTGCAAACTCGTTGGGCCCAGATATGGGGCCCACAATATAAAACTGATAGCCCAAACCGTGTAGCAACACTGGTCAAGTCCTATTGCAACCGTGGTTGGTGTTGCAATATAATGTTTTTACAAAAAATATGCAGGGGTTGCAATAGGGCGTGCCGGGGTTGCAATAAAGTTCTTTCCCAACGGTTAAAATTGTAACCCCAAAAAAGCGTTGCAATAGTATTTTTTGCACCTATAGCTACAGATTTTTGGCCTTTAGTAACGGTTTTTTGGGGTTGCAAAATCCAATCTATAGCGTAGTGAAGACTCTGAAACTGAGTCCCACAAAGAACTGCAGTCCAATGTATGGTACTAGAAAAAGTGACAAATTGACTAACTGTATGAACAACATGTGCAATATCCGGATAAGTAGAATGTTCTAAGGAAAGACCATTAGATGGAGAAATAAAGCATTCATCTCTAAATGATTTTCCAAAATATTGTTATCATTATAAGACGCACACAGTTAAACAAATTAACAATGTACTTAGACTGACACAAAGATACCCCTTTGGTGAACAAGAAACCTCAACTCCCAAAAAGTACCGGAGCAAATCCAAATCTTTTATAGAAAAATAATGACCCAACTCATTTTTTAATGACTCAATATCATCACAATCATCGTTAGTAATCATATCATTAACATATAAGGATAATAGGATATGACGAACACTCGTAGATCATAAAAATAGAGTAGAATCATGATTACTATAATGAAAACCAATTGGATGAAGTATAATAGAAAACTACTCAAACCAACAATGAGATAATTAACGAAGACCATAAATAGATCAACGAAGTCTACAGACATAACCTGATTGAGGCAGAAGAGCGGGATGAGGTGTCAGGTAATTTCCTCGTGAAGATCACCATACAAGAATGCATTCTTAATATTCATCTAAAATATTTTACATTTACGATAGAAGCCACTGCAATCAAAATACGAACAACCATCATTTTTGTAACAAGAACAAAAGTCTCTTCATAGGACTTCTTCAATTAGAAGTGAAAAAGACTTTATATAGCCAACAAGTAAAAAATAATAAAAAAAAATTATTCTAACAAGGAAATTATTATAATAATGATACGATCCAATAATATTGATATTATCTATCTTAAGAAATCATTCCTCATGTTTTAAAATCGTTATATACTGATAATTACTTTAAAATGATAAAATAATTGAACTAAACTACTATCTTGAAATAGTTATAATTTCTTTTAGTGTTTAGGCCCAATAACTATTTCACTAAAGAGAGGTAGGTTTTGTGACAAAGTTAGGTTTTGTGACTGCTAATTATCTAATATAGTATGAGTTTGTGATTTTTTTTTGAGTTTAAGTTCCTTTACACCCCAATATTATCATTACTTAATTCATACGGTGTAGCCTTATGGTCGAGTGATCCTATTTTAAAAATTCACCACGAAAAACTCGGAAATATCAAATAGTGAGTTGTTATTACAATTGTGTTATTTATTTCATGTGCAAGTTAATTAATTTGATATCCATGCTAACTTTTATATAAATTCTTGGTGATTCGATGATTTGTTGATTTCATGTAGAAAATAATTAATTTGATATTCACCCTAACTTTTAAAACAAGTATATATGTGAAGGAAAAAATGTTTTATATTTTCTGACTTGTGTACAATTTTTTTTGGGAAGTACAATTCATTGTATTAAGCTTTTATTCCATAACTTCATATTAAAAGTATTAGCTGGTTTGAGATCCAAACTCTCATCCAACCAAGTATTTGTCTATAGGTAAAAACAATATATTTGACTGTATTTTATATTTGATGAATGTTAATTTTGTAGCTTGACTATGATATTTGCGCTTAGGGGATGTATACAAGATAAAATGCAAATGATAATAGCAAGATTTATGTGATAAAACAATTAAAATTTATTAAGACATTAGTAAAAATTGACCATAAACATAAATAAACATAGGGAACAAAGTTTTGTATTTACAACATTCATGACCTTAATCAACATTTCGGCCGAGATTAGAGATTAGCATGTAAAAAAGCTTCCTGTCAATTGTGTTGTATAGATTAAATTCTTGGTCACTCATTCTTTCTTCTATCCAGCCCCAGCTTAAGGCTGGGTCGTACAGAGCAGACGTCTCGTATTTGTAAACATCAAACTCGGTAGCCATTTCCTTAAGTTTGGTATATATGTATGTGATATATATGAGCCAAGAAATGAAGGTGGAAGAAAGAAGGTTTTAGTGATAAGCATTGAACTAGAAAGGGGTTTTATAACAAATTTTCTGTCATCCAAGGGTTTATTTTCATGGAAGGATGCATCTTGTACAAGATATTCTATCTATCCAAATGCTGTATTTTTGTTTAAAATAATAAATTAGTGTCCAGTAGATTCCATCTAACAATAGAAATAACTTCAAATTTTTCATAAAAAAGCATTAATTCTCTTGATTTTTAGGATCTTAAATACTTTAATATGTATTGAGAAAATGATATCCTACAAAATAAATATTTTTTATGGATTATACATATTTTCCTTTCCATAATAGAATGATTCATATTGCCTAGTTTAGACTTTAAGAAAAAATATAATGCAAGTGTAATACATTCATGCAATATTCGTGTTCTATGTATTTACTTATTTTTTATGTATAAGAACTGTAATAATGATATCATGGAGGGGATAATGAATAAACCATTATTTTCTTAATGTGTGGGAAACCAAATACATTCAAATCTATTGACATAATGTATCTTACACATTGAAGAATATTTCTAATATTTTAAGAAACGATATGAATCAAGTGCAATACATACTTTCAAGTTTAATATATTTTTGCAATATTTATTTTTCATGCATAAGAATTGTTGTAATGATGACATTGTTGTAATGATGACATGAGGATGATATTATGTATAATTACATAGCTAGTATCTTAAGTATAATTTGTAACTGTACACAATAAATTGTTTTTCAAAAGAAGTTATTGTAAAAGAACACATTTGGACTATCATATATCAATTTTTTTTCTTTTCCACAATAAAATGATGTATATTCTCAAGTATAGACCTTAAAAGATAAATGAAAAAAAATCAATTTGTACGTCCATGAACTAATAGCCTTTTATTGTCTAGATCCGTGAACTAAAGAATTGTGGGTCCTGAATTTGGACATAGTTTGGAAACATGGTGTCATATTTACGGTTTAACGGAAGGACTTACATTAAAAATTTTAAAAGTTAAGTGACCCACAATACATAATCTTTAGTTTCCGGTCCTAGAAAATAAAACATTAATAGTTCAGGGACCTATAATTTAATTTTTCCAAGAAAAATATGAATGAAGTATAATACATCAATGAAATAATTATTTTGCATGCATGAGAATTGTTGTGATAGTGACATCATGGATATATGAGATTATACAAAATAATGTTATTGTACATCTAATTAATGAATAAATTCACGTAGCAACAATATCAATTTTTTATGATTTGTTTAATATTATTACTAAATAAATGTTTTTCAAGTAGTGTAACAAATAGTTATTTTAAAGATGAAATCATAACTAAGAAATTATAAACAATTACAATATTACATATTTCATCTCAAACTTCAAGTGCGGCACCCATGAGTTGATTGTGTTGTCCGGGTATGACTTGTTAGGAGTTGTCCCATATTGTGTATGGAAGGGATCATATAATCAGGTAACGGATTCAGTAAGGGTCGAGCCCTATGTGTAAAAGGGGAGACTGTTGGTAGTTGTCCAATATCGTTTATGTGAGGGGAAATTTGTTACTATAGAAGCCGCCAAATAATTCCATAAGTAATGAGGCCTTTTCAGATGTGCCCAAAAACAAATCCCTGCAGGCTCAGCCCAGAGTGGACAATATCACAATAATATGGAGTTAGACCTGACTTGCAAACCCAACAAGTGGTATCGGAGCTTCATATTATAATGATCCATAACAATCTCAAATGGGCTCCAAGAAGGGTTCTAGAATCTGGTATACGGGCTACCTCTGGATGGGCTTACGGGGCAGGAAAATGAGCCTTCTAGTACGGGCCTAGAGGGAGGCAGGGATAGTCAGGTATACTTCTATTATGGGTCAAGGGGGGCTAGATCACATAATCAGGTGACGAATATGATGGTGTAAAGCCGGATGTGTGAAGCGAGCATTATTAAAAATTGTCACACGTAGTTTATGGGAGGGGTAAATTTCTAGTATATGAGCAGGCAGTTAACTCCATTAATAATGAGGCCTTCAATTTAGCCCTGGTACGAGAGCCCAAGAAGTGGTATTAGAGTTTCAGGTTATAGCGGTTCATAACAATCTTAGACAGGCTCCTAAATAGACCTAAAATGTTGTAGATACGATAACCGAGTTTGGGCTAAGGGGGAGGCATATGGGCGGTCTAGTATGGGCATACGGGGACCTAGATATGGTCGACTTCTAATATTGGGTCAAGCTAAAGAAAAATGGGCCATCCAGATTGGGCTTAGGGGTGTAATAGAGCCAGATGAACTTCCATAATGGGTCAAGGGGGAGTCATACTACACAATTAAGTGGAAAATTCGGCAGTTGTTGAGTTTGATGTGTGAGGGGGAAGATTTTTAGAAATTGTCTCACATCAATTGTATGATGGGATCACATAATCAGGTGATAGATTAGACAAGTGTCGAGCCTTATGTGTGAAGCGGGAGATTGTTCGGAGTTGTACGACATCATTTGTGGGACATACAGTTTGCTAGTATATAAAAAGCCAGATAACTCCATTAGTAATTAGGCCTTGTATATATCTAAAATAAATTGGTGCAGCTTCACCCTAGAGCCCATAATATTATACTATATCTCAGCTCTAAAAAAATCGAAAAAATTGATATGTATATGTTTTTAATATCTAAATCTGTATTGGAAATAAAGTGGGTATTATCTATATTTGAATTCTATAATTGCAAATACACATAAAGGCAAACTCGTATCCGATAATATCTGGATCGAAAATTAAATTGGTTAATCTCAATTTTTTCTCATGATATTGAGGTTAATCTCATGATATTCTTCCTAAAATTATGTAAAAACCGAATCTTGACAATTACATACTTAGCATCTTTTTGTCTTCTTTTCAAATTGGGATAATAAACATTGACATTCTTAATAAAATCCACACAAAACAAATATAGGATTATATAAAATACATTTTCTATAATTACTTACTTATCTTTGGAAACTGTTGTTAAGGTCTACCAAAATGTCCTTATTATAAATTATAGATTTTATAGAAAATATATTTAACAAATTTATTTCAAAAATATGATTCCGAAAATGTATATTTGAATTAAAATTTTAAAACTACTATATTTATGGAAAAAACATATATAGGAAAGAATTTTTCTTAAGAAACCTTAAAAATACCTATTTCTCCATTATATAGTTTACAAAATGTTATTTTTATAAATAAAGGTTAGGTAAGCAATGTATAAAAAATGTCATTGTATTATAAAACCATATAATTTAATATTTGTTGTGTAAATTACTTATTATTATCATATCTTAGAAAAAATATGTAATATTGGCATATTTATTATATAGAAGTCCACACTTTTGAAAGTAATCTCAATCATTCATTTTTAATATTATTGTAGATCTTACACCTATACATAATATGGATTTATTTCTTTTCATCTTTTATGAAGATCTTCATTTCTTTGACCAACTAGTGAAAACTATATTTTCATTACTACTTATATATTTTTATGATTTTTCATCTTTTCATCTTTTTTTTGATTTTTACCCTATACCCATTTCTTTATGTATATATTTTATATTGACTACCTCTCTTCATCACGACTACATGTTTCTGTAAAAAAAATGTTTCTTCAAAGTTATCTTTTCCTACATTATATTCAGTCTCTGACATAATTTACTTTCAATTTTAATGGAGTCTTACTATTTTCAAGGTGATTAAGGTTTATGTTTGGTTAAATATCTAGTGATGGTTCATAGATATAGATGTTAGTGGTAATCATGAAGGTAGAGATGATGGTAGTTTGATTTTAGGGATTTAGTATGTATTTGGTGATCCTAATCGAATATAATTTATATTTTGAAAAATAAATTTATTTTATTCTTACATATAATAACAGTAAAAGATATCTTATAAAAACTCTTTGATCTTTGACTACCAATGTAATGAAGATAGCTAAATCTTGAAAAAAATCTTGAAAAAGGAATATCTAATATTTTTATAATTTGAACCAAAAAATAGTAGGAATCCATAGTACTAAATGTCTTTAATTTGGTAAATAAATTATAATTGAATAGTACTTTGTAAACCATTACTAAATTAAAGATCATTTTGTCTTTTCGATGCTCTACGTAGTTGAAAAATTGCCAAAATTTGATTTCCACAACTCGAGATGGATCCAAAATAAAATCATACTAATGCGAATAAATATTTTTTCTCATAGAAATCTTAATCCTTTTTGTTCATTTTTAATACCTATTTGATTATTTTTTTTGTTTGACTATGTGAAAGGACCATTAAATCTTGAAATAAATAGTTGATAGTTATTTGCTCTAAAAGAAATGGATATTTATATTCATAACTTTTTTTTCACTTCAATTTGTGGATAATTTTAAGTATAACATTTTTTGAATCATTCCTTGATTAAAAGTTATTTTTTAAAGTTCGTGTAGGCCTAAAATTCATCAAAATATGATTTATAGAACTCATCATATAGGCAAATTAAAATCAAATAAAACGTGAATAATTAAAGTGTGAGAGCAAGTACTTGTATATTAGAATTTTTTTTAATAAAAATATATTTTTATTTTTTGGCCTTGAACATGTGTAATATATACATGTGTTAAATCAAGTTATTCAATATAGAGCAAAAATAAAATTAAATGACACCAAAATTCTTTTTCTACTAGATTTATGAGTTCTATTTCTTAAATTATTTAAAAGAATTGTTAGATCTTGAAATAAATAGATGAATAGATGTTCGATCTAAAATAAAGAAATATTTATATTTTCATTATCTAAACCAAAAATAGTAGAATGCCAAGTATAATTGGGAACTTAAAACAGAATTCTATATTTTCATGATTTAGACAAACATTGAATATTTTATACAAAATTTGTACCTCAATTTTTCTTTAATTTTGGGATAACTTTAGCTCGTTAATAATTTAAGAACATTTCAAAATTAAAGATAGTTTTGTGAACTTCTTGTTGGCTGTAAATTCATCAAAACATATAGATGAAATAAAATCAAACATAACTTGAAAACTTTTTTTTGAAACCTAACTTGATAACATTAAAATAAATGATATGAATATGTTGAATTGAGTTACTACTATATTTAAATTATAATTATTACCTAATTATGGTTAGTATAATTTGATGAGAAAGGTAAATAAGAAATTTTTAAATGTAATGTGATTGGTCTAAAATTTAGGACTTTGGTTTTACTGATTTAAAAATAATTCAAAATTTTCTGAGTGGTTAACTGGGGAGTTAGACTCAGTTTTTATAATTGAGGAAGTGTTTGTAGGGTAATAATAGAGTTGTAATCTGATTGGTCTATTTTGTAGATTTTGCTTCCCATTGGATAAAATTAAATAGAAAATATGTGATTGGTTAACTCAATGATATGGTTAACTCAGGTATTAGAAAGAAGGATAAAATATATTAATATGTTGAAATAAGTGACCACTATATTTAAATTAGAATCATTAATTTATTATAGTTAGTATAATTTAATCAGAATGGTAAATAACGAAATTTTTAAGGTAATATGATTGGTCTAAAATTTAGGACTATTCTTTTATTGATGTAAAAATATTTCAAAATTTTATGATTAGTTAACTGCATAAGTAGTTAGACTCGATTTTTATAATAGAGGAGGCAAATGTATGGGAATAGTTGAGTTGTAACATTGATATATTTTTTTAAGTGTGAGAGTGATTGGTTAACCAAGGTATTATAAAGAAGGATATATACTTGATTCTCATTAGATTATTATTATTATTATTATTATTGTAAGGACTAGAAATTCTAAGTAATTAAATTATGGTTTTGCTTTATCTTAGAAATTATATTAATTTATTTACATGATAGAATGCTTGATATTAAAATATTAGGGTGCACATATGTAAATGGCGATTAAATTATAAAATTTATTATTTTGATTATTTTTTCCGATTTTATTTATTTACTACTCTCTCTTTTGATAAACTATAGTAAGTATGCGGCTAATTTAATTAAATTATTGTGATTTCTATATCGGAGAATTTTATTATTCAATTATCAATATTTCGTATATTGTATTATTCGGTTGGAGTTACCTTACATGTGTTAGATATTATTTAGTATGTAATTAAATATTTTATTTTGTTGGCAATAAGAACCAAGTAAATAATTCAAATATTTTTGAGCTACTGCTTTATTTCAATTATTATTTCAAATACTAGGAGAAATAAATGTTGAGGTGTAATATTATTATATTTGAGAGTAAATGTTTTGCTAATTAAACCTACTTAATTAATAATAAATATGTGTTATGATATTGTATGGTAAGTAATTTAACAATATGTTTTCCATTTTGTAGTATATTTTTTATATATTTTTTCAGAAAGGAGGACGTGCATTATTATATCTATAATAATAAAAGTTTATAAATTTGCGATAGCCACTAGTAAGCTATTAATTAAATAATTTTATGCATTCATATTTCTAAAATTTTAAAAGTTATCCAAATTATTTTCTAATGATTATTCTTAATTATATATGTACAAAATCTTAATTATTAGTTGAGTTTTATTATTATTTGGGGGTTAGTAGTTTTTTATGAATTAAATATATAAGAAAAAAACTCAAAAGAAATACGATTCACGTAGATGTTAACTTCAGGGGTTAATTTCACTAACCTTAGTTAAAAAGGGGATTATAAGTATGCATTTAACTCTTTCAATATTATAAGTTCATCTTCTAAATCCCAAAATTCACTTAGTAACTCTTCTAATTAGAAGCAAGTACTCAAATACAAACTAAAATTAGAATACAAACTACAAACCACATGTTTAATCTCTTCCTCTCTCTTCCATGTACATTATGTAGTATTTTCCCTAAGTTTTTTATTTAAATTTTCCCATTAATCAATTAACTTTTTTTTATAAAAAAATTATCATATTTTTCTTCATCTCCCACTCATCAATTTGCATAGCATATTGGCTATATTTTGACTGAAATCAGTATTTAAATTTAACTGAATCACTAAGCTGAAATCAATACTATTTGAGAAACCAGTAGAATCGTCCAAATATATCAAATATGGTATTCATACTATGTTGGGAAATCACAGATATATATATATGCGTTTTGTTAACAAAATGTAATGTAGCTGAGAAGACAAAACAGTATTTGTCCAACTGACGTATTTTATTTATGAAGCAACACTTACATATATAGAATTCATAAGTAAAGAAAAAACTAACTGAAAAATAGAGAACTAAACTGACTCCTACAAACTCTCCATGACTAGAACGTTATTCCACCACTTGTCCTACTAACTAGAAACTACTTGACACCTGATCCTTTCAGGTGAAGACTCGGTCTAACCAGAGTGAATAAAACAAATAAATATAAATAAAACATAATTCAAACGTTTAGATTAAAAACCAACAAATTTCCCCCGTAATCTAAACTTATTCCAACAGCTCCTTGATGCCCAGAAGTTTACGCATCCTCTCGAATTTCACCACTGCAAGAGCCTTAGTTAGAGAATCTGCTCGCTGCATGTCCGTATTCACATGCTTGACAATGATTTCTCCCTTTTCAACGCATTCCCGGATGAAATGATATCGTATATCTATGTGCTTGCTGCGTCCGTGAAACATAGGATTCTTAGCTAAATCGCTAGCGGACTTGTTGTCCAAGTAGATTACTACAGGACTGATAAACTCACCTGTAATCTGAGCCAACAATTTTCGTAGCCAAATGGCTTGGCAGGCTGCTGCAGTAGCAGCCATAAACTTCGCTTCGCAAGATGACAGAGCCACACACTTCTGTTTCATCCAAATAAAACACCATCCCAGTGGTACTCTTCCTATCTTCGACTTGTCCTGCCAAATCACTGTCACTATAGCCTGTCAACACATTGTTGCCACTGTTTCTTGTGTACACGAGACCATAATTCAAGGTACCCTTGATATAACGCAGGACCCTTTTTGCAGTATTAAGATGCATTACCGTAGGTGTTTCCATGTACCTGCTGATTATACCGACAGAAAATGCGATATCTGGTCGTGTATGGACCAACTATCGTAAACCTCCAACCAAGCTTTTAAACTGTGTTGTATCGACCAATTTCCCACCTTCATCTTTGCCAATGTTTTCTTTTGGATCCATTGGGAATTTAGTTGCGTTGCATTCACTCATGCCAGCTTTCTCCAAAATCTTCTTGGCATAATTAGTTTGCCTTAGCTCAATACATCCCTTGCTTTGTCTGACTTCTATACCCAAATAATAAGAAAGCTTTCCCAGATTGCTCATCTCAAACCTCTCATTCATTCTTTTCTTGAACTCGTTTATCATTCCAACACTAGAACCGGTCACAAGTAAATCATCTACATATACTCCGACGATTAGAGTTTCCCCATTGCTTTTATTCGTGTAAACTGCATGCTCGTATGGACATCTCTCGAAACCCAGCTCTTCCAGGCAGCTATTTAGCTTTGCGTACCATGCTCGAGGCGCCTGCCTCAAACCATATAGGGCCTTGACAAGTCTGTACACTAAGTTCTCCTTTCCTGCCTTGACAAAACCTTCGGGTTATGAAACGTAGACCTCTTCTCGAAGCTCTCCATTCAAAAATGCAGTTTTTACATCGAGGTGATGAACCTCCCATCCGTTCTTCGCAGCAAGAGCAAGTAGTAGTCTCACAGTTTCTAGCCGAGTCACCGGGGCGAAGATTTCTTCAAAATCAACTCCCTGCTTCTGAACGTACCCTTTAGCCACGATCCTCGCCTTATATTTTTGAATTTTCCCGTCTGCATTTCTTTTAACCTTGTACACCCACTTCAAACCAATGACCTTGTGCCCAGATGGCAATGTGGTAAGTTTCCAGGTTCCATTGCGATTGACAGCCTCTATTTCCCTTGCCATTGCCTCTCTCCAGTTCTGCTCCTTTTCAGCTTCTTTGTAATTTACAGGTTCGTCCACCCCCATGAGAAACAGCTCTTCGTCTTCAAGAACAACTTCTTCCGTATTAGCCTAAATGTCATCAAGTGATCTGAGATTCCTTGGTTCGCTACTCGTGTCAGAGTCTGTCATTGATGCTATGGAGCTTGAGTGTTGAGTCGATTCTCGAGAGTCCATTGAGTCTGCATTTGTGGATTATGAATGAGATTCATTTTCACTCTCAGACTCGAACACCATATCTGAACCAGCTCCAGAAGTGTTTTCCTCCACTGTAGGTGCACTTCCTCCAAATACCGTGAATGTTCTAGTCTCAACTGTTTCTGGATATGCATCGGACTCCCATGACCAACGTTTCTTTTCATCGAATGTTACATTTCTACTAACATGTACCACTTTGTTTACAGGGTCGTACAACCTGTAAGCTTTGGTACCAGATTCCTTTCCAAGATAAATTACTGGCTTGCTGCGATCTCCTAGTTTCTTCACCTGAACACTTGGTAACTTCATGTAACCCAGGCAGCCAAAAACACGCAAATGCTCAATATTGGGCTTCACTTTTAACCAAGCTTCGTACGGAGTTACATCAGACACTGCTCTCGTAGGCAATCGATTCAAAATGTAAATTGAATGCCGAATGGCTTTACCCCAAAAGTGATTTGGCAGTTGTGCTTCCTTCAATAAGCTACGGGCCATCTCCACCATTGTTCTATTTCTTCTTTCCACGATGCCATTTTGTTGCGGCGAGTATGGGGCGGTGTATTGTCTCTCGATGCCTTCCTCTTCACAATAATTCACAAATTCCTTTGAACAGAACTCACCTCCTCTTTCTGTTCTAAATGCTCTGATCTTTCTCTCCGGACAATTTTCAACTTTTGCTCTGAATTTCTTGAAGACTGAAAAGGCTTCATCTTTTGATTTCAGAAAGTAAGCCCACATGACTCTGCTAAAATCATCAACCAACAAAAATAAATATTTGTTACCTGCAGTCGTAGTTGGCGAGATGGGACCACATAAATCTCCATAAATGAACTCCAGCTCCTTCTTTGTGTTGTAATTTGACTGCGACGGAAAGCTTTTTCTGGCCTGTTTTGACATAAGACACCCTGCACACACATCCTTGCGGAAACATAGCTTTGGCAACCCATGCACCATCTTCATGTTCTCCATCAGCTTTAAGGCCTTGAAGTTTACATGTCCCAATCGAGAATGCCACAGCCAGGTGTCTTCTTCCGCTTTTGACAACATACAATGTGATTCACCGTCTTCTAGAATGATTTTGTACAACCTGTTTTGAGTTCTTTTCACTTTCATAAGAAGAGTTCCACATGCGTCACGTACCCACAAGTAATCCCCACTAATTGTCACCTTGTTCCCTTCCTCTGCTAACTGCCCAATACTGATTATATTACTGCAGAGGGATGGGATGTAGTACACGTGACGTAGGGTTCGTTCCTCTCCAGTTTTTCCTCTAACCACCACTGATCCTCTTCCCTTGATGTGGACAACTGATCCGTCTCCGAACTTGACTTGTCCAGTTACCTTCTCGTCCAGTACCCTGAATTTCGAACGTTGACCCGTCATGTGATTACTAGCTCCGTTGTTCAGGTACCATAGGTTGGACTTCATCTGATTTCTTTCGGCTTCTTGACTCAATTTTGGAGACACTCTTTCCTCGGTTATGAGAACCACCTTCTCATTTTCATCCTCAAGTTCATTCAATAACAGTGCAGGTTCATCATCGGGAAGTTGTGCTATGTTAACCTCTTCCTTGTTGTCCCTGTCTCGTTTTGGTCTCCTGCAATCTGCTGCAAAATGCCCGAGTAGGTTGCAGTTAAAACATCTTGCACGACTTCTGTCCCTTACACCTCGATTATTATCTCTTGCTCGCACCTTTTGATCGAGTCCACCCCGATTCGAGCGTTTGTTCCATTCATCACGAGTGAGCAACAATTTGCTCTCCTCCTTTACTTTCTTCATCCATTCCTCTTCCGTAAGAAGCAACTGACTTCCATTTCCTTCACTTGGTCCTCGCATCCTCTCCTCATGAGCCTTCAAAGAACCAACAGTTTCTTCGAAAGTCATTGTTTCCAGATTTCCGAACTGCTCAATTGTGGAAGCAATCTGCAAGAATTTCGGAGGTACAGCTCTTAATAATTTCTTTACCACGTATGACTCAGCAACAACTTCTCCCAATGCACGAATGTTTGTCACCAAGGCTGTGATTTTCAGACAAAAATCGTCTAAAGAATCTGTATCTTTCATGTTCATTGCTTCGAATTCCGCCTTGAGGGTCTGAACTTTTGCACTTTTGACACGTTCAACACCTTGGCTCATTACTTTAATTGCTTCCCACGCTGCTTTGGCAGTTTCCTTATCTGCAAGTGATAAAAGGATGTCTTCTGGAATGCTTTGATAGATAGCAGCCAAGGAGAGCTTGTCTATCTTTTCTTCTACCACCCCATTGGGATCCTTGGGTTCCACTGCATCCCAGACGCCATGGGCCTGCATGTACACCTTCATCTTCATCGCCCATGCTGTATAATTCGTTCTCGTCAACATGGGATAATTCAAACTCACTGTACCGTCTTTGTTTCTTCCTGGCTCCATTGTTGTTGTTGTCTTTGGCATATATTTGGGCATCAGCCACTCAATCAATTTATTGAGGCTCTGATACCAGATTGTTGGGAAATCACAGATATATATATATATATATGCGTTTTGTTAACAAAATGTAATGTAGCTGAGAAGACAAAACAGTATTTGTCCAACTGACGTATTTTATTTATGAAGCAACACTTACATATATAGAATTCATAAGCAAAGAAAAAACTAACTGAAAAATAGAGAACTAAACTGACTCCTACAAACTCTCCATGACTAGAATATTATTCCACCACTTGTCCTACTAACTAGCAACTACTTGACACCTGATCCTTTCAGCTGAAGACTCGGTCTAACCAGAGTGAATAAAACAAATAAATATAAATAAAACATAATTCAAACGTTTAGATTAAAAACCAACATACTAATTGTTCGAGGATGTAAAAAAATACAGTCAAGTTAGATTTTAAAAAAAATTCACCAATTAACGGGAAAAAATCAATTAAAAATAAGGGGAATAAGGTGGAGTTATGTGTGGGATGGTGTAGTTTGTAGTTTGTATTTTAATTTAGTTTATATTGGAGTAAGATTCTATATATATACACATATATGTATATATTGTTGATTTTGTTGCCCAGCATCGAAGGGAATCAAGTGATTAAAGAGGGACTGATCTTTTCTACTAAGCTTCCAATTTAAGGTAATTAATCTTTTTGGAATGCTATTGATGTGCATAATTTTTGAAGGGTATCACTGTTATAGATATGTCCACGATTCTATTCCTCTACCCATGTATTTAAATACATTATAGAGATGTGCTTACATTATCTTTTATGTTCTCACTTTTACATTTCTTATCTTCTTTTTTCTCTTCCTTAGGCTTGGAATGAGACAAGAGTTTGATATATTTGAGAAGACCGGGTAGTCCACTATGAAGAATGATATCTAGAGGGAGAGAAATAAATATTTTCACGCAATTTGGGATATTTTGTTTATATTTTTGTTCGCCAGAACTACACTCTCTTTGTTATATGTAATTATTGTCGATTTTTCCGTGTTGTCAATTATCTTGAATATGCTCAAGAGTATTTAATCAAAAATAGCACTATACTATCTGAAGAAAGATGATAAGAAAAGGAATAATGATCAAACACATATGATTTCAATGTTTGAAGCCATCAAAATCAAATAAGGTTGCAACACTGGGAGGCCCCGAATCAGAAGTGATAATGATGATGATGACGACGATAAGTTGCTACTACCACAAGAATGAACTTCTTGATATACAGATTGAACCATTACTAGTAGAAATTCTAAACATTTGTCGCAAAATAAATGACATGCAAAGAAATGGGTTTCAATGGTCTTTTTCAAATAAAGGATTATTTGGTTTACTTGGAATAAAAACGATGTCCTCATTTTAATGTTATATTTTTTCCATTCTATTTGTGACCATAATAGTTGTGTTGGTTACTGGATTGTGTAATAAGCTTAGCTCTATTGAACCTCCAAATAATAAACTACAAAAATTAAATTTTAATACTGACATGCATATTATATCCGATAACTTCATAGATATAATGTGAACGTAAAACCTTATTATAATGAACAATGAGTTTATAATACATGTTTGAACTTATATAGAAAATCAATATACACTAAATACAAAAAGAATCCTGAATAATAATAATAATAATAATAATAATAATAATAATAATAATAATAATAATAATCTATATTCTAACATCCCCTCAAACTCACGATGTTGTAGCAATAAGTATTGAGAGTTTGTTAGACAAGAAATGAAATCAAAAAATAGGGTGAGATTTTGTAAAAATATCGGCAATCTGAAATGAAGAAGGAACAAAAGACAATCAGAGAGTAACTTGCAGTTTATAATGGGGAGTAAAATGACAATAAATATTAATATATTTAGTGCGCTCATGAAATAGGAAAGTACGTGCAACATGAATTGCACACTTATTATCACAATATAACGGAGTTAAACTAATAAGGATAACTTGTAAATCTGCAATTAAGAGGCTTAACCAAACAATCTCATAAGTAGTGGAAGCCATGGCACAATACTCAGTTTCTGAAGACGATCTCGAAACAACATGTTGTTTCTTACGATCCTGAGGATGGCTAGCCCAATTAGCATCACTATAAGAACACAACTCTAAGAATGAGGTAGAACCAAAGAAAAGCACTACACCATAAATGGCCTACTACAACACTTTATTTTAGTATTGCAAAAAAAAGGTTATAGTATACTTAAATAATTATGTCTATTGCAACCATTCTATTTTGATGTTGGCGTATAGTAAAAAAATATTACTTTAGCATATTTTTTTTTTATTTCCCTAGATAGAAATTTGCATAAAAATGAATTAATAACTTAAATATATATTATTCATTTTTTTCAAAATTAACAACGCGTTATCAAAGTCAATAATAATATTTTTATCAAAATAATATTTTCTCTAAAAATTTGAAAGCAATAAAAACTATTAGGATGGTAATATATATATATATATATATACTAAAATATTATTGATCAATAATTATTTTATATCAAATGCATATATAGTTGAAATAAATATTTTTAAATTCGAAAGGTAAACCCTTCATTAGCGAACTGATTTAAAATATAATAATAAAATAATTTAAGTTTCGTAATCAAAATTTAAAATATCAAGTTTAATTAATAATTTTAATATAAATATAAGAAAATGAAAATGAGGCACACAACTCAAGCAGTCCATAAAATTTCAGAGGCTGTACAATTGTTGCGTTGCTTTTAACAAAAAGTTTAACAAAAAATACTATGTAATTAGATCTCTCTAAACACTCTCTCTCTCTCAGACATTACGGCTGGCTCTATCCCTCAAAACGAGTTAAGGTTCTTAAAAATTAATGGTTATTTAATCAATTGAGTCTTCCATTCGATTTTTTTTGTCCCTCTCTCCCTCTCTCTACTCTCTCCCTCTGTCTCCCCCTTCTCCTCCCTTTTGTGTCTCTCTCACTAAATAGTCAACCATTACCAAATCCAAATTGGTATTGATGCCATTTATATGCTTTGGTTATGTGTAGTTTTAATCGAATTTGGTAGGATAGTTATAGAGTTCAATCTGTTTTGCAAGATGTGTAGGTAACTGCATTATACATTTAGTGTAGTGTGAATTATTATGTTGTAATTAAAATAATTTATAGATTTATTTCCTTGAAGTAACTAGGAGGTTAATTGTGATTTTTTTTATTATTCTTAATTAGCATTTGCGCTTACTCAACCGTTAAAGAAAAAAGATTACAAACTCGTGCTACGGACAGAGAGCAACGCATACTTCATGTTCTTGTTGTCAATCGTAACATTGGCGACGAACCTCCCTTTGTAGTTGTTGTTCAAGGCCCTCCTCGAGTATGTGTTCTTTTATACGTAATTTTGTACACATATGTGTGGAATACTTTGTTATTGTAATCAAGTGCTTGTTATTTGTTAAAATTAATCAATTGTACTCATCATTTGTTTACTAGGTAGGAAAATTGCTGGTTATCAAATCTTTGCCCAAGCATAACTTACCCGAGGTTCGAGGTCCTGTTACCATTGTAACAGGTTTACTTAGTTATCCCTCTTTGTCTAGTTTATGTTTCTATTTTAACAGGTTAATAAATGTACACTGCTAATTGATGGAATTTATGTGCTCATTATATAGTTAAAAGATCAGAGACATGGTTGCACAAACATAGACATAGGCAAATAAATGCTCAACTCTGATGAAATGATAGATTCCTGAACCTATATTACAGGCTCTAATTTGACTTGTTTAAAATACTCTGTTTGTTACATATGTTTGTTATAGCAGAGTCCACTTTTAATTAGTTGATATTGTTTATTGTACCTGCCTAACTGTTTGTAAACTTGACACCTCCCTAACTAAATAACTTTTAAGTGGTTTACATATCCAAATTCATGCAACCACATGTTTATCATTTTGGAATTTAAATAAGGAAAATACTACAATAGAAGGTAGAAGGTACCTTGAAAGATGTTGAAGCCATGAACATAAATGTCACTCTTAAGCATTAGCTCCTCCAACCTTATATGTTTGAGTGAGGAAAATACATGAAATAAAAGCAACAATTAATCATGAAAAAGAATTGTTAACGCTCAAAGTAACTCACCACACATAAAAAATGTAGTATTGTCAATTGCATCCACCATAAAAAGGAACCTCATAACGTTTCTGTTTAAGCCTCTCAGGAACGCGGAGTTCTCAATTTCCTTCTTGTATACATCCCTTTTGATATCTGAGCATGTCAGCAAAAATATCTCATGTTTATATATTGAAATGTGAAAATAAAATTATAGAAACTTGTAGATTTGCATGTGATTAATGCATAAATATAAGTAGGAGATGCATCACTATTGGTATGTAATTTTTATATCATTTTAATCCTATACCCCAAAGTTATTCTATAGCATAAATTATTTATTTTATACCTTAATATAATTAATAAAATTATTCATTTTAATTGGCGGTGTACGTTTATTAGCTGTTAAATTTACTAAATTGGTAATATTATGGTTGACAAGGTTGCTACACATTTGATTTAAATCCACTAGTATCTCTCTGATTTAAATCTTTTGGCAGTTTTATATAGGTTTCATGTTTGAAAATCAGTACAAATTGCTTGCTAGAGCAAGAGACAAAGTACAAGAGGTCAACCATGTAGTTTAATAGCTATGATCACAAGTCCATGGAGTGTTGACGTGCAAATTTATTATACTTTAAAAATCATATTCTTATCTTTCAAAAATGGTGTATATGGTATTTATTAAATCCTATCTGTCATTATTTGATAATATTGTAACTTGATGCATATAATTGCCAAAGGATATTAGTAACTAACATTTTCTAGACATATGCATAAACCCTAGCATAACTATCATTCTACAAAAAAGCAACCTTTCTGTTAACAATTTGTCATTTTATACATTGTTGTTCCTTAATGCAGGGGATTCTCACTAATAAGACTAGGTGCTTAAGGTGTCAGACAGTAACGGCAAGGGACGAAACTTTCCTAAATTAGAGCTTTGATATAGAACAAAACAGTTATATCACAAGTTGCTTGAAAAAATTTAGTTCTACCGAGACTCTCAATGCCGAAGATATATTCTTTTGTGACAAGTGCTGCATGTATCTGATCTTTTCTTTGCCTTTAAATTTTTGCGACTACTTTAGGGAATATTTCTATTTACGCATCTCTACAACTGTAGTTTGAAGAAGCACAGAAGATGATGAAGATAAATAAAATACCTCAAATCCTGATTGACAGTGGTATTCTTTTTATCGAACAAGGCCCAACTTCTTACTCGGATGAATTATTTTTACAATTATATTTACATTCTTTTATCGTTTTTAATTTAAATTAAGGTGTTTCACTTTTTTAAGAATGTAATATATTTGGTGTGCTTGGTTTGGAACTATATATCAAGCTATGTACTTTGACAGTGGTGTATTTTGGTAAATATTGTTTGTGTTTGGTATTATTTGGTAATGAAATGAAAATTATATATAATTTTGGGATATGCAACTGTATAAAAAGTGCAAACTCGTTGGGGCCTATGTATGGCCCTCACAATATTATACTGATAGCCTAAACCCTGTTGCAATACTCGTCAAGTCCTATTGCAACCGTGGTTGGTATTGCAATAGAATGTTTCTATAACAAATATGCAGGGGTTGCAACAGGGTGTGCCGAGGTTGCAATAAAGTTCTTTCCCAACGGTTAAAATGGCAACCCCGAAAAAGCGTTATTATAGCGTTTTTTGCACCTGTAGCAACAGGTTTTGAACTTTAGTAACAATTTTTTGGGGTTGCAGAATCCAATCTATGATGTAGTGAAGACTCTGAAACTGAGTCCCACAAAGAATTAGTAATCATACTTGAGAATACGAAGAACTACAGCCCAATGTATGGTACTAGAAAAAGTGACAAATTGACTAACTGTGCGAACAACATGTTAAATATCCGGATAAGTGACAAAGAGATAAACTAGGCTACCAACAATCATACCATATGAAGTAAAATGTGTTAAGGAAAGACCATCAGATGGAGAAATTAAGCATTCATCTCTAAATGAGTTTCTAAAATATTGTTATCATTAAGACGACACAGTCAAATAAATTAACAATGTACTTAGACTGACACAAAAGATACCCCTTTTGTGAACTAGAAACCTCAGTTCCCAAAAAGTACCGGAGCAAATCCAAATCTTTTGTAAAAAATAATGACCCAACTCATTTTTTAATGACTCAATACCATCACAATCATCTCTAGTAATTATATCATTAACATATAAGGAAAATAGGATATGACCAACACTTGTAGATCATAAAAATAGAGCAGAATCATGATTACTATAATGAAAACCAATTGGATGAAGTACAGAAAACTACTCAAACCAAGAACGAGATGAATAACGAAGACCATAAATAGATTAACGAAGTCTACGGACATAAACTGATTGAGGCAGAAGAGCGGTATGAGGTGTCACGTAAATTCCTCGTGAAGATCACCATACAAGAATGCATTCTTAACATTCATCTAAAATATTTTACAGTTGCGATAGAAGCCACTGTAATCAAAGTACGAACAACCGTCATTTTTGTAACAAGCACAAAAGTCTCTTCATACGACTTCTTCAATTAAAAGTGAATAGGGCTTTATATGGTCAACAAGTAAACAATAATAAAGGAAAATATTCTAATAAGAAAATTATTATAATAATGATATGATCCAATAATAACGATATTATCTATGTTAACAATATCATTCCTCATGTTTTAAATTCGTTATGTACTCATAATTACTTTAAAATGATAAAATAATTGAACTCAGCTACTATCTTGAAATAATTATCATTTCTATTAGTGTTTAGGCGTAATAACTATTTGAGTGAAGAGAAGAAGGTTTTGTGACAGAGGTAGGTTTTGTGACAACTAATTATCTAATATAGTATGAATTTGTGAAATTTTTTGAGTTTAAGTTCCTTTATACCCCAATATTATCATTACTTAATCCTTATGGTGTAGCCTTATGGTCGAGTGATCCTATTTTAAAACTTCACGAGAAAATGCTTGGAAATATCAAATAGTGAGTTGTTATTACAAGTGTATTATTTATTACATATGCAAATTAATTATTTTGATATCTATCCAAACTTTTATATAAAATCTTGGTGATTCGATGATTTGGTGATTTCATGTGCAAAATAATTAATTTGATATTCATCCTAATATTTAAAACAAGTATATATGCGAAGGCAAAAATGTTTTATATTTTCTTGCCTAGTGTACTATTTTTTTGGGAAGTACAATTCAGTGTATTTAAGCTTTTATTCCATAATCTCATATTAAAAGTATTAGCCGGTTAGAGATCCAAACTCTCATCCAACCAAGTATTTGTTTATAGTTATAAACAATATCTTTGATTGCATTTTATGTTTGATGAATGTTAATTTTGTAGCTTGACGATGATAATTGTGCTTAGGGGATGTATACAAGATAAAATGCAAATGATAATAGTAAGATTTATGTGATAAAACAATTAAAATTCATTAAGACATTAGTAAAAATTGACCCAAAACATAAGCAAACATAGGGAACAAAGTTTTGTATTTACAACATCCATGACCTTAATACTTGTATTTTTTTATTTAACTAGTAGTATACTGGGAAGTAGCCCCTCTATCTTTTTTATTTTTCTTCCCCTTCTTCATGGGTCTCACATACTTCTTGGCATAGATACGCTTTCCGTTGATGTTGTACATAGATTTTGGTCCTGGAGGAGCTATTTTTGGAATAACCGAAGCTGAACGGCACACCATTCGAGCAAACAGTGGTTGCTCATCACTTTGCACCTCCTGCATGTATATATCTTCAATGCACTGACCAAAAATCCTGTCACAAACATAAACAAAAACCATGTCAATATATAATTAAATCAATAGAGGTTCCGCTCGTTCAAATGTGTAATTGGTTAGATAGGGATTGCAATTTTGCATAATACCTTGTAAAGAATTCTTGAATTTCAATTTTAGCTATGCAGTATCCCCTGGAGAATGTCAAGAATATTGTTCGATCGTCAGGGGGCACATCTAGTTCATCCTCGCATCCATCCACAAGCTGCAAACCTCCGAAAATTTCACTAAGATCCGCACTGGGATCTTCTAATAATTGTGCCAGTTTATGGCTGCGCGGAAAGTAACTTCCAGGTCCAAGATTTTCTCCAAACCCTAATTGAGGAAAGCCACCTGCAACATGGGGGTAAACAGGAGAAGGGACAACAACTGGATAACCACCATTTAATATGTCTTTAAAAGCCCTCAAACAAACTTCAACAACAACTTTTTTAACATTTTCAAGAATCTTAATTCTGTTCTGGTGGAAATGAACCAAGTCTATATCAGCAAAGCATAATTGTGCAAGCAAATACGTACTAATTGACTTATCCCCTAAGTCAGTGCTCATTAAGCACATTAAAAGGGCAGCAACTTCATCAGCAAGTTGAAAAACAAGATGCGGTGGCCAAGAAATCACCTTGAAGACAGTACGGCTGCTGAACCTGATTTTTTCTAGCCAAATGAGAAAGGCCACTACATGCACGGATTCATCAACATTTCGGCCGAGATTAGAGATTAGCATGTAAAAAAGCTTCCTGTCAATTGTGTGGTATAGATTAAATTCTTGGTCACTCATTCTTTCTTCTATCCAGCCCCAGCTTAAGGCTGGGTCGTACAGAGCAGACGTCTCGTATTCGTAAACATCAAACTCGGTAGCCATTCCCTTAAGTTTGGTATATATGTATGTGATATATATGAGGGAAGAAATGAAGGTGGAAGAAAGAAGGTTTTAGTGATAAGCGTTGAACTGGAAAGGGGTTTATATAACAAATTTGCTGTCATCCAAGGGTTTATTTTCATGGAAGAATGCATCTTTTACAAGATATTCTATCTATCCAAAAGCTGTATTTTTGTTTAAAATAATAAATTAGTGTGGAGTAGATTCCATCTAACAATAGAAATAACTTCAATTTTTTCATAAAAAACATTAATTCTCTTGATTTTTAGAATCTTAAATACTTCAATATGTATTGAGATAATATATCCTACAAAATAAATATTATTTTCGGATTATACATATTTTCCTTTCGACAATATAATGATGCATATTCTCTAATTTAGACAATAGAAAAAAATATAATGCAAGTGTAATATATTGGTGCAATATTCGTGTTCTATGTATTTACTTATTTTTGATATATTAGAACTGTAATGATGATATCATGGAGGTGATAGTGAATAATCACATACTTAGTATTGTGCGTCTCATTAATTCTAACAATATTACTAAGAAAAGAAATATTTAATATCGTTTACATTCCATTGGAAATAGAAATTTCTTAAATTTTCTCATAAAAAACCTTTATTTTCTTAATGTGTGGGAACCCATATACATTCAAATCTAGTGACATAATGTATCTTACACATTGAAGAATATTTTTAATATCTTAAGAAAAGATATGAATAAGTGTAATACGTACTTTCAAGTTTAATACATTTTTGTAATATTTATTTTTCATGCATAAGAATTGTTGTAATGATGACATCATTGTACTGATGACATCATGATATTCTTTATAATTGCATAGCTAGTATCCTAAGTATAATTTGTAACTGTAAATAATAAATTATTTTTCAAAAGCCGTTATTGTAAAAGAACACACTGGACTATCATATATCAATTTTTTTCTTTTCCACAATAAAATGATGCATATTCTCAAGTATAGACCCTAAAAGATAAATGAAAAAAATCAATTTGTAATAGCGTTTTATTGTCTAGATCCCTCAACTAAAGAATTATGGGTCATAAATTTGGACATAGTTTGGAAACACTGGTGTAATATTTAGGGTTTAACCCAAGGACTTACATTAAAAATTTCAAAAGTTAATGACCCACAATACATAATCTTTAGTTTACGGACCTAGAAAATAAAACATTAATAGTTCAGGGTCCTATAGTTTAATTTTTCCAAGAAAAATATGAATGAAGTATAATACATCCATGAAATAATTATTTTTCATGCATGAGAATTTTTGTGATAGTGACATCATGGATAGATGAGATTATACAAAATAATATTATTGTACATCTAATTAATTATTTAATTCACGTAGCAACAATATGAATTTTTTATGATTTGTTTCACATTATTACTAAATAAATGTTTTTCAAGTAGTGTAACCAATAGTTATTTTAAAGATGAAATCAAAACTAAGAAGTTATAAATAATTAAAATATTACATATTTCATCTCGAACTTCAAGTGCGGCTCTTATGAGTTGGTTATGTTGTCCAGGTATAACTTGTTAGGAGTTGTCCCATATTGTGTATGGAAGGGATCATATAATGAGGTACTAGATTAGGTAAATGCCGAGCCCTATGTATACAAGGGGAGATTGTCGGTAGTTATCCAACATCGTTTATGCGAGGGGAAATTTGTTACTATAGAAGCAGCCATATAACTCCGTTAGTAATGGGGCCTTTTGAGATATGCCCAAAAACAAATCCCTACACGCTCAGCTCAGAGCGGACAATATCATAATTATATGGAGTTAGGCCTGAGTTGCAAACCCAATAAGTGGTATCGGAGCTTCATATTATAATGCTACACAATAATCTCAAATGGGCTCCAAGAAGGGATCTAGAATGTGGTATATGGGCTACCTCCGGATGGGCTGAAGGGGAAGGAGAACGAGCCTTCCAGTACGGGTCTACAGGGAGGCAGGGATAGTCAGGTATACTTCTATTATGGGTCAAGAGGGGCTAGATCACATAATCAGGTGACATATATGATGGTGTCAAGCCGGATGTGTGAAGGAAATATTGTTAAGAATTGTCACAAGTTGTCTATTGGAGAGGTAAATTTCTAATATATAAGCAGGCACTCCATTAGTAATGAGGCCTTCAATTTAGCTCTAGTACGAGAGCCCAACAAGTGATATTAGAGTTTCAGGTTATAGCGGTTCATAACAATCTTAGACGGGCTGACCTAAAAAGTGGGAGATAGGATAACCGAGTTTGGGCAAAGAGGGAGGCATATGGGCGTTCGAGTATGGGTATTGGGGGATCTAGATATTTAGGTGGACTTCTAATATTGGCTCACCCTAAAGAAATATGGGTCATCTAGATTGGGCTTAGGGGAGTAATACAGCCAGAAGAACTTGGAGTATGGGTTAAGCGGGATCTTACTCCACAATTAAGTGGAAAATTAGGTAGTTGTTGAGTCTGGTGTGTGAGGGGGAGGATTTTTAGAAATTTTCCCACATCATTTGTGTGATGGGATCACATAATAAGGTGAGATTGTTGGGAGTTGTACCACATCATTTGTGGGACATGCAGTTTCCTAGTATATAAAAAGACAAATAACTCCATTACTAATTAGGCCTTGTATATGTCTAAAATAAATTGGTGCAGCTTCACCCTAGAGCAGATATTATACTATAACTCAACTGTAAAAAAATTGAAAAAATTGATATGTATATGTTTTTAATATCTAAATTTGTATCTGAAATAAAGTGGGTATTATCAATATTTAAATTCTATAATTGCAAATACACATAAAGGCAAACTCGTATCCGATAATATATGGATCCAAAATTAAATATATTTTAAAATATTAATATTATTATATATAAAGTAAAAAATAAATATATTAATTTTACACAGTGTCTTTGTGGGTATATATATTCATGAAAAGTATATTTTAAAAAAAAATATAAATTACATATTTATATATATACACAGAGACTTACACATATATTATATTATATGTGAATTATATGTTTGACATCTATCCTTTCTGGGAAAATTAGGTCATTGACTTACAAATAGTATTTTACCTTCTGCATGGAATCATTGAGCCACAATTATTGATAATCTTTAACATAAAAAATAGAGTAAGAATCATGAGGTTAATCTCATGATATTCTTACTAAAATTATGTAAAACCCCAATATTGACAATTACATACTTAGCATCTTTTCGTCAAATTGGGATAATAAACATTGACATTCATAATAAAATCCACGCAAATCAAATATAGAATTATAGAAAATACATTTTCTATAATTACTTACTTACCTTAGGAAAGTGTTGTTAAGGTCTACCAAAATATCCTTATTTTAAATTATAGATTTTATAGAAAATATATTTAACAAATTTATTTCAAAAATATGATTCCGAAAATGTATATTTGAATTAAAATTTTAAAACTACTATATTTATGGAAAAAACATATATAGGAAAGAAGTTTTCTTAAGAAACCTTAAAAATACCTATTTCTCCATTATATAGTAGACAAAATGTTTTTTTATAAATTAAAGTTAGGTAAGCAATGTATAAAAAATGTCATTGTATTATAAAATCTTATAATTTAATATTTTTTGTGTAAATTACATATTATTATCATATCTTAGAAAAAATGTGTAATATTGGTATATCTATTTTATAGATAATCGATTAAAAAATGAGAAGTCCTCACTTTTCAAAGTAATCTCAATCATTCATTTTTAATATTACTGTAGATCTTACACGTATACATAATATGGATATATTTCTTTTCATCTTTTATGAAAATCTTCAATTCTTTGGGGAACTAGTGAAAACTATATTTTCATTACTACTTATATATTTTTCTGATTTTTCATCTTTTCATCTTTTTGTGTGATTTTTACCGTATACCCATTTCTTTATGTATATATTTTATATTGACTACATCTCTTAATCACCACTACATATTTCTATAATAAAAAATGTTTCTTGAAAGTTGTCTTTTCGTTCATTATATTCAGTTCAAGACATAATTTACTTTCAATTTTAATGGAGTCTTACTATTTTCAAGGTGATTAAAGTTTATGTTTAGTTAAAGAACTATTGATGGTTAGTAGATATTGATATTAATGGGTATCATGATGGTAGAGATTTGGTGATAAGTGGTAGAAAAAGGCATTGCATTAGTTGGGGATTTAGTATGTATTTGGTGATCCTAATGGAATATGATTTATATTTTGAAAAATAAATTTATTTTATGCTTACATATAATAAGAGTAAAATATATCTTATAAAAACTCTTTGGTCTTTGACTACCCATGTAATGAAAATAGCTAAATCTTAAAATAAATCTTGAAAACAGGAATATCTAATATTTTAATGATTTGAACCAAAAAATAGTAGGTATCCAAAGTACTAAATCTGAAATTTGTAAATGTCTCATCTCTTTAATTTGGTAAATAAATTTTAATTGAATAGTAGTTTGTAAACCGTCACTAAATTAAAGATCATTTTATCTTTTGTATGCTTTACACACTTAAAAAGTTGCCAAAATCTGATTTCCAGAACTCGAGATGGATCCAAAATAAATCCAAAGGAATGCCATTAATATTTTTTCTTATAGAAATCTTAATTCTTTTTATTCATTTTTAACACCTATTTGATTATTTTTTTGTTTGACTATGTCGAAAGACCATTAAATCTTGAAATAAATGGTGGTTGATAGTTGTTTGTTGTAAAAGAAATGAATATTTATATTCATAACTTTTTTTTCACTTAGTTTTTCAATAATTTTAAGTATAACATTTTTTGAACCATCCCTTAATTAAAAGTTATTTTTTAAAGTTCGTGTACGGTGTAAATTCCAAAATATGATTTATAGAACTCATCATTAGGCAAATTAAAATCAAACAAAACGTGAATAATTAAACTGTAAGAGCAAGTACTTGTATACTAGAAATTATTTTAATAAAAATATATTTTTATTGTTTGGCCTTCAAAATTAAAGATAATTTTGTGAACTTCTGTTGGCTGTAAATTCGTCAAAATCAAATTTTCAGACCTCAACATATAGATGAAATAAAATCAAACATAACTTCAAAACTTTTTTTTTGAAACCTAACTTGATAACTTATTAAAATAAAATATATGAATATGTTGAATTGAGTTACTACTATTTTTAAATTATAATTATTACCTAATTATGGTTAGTATAATTTGACCAGAAAGGTAAATAAGAAAATTTTTAATGTAATGTGATTGGTCTAAAATTTAGAACTTTTCTTTTAGTGATTTAAAAATAATTCAAAATTTTATTATTGGTTAAGTCCATAAGGAGTTAGACTCCGTTTTTATAATAGAGGAAGTCTATGTAGCAAAATTGTACAGTTGTAATTGGTCTATTGTGTAGATTTTGCTTCCCATTGGATAAAATTAAATAGAAAATATGTGATTGGTTAACTCAATGATATGGGACCCACATTATTATATCTATAATAATAAAAGCTTGTAAATTTACCATAGCCACTATTAAGCTATTATTAAATAATTTTATGCATTCATATTTCTAAAATTTTAAAAGTTATCCAAATTATTTTCTAGTGATTATTATTAATTATATAGGTAAAAAATCTTAATTATTAGTTGAGTTTTATTATTATTTTGGGGTTAGTAATTTCTTATGAATTAAATAAATTAGAAAAAAATTGAAAAGAAATAGGATTCAGGTAGATGTTAACTTCAGTAGTTAATTTCACTAACCTTAGTTAAAAAGGGGATTATAAGTACGCACTTTACTCTTTCAATATTATAAGTTCATCTTCTAAATCTCTAAATTCATTTACTAACTCTTCTAATTAGAAGTTATATATATATATATAAATATAAATATATATATATATATATATTTTAGTGATTCTTCTATGCATAATTAGTGATTTATCGCCAAAATATATCAATATTCATACTAATTGTTGGACGATGTAGAAAAATACAGTCAAGTTAGATTTTAAAAAGAATTCACCAATTAACGAGAAAAATTCAATTAAAAATAGAGGAAATAAGGTGGAGTTGTGTGTGGGATGGTGTAGTTTATATTTTAATTTAGTTTGTATTGGAGTAAAACTCTATATATATACACACATATATATACATATATATATATATTCTTGATAAAAGAATTTACTATAGGAGATCTAGAAGTTATTTGTTGCCCTGCATTAAAGGGAATGAAGTGATTAATCTTTTTGGAATGATATTGATGTACATAATTTTTAAAGGGTATCACCGTGATAGATATGTCCACGATTCTATTCCTCTCACTCATGTATTTAAATACATTATAGAGATGTGCTTACATTATCTTTTACATTCTCTGTTTTACATTTCTTTTTACTTTTTTTATAAACTTTTAATTATTAATACTGTTCGAATTTTTATGTATAAAAATTACATCAGTTATTTAGTACAGTTAAAATAAAATAACAATTTTTATTTTATAAAAATAACTAATTTTAATAATACTTCTTAATTATATTATCAAAATTAATTATTTTAAATTCAAATAATTACACGTATTTATTTGTTTTGTAAAATATTGTTACTTTTTAACCATTAGTATGATATGCTAACATAAGTTTCCACATGTTACCGTATGTAACGTTTAGTAGTTAGTAACATGTTGCAAACGTTGTCGTAACATCAAAAGTAATAGATTGCGGTAGGCTAAAATGAGCATAACTAATGTAACATAATTTTGTAACACGCATGATCAAACTATTGCTATAGGCCATCTACGACCTACTATTAGATAACCAACAAGCCCACAACACACCGTAAAAGATCTTGATTTGTTAAAGATCTTCATTTTTTGGGGCAATTAGTAGTAGTAATTTGCTTCATATACATAACATAAGTCTCAAATCTTCTCGATATGGGAGTGGAGTGTTATATATCTTGTGTTTAGTTAAGTGGTAAAATGATAGGTTGTACTGTGAGATGTATCGCCTTATGACATCCAAGATAAAATTCAATGAAGAGTTCAATCTTTTCCACACCATCATATTAATGGTAAACTATTCTACATGTTGATCAATCATTAGTATTTTCAATCTCCCTTATGCTTAGGATATGTACATATAGTCATTGTCATTTACATACACCTAAAATAAATACCTATGAACATAAATTAATAATTTTCACAAATGACCATGTACTTTTATACTTATATTCATTAGTGCAAGAGTTACACCTATTAATTAGTTGGTGGAAGGGTGAATGAGGTGAATAAAACTATCCCGACGACCGAAGAACCTCTCTAAATTTAAGCACTTGAGGTACAAAGGAGTTGCCATGCATTTTTATCCAGGAAAGCAAACCGGCAACCAAATATGAAGTCAAATTAGAAGATAAATCTGGAGTTTCCATTATCACTACACCATTATGGCTTTTACCAACACTTTTTTTTGTGTTACAAGCCATTGATGTTACAGTAGAAGTCATTCGGTGTTACCTTAGGTTAGTTTAAATTTCTATGATAACATTAATTAAGGTGTTACTATTGATCTAAAAAATTATGTTACAAGAATTTATAAATTAGGCGGGCTAATTATTTGGGTCAACTAAGTCCAAAGTTTTGGGCGGCCAATATCCTAAAATTAACCCGCTCTAACCCAAAACTTACTTTCTAAAAATAATTTACTCACAAAATAATCACCCCACCGTCTGTCCTCAATGAAGCTCAATCTCTCTCCAAAACACAATCTCTCTCTCGTACATACTCGTATATACACAAATATATCTCAAAACATATACACAAGTCACTGGATGTACTTCACACCTTCATACCGTTTCAATTAGGAATACATTTAACTATAATTAGGGCTTTAAATGATTTCAATTAAGGCTTCACATTATTTTTGCAGGTATAAACCAAGCATCTTTTATATGATTTAATTAGTTATTTACATGATTTTATTTTTTAGTTTCTTAAGTGATTTCAATTTAGGCTTCGCCTAAATTTTAAGTGTTGTTTTGTGCCTAAATTTTCAAGTACGTGTGTGTACTCTCTCGTGGAACTTTATTTACCGGCCCCTCTTTCAAAATCCTCTTCAAATAAGGTCTAATTTTTGGGGCTTGTATATGTTAATGTACTTTACTATAAGGTGAAATTTGTAGGAGATAATTAACTTTTTTTGGTATTCATTCACTCATACGATGTGTGTTCTACAAATTTAATCATTTACGTGCAATGAGGTTTTATATAGATCGATAAATGTGTAATTTGTGAATTTTATGTTAATTTATGTGGTTATTCTGTTCACTGATATGTGTTAGTATCTTGCTCACTCGAGATTTAAAATTTAGTTGAGGACAAGATTTAAGTGTTTTAATTAACTATTTTGGGTGTGTGCTAATACTGATTTGGGTTTTGTAACTGGTCTCACAGGGAGTTTGAGCATCCTAGGCACGGTTCTCTTGGATTTCTTCCAAGGAAGATGGTTGTTCTCCATAGATGAAAAGATGAAAGGGAATGAATTATTTTATATATTGGTTAATCTTTTATAGATGAAGTTCTTGAATATACTGTGTTTAAGAAATTGTTGTTTTAGCTGCCAAAATAAAGTTAGGACTCGACCATATATTGTCTCCTTTAGTAGTAACTAGATAATTTGCATAAATTAAATATTAGAGATTCTGCAGAATAATTTTTTAATTTTTTTCTAACAGATAGTATCATGTGTTGATTCTTCTAGACAGACCCCTTAGCACCACCGAATAAACATTATATGGAGTCATCACAAAAGAACATTTAGAATAAGAGAATCTTGTAATCTACCCTTTCTATGTCTTCTTTGATAGTTTTTGACTTTTCCTTTGAATTCTTCATACTTTTTTTTTGCAGCGTCGTTCTAGTGAACTTGAAGCTGAGCCAATTGAAGTTAATGCAAAACGTATTAAACTGCAGTGTGGTTCTAGCACTACAAAAAAACACCTAAATACAACCGCCCAAAAAAGGTTGTATTTAGTTAAATACAACCGGATTCAGTTGTATTTAACTAAATACAACCATTTTTTGGACCGGTGGAAAATGATCGAGTCATATTTAGTAAATCAGTTGTATTTAGTATACGGAGCGGCTAAATTCGACCAGTTAAATACGACCGAAAACGGTTGAATTCATTTTTCACATAAAATTTGAAAATTCGGCCCAAAAATTTGATTTTTTGAAAAAAATTTGAAATGTCCGCCTAAAATTTAAATTCGACCGTATAAGGTTAAAAATCCGGCAACCATTCTGATAAGTGCGATGTTGCCAAAATTTGGGTTTTTCTATTTAATTTTACACACCAAATTAGCCTACATCATTCCCACAATCCTAAAATGACCCCAACAATGACATATCAATGTTATAATTCATTTTCAGACAAAAATGGTAATTTTTCCGGCCAAACTCAAAATCATGTAAATCTTTGCGAAATTTGACGCTTAATATTACAAAACAAAGCTAATAACGTATATATTTGATTATCAATAATTATATGAACAGAAAACAATTATCAGGAACAAAAGAATGGATCAAAAATCATACCAAATTTGATTTTACACAAATTTTAAATTTTCACTTCTAAATTTCCATATATATACTCCTTCAACATTCTTAAACACAAACCCATAATCAAAAATGAAATTAAAACACAAAATTTCGAAGACCCACCTATTTTTTTCGGAAAAAAAGATAAAAGATGGATTTGGGATGCTTGTGTTTATATTAATTATAGAAAATGGGGGGGAAGGGGATTGTTAAACGAAGAAAAGGAGATTTGTCGGAAAAATAAAGAAGTTAGCCGGAGAAAAATAAAAGAAGAAAGTGGGAGGGGAGGGGAGGGGAGGGGAGGGGAGGGGTGGGGGTGACGGGTGGGGTGGGGTTGGGGGTTATTTTAATTTATAGTTTTATTTTTATAAAATGTAAAAGTAGCCATTGGATTATTTTTTAAGTAGGTCAATTTGGTGCGTTGGATCTAAATCTGACATGTCACTAAATTTAACTGTCATCGGTTGTATTTAGGAGTGTGAATTTATATTTGTTCCACTTAGTTTTACATTATAAAAATTAAAATTAAAATATTATGAGTATTTAATCATTTGATTATAAAATAATATATTATTATAAAATATTAAAATATATTTTAACAACTAGTTATTATACTAAGAAAATGGAATGGTGATTTTAGTTGATGGAACATAAAAATCACCGAAAAT
Organism: Apium graveolens; assembly: GCF_009905375.1. Taxonomy (NCBI): domain Eukaryota; kingdom Viridiplantae; phylum Streptophyta; class Magnoliopsida; order Apiales; family Apiaceae; genus Apium; species Apium graveolens. The sequence goes on from NC_133657.1 coordinate 191,161,911, forward strand.
AGTTTGCGGTATATTTTAGGATTATAATTTATTTCAAAAAAAAATTATAATTTGTTAATCTTTTCCTTAAAACAATATAATTTTATAGTTTATTTTAAAAACTCATTATTTTAATAAAAAAATTAAAATTAAAATTTTGATTGATTTTATGAAAAATTTCATTAACAAAAGTGTGTGGTGAAATTTAGAAATATGTTTAATTATACTTTATTTGTTAAAATAATCGAGATCTAGTTGACTATTAAAATAGCAAACCAAATATTTTTATTTTTTTCTAAAAAATTAATCATATCACTATAACATATAGATCTTGACATCTATAAGGTTGGATCATTCTTAAATATTTTTTAAAAAATTGAAACATTAGTATGGACTAAACACTATTAAGAAGTATGGTCAAACTACTAGTTGACTATTAAAATAGCAAATCAAATACATTTTTTTTCTAATTTTTTTATCATATAGATCTTGACATCCTTAAGGTTCCATCATTCATAAACATTATTTAAAAATTCAAAACATGAATCAGACTAAATACTAGCAAAAAGTACTGGTTGACTATTAAAATAGAAAACCAAACACATTAATTTTTTTTTAAATTTTTATCATATCAATAAAATATATAGATATTGACATTTGTAAGGTTGGATAATTCAAAAACAATTTTTAAAAAATCGAAACATCAATATGAGACTAAACTCTAGTAAGAAGTACTGGTCAAACTAATAGTTGACTGTTAAAATATGAAACCAAATACATTTATTTTTTCCTAAAATTTTCATCATAATACTAAAATACATAGATCTTGACATCCGTATGGTTGGATCATTCATAAACATTTTTAAAAAATTTGAAACATCAATATGGGACTAAATACTAGTAAGAAGTACTGGTCACACTACTAGTTGAATGTTAAAATAGCAAATCAAATATATTTATTTTTTCTAAAGGTTTAATCATATCACTGAAATATATAGATTTTGATATCCGTAAGGTTGGATCATTCATAAATATTTTTTAAAAAAACAAAAAATCAATATTGGACTAAACACTGGCAAGAAGAGACTAAACTATATAGGTATTGACATCCGTGCGGTTCGATCATTCATAAAAAAGTTTAAAAAATTCGAAACATCAGTAAGAGACTAAACTCTAGTAAGAAGTACTAGTCAAACTAATAGTTGACTTTTAAAATATGAAAACAAATACATTTATTTTTTTCTAAAATTTTTATCATATCAAAAAAATATAGATCATGACATCCTTAAGGTTGTATCATTAATAAATAATGTTTAAAAAATCGAAACATCAGTGTGAGACTAAATTATAGTAAGAAGTACTAGTCAAACTAATAGTTAACTGTTAAAATATGAAACCAAATACATTTATTTTTATCATATCACGAAAATATATAGATCTTGACATCCTTAAGCTTGGATCATTCATAATCAATTTTTTAAAAATTGAAACATCGGGACTAAACACTAGTAAGAAATACTGGTCAAACTACTAGTTGACTGTTAAAATAGTAAACTAAATACATTTATTTTTTTCTAAAATTTGTATCATATCACTAAAATATATAGATCCTAGCATCCTTAAGGTTGGATCATTCATAAGCATTTTAAAAAAAAAACCGAAACATCAGTATGAGACTAAACTCTAGTTAGAAGTACTGGTCAAACTAATAGTTGACTGTTAAAATAATAAACCAAATACATTTATTTTTTTCTAAAACTTTTATCATATCACTAAAATATATAGATCTTGACATTTGTAAGAAGTACTAATCGAAAATAATCGAAAACAATTAAATATATATATAAATAATAAAAAGTTAATTACAAGATCTAGGATGAATATATTATTACTGTCTATTTACATATATTAGCAATATTTAAAATAATAATTTTATTTTTCTAATTTTTTTCATAAGTTATGTTAAAAAAATTTGAGCTGATATTTAGCTCCAATTTTTCCCTCTATTTTTTTTGGCTGAAAAATTTCATTGGCGGGAAAGTTCCCTCCAATTTTTTGGCATGGCTAAATTCAACTATAGTATTAAGCAGTTGCATTAGGAGGGGCAGCTAAATACAACCGTTTAGAGTTGTAATAGGCGTCGGTTGTAATTATCCACTTGTATTTAGGCGTAGCTAAAATAGACCGAATTCAGTTTAATTAAGTAGACCGCCTAAATTCAACCGTTTCCGGTTGTAAGTGAATTCGGTTGTATTTAGTCGGTTGTATTTGTTTCCAAATTCAACCGCCTACATACAACCGTTTTTAAATATGACTGATTGCGGTTGAATTTAGCCGTGCCTCTAAAATTCAACCATATATGGTTGTATTTAATCCCGATTATATTTATGCAGTTGTATTTAGCCTTATTTTCTTGTAGTCTAGGGAACTTGTAAAATTTTAGCTTGTGTTGCATAAGGTATAATTTGTTTCCTTCTCTTGCTAAATTTGTTTTTGTTTTCTTTTTCTAGCTTATTTTTTCAATTTCCTTAAAAATTATAAATATCTTTTACTTATATGTGAATTTCTCCATTGTTTTATGTGTGATTGTTATAAATTGCTTCCCTCATACCAAACATGGGGTGAGGGACTTAGGAAGCAGTAGTTGTGTAGGCTTTCATAGTAAGGTAGAAAGAATATATTTTTTATTCTAGTAAAATATGGAAAAAGGAAGAATGTAAATAGTTGGTCATGCACCATGCCACACTATTAAGGTGCCATACGTAGGTATGCATCCTAATTTGGTGCATGCACATAGTAACATACAGGTATATTATTTACAGGTTTTATCAATAACATTTACATTCTTTTTGTTAGGCAGACCACAAAATCATATAAGAGGATGCTTAGTATTTAGTATTGGTCCTATTGGATAATGTAAAATACCCTAATCAAGTGGAAGTCAATAGAAATATAAGAAATAAACTAATTGCTTGGCATTAAGATGTGGTTTTACCCTGAAGAATATGCACTCTCTAGGTCAAACTATTGGCTATATTTTAGCAAAAAATGTTATGCTTAATATTCTATTTTTTAAAATCAGATCTTAACTTTTCTTAACTTCCTCTTTTATCCCTCTCCCCCTTCTATTTGTCTCTCCCTCTCTCCCCCGCTCTATCTCTCTCTCCCTCGCCCGGGGTCTTCAATTAATTTATTTATGTGTTTTAGTTTGTTTTTTTTATATGGGGTTATTAATTGAAAAACAAAATGCACTTGAATATATATTTATATTTCTGAGGTTGATTTTGTTTATTAGGGTCTTCTAGTAGAAAAAATATGTAATTAATCCATAGCACTTGCTGTTTAAAGTTGGAGGTTGGTTCTAATACCTTGGTTTTGTTATTTAGTAGTAAGCTTCTGCTAGGATTTGTATGGAGTAGGAGTTGTGGGACTTGGATAAGCTTGCAAGAGTTTTTTGTGCTAACATTATCTTATAGATATGAAATGGAAGTTACTGTTTAAAAGGAAAACATATGAAAACCTTAAACACATGACATATGTTCATATTTACATGATTTTTGTGGATTATGTTACCCATATTTTGAAATGCATTAAATTTTTTGTACATATAGAAGAGGAAGGTAAGATTTGAACCCTTTAACTTTCTCCACGGGAAGGGGGAGAGTAATAATACTTTCTATGTCTGTGTGAGAATAGTCAGATCAGTTGGGAGTCCAACAACTAAGAAACATGACTTTTCTTAGCGACTCTTCAGATTACATTTCCTTGTCTTCTATTCTATTTAATAACTTATTAGAGAAGGCAACTGGTGTTGAAGATGAGTGAACTCTAGCTTGAGAAACGGATGGAAGGTTACACTTGGCTCTCTGGTGAAGACACTTGATTGAATAGTTCCATCGCACAAATCCTTGATCTTTTAGCGCCTCTACCAACCCTACACTTGCTGCAACAATCCAGGCTTTGCTTGCTGCTACACTCATTTTATTCTCTTAGATTTAAATACATAATATTCAATTTATTAGTTGCAGAGTATCAGAATATGAGTTGCTTTTATTTGTGTTTTTGAAGTAAGAAGAGTTTAAAATGTAGCTCAAGATTTTTTTTTAGGATGTGTACTTATACATTCATTAACTTATATACACATAACAGGGGCAAGGAACAACATTGTGGCAATACTAAGTACACGGTTTCCTAGATTATATTGATTCACTGAATTTCCTCATGGCTCGGAGAATCATGATTTAAAAAATGCTGCAGAGATCAAAATTAAAGGTCCAATATCTACTTTGTAACTAAATGTCCAATATCTACATCTAATAAAAATTGTTTATTTCATTAATTAATAAAGAGTTGACAAGCCTTGCACCCTTTTAGATATGGACAAGGATTTATTGCCAGTTAGACATCATGACTATCGTACTCTGCCGAGGTCTATTCTAACATGTTGATGTATAGTTTGAGTTGCAGATGCTGCATTTTCATATGGGAGCTATAGAATAAAACATCAAGCAAGGAGCGTTATGGAAATAATCACAAGGATGAAAGTTGACCTTAAATCAGTTGAGCCCTCACAGTGGAGCTGCAGAAAGCACAAGCGGAAGCACGTGAAATGTTTGTGGCAAACAAGGAATTGTTGGAAGTTAAATTTGATGATAGAACTTGAGGTTATTTTTGTTTAATTAGAAATGTGGTCAAAAGTTATGTTTTTTCGATGAATTTGCAAACTTTATTTATTTTAGTTCGACTTAAAAATTTGTATTGTTGTGTTGTATTTGAACTTTGGATTTGAATTTTTAAGTTAAATATGTATTTATGTTTTTAGTGTTACAAGTGTAATTAGTAGATATTTTTATGTTGGTAAAAATATGAACAAATATTACAATAAATACAGAATTGTTTAAAAAGAAATGTTATAATAGGATATAAAGATGTTACCAAAAGATTGAACTGTTTTATCATCTAGTGTTACAATAGCAAATATGATGTTATGAAAGAGTTTATTGCAACATATTTTTTGATGTTACTAGATCTTTATGGGTGTTACAACAGAATTATGGTTACACCTACCTTTTGTAACCATAGATACTGAAAGTATAACCATAGGGGTCTATTGTTACATTTTCACCTATGTTACCAAAGATTTAAAAATTGTTACCATAGACCTCTAATATAGCACGAGCAAATCCAACACCACGAAATTTTCAAAAAGTGTAACCATAGCCTAATTTTTTGCTTTAGGTAACATTTTTTGGCCAAATTTACACTTTTTTGGGTGTTGCTAGAGGCCATATATGGTGTAGTGTATATATACAATAACACTTTTTACTAAATTCTTCAAAAAAATTTATATTTTTACAAAGTTGTTCTATTGAGGTTCAATATAGGATCCATCAACTATATGACTCTATTATTTCTACTAATTAATTAATGAAATATTAGAGGCTATAAACAATTAAACTTATACCATATTGAGTTAGTGACTGCCACATATCCTAACTGTAAGGTGTTAGGAGAAATTTGAACCATATATCTCATAAAGAAAATGATAACTTGTTCAAGCTAGTAGTTCAAAATCTTCAAATAAACACCCCGCTGAATTCATCATTTAAAATAATTGTCAATAAATACTATCATTTAAACAGTAGGAATGGTGTGGTAGGAATGGTGTGGTAAACAATATTACAACTTCATATGCTTAATCTATTATTTTAAGCTACTTATTCAAAAACCAATAACTTACATATATAGTTGTCTTCACAAATAATCACAAATAGGAAGGAAGACATATAACGTAACTCTACAAGTAAGGTAAAAAGATTATATTAATCAAACCCAAATAATTTACATTTGAACTACTGAAATAATTTTACATTGGAAAGATGCATAAAACGTAAAACTATATTCAAAAACTGTTGATCATTGCTTATTTAAAAATATTATTAAATCTGGTACATGTTTGTTTATAATATTGAAAGACGAATAAAAATGTTATAATATATATGAATGATTCATTTTAGCTGTAGAGAATTTTTACCAAATCATTGGCTGGAGGAAATAACTACATTGAATTAAATCAAAGTTATAATAAATAAATTTAGTATTTCAAGAGTAAAATTAAATTTCTACGTTGAATCAAATTTTCTCAAGTCTTTTGTCCACTATTATAAGTTTATTATCTCTATGCAGGTCTCCCTTAAATAGTGACTCTCACTAAGATGTAATGTAAATCCTAGTGAAACTCATCAATATATCCTCTAGTATCCTCCTCGTACCATAGAATATGTGACATGGTTCTTCAAATTGAACCACAATCTGCTTATTTCCAAAAAGCTAATTTTCTTTGTAACACTAATATTTGCATAAGGTATGGTGAGCATTAACTTGACAATGAATTTAAAGCAAAGAAAACATAAAATAAATAGGTAAAATTGTTGGAAAAGGTGGGTAGTAGTCCCACATTGTCAAGTCAATTTGAGTCATAATTTGAGTGGACGATTGTCACGTGTGTGCAATTAGTGACACTTGGAATGTGTTCTCCTCTGGGAGAGCTTTCTGAGGCCTTTCGAATCACTCAAAATAACTAAGAAATGGATGAGATATGATTATCTAAAGTTAGTCTCTTAGTAGTGGAAATTTGTGTAAAAGAATGAAAGTCCCACATAAAATTTGCAAAGGAGAATGAATAGCTTTATATAGTAAAATACTTATGTGGTGTTCAAATGTTTTACTTATGTATTGCTCCAACACCTACATTCGCGCGCACGGGGGCGGGGGGGCAAATCTTGGGCTTTCGAGGGGTAATCCAAGGCTTGCGAAGCCTTCGAGATTACCCACGTGTGTGACGTGTGGACACAAATGTAGAGAAAAATTGGCCCGAATTATTACGGACTAGTTTTGCTAAATTTAATTTCCAGTGGGCTTGGGCTTTTAAATTCTTAATTCGTTTTGATTACGAATTGTTATAATTGATTTGGTGTAATAATAATCTGATTCAATTAAGGATTTGATTTTTAATTAACGTGTTTTATTTAATTACACATTAAGTAGTGCACACGTTTCCCTCGAGACTATATATTTTCGTATCAGGTTTAGGGTTTAATAATTCATTCAAAATATACCAAACAACAACCACCTAAACACAAACCTTACTCTCTTCTGGTGATTGTTTCTTGCTCCGTTCTTGTTCGCTGAAGGCGCTGTTCGTGCAACAATGTCGTTTAATCTTTTTATCCTGGGAGGCTAACGACTCGCACATACGGTAAGGGTCGTAATAGCTTTAAGGAGACAGTTATATGACTGGACTCGAGAACGTCTCCTTCCTATCCTTCTTGTTTATTTTCGCAGTTTATTACTCTGTATGAAAGTACATGCAAAATGAATTGCACAAATATTATCACAATATAACGGAGTGGAACTGAGAAGGATAACTTCTAAATCTGCAAGTAAGAGACGTAACCAAACAATCTCATAAGTAGTGGAAGCCATGGCACAATACTCATCTTCTGAAGACAATCTCAAAATAACATGTTGTTTCTTACTCTTCCATAAAATAATTATAATAATAATAATAATAATAATAATAATAATAATAATAATAATAATAATAATAATAATAATCTATATACTAACATCCCCTTAAACTCACTATATTGCAACAATAAGTATTGAGAGTTCGTTAGACAAGAAATGAAATCGAAATATAGGGTGAGACTTTGTAAAAATATTTGAAATCAGAATCGAAGAAGGAACAAAAGAAAATCAGATAGTTTATTGTAGTAGATGATGGCGAGTAAGATGAGAATCAATCTCAATATGTTTAGTGCACTCATTAAATTACTTGCAACATGAATTGCACACTTTTTTATCACAATATAACGGAGTTGAACTAAGAAGTTTAACGCTTAAATCTGCAAGTAAGAGATGTAACCAAACAATCGCATATGTAGTGGAAGCCATGACACAATACTCATCTTCTGAAGATGCTCTCGAAATAATATCTTATTTCTTAATCTTCCATAAAATAAGAGAATCACCGAGAAAAACATATAAACCTGTTGGGGATTTACGATCCTCGGGATCTCCAGCCCAATCAACATCACTATAACAATGCAACTCAAAAGATGGGGTAGAAGGAAAGAAATGACTCTGAAATTGAATCCCATAAAGAACTAGTAATCATACATGAGAATACTTGAGAATACGAAGAACTGCGGCCCAATGTATGGTAGTAGAAAAAGTGACAAATTGACTAACTGTATGAACAACATGTGCAATATCCGGATCAGTAAAAAAGAAATAAACAAGACTACCAACAATTATGCTATACGAAGTAGAATTGGCTAAGGAAACACCATTAGATGGAGAATATAAAGCATTCATCTCTAAAGGAGTTTCCACAATATTGTTATCATTAAGACGTGCATGGTCAAGCATATTAGCACTGTACTTAGATTGACATAACAGATACCCATTTGGTGAACTAGCGACCTTAATTCCCAAAAAGTACCAGAGCAAATCTAAATCTTTCATAGAAAAATAATGACTCAACTCACGTTTTAATGATTCAATACCATCACAATTATCACTAGTTTTCATATCATCAACTTATAAAGATAATGGGATATGATTAACACCCGTAGATCGTAAAAATAGAGAACAATCATGATTACTATGATAAAACTCAATTGAATGAAGTACAGTAGAAAACTACTCAAATCAACAATGAGATGATTAAAAATTAACATATATAGATTTATGAAGTCTACACACATATACTGATTGATGCGGAAGACCGGGAGGAGGTGTCTTGTAACTTCCTTGTGAAGATAACCATACAAGAATGTGTGCTTAACATTAATATGAAATATTTTTCAGTTGTAATAGAAGCCACTGCAATCAAAGTACGAACAATCGTCATATTTGTAAAAGGCACAAAAGTCTCTTCATAGGACTTCTTCAATTACAAGAGAAGGGGGCCTTATATAGCCAACAAGTAAATAATTACAAAGAAAAACATTCTAACAATAAAATTATTATAATAATGATACTATCCCCGAATAATGATATTATATATGTTAACAATATCATTCCTCATGTTCAAAATCATTATGTACTGATAATTACTTTAAAATGATAAACTAGTTAACTCAACTACTATCTTGATATAATTATCATTTCTATTATTTTTTAGGCGCAATAACAATTTCAATCAAGAGATGTAGGTTTTGTGACATCTAATTACCTAATATAGTATGAGTTTGTGAAATTTTTTAACTTTAATTTCCTTCGTACCATAATATTATCATTACTTAATCCGTATGGTGGAGTATTATGGTCGCGTGATCCTATTTTAAAATTTCAGGAGGAAATGCTCGGAAATATGAAATAGTGAGTTGTTATTACTATATTATTACAAGTGTGTTATTGATTTCATGTGCAAATTAATAATTTGATATCCATGCTAACTTTTACATAAAATCTTGGTGATTTGATGATTTATTTATTTCATGTGCAAATTAATTAATTTGATATCCATTCTAACATAAAATCTTGGTGATTTGACGATTTATTTATTTCATATGCAAAATAATTAATTTGACATTCATCCTAACTTTTAAAACAAGTATATATACAAAGAAAAAAATGTTTTGTTTGTTCTCGCTTAGTGTACTGTTTCGCTATTTTGTTTTGGAGTACAATTCAATAACTTAATATTAAAAGTATTAGCCAGTTTGAGATCCAAACTCTCATCCAACCAAGTATTTATCCGTAGGTACAAACAATTTCTTTGGTTGCATGTTATGTTCGATGAATGTTAATTTTGTAGGTTAAGGAAGATATTTGTGCTTACGGGATGTATACAAGATAAAATGCATATGATAATTGCCCGATTTATGTGATAAAATTAACAATTAAAATTCATTAACACATTAGTTAAATTTGATCTTAAACATAAGTAAACATGGGGAACAAAGTTTTGTATTTATAACATGCATGACCTTAATACTTGTATTTTTCATTTAAGTAATAGTAGATTGGGAAATAGCCCATGTATCTTTCTTATATACTATATATTTGGAGTAAAAGAGATAAAATAGTATGGTTTAGTCTTCAGGGCTAATATTGTAATTAGAGACTGATGATTACTTTAAAAAATACTATAGAAAAATATTCTTAATAATAAAATTATTATAATTAAAAATTTAAATTTAATTTAATAAAATACTAAATATTATATTTATTTAATTTATTTTAACATTTTATTAGGTAATTAATTAAGAAATTATACAAGCAACATTTAGCATAATAAAAATAAAACTAATCAAGATTTAACAAATCATTTGTTAATCGTGTTAAGGTAGATCACTTTTTTTTAAAAAATAATGTGAAAGTTTCATTAAAAATATCTAAAAATAGATTATTTTTAGTTTTATTTTATAAATTAAGAAACACATTTAGATTATATTAAGATATAAATATTACAAGCGTTTTGTTTAATGTAAGGATTTTCTTTTAAAAAATTTAGAGTATATGAATTTTATAAAACATAAAAATTAAAAAGAAATATAATAGTAATCGTTAAAAACTATTATAATTCATAATTGAAAAATAAACTAATAAAAAAAATTTGAAATTACTATCATAAAAAAGAGAAAGTAATTTTTTTCAAAATTATTACCAAAACCGAAAATTATAAAATACGATACCCCACAGGATGAAAATCCCAAAAAGAGCACATGAATCATATAAAAATTAAAAACAAAAAATAAATTTGATAATAAAAAACTATTACAATTCAAAATTTTAATATAAATCTAATAAAATATATTATAAATAATATTTAATTTATTTATTTTATTATTGTATTACATAATAAGTAATTAATTAAAAAATTGAATTATAATTATATATAATTAAATTCTATAAATAATATTAAAAGCGTTATATATATAATAAAAGTAACAATTATCTTCAACAAATCATTTGTTAATCGGGTTAAGGTAATATCATTTTCTTAAAAAATTAAAATATGTAAGTTTGATTAAAAATATTTTTGAATAAATAATTTTGCACATTTGTATTGTATTTAAGGATTAAATATTTTATGTATTTTGATTAATTTGATAAAATGGAAAATTACTGACTTTAAAAAAAAAATTAGCGCACATGAATTCTATAAAACATAAAAATTAGGAAGAAATATAATAATAATAATAATAATAATAATAATCTATTAAAATTGAAAATTTAAATACAAATCTTATAAAATATATTTGAAAGTACTATGAAAATTGTTGACCACACTATAGAAGGGGGTTGAATACAGTATTTACCACAATCAAATCGAATATAAGAACTCAAGTAAGAGAACACAGATTTTATTCAACACAATAAACTCTGTTACAAAGAACTGTTCTCTCTCACTCATAAACAAATTATCACGAGGGCTGCTACGGTTACAAAGAATAATATTTTCGATTAAGATAACATATATAGTGTAAATCGTATATTATGTTTATATAGACACACAGTTACAAGATAAGTTCTAATTGATATACAATATAATTCTGTATCCTAAAATCTATCACTTAGTTATCTTTTCTTCCAAGTATTCTATTCTTCATAGAAATCTTCTCCATGCATATTTCTTTCTGTTTTAGTCTCGATCTTCTTTCCTTTCAATCAGCCGCCTTCCTTATCTAAAAGTCTCCTTAAGTCCTGATATTATCTCCAGATAAATATCTTCTGATAACTTAAGTTCTGATAACTTAAGTCCTCATATCTTAAGTCCTCACTTCAGTATAAGGACTGATTTCCAGTTAAGTACTGATTTATCCTATTAATTGAGATCTGAAAACTAAACACAAATCATCATTAGCCATGACATCATAAATATATCAAACAATCTCCCCCAACTTGTAAATTAGCATAATATACAAGTTTAACATATATTTGATGATGTCAAAAACATTAAGTACAAATGCATGAGAATTTGACTAGATAACTACAACTTACAATCCTTGCAGCTTTTACCATCCTTAAAGTCTGATTTCAGCTTCAGTCTGTATATCCTTCAGAATTCAAGCAGTTGTAAATCTTTGACTTCGCTTCAGTGAATGATCTCTTTGATGTCAGGAGTTGTTCTGAGATAGTTTTTCAAAAGTGTTCTCTCAGCATATTCAAGTTCACTAATCATCCTCCTTCTTGCATCTTTGAGTTCAACTGTATCTTTACCAGTTTGAAAGATAGGAGCTCTAAGATCATTTATATTAGCTTTTCTCATCTCCTGATCTATTCTGATGACATAGGCTTTATCAGCTTCTAGATTGAACTCGAGACCCTTAATACCAAGATATGTAGTGATTTTTGCGGTATTAGGCTTCATCTTAACTATTTAACTACTGTGATCTCTGTATTTATGAAAATATGGTTTGTCAGACTTTACAGAATAAAGTCTCTTCTGTCTTTGAATATCAGATTTTAAATAACTGGCAGCACCATTTGTTGATATGTTCATTACTTGAAGTAGGAATTGAACATGTTCCAGTTCTTCAAAATACTTCAGTCTAATAGCATTCTTCCTAATCTGGAATACCCTCCCATCTGTCATAAAGTATAACATAACATCTTATTTCAACACAGAATGGTAAACTATTTGTACATATTCAAGTTGATTCAATCTCTCAGGAGTTGCACCTACTCATGGTTCACTTAAGGAAGTTGGATCATTGGTAGTGTTGTGTATTCTTCTTTCATGAGAACTATACAATCCTGATTTGTCTCTTGCTTCCTTTCCTTGAACAACTCTTGCTTCAAAACCACTTGATATAGTCTTCAAAGGTTGAGTCTGTTGAGCTTTGGTGAATCCTGGTAGTAGACTTCTAGTAGGTTTAACATGAGCACTATCAGAGGTTAATGTTCCCTTCTTCTTATCTTCTAATATCAAGACAACTTGAGCTATGTCATTTACCAGAACTTATTCTTCTATCAGCATCAGAGATTGATCTCTGTGTAAAAGGTCCTGTTTTCCTAGATGAAGAACCTTTGCGTTGACCATGACCTCTACCCTTATCAGAGTTTCCCTGGTCATCATTTCCATCATCCTTACCCTTCAGTGGTTGAATAGATTTACATTTGGACTTCATCACTTTTTCCCTATTTTTGGCATCAGCAGGTAAAAGAAGAGAGACAAGCAATTCCACCGAGGATTGGATCTCATTGAGTTGAGATTGCTGAGAAGCTTGATTCTTTAGAATTTCAGAAATTTGATCTTGTTGCTTCTCCTAAGCTTTCTCAATGCAATCAATTTTATCAAAGGTAGGCTTGAAAAACCTTTTCCTGTCCACCTTGGTATTCATATCTTGCTGAATTATGGATTCTTAAATTTTGTTCACCTTGGTTTGAGGTAATGAGTGTTGACCCTGAAGGTGACTTGTACTCAGCTGTGCCTTGAAATCATCACTTATCAGCATTTCATCAGCCTTAGCTAGGTGCTCAGCAAGTATATTTGAAGTAGGAACAAAATCAACTTTGTTCAACTCCTTAGTCAACTCTTTTCCTCTAAGAGTTTCACTCAAAGGTATTAGGGCATCCTCTCTAACAAACTTCTTGATTAGATCAGCTTTGGATAGAGCTTGTTGAGGTGCATGTTCCAATGGACCAGCTGCATCAGTATCTACATTTATAGCAGCTTCCCTAGTATTTTCATCATTGGCAGCATCAGAACTTTTAGATCCTGCAGAATCAGCATCCTCTGATAGAACAACAGTGTGGGAGGCTATAGAGGATTCAAAATCATCCTCTAAGTGCTTATTTGCAACTAAGTTCTGATCAACATCTAAATTCTGATGCCCACCTAATATCTAATCATCAGCATCTAGATTTAGAAGAGGTGTTGTGGGAATTTCTGCAGTGAAATCAGCATCCAGAATTGGTGTTGTTGGTGGAGTAACTTGAGTAGGTGGAGCTTCCAAGTACAGAACCTCAGGCACAACCAAGTTATGAATGTCTATTTCAGCACTTGTACCTGGGTCTTCAGCATGTACTGGATCAATTATAGGAGATACATGAGGTTTAGGCACTTGCTCTAGAATATCCTCTTGTTCTTGAATAGGAGACTTGTGAGCTGATTCAGTAGTGAGAAGTAATTCAATTACTATACGTTCTCTTGTGATCAGAGATTCCTGACCCCCTTCCTCAGCTGCTGCTTCTAGGACTTCCTCAGAGTGAGATGATTCACTTACATCCCTCCTGGCTCTTTGCTTTTTAAGTCTCTTTGCTAAAGTAGAGACTTTGGGAGCTTCATCATCAGAGTTTAGCTTTCTAAGCCTTTTGAGGGGCCTAAAACTCCCAGTTTCAGTATCTTTCTGAGAAGATATCTTCTCAGCTTCTACAATAATAGGTTTTGATAGGGGAACCTGTTCCTCATCATCTGACTCATCTCTCAGAATGATTCTCCTTCTCTTTGCTGAAACTGAGGCACAGTCTGTGTCCTCTTGGTTTTAGAAGATGAAGGCTTCACTGGATGTGTTGATGGTTGTTGTTGAGTTTGAGGTTGTTGAGAGATGGTATGTTCTGATGGCTGTTATGGTGGCTGTGATGTGGTTATGGGTTGGACATCAGAGTAGACAGATGTATAAGTTTCTGGATCAGCATTTACCAAGATTTGTTTTATTGATTGAGGGATTTGTAATGGTCTCAAAACTCTCTTCTTAGTATCAGACTTTAACAGGTCATTAAAGGCCCTTTTTGCAAGCTTAAAGGGTGAAATTAAATTACTGGCTGGTTGGGGTTTATCAGCACCACAAAAAGTATATATAAGCTGACATAATCTAGCAAAATAGACTACATTCCTATCTTCAGTCATCCTATCCCCTTTGAAACCTAGCACAACACTTGCATAATCAAAATGAGTTTGATTGATAAGGGCATACCCGATTTGCTGACTCATTATGGGAATAACATCAAAGTTGGAGCATTTATTGGCGAATGCCTTGGTGATACAGTCAAAGAAAAAGCTCCATTCCTTTCTGATATAAGATCGTTTCAGTTGACCTAGCTTTCCCATGCTTTGCTCATAGCCCAAACTTGCCATAAGCTGCTGTAAAACCGGCTCCTCCACTGTAGATAATGTACAATCTTCAGGTAAATGGAGAGCTTTACGAACAGTCGACCTTGTAACCATATACTCAACATTTCCTGATGTAAAAATGATGCTTGGTGAACCAGCAACACCACCATTATCAAATAGCCCAGTTCTCCAAAATTTCAGCATTTGTTTGCTTGAAAAAGTTTGATGTTGGGTCAAAATGTACCCAGTCTCACTATTGGGTAAGAAATCTTGCACAAATTGCAAATTTGATGGAGCTTCAGCCTTGTTTAGGATTGCAGAATAGTTATTTGGCACGAACTTGGCTCCATCAACAATTAAATCAGTGGGCACCATCAGAAATAAGTGAGAAATTAGATGCCTGAAAGGTGTTTGATGAAATGTCTGTACAGAAAACCGTCTGAAAATGTGAGAGAATAAGAAAAGAGAGAGAGTGAATAGAATAGTAATGTGAATAAAAGATTTGAAAATATTTTATCCCTTTTACTTAAACATCCCACGTGACAACAGTTATTGAGAAGTGGAACAGACCTTTACACATGTCAGCCATGCAGCAGTTAAGATAAAAGTTAATGGGCACGGTAAATAAGTAATGATTACATTGAACGTTCAGTTTTTTTAAAAAAACAGTTCCCACTAAACAAATGCTTATTACTGCTTTATCTCATATAATCCAATATTTCCAGAAAAATATAACCGTTTAAGTAATGATAAAAAATAAATCAAGTAATTAAATACTGCCATGTAAGCATCAGAACTTGATTATTATCATAATTTAAAGGTCATCAGAACTTGTCCTCAGAACTTATGCAACTGACACTTAAACTGTTCATCTAAAATAACATTGATCACCACAATAATTTTCATCATTCATATTGAGTATAAGAGTGTGCATTAAGCTAAATATCAGACAAAGAGTAAAGTCTGATTCACTTCAGTACATCTTAGAAATAAGGCATAACTAAGAACGGTGCTCAAAATCTGTTATTATGAAGAAGTCTACTATAGAATGAGTTTATGCATGAGTCCCCCTCAACTGTTTTGTGCTTATTTTATGCATCTTTTCAAATTCCTTTTAACAGTGGCTTCTCAGTGTAAGTGAGTCACAACTGCTTATCAGAACTTATGATGTTGTTAAAGTATTTCTCCAGTAATCATAGAGCGTGAAAAGTCACCAAGAAAATTTTTGCATTTTTAATGCATATTACTTAATACCAGCAATGCACTTGGGTCTTCCTTTCCACATTTTTACTCTAGATCTCAAAGCAGTACCTGACATTTAATACTTTTCTTCACTTTTTCTTTTGATAAGTGAGGCTTATCAGGACTTAGTACATTCATAAGATTTTCCAACATCAGAACTTAACATATAAGAAGCACTATTCTAGTTTTTGACATAGTAATAAGATACACAAAGTAAACCTAACCAATCTCAATATCAGAATTTGCTTGTGATAAAAGATTTCCACATAAACAATAAATTCATACATGGGCTCATCAGTATGTTAGAGACTACTAGGTCAGCATTTAGCACAGTTATCCTCATTTAATTGAATAGTCACAGAAATATTCATATCACTATCAGAGTTTAGATATTCACATCAGATAACAATCAGCACTTAGAAAATTTCAATTAAAGCACAGAATACACAAATATAGTAATATCTGTAAATACTGATTATAAAATCTGATGTATCAGAACATAAACTAAGCAGATTTAAAGAAAGAACCTGAAACCATTCCAAGTTCATTTACCAATCTAGTAAAAGTAGCTTCACACAGTGGTTTTGTGAAGATATCTGCTCATTATTGATCTGTTGGAACAAAATGCAATTCCACTGTACCTTCATCCACATGTTCCCTTATGAAGTGGTACCTAATGTTGATGTGCTTTGTCATTGAGTGCTGAACTGGATTACCTGTCATAGCAATAGCACTTTCATTTTCACAGTAAATAGGGATTTTAGAATATGTCAACCCATAATCCAGTAATTGATTCTTCATCCAAAGAATCTCTGCACAACAGTTTCCTGCAGTAATGTATTATGCTTCTGCAGTTGATATGGAAATTGACTTATGTTTCTTGCTAAACCAAGAAACCAATCTGCCTCTTAGAAATTGGTAGCTTCCACTTGTGCTTTTCCTGTCAATTTTGCACCCTACAAAATCTGCATCTGAGTAACCTATTAGCTTAAAGTCTGATTCCCTAGGATACCACAATCCTAGACCAGCTGTACCCTTAAGGTACTTGAAAATTCTTTTCACAGCTGTTAAGTGAGGTTCTCTTGGATCTGCTTAAAATCTTACACAAAGACAGATATCATACATGATATCAGGTCCACTTGCAATTAGATAAAGTAATGAGCCAATCATACCTCTATAATCAGTAATATCTACTGATATATCAGTATCCTTATCCAATTTTATTGCAGTGGCCATGGGAGTGCATGCACTTGAACAGTCTTCCATTCCAAATTTCTTCAACAAATTCCTGGTGTACTTGGATTGAAAAATAAAGTTCCTTCTTCATTCTACTTGATTTGAAGGCCCAGAAAATAGCTGAGTTCTCCCATCATACTCATTTGATATCTTGACTGCATTAACTTAACAAACTTCTTACAAAGTCTGTCATTTGTAGAACCAAAAATGATATCATCAATATATATCTGTACCACAAATAAGTCCTTTCCATGGTTGAGATAAAACAATGTTTTGTCAATAGTCCCTCTGTTAAATCCACTTTCTAGAAGAAACTGAGATAAGGTCTCATAGCATACTCTTGGAGCTTGCTTAAGGCCATAAAGTGCTTTATCAAGTCTGTAGACATGATTAGGAAATTTTGAATCTACAAAACCTGGAGGTTGTTCAACATATACTTTTTCTTCCAATTTTCCATTAAGAAAAGCACTTTTTTCATCCATTTGAAAGACTATAAACTTTTTGTGAGCAACATAAGCCAAAAATATCCTCATGGCTTCCAATCTAGCAACTGGTGCAAATGTTTCATCATAATCAATTCCCTCCTGTTGAGAATATCCTTTTGCAACCAGCCTTGCTTTATTCCTTGTAATTATGCCATCACTGTCAGTTTTATTTCTGAACACCCATTTTATACCAACAACTGATCTATTATTTGGTCTTGGCACTAGGGTCCAGACTTTATTTTTTTCAAATTCATTTAACTCTTCCTGCATTGATTGCACCCAATAAGCATCTTGAAGAGCTTCTCGACTTTCTTTGGTTCAATTTGAGAAAGAAAAGAGTGATAGAAACATTCATTTGATGTTGTTGTTCTAGTTCTTATACCTGCTTCAGGATCTCCAATAATCAAGTCAGGTGTATGTGCTTTGGTCCACTTCCTTGCAGATGGAAGATTATCTCTAGAACTGGATGCTCCCCCATGATCCATGTTATCTCCATCAACATTTTCTACTATAATAGAAGGTAGAAGGTACCTTGAAAGATGTTGAAGCCATGAACATAAATGTCACTCTTAAGCATTAGCTCCTCCAACCTTATATGTTTGAGTGAGGAAAATACATGAAATAAAAGCAACAATTAATCATGAAAAAGAATTGTTAACGCTCAAAGTATCTCACCACACATAAAAATGTAGTATTGTCAATTGCATCCACCATAAAAAGGAACCTCATAATGTTTCTGTTTAAGCCTCTCAGGAACGCCGAGTTCTCAATTTCCTTCTTGTGTACATCCCTTTTGATATATGAGCATGTCAGCAAAAATATCTCATGTTTATATATTGAAATGTGAAAATAAAATTATAGAAACTTGTAGATTTGCATGTGATTAATGCATAAATATAAGTAGGAGATGCATCACTATTTGTATGTAATTTTTATATCATTTTAATCGTATACCCCAAAGTTATTCTATAGCAGAAATTATTTATTTTATACCTTAATATAATTAATAAAATTATTCATTTTATTTGGCGGTGTACGTTTATTAGCTGTTAAATTTACTAAATTGGTAATATTATGGTTGACAAGGTTGCTACACATTTGATTTAAATCCACTAGTATCTCTCTTTGATTTAAATCTTTTGGCAGTTTTATATAGGTTTCATGTTTGAAAATCAGTACAAATTGCTTGCTAGAGCAAGAGACAAAGTACAAGAGGTCAACCATGTAGTTTAATAGCTATGATCACAAGTCCATGGAGTGTTGACGTGCAAATTTATTATACTTTAATTCAACCTTTTTGTTTATTTACATGTTTTAATGATGTGAAAAAATTTCAGAAATATCTTTCTTGTCTAGAAGTTTGGTGGAAGTATGTATTCCTAGAAGAGAATGGATGAATGTGTAAATGATGCCATTAGAAAGTCAGGTGATTCTTGTTAACAGGTCCTGGCCTGTGATATTATTTTTTTCACATATATATATGTATTTAATATTCCGTCTGACCAAAATATGTTAATCCAAACAAACTTAATGTAAATCATATTCTTATCTTTCAAAAATGGTGTATATGGTATTTATTAAATCCTATCTGTCATTATTTGATAATATTGTAACTTGATGCATATAATTGCCAAAGGATATTAGTAACTAACATTTTCTAGACATATGCATAAACCCTAGCATAACTATCATTCTACAAAAAAGCAACCTTTCTGTTAACAATTTGTCATTTTATACATTGTTGTTCCTTAATGCAGGGGATTCTCACTAATAAGACTAGGTGCTTAAGGTGTCAGACAGTAACGGCAAGGGACGAAACTTTCCTAAATTAGAGCTTTGATATAGAACAAAACAGTTATATCACAAGTTGCTTGAAAAAATTTAGTTCTACCGAGACTCTCAATGCCGAAGATATATTCTTTTGTGACAAGTGCTGCATGTATCTGATCTTTTCTTTGCCTTTAAATTTTTGCGACTACTTTAGGGAATATTTCTATTTACGCATCTCTACAACTGCAGTTTGAAGAAGCACAGAAGATGATGAAGATAAATAAAACACCTCAAATCCTGATTGACAGTGGTATTCTTTTTATCGAACAAGGCCCAACTTCTTACTCGGATGAATTATTTTTACAATTATATTTATATTCTTTTATCGTTTTTAATTTTAAATTAAGGTGTTTCACTTTTTTAAGAATGTAATATATTTGGTGTGCTTGGTTTGGAACTATATATCAAGCTATGTACTTTGACAGTGGTGTATTTTGGTAAATATTGTTTGTGTTTGGTATTATTTGGTAATGAAATGAAAATTATATATAATTTTGGGATATGCAACTGTATAAAAAGTGCAAACTCGTTGGGGCCTATGTATGGCCCCCACAATATTATACTGATAGCCTAAACCCTGTTGCAATACTCGTCAAGTCCTATTGCAACCGTGGTTGGTGTTGCAATAGAATGTTTCTATAACAAATATGCAGGGGTTGCAACAGGGTGTGCCGAGGTTGCAATAAAGTTCTTTCCCAACGGTTAAAATGGCAACCCCGAAAAAGCGTTATAATAGCGTTTTTTGCACCTGTAGCAACAGGTTTTGAACTTTAGTAACAATTTTTTGGGGTTGCAGAATCCAATCTATGATGTAGTGAAGACTCTGAAACTGAGTCCCACAAAGAATTAGTAATCATACTTGAGAATACGAAGAACTACAGCCCAATGTATGGTACTAGAAAAAGTGACAAATTGACTAACTGTGCGAACAACATGTTAAATATCCGGATAAGTGACAAAGAGATAAACTAGGCTACCAACAATCATACCATATAAAGTAGAATGTGTTAAGGAAAGACCATCAGATGGAGAAATTAAGCATTCATCTCTAAATGAGTTTCGAAAATATTGTTATCATTAAGACGACACAGTCAAATAAATTAACAATGTACTTAGACTGACACAAAAGATACCCCTTTTGTGAACTAGAAACCTCAGTTCCCAAAAAGTACCGGAGCAAATCCAAATCTTTTGTAAAAAATAATGACCCAACTCATTTTTTAATGACTCAATACCATCACAATCATCTCTAGTAATTATATCATTAACATATAAGGAAAATAGGATATGACCAACACTTGTAGATCATAAAAATAGAGCAGAATCATGATTACTATAATGAAAACCAATTGGATGAAGTACAGAAAACTACTCAAACCAAGAACGAGATAAATAACGAATACCATAAATAGATTAACGAAGTCTACGGACATAAACTGATTGAGGCAGAAGAGCGGTATGAGGTGTCACGTAAATTCCTCGTGAAGATCACCATACAAGAATGCATTCTTAACATTCATCTAAAATATTTTACAGTTGCGAGAGAAGCCACTGTAATCAAAGTACGAACAACCGTCATTTTTGTAACAAGCACAAAAGTCTCTTCATACGACTTCTTCAATTAAAAGTGAATAGGGCTTTATATGGTCAACAAGTAAACAATAATAAAGGAAAATATTCTAATAAGAAAATTATTATAATAATGATATGATCCAATAATAACGATATTATATATGTTAACAATATCATTCCTCATGTTTTAAATTCGTTATGTACTGATAATTACTTTAAAATGATAAAATAATTGAACTCAACTACCATCTTGAAATAATTATCATTTCTATTAGTGTTTAGGCGTAATAACTATTTGAGTGAAGAGAAGAAGGTTTTGTGACATAGGTAGGTTTTGTGACAACTAATTATCTAATATAGTATGAATTTGTGAATTTTTTTGAGTTTAAGTTCCTTTATACCCCAATATTATCATTACTTAATTCTTATGGTGTAGCCTTATGGTGGAGTGATCCTATATTAAAACTTCACGAGGAAATGCTTGGAAATATCAAATAGTGAGTTGTTATTACAAGTGTGTTATTTATTACATATGCAAATTAATTATTTTGATATCTATCCAAACTTTTATATAAAATCTTGGTGATTCGATGATTTGGTGATTTCATGTGCAAAATAATTAATTTGATATTCATCCTAATATTTAAAACAAGTATATATGCGAAGGCAAAAATGTTTTATATTTTCTTGCCTAGTGTACTATTTTTTTGGGAAGTACAATTCAGTGTATTTAAGCTTTTATTCCATATTCTCATATTAAAAGTATTAGCCCGCACTACTAGAAAAACGTCAATAGACATCGGCTAAAAACCGATGTCTATGAATGCAAAAATCCGATGTCTTCGTGGGTGATGTTAAAGACCCCCCATTTAACATCGGTTTTAAACTGATGTTAAATGCAGCATATAACATCAGTTCTTTGTTTAAAACCGATTTATATATCTTGATATTAAATTTCTCATGCATATCTAATCTTCATATATCATCAGAATATGATATTTTTATCAACTTAAATATATATGAGCTAAGCAAAATCTTTCAATTTAACCAATAAACTGATGTTACTCGTACCAGTAACAACAGTTTTCATAAAAAACCGATGTTAACAATACCTTTGACATCGGTTCTTAATTGGTAACCGATGTCTATTTGTAACAAACTGATGTCTATAATACTTAATAACATCAGTTTTTTGTTTTAAGATTTTTGTTGTTGTAGTATTTAACATCAATTTTTACTGATGTTAATGGTCCACTAGAACTGATGTATTAAGCTTTGACAGACATCATTTTCCATTGTAATGATATTTGTACCTGTTTTATTAATGAATATTTAAAAACTATACATTCCAAAAACCAATGAACTACCAAAACCAATTGCTGCATAATACCAGTTATCTATAAATCTAACAATAAATATTCAAACATCTGGTACAACAGATTCATCTAATCCAAATATCAAGTATTACACATATCCATCCATTCATATATTCTACTACTGTCTATACAAAGAATTTGACTTGGTACCGACAATAGCATGTAAAATATCATTTGAGGAATGCCCTCGTTCTTCTGCATCTTCCCAGTCCTTAATAAAGCTCATGTAGCCTCTGGTCCCGTATGATAACAATAAGCATATGTACCTTTGAGCGTTTTCTTGAATAAATGTCTTCCTGTAATGCAAGATGACGCTATTGTATCGATATCGGACCTCATCCTCTACAGAAGAATCCTGTTATCCCATTCTATCTATCTGCGAGTGATACGCGCAAGGTAAATGCATGAACTTGTGATTTATTAATGATCTAAAAGTTCAAGAGACTTCCAAATATTGTAATGTAACATTTCACACATCATAAACATTTAAATTCATATCCAAATATAATGCATGTACTTTATAAATATCCTCAATTACCGACTGGAATATAGTAAAAATTTCATATTTTATATTCAGAATCTTACATGCTATTCTGTCACAATTGATTAAATATATTCACGAGTGTGCATTCTTGTGAGTCTAATTTAAATATAGCACTTAAGACTACATCATACTTAAAGTAAATATTAGATAACGATGCCCTAAAATCAGCATGATCAATATCAAAATAAGTATGACAATGCTTCTAGGTCACATGTTGAACTACAAACTGGAGTACTTAAACTTAATATATGTGTTCATAAACATATAATTGTGAATGCTATTGCGAAACCAGAAAGAAGAGGACTACCTCCTTGACTATTTGCTGTAAAATTCTTATTATTTCAGTGAAGTCAGGTTTGTAAGTAATATGTTGTGTCCTATAATCCAGAGATGACAAAAACTAGATACTAGAATTCAATGCTGGAAATTAAAAAGATCTAAATATATACTGCAATTCGTTTTAGCTAAAATAAAAGCAGAATCACGGTGAAGTGCTGAACAACACTAGTCGAATTATTAAAAAACCCAATTGGTATTGTCTAATATGGAACCTGAACCATGTTAATTTGTAAACTCGATACTGATTTTTTTTCTGAATTAAAAGTACCCGAAATTGATTTGGTATAAAACTGCCTCTGAGTATTTCGTTAAGTTTGGGCATTTTCTGGTGGGTACTCCATCTTTTGATGATGTTATGGTTCTTTTGTACAAATTGCAAAGCTTTTAAAAGGCTATTGCAAAGCTTACCAAATTCCAGTCAGACTAGCTTAAGCAAGAGGTAGTTTAGGTCGTACAAATACAGAATAGAATAAAGTTTCATGGTTTAGATAGTACAAATTAATAAACTATAGTCATCAAGTAATTAAAATCAATGTTTCAATGTTTTGCTTTACCTTCTTTGTGACCTCAACAAGATGATCGTCTAGTTGAGAAGTAGTGCTTGCAAAAAGTCTAGGCCCTTGAACCGCACAATCAAGATTAATATAAGCTACAGCCTTGGAGTCTAAAGTTGCAAGGTTTTGCTCGATCCATTACGTGGACCCTATCTGGAAGTTCAAGGAAAATACCATGTGAATGAGACATGAGGAATTTGATGACAAACAGATAAAACAGAGATAAGCCAGGGACTTGAGGGCTCAAAATCTAGGAATTAGCTGCAATGATTATCCTTCACCTCTCTTTAAATAGCAAACAGATGCAGAAAAAGGTTACATTGTAGCCTATTAATTTGGATGGAAAAAATTTAGTACCGTAAAGTTTAGATGTTTTGCTCCCTGCAAACAATATCCCACTCGGTATGTAGTCTTACTGCAGGAGAAGACATTATTCTGGCCACTGAGTCAATTAATAAATTATTCAATCAACTATTTAATGGCATTTGCATTGCACATAACATCCATATCACATTAATATTCCAAGCCTGTGAAACTGAGAAATTTAAATTAAACAATGTTTCCAAAGAAACATTATGCGGTAGACTAGAACAACGATTCAGAATCTTAATTTTGATTTTTGTCATGATTAATACGAAGCAATTAAACCAATCCTGAAAATACTAAATCATTAGAACTACATAAGCATAACCTACTAGTGTTAATAACAGTACACTATACTTACTAGTGTTATATACAAGCGTGTGCGTGTGACGAGAACATGACAATATCCCAATACCAACAATACACATGATCAATCATAAAAAGAACATTACATATATAACCAGATACGAAGAATGCAAGATAAAAATCGGCAATATAAAATCTTACCAAATCTTTGATTTCTTAGAAGAACTAGCCTCCTTATCGCCACCCTTCCTCTTCCCACTCCTCTTAAAAGAAACCATAACCGACTTGTCAACCTCCATCCTACACTTCTACGAATCCTTAACATACTTCTCGACATACTTCTTCGCCGCACTCTCCCCTCCTTTAGCTTGCTTCTTCCCTTCCTTCACCTGCTTCTTAATAAACTCCTCTGCCACTTTCTCCAACCTCCTTCAAGTATCAAAAGTAAGAAAGAACAAATTAAAAAAATTACGATTTCTGATTAAAAATCCACTATGTGAAACTAAATAAAACTAAATTGGTTTTACATATAAATGCAAGATTGCCCACTAACCAATTCAAGCTTTGTAGCTTCGAACAAATCGAATTGAGTTTCTAACTAATCCACTCGAACAAATTGAGGTTAGTGATTCCAAAATTAAATTAAGGTGTAATAACTTTAGCTTGATGGTATATGGAAGTCGGATAGATATAGAGTTTGGTGAAATTTAGGGTTCTTCGTAGAGGGGTGAGATTTTGTGTGTGTGTGTGAGAGAGATAATGATATGAGATATGTGTTTATGTTTTAATTTTAATGTGTAAAGTTAAAAAAGGGGTGTAATTCAAAAGGGGGGAGTTTGAAAAAAATTTAAGGAAGAAGGGGGGAGATTTAAGAGGGAGCTGAATATTTGGCTACGGGAAAGGAATGTGTGGATCCATTTTTTTTTAAACCAAACTTACAACATCAGTTGAAATTCAAAAACTAATGTCAATGTTACTCAAAGACATCGGTGGTGATTAATCGATGTAAAAAATACGTTTTACATCGGTGCCATCAGCAACTGATGTCTAAGAGGCGATGTCTATTCTACTTTTTCTAGTAGTGCCGTTTGAGATCCAAACTCTCATCCAACCAAGTATTTGTTTATAGTTAAAAACAATATCTTTGATTGCATTTTATGTTTGATGAATGTTAATTTTGTAGCTTGACGATGATAATTGTGCTTAGGGGATGTATACAAGATAAAATGCAAATGATAATAGCAAGATTTATGTGATAGAACAATTAAAATTCATTAAGGTATTTAGCAAAAAAAAAAAAAAAAAAATTCATTAAGGCATTAGTAAAAATTGACCCAAAAATTCATCACTTTGCATCACTTTGCATCTCCTGCATGTATATATCTTCAATGCACTGACCAAAAATCCTGTCACAAACATAAACAAAAACCATGTCAATATATAATTTAATCAATAGAGGTTCCGCTCGTTTAAATGTGTAATTGGTTAGATAGGGATTACAATTTTGCATAATACCTTGTAAGAATTCTTGAATTTCAATTTTAGCTATGCAGTATCCCCTGGAGAATGTCAAGAATATTGTTCGATCGTCAGGGGGCACATCTAGTTCATCTTCGCATCCATCCACAAGCTGCAAACCTCCGAAAATTTCACTAAGATCCGCACTGGGATCTTCTAATAATTGTGCCAGTTTTATGGCTGCGCGGAAAGTAACTTCCAGGTCCAAGATTTTCTCCAAACCCTAATTGAGGAAAGCCACCTGCAACATGGGGGTAAACAGGAGAAGGGACAACAACTGGATAACCACCATTTAATATGTCTTTAAAAGCCCTCAAACAAACTTCAACAACAACTTTTTTAACATTTTCAAGAATCTTAATTCTGTTCTGGTGGAAATGACCAAGTCTATATCAGCAAAGCATAATTGTGCAAGCAAATACGTACTAATTGACTTATCCCCTAAGTCAGTGCTCATTAAGCACATTAAAGTGCAGCAACTTCATCAGCAAGTTGAAAAACAAGATGCGGTGGCCAAGAAATCACCTGAAGACAGTACGGCTGCTGAACCTGATTTTATGAAAAATTTCATTAACAAAAGTGTGTGGTGAAATTTAGAAATATGTTTAATTATACTTTATTTGTTAAAATAATCGAGATCTAGTTGACTATTAAAATAGCAAACCAATATTTTTATTTTTTTCTAAAAAATAATCATATCACTATAACATATAGATCTTGACGTTAGATCATTCTTAAATATTTTTTAAAAAATTGAAACATTAGTTAGGACTAAACATTATTAAGAAGTATGGTCAAACTACTAGTTGATTATTAAAATAGCAAATCAAATATATTTTTTTTTCTAATTTTTTTATCATATAGATCTTGACATCCTTAAGGTTCCATCATTCATAAATATTATTTAAAAATTCAAAACATGAATGAGACTAAATACTAACAAAAAGTACTGGTTGACTATTAAAATAGAAAACCAAACACATAATTTTTTTTAAAATTTTTATCATATCAATAAAATATATAGATATTGACATCTGTAAGGTTGGATATTTCAAAAACAATTTTTAAAAAATCGAAACATCAATATGAGACTAAACTTTAGTAAGAAGTACTGGTCAAACTAATAGTTGACTGTTAAAATATGAAACCAAATACATTTATTTTTTCCTAAAATTTTCATCATAATACTAAAATATATAGATCTTGACATCCGTATGGTTGGATCATTCATAAACATTTTTAAAAAATTTGAAACATCAATATGGGACTAAATACTAGTAAGAAGTACTGGTCACACTACTAGTTGAATGTTAAAATAGCAAATCAAATATATTTATTTTTTCTAAAGGTTTTATCATATCACTGAAATATATAGATTTTGATATCCGTAAGGTTGGATCATTCATAAATATTTTTTTAAAAAACAAAAAATCAATATTGGACTAAACACTGGCAAGAAGAGACTAAACTATATAGGTATTGACATCCGTGCGGTTCGATCATTCATAAAAAAGTTTAAAAAATTCGAAACATCAGTAAGAGACTAAACTCTAGTAAGAAGTACTAGTCAAACTAATAGTTGACTTTTAAAATATGAAAACAAATACATTTATTTTTTCTAAAATTTTTATCATATCAAAAAAATATAGATCATGACATCCTTAAGGTTGTATCATTAATAAATAATGTTTAAAAAATCGAAACATCAGTGTGAGACTAAATTATAATAAGAAGTACTAGTCAAACTAATAGTTAACTGTTAAAATATGAAACCAAATACATTTATTTTTATCATATCACTAAATATATAGATGTTGACATCCTTAAGCTTGGATCATTCATAATCAATTTTTTTAAAAATTGAAACATCGGGACTAAACACTAGTAAGAAATACTGGTCAAAGTACTAGTTGACTGTTAAAATAGTAAACTAAATATATTTATTTTTTTCTAAAATTTGTATCATATCACTAAAATATATAGATCCTAGCATCCTTAAGGTTGGATCATTCATAAGCATTTTTAAAAAAAACCGAAACATCAGTATGAGGACTAAACTCTAGTTAGAAGTACTGGTCAAACTAATAGTTGACTGTTAAAATAAGAAACCAAATACATTTATTTTTTTCTAAAACTTTTATCATATCACTAAAATATATAGATCTTGACATTTGTAAGAAGTACTAGTCGAAAATAATCGAAAACAATTAAATATATATATAAATAATAAAAAGTTAATTACAAGATCTAGGATGAATATATTATTACTGTCTATTTACATATATTAGCAATATTTAAAATAATAATTTTATTTTTCTAATTTTTTTCATAAGTTATGTTAAAAAAATTTGAGCTGATATTTAGCTCCAATTTTTCCCTATTTAGCTGATATTGAGCTGAAAAATTTCATAACTGATATTGAGCTGAAA
Organism: Apium graveolens; assembly: GCF_009905375.1. Lineage (NCBI taxonomy): Eukaryota > Viridiplantae > Streptophyta > Magnoliopsida > Apiales > Apiaceae > Apium > Apium graveolens. The sequence continues at coordinate 191,190,754 of NC_133657.1, forward strand.
AATATTTGAGCTGATATTTAGCTGATATTGAGCTGAAAAATTTCATTGGCGGGAAAGTTCCCTCCAATTTTTTGGCATGGCTAAATTCAACTGTAGTATTATGCAGTTGCATTTAGGAGGCGCAGCTAAATACAACCGTTTAGAGTTGTAATAGGCGTCGGTTGTAATTATCCACTTGTATTTATGCGCGGCTAAAATAGACCGAATTCAGTTGAATTAAGTAGACCGCCTAAATTCAACCGTTTCCGGTTGTAAGTGAATTCAGTTGTATTTAGTCGGTTGTATTTGTTCCAAATTCAAACCGCCTACATACAACCGTTTTTAAATATGACTGATTGCGGTTGAATTTAGCCGTGCCTCTAAATTCAACCATATATGGTTGTATTTAAACCCGATTATATTTATGCAGTTGTATTTAGCCTTATTTTCTTGTAGTCTAGGGAACTTGTAAAATTTTAGCTTGTGTTGCATAAGGTATAATTGGTTTCCTTCTCTTGCTAAATTTGTTTTTGTTTTCTTTTTCTAGCTTATTTTTCAATTTCCTTAAAAATTATAAATATCTTTAATTATATGTGAATTTCTCCATTGTTTTATGCGTGATTGTTATAAATTGCTTCCCTCATACCAAACATGGCGGTGAGGGAATTAGGAAGCAGTAGTTGTGTAGGCTTTCATAGTAAGGTAGAAAGAATATATTTTTTATTCTAGTAAAATATGGAAAAAAGGTAGAATGTAAATAGTTGGTCATGCACCATGCCACACTATTAAGGTGCCATACCTAGGTATGCATCCTAATTTGGTGCATGCACATAGTAACATACAGGTATATTATTTACAGGTTTTATCAATAACATTTACATTCTTTTTGTTAGGCAGACCACAAAATCATATAAGAGGATGCTTAGTATTTAGTATTGGTCCTATTGGATAATGTAGAATACCCTAATCAAGTGGAAGTCAATAGAAATATCAGAAATAAACTAATTGCTTGGCATTAAGATGTGGTTTTACCCTCAAAAATATGCACTCCCTAGGTCAAACTATTGGCTATATTTTAGCAAAAATGTTATGCTTAATATTCTATTTTTTAAAATCAGATCTTAACTTTTCTTAACTTCCTCTTTTAACCCTCTCCCCCTTCTATTTGTCTCTCCCTCTCTCCCCCGCTCTATCTCTCTCCCTCGCCCGAGGTCTTCAATTAATTTATTTATGTGTTTTAGTTTGTTTTTTTTATATGGGGTTATTAATTGAAAAACAAAATGCACTTAAATATATATTTATATTTCTGAGGTTGATTTTGTTTATTAGGGTCTTCTAGTAGAAAAAATATGTAATTAATCCATAGCACTTGCTGTTTAAAGTTTGAGGTTGGTTCTAATACCTTGGTTTTGTTATTTAGTAGTAAGCTTCTGCTAGGATTTGTATGGAGCAGTGTGGGACTTGGATAAGCTTGCAAAAGTTTTTTCTGCTAACATTATCTTGTAGAGATGAAATGGAAGTTACTGTTTAAAAGGAAAACATATGAAAACCTTAAACACATGACATATGTTCATATTTACATGATTTTTGTGGATTATGTTACCCATATTTTGAAATGCATTAAATTTTTTGTACATATAAAAGAGGAAGGTGAGATTTGAACCCTTTAACTTTCTCCACGGAAAGGGGGAGAGTAATAATACTTTCTATGTCTGTGTGAGAATAGTCAGATCAGTTGGGAGTCCAACAACTAAGAAACATGACTTTTCTTAGCGACTCTTCAGATTACATTTCCTTGTCTTCTATTCTATTTAATAACTTATTAGAGAAGGCAACTGGTGTTGAAGATGAGTGAACTCTAGCTTGAGAAACGGATGGAAGGTTACACTTGGCTCTCTGGTGAAGACACTTGATTGAATAGTTCCATCGCACAAATCCTTGATCTTTTAGCACCTCTACCAACCCTACACTTGCTGCAACAATCCAGGCTTTGCTTGCTGCTACACTCATTTTATTCTCTTCGATTTAAATACATAATATTCAATTTATTAGTTGCAGAGTATCAGAATATGAGTTGCTTTTGTTTGTGTTTTTGAAGTAAGAAGAGTTTAAAATGTAGCTCAAGATTTTTTTTTAGGATGTGTACTTATACATTCATTAACTTATATACACATAACAGGGGCAAGGAGCAACATTGTGGCAATAATAAGTACACGGTTTCCTAGATTATATTGATTCACTAAATTTCCTCATGGCTCGGAGAATCATGATTTAAAAAATGCTGCAGAGATCACAATTAAAGGTCCAATATCTACTTTGTAACTAAATATCCAATATCTACATCTAATAAAAATTGTTTATTTCATTAATTAATAAAGAGTTGACAAGCCTTGCACCCTTTTCGATATGGACAAGGATTTATTGCCAGTTAGACATCATGACTATCGTACTCTGCCGAGGTCTATTCTAACATGTTGATGTATAGTTTGAGTTGCAGATGCTGTATTTTCATATGGGAGCTATAGAATAAAACATCAAGCAAGGAGCGTTATGGAAATAATCACAAGGATGAAAGTTGACCTTAAATCAGTTGAGCCCTCACAGTGGAGCTGCAGAAAGCACAAGCGGAAGCACGTGAAATGTTTGTGGCAAACAAAGAATTGTAGGAAGTTAAATTTGATGATAGAACTTGAGGTTATTTTTGTTTAATTAGAAATGTGGTCAAAAGTTGTGTTTTTTCGATGAATTTGCAAACTTTATTTATTTTAGTTGACTTAAAAATTTGTATTGTTGTGTTGTATTTGAACTTTGGATTTGAATTTTTAAGTTAAATATGTATTTATGTTTTTAGTGTTACAAGTGTAATTAGTAGATATTTTTATGTTGGTAAAAATATGAACAAATATTACAATAAATACAGAATTGTTTAAAAAGAAATGTTACAATAGGATATAAAGATGTTACCAAAAGATTGAACTGTTTTATCATCTAGTGTTACAATAGCAAATATGATGTTACGAAAGAGTTTATTGCAACATATTTTTTGATGTTACTAGATCTTTATGGGTGTTACAACAGAATTATGGTTACACCTACCTTTTATAACCATGGATAGTGAAATTATAACCATAGGGGTCTATTGTTACATTTTCACCTATGTTACCAAAGATTTAAAATCTGTTACCATAGACCTCTAATATAGCACGAGCAAATCCAACACCACGAAATTTTCAAAAAGTGTAACCATAGCCTAATTTTTTGCTTTAGGTAACATTTTTTGGCCAAATTTACACTTTTTTGGGTGTTGCTAGAGGCCATATATGATGTAGTGTATATATACAATAACACTTTTTACTAAATTCTTCAAAAAAATTTATATTTTTACAAAGTTGTTCTATTGAGGTTCAATATATGATCCATCAACTATATGACTCTATTATTTCTACTAATTAATTAATGAAATATTAGAGGCTATAAACAATTAACTTATACCATATTGAGTTAGTGACTGCCACATATCCTAACTGTAAGGTGTTAGGAGAAATTTGAACCATATATCTCATAAAGAAAATGATAACTTGTTCAAGCTAGTAGTTCAAAATCTTCAAATAAACACCTCGCTGAATTCATCATTTAAAATAATTGTCAATAAATACTATCATTTAAACAGTAGGAATGGTGTGGTAGGAATGGTGTGGTAAACAATATTACAACTTCATATGCTTAATCTATTATTTTAAGCTACTTATTCAAAAACCAATAACCTACATATATAGTTGTCTTCACAAATAATCACAAATAGGAAGGAAGACATATAACGTAACTCTACAAGTAAGGTAAAAAGATTATATTAATCAAACCCAAATAATTTACATTTGAACTACTGAAATAATTTTACATTGGAAAGATGCATAAAACGTAAAACTATATTCAAAAACTGTTGATCATTGCTTATTTAAAAATAATATTAAATCTGGTACATGTTTGTTTATAATATTGAAAGACGAATAAAAATGTTATAATATATATGAATGATTCATTTTAGCTGTAGAGAATTTTTACCAAATCATTGGCTGCAGGAAATAACTACATTGAATTAAATCAAAGTTATAATAAATAAATTTAGTATTTCAAGAGTAAAATTAAATTTCTAAGTTGAATCAAATTTTCTCAAGTCTTTTGTCCACTATTATAAGTTTTATTATCTCTATGCAGGTCTCCCTTAAATAGTGACTCTCACTAAGATGTAATGTAAATCCTAGTGAAACTCATCAATATATCCTCCAGTATCCTCCTCGTACCATAGAATATGTGACATGGTTCATCAAATTGAACCACAATCTGCTTATTTCCAAAAAGCTAATTTTCTTTGTAACACTAATATTTGCATAAGGTATGGTGAGCATTAACATGACAATGAGTTTAAAGCAAAGAAAACATAAAATAAATAGGTAAAATTGTTGGAAAAGGTGGGTAGTAGTCCCACATTGTCAAGTCAATTTGAGTCATAGTTTGAGTGGACGATTGTCACGTGTGTGCAACGAGTGACACTTGGAATGTGTTCTCCTCTGGCAGAGCTTTCTGAGGCACTTCAAATCACTCAAAATGACTAAGAAATGGATGAGATATGATTATCTAAAGTTAGTCTCTTAGTAGTGGAAATTTGTGTAAAAGAATGAAAGTCCCACATAGAATTTGCAAAGGAGAATGAATAGCTTTATATAGTAAAATACTTATGTGGTGTTCAAATGTTTTACTTATGTATTGCTCCAACACCTACATTCGCGCGCACGGGGGCGGGGGGGGGGGGGCAAATCTTGGGCTTTCGAGGGGTAATCCAAGGCTTGCGAAGCCTTCGAGCTTACCCACGTGTGTGACGTGTGGACACAACTGTAGAGAAAAATTGGCCCGAATTATTACGGACTAGTTTTGCTAAATTTAATTTCCAGTGGGCTTGGGCTCTTAAATTCCTAATTCGTTTTGATTTCGAATTATTATAATTGATTTGGCGTAATAATAATCTGATTCAATTAAGGATTTGATTTTTAATTAACGTGTTTTATTTAATTACACATTAAGTAGTGCACACGTTTCCCTCGACACTATATATTTTCGTATCAGGTTTAGGGTTTAATAATTCATTCAAAATATACCAAACAACAACCACCTAAACACAAACCTTACTCTCTTCTGGTGATTGTTTCTTGCTCCGTTCTTGTTCGCTGAAGGCGCTGTTCATGCAACAATGTCGTTTAATCTTTTTATCCTGGGAGGCTAACGACTCGCACATACGGTAAGGGTCGTAATAGCTTTAAGGAGACAGTTATATGACTGGACTCGAGAACGTCTCCTTCCTATCCTTCTTGTTTATTTTCGCAGTTTATTACTCTGTATGAAAGTACATGCAAAATGAATTGCACAAATATTATCACAATATAACGGAGTGGAACTGAGAAGGATAACTTCTAAATCTGCAAGTAAGAGACGTAACCAAACAATCTCATAAGTAGTGGAAGCCATGGCACAATACTCATCTTCTGAAGACAATCTCAAAATAACATGTTGTTTCTTACTCTTCCATAAAATAATAATAATAATAATAATAATAATAATAATAATAATAATAATAATAATAATAATAATAATAATAATAATAATAATAATCTATATACTAACATCCCCTTAAACTCACTATATTGCAACAATAAGTATTGAGAGTTCGTTAGACAAGAAATGAAATCGAAATATAGGGTGAGACTTTGTAAAAATATTTGAAATCAGAATCGAAGAAGGAACAAAAGGAAATCAGATAGTTTATTGTAGTAGATGATGGCGAGTAAGATGAGAATCAATCTCAATATGTTTAGTGCACTAATTAAATTACTTGCAACATGAATTGCACACTTTTTTATCACAATATAACAGAGTTGAACTAAGAAGTTTAACGCTTAAATCTGCAAGTAAGAGATGTAACCAAACAATCGCATACGTAGTGGAAGCCATGACACAATACTCATCTTCTGAAGATGCTCTCGAAATAATATCCTATTTCTTAATCTTCCATAAAATAAGAGAATCACCGAGAAAAACATATAAACCTGTTGGGGATTTACGATCCTCGGGATCGCCAGCCCAATCAACATCACTATAACAATGCAACTCAAAAGATGGGGTAGAAGGAAAGAAATGACTCTGAAATTGAATCCCATAAAGAACTAGTAATCATACATGAGAATACTTGAGAAGACGAAGAACTGCAACCCAATGTATGGTAGTAGAAAAAGTGACAAATTGACTAACTGTATGAACAACATGTGCAATATCCGGATCAGTAAAAAAGAAATAAACAAGACTACCAACAATTATGCTATACGAAGTAGAATTGGCTAAGGAAACATCATTAGATGGAGAATATAAAGCATTCATCTCTAAAGGAGTTTCCACAATATTGTTATCTTTAAGACGTGCATGGTCAAGCATATTAGCACTGTACTTAGATTGACATAACAGATACCCATTTGGTGAACTAGCGACCTTAATTCCCAAAAAGTACCAGAGCAAATCTAAATCTTTCATAGAAAAATAATGACTCAACTCACATTTTAATGATTCAATACCATCACAATTATCACTAGTTTTCATATCATCAACTTATAAAGATAATGGGATATGATTAACACCCGTAGATCGTAAAAATAGAGAAAAATCATGATTACTATGATAAAACTCAATTGAATGAAGTACAGTAGAAAACTACTCAAACCAACAATGAGATGATTAAAAATTAACATATATAGATTTATGAAGTCTACAGACATATACTGATTGATGCGGAAGACCGGGAGGAGGTGTCTTGTAACTTCCTTGTGAAGATAACCATACAAGAATGTATGCTTAACATTAATATGAAATATTTTTCAGTTGTGATAGAAGCCACTGCAATCAAAGTACGAACAATCGTCATATTTGTAAAAGGCACAAAAGTCTCTTCATAGGACTTCTTCAATTACAAGAGAAGGGGGCCTTATATAGCCAACAAGTAAATAATTACAAAGAAAAACATTCTAACAAGAAAATTATTATAATAATGATACTATCCACGAATAATGATATTATATATGTTAACAATATCATTCCTCATGTTCAAAATCATTATGTACTGATAATTACTTTAAAATGATAAACTAGTTAACTCAACTACTATCTTGATATAATTATCATTTCTATTATTTTTTAGGCGCAATAACAATTTCAATCAAGAGATGTAGGTTTTGTGACATCTAATTACCTAATATAGTATGAGTTTGTGAAATTTTTTAACTTTAATTTCCTTCGTACCAAAATATTATCATTACTTAATCCATAAGGTGGAGCATTATGGTCGCGTGATCCTATTTTAAAATTTCAGGAGGAAATGCTCGGAAATATGAAATAGTGAGTTGTTATTACTATATTATTACAAGTGTGTTATTGATTTCATGTGCAAATTAATAATTTGATATCCATGCTAACTTTTACATAAAATCTTGGTGATTTGATGATTTATTTATTTCATGTGCAAATTAATTAATTTGATATCCATTCTAACATAAAATCTTGGTGATTTGATGATTTATTTATTTCATATGCAAAATAATTAATTTGACATTCATCCTAACTTTTAAAACAAGTATATATAGAAAGAAAAAAATGTTTTGTTTGTTCTCGCTTAGTGTACTGTTTCGCTATTTTGTTTTGGAGTACAATTCAATAACTTAATATTAAAAGTATTAGCCAGTTTGAGATCCAAACTCTCATCCAACCAAGTATTTATCCGTAGGTACAAACAATTTCTTTGGTTGCATGTTATGTTCGATGAATGTTAATTTTTTAGGTTAAGGAAGATATTTGTGCTTACGGGGGATGTATACAAGATAAAATGCATATGATAATTGCCCGATTTATGTGATAAAATTAACAATTAAAATTCATTAACGCATTAGTTAAATTTGATCTTAAACATAAGTAAACATGGGGAACAAAGTTTTGTATTTACAACATGCATGACCTTAATACTTGTATTTTTCATTTAAGTAATAGTAGATTGGGAAATAGCCCATGTATCTTTCTTATATAGTATATATTTGGAGTAAAAGAGATAAAATAGTATGGTTTAGTCTTCAGGGCTAATATTATAATTAGAGACTGATGATTACTTTAAAAAATACTATAGAAAAATATTCTTAATAATAAAATTATTATAATTAAAAATTTAAATTTAATTTAATAAAATACTAAATATTATATTTATTTAATTTATTTTAACATTTTATTAGGTAATTAATTAAGAAATTATACAAGCAACATTTAGCATAATAAAAATAAAACTAATCAAGATTTAACAAATCATTTGTTAATCGTGTTAAGGTAGATCACTTTTTTTAAAAAAATAATGTGAAAGTTTCATTAAAAATATCTAAAAATAGATTATTTTTAATTTTATTTTATAAAATAAGAAACACATTTAGATTATATTAAGATATAAATATTACAAGCATTTTGTTTAATGTAAGGATTTTCTTTTAAAAAATTTAGAGTATATGAATTTTATAAAACATAAAAATTAAAAAGAAATATACTAGTAATCGTTAAAAACTATTATAATTCATAATTGAAAAATAAACTAATAAAATAAATTTGAAATTACTATCATAAAAAAGAGAAAGTAATTTTTTTCAAAATTATTACCAAAACCGAAAATTATAAAATACGATACCCCACAGGATGAAAATCCCAAAAAGAGCACAGGAATCATATAAAACTTATAAACAAGAAAAGAAATTTGATAATAAAAAACTATTACAATTCAAAATTTTAATATAAATCTAATAAAATATATTATAAATAATATTTAATTTATTTATTCTATTATTGTATTACATAATAAGTAATTATTAAAAAATTGAATTATAATTATATATAATTAAATTCTAATAAATAATATTAAAAGTGTTATATATATAATAAAAGTAACAATTATCTTCAACAAATCATTTGTTAATCGGGTTAAGGTAATATCATTTTCTTAAAAAATTGAAATATGTAAGTTTGATTAAAAATATTTTTGAATAAATAATTTTGCACATTTGTATTGTATTTAAGGATTAAATATTTTATGTATTTTGCTTCATTTGATAAAATGGAAAATTACTGACTTTAAAAAAAAATTTAGTGCACATGAATTCTATAAAACATAAAAATTAGGAAGAAATATAATAATAATAATAATAATAATAATAATAATAATAATAATCTATTAAAATTTAAAATTTAAATACAAATCTTATAAAATATATTTAAAAGTACTATGAAAATTGTTGACCACACTATAGAAGGGGGTTGAATACAGTATTTACCACAATCAAATCGAATATAAGAACTCAAGTAAGAGAACACAGATTTTATTCAACATAATAAACTCTGTTACAAAGAACTGTTCTCTCTCACTGATGAACAAATTATCACGAGGGCTGCTAGGGTTACAAAGAATAATATTTTTGATTAAGATAACATATATAGTGTAAATCGTATATTATGTTTATATAGACACACAGTTACAAGATAAGTTCTAATTGATATACAATATAATTCTGTATCCTAAAATCTATCACTTAGTTATCTTTTCTTCCAAGTATTCTATTCTTCATAGAATCTTCTCCATGCATATTTCTTTCTGTTTTAGTCTCGATCTTCTTTCCTTTCAATCAGTCGCCTTCCTTATCTAAAAGTCTCCTTAAGTCCTGATATTATCTCCAGATAAATATCTTCTGATAACTTAAGTTCTGATAACTTAAGTCCTCATATCTTAAGTCCTCACTTCAGTATAAGGACTGATTTCCAGTTAAGTACTGATTTATCCTATTAATTTGAGATCTGAAAACTAAACACAAATCATCATTAGCCATGACATCATAAATATATCAAACAATCTCCCCCAACTTGTAAATTAGCATATATACAAGTTTAACAGATATTTGATGATGTCAAAAACATTAAGTACAAATGCATGAGAATTTGACTAGATAACTACAACTTACAATCCTTGCAGCTTTTACCATCCTTAAAGTCTGATTTCAGCTTCAGTCTGTATATCCTTCAGAATTCAAGCAGTTGTAGATCTTTGACTTCGCTTCAGTGAATGATCTCTTTGATGTCAGGAGTTGTTCTGAGATAGTTTTTCAAAAGTGTTCTCTCAGCATATTCAAGTTCACTAATCATCCTCCTTCTTGCATCTTTGAGTTCAACTGTATCTTTACCAGTTTGAAAGATAGGAGCTCTAAGATCATTTATATTAGCTTTTCTCATCTCCTGATCTATTCTGATGACATAGGCTTTATCAGCTTCTAGATTGAACTCGAGACCCTTAATACCAAGATATGTAGTGATTTTGAGGTATTAGGCTTCATCTTAACTATTCACTATTGTGATCTCTGTATTTATGAAAATATGGTTTGTCAGACTTTACAGAATAAAGTCTCTTCTGTCTTTGAATATCAGATTTTAAATACCTGGCAGCACCATTTGTTGATATGTTCTTTACTTGAAGTAGGAATTGAACATGTTCAAGTTCTTCAAAATACCTCAGTCTAATAGCATTCTTCCTAATCTGGAATACCTCCCATCTGTCCATAAAGTATAACATAACATCTTATTTCAACACAGAATGGTAACTATTTGTACATATTCAAGTTGATTCAATCTCTCAGGAGTTGCACCTACTCATGGTTCACTTAAGGAAGTTGGATCATTGGTAGTGTTTGTGTATTCTTCTTTCATGAGAACTATACAATCCTGATTTGGTCTCTTGCTTCCTTTCCTTGAACAACTCTTGCTTCAAAACCACTTGGTATAGTCTTCAAAGGTTGAGTCTATTGAGCTTTGGTGAATCCTGGTAGTAGACTTCTAGTAGGTTTAACATGGCACTATCAGAGGTTAATGTTCCCTTCTTCTTATCTTCTAATATCAAGACAACTTGAGCTATGTCATTTACCAGAACTTATTCTTTTATCAGCATCAAGAGATTGATCTCTCTGTAAAAGGTCCTGTTTTCCTAGATGAAGAACCTTTGTGTTGACCATGACCCTCTAACCTTATCAGAGTTTCCCTGGTCATCATTTCCATCATCCTTACCCTTCAGTGGTTGAATAGATTTACATTTGGACGTCATCACGTTTTTCCCCTATTTTTGGCATCAGCAGGTAAAAGAAGAGAGACAAGCAATTCCACCGAGGATTGGATCTCATTGAGTTAATTGCTGAGAAGCTTGATTCTTAGAATTTCAGAAATTTGATCTTGTTGCTTCTCCTAAGCTTCTCAAGTACAATCATTTTATCAAAGGTAGGCGTGAAAAACCTTTTCCTTGTCCACCTTGGATTCATATCTTGCTGAATTATGGATTCTTAAATTTTGTTCACCTTGGTTTGAGGTAATGAGTGTTGACCCTGAGGTGACTTGTACTCAGCTGTGCCTTGAAAATCATCACTTATCAGCATTTCATCAGCCGTAGCTAGGTGCTCAGCAAGTATATTTGAAGTAGGAACAAAATCAACTTTGTTCAATTAGTCAACTATTTTCCTCTAAGAGTTTCACTCAAGGTATTAGGGCATCTCTATAAAACTTCTTGATTAGATCAGCTTTGGATAGGCTTGTTGAGGTGAATGTTCAGATGGACCGCTGCATCAGTATCTACATTTATAGCAGCTTCCCTAGTATTTTCATCATTGCAGCATAGAACTTTTAGATCTGCAGAATCAGCATCCTCTGATAGAACACAGTGTGGGAGGCTATAGAGGATTCAAAATCATCCTCTAAGTGCTTATTTGCAACTAAGTTCTGATCAACATCTAAATTCTGATGCCCACTAATATCTAATCATCAGCATCTAGATTTAGAAGAGGTGTTGTGGAATTTCTGCAGTGAAATCAGCATCCAGAATTGGTGTTGTTGGTGGAGTAACTTGAGTAGTGGAGCTTCCAAGTACAGAACCTCAGGCACAACCAAGTTATGAATGTCTATTTCAGCACTTGTACCTGGGTCTTCAGCATGTACTGGATCAATTATAGGAGATACATGAGGTTTAGGCACTTGCTCTAGAATATCCTCTTGTTCTTGAATAGGAGACTTGTGAGCTGATTCAGTAGTGAGAAGTAATTCAATTACTATACGTTCTCTTGTGATCAGAGATTCCTGACCCCCTTCCTCAGCTGCTGCTTCTAGGACTTCCTCAGAGTGAGATGATTCACTTACATCCCTCCTGGCTCTTTGCTTTTTAAGTCTCTTTGCTAAAGTAGAGACTTTGGGAGCTTCATCATCAGAGTTTAGCTTTCTAAGCCTTTTGAGGGGCCTAAAACTCCCAGTTTCAGTATCTTTCTGAGAAGATATCTTCTCAGCTTCTACAATAATAGGTTTTGATAGGGGAACCTGTTCCTCATCATCTGACTCATCTCTCAGAATGATTCTCCTTCTCTTTGCTGAAACTGAGGCACAGTCTGTGTCCTCTTGGTTTTAGAAGATGAAGGCTTCACTGGATGTGTGATGGTTGTTGTTGAGTTTGAGGTTGTTGAGAGATGGTATGTTCTGATGGCTGTTATGGTGGCTGTGATGTGGTTATGGGTTGGACATCAGAGTAGACAGATGTATAAGTTTCTGGATCAGCATTTACCAAGATTTGTTTTATTGATTGAGGGATTTGTAATGGTCTCAAAACTCTCTTCTTAGTATCAGACTTTAACAGGTCATTAAAGGCCCTTTTTGCAAGCTTAAAGGGTGAAATTAAATTACTGGCTGGTTGGGGTTTATCAGCACCACAAAAAGTATATATAAGCTGACATAATCTAGCAAAATAGACTACATTCCTATCTTCAGTCATCCTATCCCCTTTGAAACCTAGCACAACACTTGCATAATCAAAATGAGTTTGATTGATAAGGGCATACCCGATTTGCTGACTCATTATGGGAATAACATCAAAGTTGGAGCATTTATTGGCGAATGCCTTGGTGATACAGTCAAAGAAAAAGCTCCATTCCTTTCTGATATAAGATCGTTTCAGTTGACCTAGCTTTCCCATGCTTTGCTCATAGCCCAAACTTGCCATAAGCTGCTGTAAAACCGGCTCCTCCACTGTAGATAATGTACAATCTTCAGGTAAATGGAGAGCTTTACGAACAGTCGACCTTGTAACCATATACTCAACATTTCCTGATGTAAAAATGATGCTTGGTGAACCAGCAACACCACCATTATCAAATAGCCCAGTTCTCCAAAATTTCAGCATTTGTTTGCTTGAAAAAGTTTGATGTTGGGTCAAAATGTACCCAGTCTCACTATTGGGTAAGAAATCTTGCACAAATTGCAAATTTGATGGAGCTTCAGCCTTGTTTAGGATTGCAGAATAGTTATTTGGCACGAACTTGGCTCCATCAACAATTAAATCAGTGGGCACCATCAGAAATAAGTGAGAAATTAGATGCCTGAAAGGTGTTTGATGAAATGTCTGTACAGAAAACCGTCTGAAAATGTGAGAGAATAAGAAAAGAGAGAGTGAATAGAATAGTAATGTGAATAAAAGATTTGAAAATATTTTATCCCTTTTACTTAAACATCCCACGTGACAACAGTATTGAGAAGTGGAACAGACCTTTACACATGTCAGCCATGCAGCAGTTAAGATAAAAGTTAATGGTGCACGGTAAATAAGTAATGATTTACATTGAACGTTCAGTTTTTTTAAAAAAAACGTTCCCACTAAACAAATGCTTATTACTGCTTTATCTCATATAATCCAATATTTCCAGAAAAATAAACCGTTTAAGTAATGATTAAAAAATAATCAAGTAATTAAATACTGCCATGTAAGCATCAGAACTTGATTATTATCATAATTTAAAGGTCATCAGAAACTTGTCCTCAGAACTTATGCAACTGACACTTAAACTGTTCATCTAAAATAACATTGATCACCACAATAATTTTCATCATTCATATTGAGTATAAGAGTGTGCATTAAGCTAAATATCAGACAAAGAGTAAAGTCTGATTCACTTCAGTACATCTTAGAAATAAGGCATAACTAAGAACGGTGCTCAAATCTGTTATTATGAAGAAGTCTACTATAGAATGAGTTTATGCATGAGTCCCCCCTCAACTGTTTTGTGCTTATTTTATGCATCTTTTCAAATTCCTTTAACAGTGGCTTCTCAGTGTAAGTGAGTCACAACTGCTTATCAGAACTTATGATGTTGTTAAAGTATTCTCCAGTAATCATAGAGCGTGAAAAGTCACCAAGAAAATTTTTGCATTTTTAATGCATATTACTTAATACCAGCAATGCACTTGGGTCTTCCTTTCCACATTTTTACTCTAGATCTCAAAGCAGTACCTGACATTTAATACTTTTCTTCACTTTTTCTTTTGATAAGTGAGGCTTATCAGGACTTAGTACATTCATAAGATTTTCCAACATCAGAACTTAACATATAAGAAGCACTATTCTAGTTTTTGACATAGTAATAAGATACACAAAGTAAACCTAACCAATCTCAATATCAGAATTTGCTTGTGATAAAAGATTTCCACATAAACAATAAATTCATACATGGGCTCATCAGTATGTTAGAGACTACTAGGTCAGCATTTAGCACAGTTATCCTCATTTAATTGAATAGTCACAGAAATATTCATATCACTATCAGAGTTTAGATATTCACATCAGATAACAATCAGCACTTAGAAAATTTCAATTAAAGCACAGAATACACAAATATAGTAATATCTGTAAATACTGATTATAAAATCTGATGTATCAGAACATAAACTAAGCAGATTTAAAGAAAGAACCTGAAACCATTCCAAGTTCATTTACCAATCTAGTAAAGTAGCTTCACACAGTGGTTTTGTGAAGATATCTGCTCATTATTGATCTGTTGGAACAAAATGCAATTCCACTGTACCTTCATCCACATGTTCCCTTATGAAGTGGTACCTAATGTTGATGTGCTTTGTCATTGAGTGCTGAACTGGATTACCTGTCATAGCAATAGCACTTTCATTTTCACAGTAAATAGGGATTTTAGAATATGTCAACCCATAATCCAGTAATTGATTCTTCATCCAAAGAATCTCTGCACAACAGTTTCCTGCAGTAATGTATTATGCTTCTGCAGTTGATATGGAAATTGACTTATGTTTCTTGCTAAACCAAGAAACCAATCTGCCTCTTAGAAATTGGTAGCTTCCACTTGTGCTTTTCCTGTCAATTTTGCACCCTACAAAATCTGCATCTGAGTAACCTATTAGCTTAAAGTCTGATTCCCTAGGATACCACAATCCTAGACCAGCTGTACCCTTAAGGTACTTGAAAATTCTTTTCACAGCTGTTAAGTGAGGTTCTCTTGGATCTGCTTAAAATCTTACACAAAGACAGATATCATACATGATATCAGGTCCACTTGCAATTAGATAAAGTAATGAGCCAATCATACCTCTATAATCAGTAATATCTACTGATATATCAGTATCCTTATCCAATTTTATTGCAGTGGCCATGGGAGTGCATGCACTTGAACAGTCTTCCATTCCAAATTTCTTCAACAAATTCCTGGTGTACTTGGATTGAAAAATAAAGTTCCTTCTTCATTCTACTTGATTTGAAGGCCCAGAAAATAGCTGAGTTCTCCCATCATACTCATTTGATATCTTGACTGCATTAACTTAACAAACTTCTTACAAAGTCTGTCATTTGTAGAACCAAAAATGATATCATCAATATATATCTGTACCACAAATAAGTCCTTTCCATGGTTGAGATAAAACAATGTTTTGTCAATAGTCCCTCTGTTAAATCCACTTTCTAGAAGAAACTGAGATAAGGTCTCATAGCATACTCTTGGAGCTTGCTTAAGGCCATAAAGTGCTTTATCAAGTCTGTAGACATGATTAGGAAATTTTGAATCTACAAAACCTGGAGGTTGTTCAACATATACTTTTTCTTCCAATTTTCCATTAAGAAAAGCACTTTTTTCATCCATTTGAAAGACTATAAACTTTTTGTGAGCAACATAAGCCAAAAATATCCTCATGGCTTCCAATCTAGCAACTGGTGCAAATGTTTCATCATAATCAATTCCCTCCTGTTGAGAATATCCTTTTGCAACCAGCCTTGCTTTATTCCTTGTAATTATGCCATCACTGTCAGTTTTATTTCTGAACACCCATTTTATACCAACAACTGATCTATTATTTGGTCTTGGCACTAGGGTCCAGACTTTATTTTTTTCAAATTCATTTAACTCTTCCTGCATTGATTGCACCCAATAAGCATCTTGAAGAGCTTCTCGACTTTCTTTGGTTCAATTTGAGAAAGAAAAGAGTGATAGAAACATTCATTTGATGTTGTTGTTCTAGTTCTTATACCTGCTTCAGGATCTCCAATAATCAAGTCAGGTGTATGTGCTTTGGTCCACTTCCTTGCAGATGGAAGATTATCTCTAGAACTGGATGCTCCCCCATGATCCATGTTATCTCCATCAACATTTTCTACTATAATAGAAGGTAGAAGGTACCTTGAAAGATGTTGAAGCCATGAACATAAATGTCACTCTTAAGCATTAGCTCCTCCAACCTTATATGTTTGAGTGAGGAAAATACATGAAATAAAAGCAACAATTAATCATGAAAAAGAATTGTTAACGCTCAAAGTATCTCACCACACATAAAAATGTAGTATTGTCAATTGCATCCACCATAAAAAGGAACCTCATAATGTTTCTGTTTAAGCCTCTCAGGAACGCCGAGTTCTCAATTTCCTTCTTGTGTACATCCCTTTTGATATATGAGCATGTCAGCAAAAATATCTCATGTTTATATATTGAAATGTGAAAATAAAATTATAGAAACTTGTAGATTTGCATGTGATTAATGCATAAATATAAGTAGGAGATGCATCACTATTTGTATGTAATTTTTATATCATTTTAATCGTATACCCCAAAGTTATTCTATAGCAGAAATTATTTATTTTATACCTTAATATAATTAATAAAATTATTCATTTTATTTGGCGGTGTACGTTTATTAGCTGTTAAATTTACTAAATTGGTAATATTATGGTTGACAAGGTTGCTACACATTTGATTTAAATCCACTAGTATCTCTCTTTGATTTAAATCTTTTGGCAGTTTTATATAGGTTTCATGTTTGAAAATCAGTACAAATTGCTTGCTAGAGCAAGAGACAAAGTACAAGAGGTCAACCATGTAGTTTAATAGCTATGATCACAAGTCCATGGAGTGTTGACGTGCAAATTTATTATACTTTAATTCAACCTTTTTGTTTATTTACATGTTTTAATGATGTGAAAAAATTTCAGAAATATCTTTCTTGTCTAGAAGTTTGGTGGAAGTATGTATTCCTAGAAGAGAATGGATGAATGTGTAAATGATGCCATTAGAAAGTCAGGTGATTCTTGTTAACAGGTCCTGGCCTGTGATATTATTTTTTTCACATATATATATGTATTTAATATTCCGTCTGACCAAAATATGTTAATCCAAACAAACTTAATGTAAATCATATTCTTATCTTTCAAAAATGGTGTATATGGTATTTATTAAATCCTATCTGTCATTATTTGATAATATTGTAACTTGATGCATATAATTGCCAAAGGATATTAGTAACTAACATTTTCTAGACATATGCATAAACCCTAGCATAACTATCATTCTACAAAAAAGCAACCTTTCTGTTAACAATTTGTCATTTTATACATTGTTGTTCCTTAATGCAGGGGATTCTCACTAATAAGACTAGGTGCTTAAGGTGTCAGACAGTAACGGCAAGGGACGAAACTTTCCTAAATTAGAGCTTTGATATAGAACAAAACAGTTATATCACAAGTTGCTTGAAAAAATTTAGTTCTACCGAGACTCTCAATGCCGAAGATATATTCTTTTGTGACAAGTGCTGCATGTATCTGATCTTTTCTTTGCCTTTAAATTTTTGCGACTACTTTAGGGAATATTTCTATTTACGCATCTCTACAACTGCAGTTTGAAGAAGCACAGAAGATGATGAAGATAAATAAAACACCTCAAATCCTGATTGACAGTGGTATTCTTTTTATCGAACAAGGCCCAACTTCTTACTCGGATGAATTATTTTTACAATTATATTTATATTCTTTTATCGTTTTTAATTTTAAATTAAGGTGTTTCACTTTTTTAAGAATGTAATATATTTGGTGTGCTTGGTTTGGAACTATATATCAAGCTATGTACTTTGACAGTGGTGTATTTTGGTAAATATTGTTTGTGTTTGGTATTATTTGGTAATGAAATGAAAATTATATATAATTTTGGGATATGCAACTGTATAAAAAGTGCAAACTCGTTGGGGCCTATGTATGGCCCCCACAATATTATACTGATAGCCTAAACCCTGTTGCAATACTCGTCAAGTCCTATTGCAACCGTGGTTGGTGTTGCAATAGAATGTTTCTATAACAAATATGCAGGGGTTGCAACAGGGTGTGCCGAGGTTGCAATAAAGTTCTTTCCCAACGGTTAAAATGGCAACCCCGAAAAAGCGTTATAATAGCGTTTTTTGCACCTGTAGCAACAGGTTTTGAACTTTAGTAACAATTTTTTGGGGTTGCAGAATCCAATCTATGATGTAGTGAAGACTCTGAAACTGAGTCCCACAAAGAATTAGTAATCATACTTGAGAATACGAAGAACTACAGCCCAATGTATGGTACTAGAAAAAGTGACAAATTGACTAACTGTGCGAACAACATGTTAAATATCCGGATAAGTGACAAAGAGATAAACTAGGCTACCAACAATCATACCATATAAAGTAGAATGTGTTAAGGAAAGACCATCAGATGGAGAAATTAAGCATTCATCTCTAAATGAGTTTCGAAAATATTGTTATCATTAAGACGACACAGTCAAATAAATTAACAATGTACTTAGACTGACACAAAAGATACCCCTTTTGTGAACTAGAAACCTCAGTTCCCAAAAAGTACCGGAGCAAATCCAAATCTTTTGTAAAAAATAATGACCCAACTCATTTTTTAATGACTCAATACCATCACAATCATCTCTAGTAATTATATCATTAACATATAAGGAAAATAGGATATGACCAACACTTGTAGATCATAAAAATAGAGCAGAATCATGATTACTATAATGAAAACCAATTGGATGAAGTACAGAAAACTACTCAAACCAAGAACGAGATAAATAACGAATACCATAAATAGATTAACGAAGTCTACGGACATAAACTGATTGAGGCAGAAGAGCGGTATGAGGTGTCACGTAAATTCCTCGTGAAGATCACCATACAAGAATGCATTCTTAACATTCATCTAAAATATTTTACAGTTGCGAGAGAAGCCACTGTAATCAAAGTACGAACAACCGTCATTTTTGTAACAAGCACAAAAGTCTCTTCATACGACTTCTTCAATTAAAAGTGAATAGGGCTTTATATGGTCAACAAGTAAACAATAATAAAGGAAAATATTCTAATAAGAAAATTATTATAATAATGATATGATCCAATAATAACGATATTATATATGTTAACAATATCATTCCTCATGTTTTAAATTCGTTATGTACTGATAATTACTTTAAAATGATAAAATAATTGAACTCAACTACCATCTTGAAATAATTATCATTTCTATTAGTGTTTAGGCGTAATAACTATTTGAGTGAAGAGAAGAAGGTTTTGTGACATAGGTAGGTTTTGTGACAACTAATTATCTAATATAGTATGAATTTGTGAATTTTTTTGAGTTTAAGTTCCTTTATACCCCAATATTATCATTACTTAATTCTTATGGTGTAGCCTTATGGTGGAGTGATCCTATATTAAAACTTCACGAGGAAATGCTTGGAAATATCAAATAGTGAGTTGTTATTACAAGTGTGTTATTTATTACATATGCAAATTAATTATTTTGATATCTATCCAAACTTTTATATAAAATCTTGGTGATTCGATGATTTGGTGATTTCATGTGCAAAATAATTAATTTGATATTCATCCTAATATTTAAAACAAGTATATATGCGAAGGCAAAAATGTTTTATATTTTCTTGCCTAGTGTACTATTTTTTTGGGAAGTACAATTCAGTGTATTTAAGCTTTTATTCCATATTCTCATATTAAAAGTATTAGCCCGCACTACTAGAAAAACGTCAATAGACATCGGCTAAAAACCGATGTCTATGAATGCAAAAATCCGATGTCTTCGTGGGTGATGTTAAAGACCCCCCATTTAACATCGGTTTTAAACTGATGTTAAATGCAGCATATAACATCAGTTCTTTGTTTAAAACCGATTTATATATCTTGATATTAAATTTCTCATGCATATCTAATCTTCATATATCATCAGAATATGATATTTTTATCAACTTAAATATATATGAGCTAAGCAAAATCTTTCAATTTAACCAATAAACTGATGTTACTCGTACCAGTAACAACAGTTTTCATAAAAAACCGATGTTAACAATACCTTTGACATCGGTTCTTAATTGGTAACCGATGTCTATTTGTAACAAACTGATGTCTATAATACTTAATAACATCAGTTTTTTGTTTTAAGATTTTTGTTGTTGTAGTATTTAACATCAATTTTTACTGATGTTAATGGTCCACTAGAACTGATGTATTAAGCTTTGACAGACATCATTTTCCATTGTAATGATATTTGTACCTGTTTTATTAATGAATATTTAAAAACTATACATTCCAAAAACCAATGAACTACCAAAACCAATTGCTGCATAATACCAGTTATCTATAAATCTAACAATAAATATTCAAACATCTGGTACAACAGATTCATCTAATCCAAATATCAAGTATTACACATATCCATCCATTCATATATTCTACTACTGTCTATACAAAGAATTTGACTTGGTACCGACAATAGCATGTAAAATATCATTTGAGGAATGCCCTCGTTCTTCTGCATCTTCCCAGTCCTTAATAAAGCTCATGTAGCCTCTGGTCCCGTATGATAACAATAAGCATATGTACCTTTGAGCGTTTTCTTGAATAAATGTCTTCCTGTAATGCAAGATGACGCTATTGTATCGATATCGGACCTCATCCTCTACAGAAGAATCCTGTTATCCCATTCTATCTATCTGCGAGTGATACGCGCAAGGTAAATGCATGAACTTGTGATTTATTAATGATCTAAAAGTTCAAGAGACTTCCAAATATTGTAATGTAACATTTCACACATCATAAACATTTAAATTCATATCCAAATATAATGCATGTACTTTATAAATATCCTCAATTACCGACTGGAATATAGTAAAAATTTCATATTTTATATTCAGAATCTTACATGCTATTCTGTCACAATTGATTAAATATATTCACGAGTGTGCATTCTTGTGAGTCTAATTTAAATATAGCACTTAAGACTACATCATACTTAAAGTAAATATTAGATAACGATGCCCTAAAATCAGCATGATCAATATCAAAATAAGTATGACAATGCTTCTAGGTCACATGTTGAACTACAAACTGGAGTACTTAAACTTAATATATGTGTTCATAAACATATAATTGTGAATGCTATTGCGAAACCAGAAAGAAGAGGACTACCTCCTTGACTATTTGCTGTAAAATTCTTATTATTTCAGTGAAGTCAGGTTTGTAAGTAATATGTTGTGTCCTATAATCCAGAGATGACAAAAACTAGATACTAGAATTCAATGCTGGAAATTAAAAAGATCTAAATATATACTGCAATTCGTTTTAGCTAAAATAAAAGCAGAATCACGGTGAAGTGCTGAACAACACTAGTCGAATTATTAAAAAACCCAATTGGTATTGTCTAATATGGAACCTGAACCATGTTAATTTGTAAACTCGATACTGATTTTTTTTCTGAATTAAAAGTACCCGAAATTGATTTGGTATAAAACTGCCTCTGAGTATTTCGTTAAGTTTGGGCATTTTCTGGTGGGTACTCCATCTTTTGATGATGTTATGGTTCTTTTGTACAAATTGCAAAGCTTTTAAAAGGCTATTGCAAAGCTTACCAAATTCCAGTCAGACTAGCTTAAGCAAGAGGTAGTTTAGGTCGTACAAATACAGAATAGAATAAAGTTTCATGGTTTAGATAGTACAAATTAATAAACTATAGTCATCAAGTAATTAAAATCAATGTTTCAATGTTTTGCTTTACCTTCTTTGTGACCTCAACAAGATGATCGTCTAGTTGAGAAGTAGTGCTTGCAAAAAGTCTAGGCCCTTGAACCGCACAATCAAGATTAATATAAGCTACAGCCTTGGAGTCTAAAGTTGCAAGGTTTTGCTCGATCCATTACGTGGACCCTATCTGGAAGTTCAAGGAAAATACCATGTGAATGAGACATGAGGAATTTGATGACAAACAGATAAAACAGAGATAAGCCAGGGACTTGAGGGCTCAAAATCTAGGAATTAGCTGCAATGATTATCCTTCACCTCTCTTTAAATAGCAAACAGATGCAGAAAAAGGTTACATTGTAGCCTATTAATTTGGATGGAAAAAATTTAGTACCGTAAAGTTTAGATGTTTTGCTCCCTGCAAACAATATCCCACTCGGTATGTAGTCTTACTGCAGGAGAAGACATTATTCTGGCCACTGAGTCAATTAATAAATTATTCAATCAACTATTTAATGGCATTTGCATTGCACATAACATCCATATCACATTAATATTCCAAGCCTGTGAAACTGAGAAATTTAAATTAAACAATGTTTCCAAAGAAACATTATGCGGTAGACTAGAACAACGATTCAGAATCTTAATTTTGATTTTTGTCATGATTAATACGAAGCAATTAAACCAATCCTGAAAATACTAAATCATTAGAACTACATAAGCATAACCTACTAGTGTTAATAACAGTACACTATACTTACTAGTGTTATATACAAGCGTGTGCGTGTGACGAGAACATGACAATATCCCAATACCAACAATACACATGATCAATCATAAAAAGAACATTACATATATAACCAGATACGAAGAATGCAAGATAAAAAATCGGCAATATAAAATCTTACCAAATCTTTGATTTCTTAGAAGAACTAGCCTCCTTATCGCCACCCTTCCTCTTCCCACTCCTCTTAAAAGAAACCATAACCGACTTGTCAACCTCCATCCTACACTTCTACGAATCCTTAACATACTTCTCGACATACTTCTTCGCCGCACTCTCCCCTCCTTTAGCTTGCTTCTTCCCTTCCTTCACCTGCTTCTTAATAAACTCCTCTGCCACTTTCTCCAACCTCCTTCAAGTATCAAAAGTAAGAAAGAACAAATTAAAAAAATTACGATTTCTGATTAAAAATCCACTATGTGAAACTAAATAAAACTAAATTGGTTTTACATATAAATGCAAGATTGCCCACTAACCAATTCAAGCTTTGTAGCTTCGAACAAATCGAATTGAGTTTCTAACTAATCCACTCGAACAAATTGAGGTTAGTGATTCCAAAATTAAATTAAGGT
The DNA here is from genome assembly GCF_009905375.1 of Apium graveolens. Classification (NCBI taxonomy): domain Eukaryota; kingdom Viridiplantae; phylum Streptophyta; class Magnoliopsida; order Apiales; family Apiaceae; genus Apium; species Apium graveolens. The sequence goes on from NC_133657.1 coordinate 191,214,337, forward strand.
GTAATAACTTTAGCTTGATGGTATATGGAAGTCGGATAGATATAGAGTTTGGTGAAATTTAGGGTTCTTCGTAGAGGGGTGAGATTTTGTGTGTGTGTGTGAGAGAGATAATGATATGAGATATGTGTTTATGTTTTAATTTTAATGTGTAAAGTTAAAAAAGGGGTGTAATTCAAAAGGGGGGAGTTTGAAAAAAATTTAAGGAAGAAGGGGGGAGATTTAAGAGGGAGCTGAAATATTTGGCTACGGGAAAGGAATGTGTGGATCCATTTTTTTTAAACCAAACTTACAACATCAGTTGAAATTCAAAAACTAATGTCAATGTTACTCAAAGACATCGGTGGTGATTAATCGATGTAAAAAATACGTTTTACATCGGTGCCATCAGCAACTGATGTCTAAGAGGCGATGTCTATTCTACTTTTTCTAGTAGTGCCGTTTGAGATCCAAACTCTCATCCAACCAAGTATTTGTTTATAGTTAAAAACAATATCTTTGATTGCATTTTATGTTTGATGAATGTTAATTTTGTAGCTTGACGATGATAATTGTGCTTAGGGGATGTATACAAGATAAAATGCAAATGATAATAGCAAGATTTATGTGATAGAACAATTAAAATTCATTAAGGTATTTAGCAAAAAAAAAAAAAAAAAAATTCATTAAGGCATTAGTAAAAATTGACCCAAAAATTCATCACTTTGCATCACTTTGCATCTCCTGCATGTATATATCTTCAATGCACTGACCAAAAATCCTGTCACAAACATAAACAAAAACCATGTCAATATATAATTTAATCAATAGAGGTTCCGCTCGTTTAAATGTGTAATTGGTTAGATAGGGATTACAATTTTGCATAATACCTTGTAAAGAATTCTTGAATTTCAATTTTAGCTATGCAGTATCCCCTGGAGAATGTCAAGAATATTGTTCGATCGTCAGGGGGCACATCTAGTTCATCTTCGCATCCATCCACAAGCTGCAAACCTCCGAAAATTTCACTAAGATCCGCACTGGGATCTTCTAATAATTGTGCCAGTTTATGGCTGCGCGGAAAGTAACTTCCAGGTCCAAGATTTTCTCCAAACCCTAATTGAGGAAAGCCACCTGCAACATGGGGGTAAACAGGAGAAGGGACAACAACTGGATAACCACCATTTAATATGTCTTTAAAAGCCCTCAAACAAACTTCAACAACAACTTTTTTAACATTTTCAAGAATCTTAATTCTGTTCTGGTGGAAATGAACCAAGTCTATATCAGCAAAGCATAATTGTGCAAGCAAATACGTACTAATTGACTTATCCCCTAAGTCAGTGCTCATTAAGCACATTAAAAGTGCAGCAACTTCATCAGCAAGTTGAAAAACAAGATGCGGTGGCCAAGAAATCACCTTGAAGACAGTACGGCTGCTGAACCTGATTTTATGAAAAATTTCATTAACAAAAGTGTGTGGTGAAATTTAGAAATATGTTTAATTATACTTTATTTGTTAAAATAATCGAGATCTAGTTGACTATTAAAATAGCAAACCAAATATTTTTATTTTTTTCTAAAAAAATAATCATATCACTATAACATATAGATCTTGACGTTAGATCATTCTTAAATATTTTTTAAAAAATTGAAACATTAGTTAGGACTAAACATTATTAAGAAGTATGGTCAAACTACTAGTTGATTATTAAAATAGCAAATCAAATATATTTTTTTTTCTAATTTTTTTATCATATAGATCTTGACATCCTTAAGGTTCCATCATTCATAAATATTATTTAAAAATTCAAAACATGAATGAGACTAAATACTAACAAAAAGTACTGGTTGACTATTAAAATAGAAAACCAAACACATTAATTTTTTTTAAAATTTTTATCATATCAATAAAATATATAGATATTGACATCTGTAAGGTTGGATATTTCAAAAACAATTTTTAAAAAATCGAAACATCAATATGAGACTAAACTTTAGTAAGAAGTACTGGTCAAACTAATAGTTGACTGTTAAAATATGAAACCAAATACATTTATTTTTTCCTAAAATTTTCATCATAATACTAAAATATATAGATCTTGACATCCGTATGGTTGGATCATTCATAAACATTTTTAAAAAATTTGAAACATCAATATGGGACTAAATACTAGTAAGAAGTACTGGTCACACTACTAGTTGAATGTTAAAATAGCAAATCAAATATATTTATTTTTTCTAAAGGTTTTATCATATCACTGAAATATATAGATTTTGATATCCGTAAGGTTGGATCATTCATAAATATTTTTTTAAAAAACAAAAAATCAATATTGGACTAAACACTGGCAAGAAGAGACTAAACTATATAGGTATTGACATCCGTGCGGTTCGATCATTCATAAAAAAGTTTAAAAAATTCGAAACATCAGTAAGAGACTAAACTCTAGTAAGAAGTACTAGTCAAACTAATAGTTGACTTTTAAAATATGAAAACAAATACATTTATTTTTTTCTAAAATTTTTATCATATCAAAAAAATATAGATCATGACATCCTTAAGGTTGTATCATTAATAAATAATGTTTAAAAAATCGAAACATCAGTGTGAGACTAAATTATAATAAGAAGTACTAGTCAAACTAATAGTTAACTGTTAAAATATGAAACCAAATACATTTATTTTTATCATATCACTAAAATATATAGATGTTGACATCCTTAAGCTTGGATCATTCATAATCAATTTTTTAAAAATTGAAACATCGGGACTAAACACTAGTAAGAAATACTGGTCAAAGTACTAGTTGACTGTTAAAATAGTAAACTAAATATATTTATTTTTTTCTAAAATTTGTATCATATCACTAAAATATATAGATCCTAGCATCCTTAAGGTTGGATCATTCATAAGCATTTTTAAAAAAAACCGAAACATCAGTATGAGACTAAACTCTAGTTAGAAGTACTGGTCAAACTAATAGTTGACTGTTAAAATAAGAAACCAAATACATTTATTTTTTTCTAAAACTTTTATCATATCACTAAAATATATAGATCTTGACATTTGTAAGAAGTACTAGTCGAAAATAATCGAAAACAATTAAATATATATATAAATAATAAAAAGTTAATTACAAGATCTAGGATGAATATATTATTACTGTCTATTTACATATATTAGCAATATTTAAAATAATAATTTTATTTTTCTAATTTTTTTCATAAGTTATGTTAAAAAAATTTGAGCTGATATTTAGCTCCAATTTTTCCCTATTTAGCTGATATTGAGCTGAAAAATTTCATAACTGATATTGAGCTGAAAAATATTTGAGCTGATATTTAGCTGATATTGAGCTGAAAAATTTCATTGGCGGGAAAGTTCCCTCCAATTTTTTGGCATGGCTAAATTCAACTGTAGTATTATGCAGTTGCATTTAGGAGGCGCAGCTAAATACAACCGTTTAGAGTTGTAATAGGCGTCGGTTGTAATTATCCACTTGTATTTATGCGCGGCTAAAATAGACCGAATTCAGTTGAATTAAGTAGACCGCCTAAATTCAACCGTTTCCGGTTGTAAGTGAATTCAGTTGTATTTAGTCGGTTGTATTTGTTTCCAAATTCAACCGCCTACATACAACCGTTTTTAAATATGACTGATTGCGGTTGAATTTAGCCGTGCCTCTAAAATTCAACCATATATGGTTGTATTTAAACCCGATTATATTTATGCAGTTGTATTTAGCCTTATTTTCTTGTAGTCTAGGGAACTTGTAAAATTTTAGCTTGTGTTGCATAAGGTATAATTGGTTTCCTTCTCTTGCTAAATTTGTTTTTGTTTTCTTTTTCTAGCTTATTTTTTCAATTTCCTTAAAAATTATAAATATCTTTTAATTATATGTGAATTTCTCCATTGTTTTATGCGTGATTGTTATAAATTGCTTCCCTCATACCAAACATGGCGGTGAGGGAATTAGGAAGCAGTAGTTGTGTAGGCTTTCATAGTAAGGTAGAAAGAATATATTTTTTATTCTAGTAAAATATGGAAAAAGGTAGAATGTAAATAGTTGGTCATGCACCATGCCACACTATTAAGGTGCCATACCTAGGTATGCATCCTAATTTGGTGCATGCACATAGTAACATACAGGTATATTATTTACAGGTTTTATCAATAACATTTACATTCTTTTTGTTAGGCAGACCACAAAATCATATAAGAGGATGCTTAGTATTTAGTATTGGTCCTATTGGATAATGTAGAATACCCTAATCAAGTGGAAGTCAATAGAAATATCAGAAATAAACTAATTGCTTGGCATTAAGATGTGGTTTTACCCTCAAAAATATGCACTCCCTAGGTCAAACTATTGGCTATATTTTAGCAAAAAATGTTATGCTTAATATTCTATTTTTTAAAATCAGATCTTAACTTTTCTTAACTTCCTCTTTTAACCCTCTCCCCCTTCTATTTGTCTCTCCCTCTCTCCCCCGCTCTATCTCTCTCCCTCGCCCGAGGTCTTCAATTAATTTATTTATGTGTTTTAGTTTGTTTTTTTTATATGGGGTTATTAATTGAAAAACAAAATGCACTTAAATATATATTTATATTTCTGAGGTTGATTTTGTTTATTAGGGTCTTCTAGTAGAAAAAATATGTAATTAATCCATAGCACTTGCTGTTTAAAGTTTGAGGTTGGTTCTAATACCTTGGTTTTGTTATTTAGTAGTAAGCTTCTGCTAGGATTTGTATGGAGCAGTGTGGGACTTGGATAAGCTTGCAAAAGTTTTTTCTGCTAACATTATCTTGTAGAGATGAAATGGAAGTTACTGTTTAAAAGGAAAACATATGAAAACCTTAAACACATGACATATGTTCATATTTACATGATTTTTGTGGATTATGTTACCCATATTTTGAAATGCATTAAATTTTTTGTACATATAAAAGAGGAAGGTGAGATTTGAACCCTTTAACTTTCTCCACGGAAAGGGGGAGAGTAATAATACTTTCTATGTCTGTGTGAGAATAGTCAGATCAGTTGGGAGTCCAACAACTAAGAAACATGACTTTTCTTAGCGACTCTTCAGATTACATTTCCTTGTCTTCTATTCTATTTAATAACTTATTAGAGAAGGCAACTGGTGTTGAAGATGAGTGAACTCTAGCTTGAGAAACGGATGGAAGGTTACACTTGGCTCTCTGGTGAAGACACTTGATTGAATAGTTCCATCGCACAAATCCTTGATCTTTTAGCACCTCTACCAACCCTACACTTGCTGCAACAATCCAGGCTTTGCTTGCTGCTACACTCATTTTATTCTCTTCGATTTAAATACATAATATTCAATTTATTAGTTGCAGAGTATCAGAATATGAGTTGCTTTTGTTTGTGTTTTTGAAGTAAGAAGAGTTTAAAATGTAGCTCAAGATTTTTTTTTAGGATGTGTACTTATACATTCATTAACTTATATACACATAACAGGGGCAAGGAGCAACATTGTGGCAATAATAAGTACACGGTTTCCTAGATTATATTGATTCACTAAATTTCCTCATGGCTCGGAGAATCATGATTTAAAAAATGCTGCAGAGATCACAATTAAAGGTCCAATATCTACTTTGTAACTAAATATCCAATATCTACATCTAATAAAAATTGTTTATTTCATTAATTAATAAAGAGTTGACAAGCCTTGCACCCTTTTCGATATGGACAAGGATTTATTGCCAGTTAGACATCATGACTATCGTACTCTGCCGAGGTCTATTCTAACATGTTGATGTATAGTTTGAGTTGCAGATGCTGTATTTTCATATGGGAGCTATAGAATAAAACATCAAGCAAGGAGCGTTATGGAAATAATCACAAGGATGAAAGTTGACCTTAAATCAGTTGAGCCCTCACAGTGGAGCTGCAGAAAGCACAAGCGGAAGCACGTGAAATGTTTGTGGCAAACAAAGAATTGTAGGAAGTTAAATTTGATGATAGAACTTGAGGTTATTTTTGTTTAATTAGAAATGTGGTCAAAAGTTGTGTTTTTTCGATGAATTTGCAAACTTTATTTATTTTAGTTGACTTAAAAATTTGTATTGTTGTGTTGTATTTGAACTTTGGATTTGAATTTTTAAGTTAAATATGTATTTATGTTTTTAGTGTTACAAGTGTAATTAGTAGATATTTTTATGTTGGTAAAAATATGAACAAATATTACAATAAATACAGAATTGTTTAAAAAGAAATGTTACAATAGGATATAAAGATGTTACCAAAAGATTGAACTGTTTTATCATCTAGTGTTACAATAGCAAATATGATGTTACGAAAGAGTTTATTGCAACATATTTTTTGATGTTACTAGATCTTTATGGGTGTTACAACAGAATTATGGTTACACCTACCTTTTATAACCATGGATAGTGAAATTATAACCATAGGGGTCTATTGTTACATTTTCACCTATGTTACCAAAGATTTAAAATCTGTTACCATAGACCTCTAATATAGCACGAGCAAATCCAACACCACGAAATTTTCAAAAAGTGTAACCATAGCCTAATTTTTTGCTTTAGGTAACATTTTTTGGCCAAATTTACACTTTTTTGGGTGTTGCTAGAGGCCATATATGATGTAGTGTATATATACAATAACACTTTTTACTAAATTCTTCAAAAAAATTTATATTTTTACAAAGTTGTTCTATTGAGGTTCAATATATGATCCATCAACTATATGACTCTATTATTTCTACTAATTAATTAATGAAATATTAGAGGCTATAAACAATTAAACTTATACCATATTGAGTTAGTGACTGCCACATATCCTAACTGTAAGGTGTTAGGAGAAATTTGAACCATATATCTCATAAAGAAAATGATAACTTGTTCAAGCTAGTAGTTCAAAATCTTCAAATAAACACCTCGCTGAATTCATCATTTAAAATAATTGTCAATAAATACTATCATTTAAACAGTAGGAATGGTGTGGTAGGAATGGTGTGGTAAACAATATTACAACTTCATATGCTTAATCTATTATTTTAAGCTACTTATTCAAAAACCAATAACCTACATATATAGTTGTCTTCACAAATAATCACAAATAGGAAGGAAGACATATAACGTAACTCTACAAGTAAGGTAAAAAGATTATATTAATCAAACCCAAATAATTTACATTTGAACTACTGAAATAATTTTACATTGGAAAGATGCATAAAACGTAAAACTATATTCAAAAACTGTTGATCATTGCTTATTTAAAAATAATATTAAATCTGGTACATGTTTGTTTATAATATTGAAAGACGAATAAAAATGTTATAATATATATGAATGATTCATTTTAGCTGTAGAGAATTTTTACCAAATCATTGGCTGCAGGAAATAACTACATTGAATTAAATCAAAGTTATAATAAATAAATTTAGTATTTCAAGAGTAAAATTAAATTTCTAAGTTGAATCAAATTTTCTCAAGTCTTTTGTCCACTATTATAAGTTTATTATCTCTATGCAGGTCTCCCTTAAATAGTGACTCTCACTAAGATGTAATGTAAATCCTAGTGAAACTCATCAATATATCCTCCAGTATCCTCCTCGTACCATAGAATATGTGACATGGTTCATCAAATTGAACCACAATCTGCTTATTTCCAAAAAGCTAATTTTCTTTGTAACACTAATATTTGCATAAGGTATGGTGAGCATTAACATGACAATGAGTTTAAAGCAAAGAAAACATAAAATAAATAGGTAAAATTGTTGGAAAAGGTGGGTAGTAGTCCCACATTGTCAAGTCAATTTGAGTCATAGTTTGAGTGGACGATTGTCACGTGTGTGCAACGAGTGACACTTGGAATGTGTTCTCCTCTGGCAGAGCTTTCTGAGGCACTTCAAATCACTCAAAATGACTAAGAAATGGATGAGATATGATTATCTAAAGTTAGTCTCTTAGTAGTGGAAATTTGTGTAAAAGAATGAAAGTCCCACATAGAATTTGCAAAGGAGAATGAATAGCTTTATATAGTAAAATACTTATGTGGTGTTCAAATGTTTTACTTATGTATTGCTCCAACACCTACATTCGCGCGCACGGGGGCGGGGGGGGGGGGCAAATCTTGGGCTTTCGAGGGGTAATCCAAGGCTTGCGAAGCCTTCGAGCTTACCCACGTGTGTGACGTGTGGACACAACTGTAGAGAAAAATTGGCCCGAATTATTACGGACTAGTTTTGCTAAATTTAATTTCCAGTGGGCTTGGGCTCTTAAATTCCTAATTCGTTTTGATTTCGAATTATTATAATTGATTTGGCGTAATAATAATCTGATTCAATTAAGGATTTGATTTTTAATTAACGTGTTTTATTTAATTACACATTAAGTAGTGCACACGTTTCCCTCGACACTATATATTTTCGTATCAGGTTTAGGGTTTAATAATTCATTCAAAATATACCAAACAACAACCACCTAAACACAAACCTTACTCTCTTCTGGTGATTGTTTCTTGCTCCGTTCTTGTTCGCTGAAGGCGCTGTTCATGCAACAATGTCGTTTAATCTTTTTATCCTGGGAGGCTAACGACTCGCACATACGGTAAGGGTCGTAATAGCTTTAAGGAGACAGTTATATGACTGGACTCGAGAACGTCTCCTTCCTATCCTTCTTGTTTATTTTCGCAGTTTATTACTCTGTATGAAAGTACATGCAAAATGAATTGCACAAATATTATCACAATATAACGGAGTGGAACTGAGAAGGATAACTTCTAAATCTGCAAGTAAGAGACGTAACCAAACAATCTCATAAGTAGTGGAAGCCATGGCACAATACTCATCTTCTGAAGACAATCTCAAAATAACATGTTGTTTCTTACTCTTCCATAAAATAATAATAATAATAATAATAATAATAATAATAATAATAATAATAATAATAATAATAATAATAATAATAATAATAATCTATATACTAACATCCCCTTAAACTCACTATATTGCAACAATAAGTATTGAGAGTTCGTTAGACAAGAAATGAAATCGAAATATAGGGTGAGACTTTGTAAAAATATTTGAAATCAGAATCGAAGAAGGAACAAAAGGAAATCAGATAGTTTATTGTAGTAGATGATGGCGAGTAAGATGAGAATCAATCTCAATATGTTTAGTGCACTAATTAAATTACTTGCAACATGAATTGCACACTTTTTTATCACAATATAACAGAGTTGAACTAAGAAGTTTAACGCTTAAATCTGCAAGTAAGAGATGTAACCAAACAATCGCATACGTAGTGGAAGCCATGACACAATACTCATCTTCTGAAGATGCTCTCGAAATAATATCCTATTTCTTAATCTTCCATAAAATAAGAGAATCACCGAGAAAAACATATAAACCTGTTGGGGATTTACGATCCTCGGGATCGCCAGCCCAATCAACATCACTATAACAATGCAACTCAAAAGATGGGGTAGAAGGAAAGAAATGACTCTGAAATTGAATCCCATAAAGAACTAGTAATCATACATGAGAATACTTGAGAAGACGAAGAACTGCAACCCAATGTATGGTAGTAGAAAAAGTGACAAATTGACTAACTGTATGAACAACATGTGCAATATCCGGATCAGTAAAAAAGAAATAAACAAGACTACCAACAATTATGCTATACGAAGTAGAATTGGCTAAGGAAACATCATTAGATGGAGAATATAAAGCATTCATCTCTAAAGGAGTTTCCACAATATTGTTATCTTTAAGACGTGCATGGTCAAGCATATTAGCACTGTACTTAGATTGACATAACAGATACCCATTTGGTGAACTAGCGACCTTAATTCCCAAAAAGTACCAGAGCAAATCTAAATCTTTCATAGAAAAATAATGACTCAACTCACATTTTAATGATTCAATACCATCACAATTATCACTAGTTTTCATATCATCAACTTATAAAGATAATGGGATATGATTAACACCCGTAGATCGTAAAAATAGAGAAAAATCATGATTACTATGATAAAACTCAATTGAATGAAGTACAGTAGAAAACTACTCAAACCAACAATGAGATGATTAAAAATTAACATATATAGATTTATGAAGTCTACAGACATATACTGATTGATGCGGAAGACCGGGAGGAGGTGTCTTGTAACTTCCTTGTGAAGATAACCATACAAGAATGTATGCTTAACATTAATATGAAATATTTTTCAGTTGTGATAGAAGCCACTGCAATCAAAGTACGAACAATCGTCATATTTGTAAAAGGCACAAAAGTCTCTTCATAGGACTTCTTCAATTACAAGAGAAGGGGGCCTTATATAGCCAACAAGTAAATAATTACAAAGAAAAACATTCTAACAAGAAAATTATTATAATAATGATACTATCCACGAATAATGATATTATATATGTTAACAATATCATTCCTCATGTTCAAAATCATTATGTACTGATAATTACTTTAAAATGATAAACTAGTTAACTCAACTACTATCTTGATATAATTATCATTTCTATTATTTTTTAGGCGCAATAACAATTTCAATCAAGAGATGTAGGTTTTGTGACATCTAATTACCTAATATAGTATGAGTTTGTGAAATTTTTTAACTTTAATTTCCTTCGTACCAAAATATTATCATTACTTAATCCATAAGGTGGAGCATTATGGTCGCGTGATCCTATTTTAAAATTTCAGGAGGAAATGCTCGGAAATATGAAATAGTGAGTTGTTATTACTATATTATTACAAGTGTGTTATTGATTTCATGTGCAAATTAATAATTTGATATCCATGCTAACTTTTACATAAAATCTTGGTGATTTGATGATTTATTTATTTCATGTGCAAATTAATTAATTTGATATCCATTCTAACATAAAATCTTGGTGATTTGATGATTTATTTATTTCATATGCAAAATAATTAATTTGACATTCATCCTAACTTTTAAAACAAGTATATATAGAAAGAAAAAAATGTTTTGTTTGTTCTCGCTTAGTGTACTGTTTCGCTATTTTGTTTTGGAGTACAATTCAATAACTTAATATTAAAAGTATTAGCCAGTTTGAGATCCAAACTCTCATCCAACCAAGTATTTATCCGTAGGTACAAACAATTTCTTTGGTTGCATGTTATGTTCGATGAATGTTAATTTTTTAGGTTAAGGAAGATATTTGTGCTTACGGGGGATGTATACAAGATAAAATGCATATGATAATTGCCCGATTTATGTGATAAAATTAACAATTAAAATTCATTAACGCATTAGTTAAATTTGATCTTAAACATAAGTAAACATGGGGAACAAAGTTTTGTATTTACAACATGCATGACCTTAATACTTGTATTTTTCATTTAAGTAATAGTAGATTGGGAAATAGCCCATGTATCTTTCTTATATAGTATATATTTGGAGTAAAAGAGATAAAATAGTATGGTTTAGTCTTCAGGGCTAATATTATAATTAGAGACTGATGATTACTTTAAAAAATACTATAGAAAAATATTCTTAATAATAAAATTATTATAATTAAAAATTTAAATTTAATTTAATAAAATACTAAATATTATATTTATTTAATTTATTTTAACATTTTATTAGGTAATTAATTAAGAAATTATACAAGCAACATTTAGCATAATAAAAATAAAACTAATCAAGATTTAACAAATCATTTGTTAATCGTGTTAAGGTAGATCACTTTTTTTAAAAAAATAATGTGAAAGTTTCATTAAAAATATCTAAAAATAGATTATTTTTAATTTTATTTTATAAAATAAGAAACACATTTAGATTATATTAAGATATAAATATTACAAGCATTTTGTTTAATGTAAGGATTTTCTTTTAAAAAATTTAGAGTATATGAATTTTATAAAACATAAAAATTAAAAAGAAATATAATAGTAATCGTTAAAAACTATTATAATTCATAATTGAAAAATAAACTAATAAAATAAATTTGAAATTACTATCATAAAAAAGAGAAAGTAATTTTTTTCAAAATTATTACCAAAACCGAAAATTATAAAATACGATACCCCACAGGATGAAAATCCCAAAAAGAGCACAGGAATCATATAAAACTTATAAACAAGAAAGAAATTTGATAATAAAAAACTATTACAATTCAAAATTTTAATATAAATCTAATAAAATATATTATAAATAATATTTAATTTATTTATTCTATTATTGTATTACATAATAAGTAATTAATTAAAAAATTGAATTATAATTATATATAATTAAATTCTATAAATAATATTAAAAGTGTTATATATATAATAAAAGTAACAATTATCTTCAACAAATCATTTGTTAATCGGGTTAAGGTAATATCATTTTCTTAAAAAATTGAAATATGTAAGTTTGATTAAAAATATTTTTGAATAAATAATTTTGCACATTTGTATTGTATTTAAGGATTAAATATTTTATGTATTTTGCTTCATTTGATAAAATGGAAAATTACTGACTTTAAAAAAAAATTTAGTGCACATGAATTCTATAAAACATAAAAATTAGGAAGAAATATAATAATAATAATAATAATAATAATAATAATAATAATCTATTAAAATTTAAAATTTAAATACAAATCTTATAAAATATATTTAAAAGTACTATGAAAATTGTTGACCACACTATAGAAGGGGGTTGAATACAGTATTTACCACAATCAAATCGAATATAAGAACTCAAGTAAGAGAACACAGATTTTATTCAACATAATAAACTCTGTTACAAAGAACTGTTCTCTCTCACTGATGAACAAATTATCACGAGGGCTGCTAGGGTTACAAAGAATAATATTTTTGATTAAGATAACATATATAGTGTAAATCGTATATTATGTTTATATAGACACACAGTTACAAGATAAGTTCTAATTGATATACAATATAATTCTGTATCCTAAAATCTATCACTTAGTTATCTTTTCTTCCAAGTATTCTATTCTTCATAGAAATCTTCTCCATGCATATTTCTTTCTGTTTTAGTCTCGATCTTCTTTCCTTTCAATCAGTCGCCTTCCTTATCTAAAAGTCTCCTTAAGTCCTGATATTATCTCCAGATAAATATCTTCTGATAACTTAAGTTCTGATAACTTAAGTCCTCATATCTTAAGTCCTCACTTCAGTATAAGGACTGATTTCCAGTTAAGTACTGATTTATCCTATTAATTGAGATCTGAAAACTAAACACAAATCATCATTAGCCATGACATCATAAATATATCAAACAATCTCCCCCAACTTGTAAATTAGCATAATATACAAGTTTAACAGATATTTGATGATGTCAAAAACATTAAGTACAAATGCATGAGAATTTGACTAGATAACTACAACTTACAATCCTTGCAGCTTTTACCATCCTTAAAGTCTGATTTCAGCTTCAGTCTGTATATCCTTCAGAATTCAAGCAGTTGTAGATCTTTGACTTCGCTTCAGTGAATGATCTCTTTGATGTCAGGAGTTGTTCTGAGATAGTTTTTCAAAAGTGTTCTCTCAGCATATTCAAGTTCACTAATCATCCTCCTTCTTGCATCTTTGAGTTCAACTGTATCTTTACCAGTTTGAAAGATAGGAGCTCTAAGATCATTTATATTAGCTTTTCTCATCTCCTGATCTATTCTGATGACATAGGCTTTATCAGCTTCTAGATTGAACTCGAGACCCTTAATACCAAGATATGTAGTGATTTTTGAGGTATTAGGCTTCATCTTAACTATTTCACTATTGTGATCTCTGTATTTATGAAAATATGGTTTGTCAGACTTTACAGAATAAAGTCTCTTCTGTCTTTGAATATCAGATTTTAAATAACTGGCAGCACCATTTGTTGATATGTTCTTTACTTGAAGTAGGAATTGAACATGTTCCAGTTCTTCAAAATACCTCAGTCTAATAGCATTCTTCCTAATCTGGAATACCCTCCCATCTGTCATAAAGTATAACATAACATCTTATTTCAACACAGAATGGTAAACTATTTGTACATATTCAAGTTGATTCAATCTCTCAGGAGTTGCACCTACTCATGGTTCACTTAAGGAAGTTGGATCATTGGTAGTGTTGTGTATTCTTCTTTCATGAGAACTATACAATCCTGATTTGTCTCTTGCTTCCTTTCCTTGAACAACTCTTGCTTCAAAACCACTTGGTATAGTCTTCAAAGGTTGAGTCTATTGAGCTTTGGTGAATCCTGGTAGTAGACTTCTAGTAGGTTTAACATGGGCACTATCAGAGGTTAATGTTCCCTTCTTCTTATCTTCTAATATCAAGACAACTTGAGCTATGTCATTTACCAGAACTTATTCTTTTATCAGCATCAGAGATTGATCTCTCTGTAAAAGGTCCTGTTTTCCTAGATGAAGAACCTTTGTGTTGACCATGACCTCTACCCTTATCAGAGTTTCCCTGGTCATCATTTCCATCATCCTTACCCTTCAGTGGTTGAATAGATTTACATTTGGACTTCATCACTTTTTCCCTATTTTTGGCATCAGCAGGTAAAAGAAGAGAGACAAGCAATTCCACCGAGGATTGGATCTCATTGAGTTGAGATTGCTGAGAAGCTTGATTCTTTAGAATTTCAGAAATTTGATCTTGTTGCTTCTCCTAAGCTTTCTCAATACAATCAATTTTATCAAAGGTAGGCTTGAAAAACCTTTTCTTGTCCACCTTGGTATTCATATCTTGCTGAATTATGGATTCTTAAATTTTGTTCACCTTGGTTTGAGGTAATGAGTGTTGACCCTGAAGGTGACTTGTACTCAGCTGTGCCTTGAAATCATCACTTATCAGCATTTCATCAGCCTTAGCTAGGTGCTCAGCAAGTATATTTGAAGTAGGAACAAAATCAACTTTGTTCAACTCCTTAGTCAACTATTTTCCTCTAAGAGTTTCACTCAAAGGTATTAGGGCATCCTCTCTAACAAACTTCTTGATTAGATCAGCTTTGGATAGAGCTTGTTGAGGTGCATGTTCAGATGGACCAGCTGCATCAGTATCTACATTTATAGCAGCTTCCCTAGTATTTTCATCATTGGCAGCATCAGAACTTTTATATCTTGCAGAATCAGCATCCTCTGATAGAACAACAGTGTGGGAGGCTATAGAGAATTCAAAATCATCCTCTAAGTGCTTATTTGCAACTAAGTTCTGATCAACATCCAAATTCTGATGCCCATCTAATATCTAATCATCAGCATCTAGATTTAGAAGAGGTGTTATGGGAATTTCTGCAGTGAAATCAGCATCCAGAATTGGTGTTGTTGGTGGAGTAACTTGAGTACGTGGAGCTTCCAAGTACAGAACCTCAGGCACAACCAAGTTATGAATGTCTATTTCAGCACTTGTACCTGGGTCTTCAGCATGTACTGGATCAATTATAGGAGACACATGAGGTTTAGGCACTTGCTCTAGAATATCCTCTTGTTCTTGAATAGGAGACTTGTGAGTTGATTCAGCAGTGAGAAGTAATTCAATTACTATAGGTTCTCTTGTGATCAGAGATTCCTGACCCCCTTCCTCAGCTGCTGCTTCTAGGACTTCCTCAGAGTGAGATGATTCACTTACATCCCTCCTGGCTCTTTGCTTTTTAAGTCTCTTTGCTAAAGTAGAGACTTTGGGAGCTTCATCATCAGAGTTTAGCTTTCTAAGCTTTTTGAGGGGCCTAGAACTCCCAGTTGTAGTATCTTTCTGAGAAGATATCTTCTCAGCTTCTACAATAACAGGTTTTGATAGGGGAACCTGTTCCTCATCATCTGACTCATCTCTCAGAATGATTCTCCTTCTCTTCTGCTGAAACTGAGGCACAGTCTGTGTCCTCTTGGTTTTAGAAGATGAAGGCTTCACTGGATGTGCTGATGGTTGTGGTTGAGTTTGAGGTTGTTGAGAGATGGTATGTTCTGATGGCTGTTATGGTGGTTGTGATGTGGTTATGGGTTGGACATCAGAGTAGACAGATGTATAAGTTTATGGATCAGCATTTACCAAGATTTGTTTTATTGATTGAGGGATTTGTAATGGTCTCAAAACTCTCTTCTTAGTATCAGACTTTAACAGGTCATTAAAGGCCCTTTTTGCAAGCTTAAAGGGTGAAATTAAATTACTGGCTGGTTGGGGTTTATCAGCACCACAAAAAGTATATATAAGCTGACATAATCTAGCAAAATAGACTACATTCCTATCTTCAGTCATCCTATCCCCTTTGAAACCTAGCACAACACTTGCATAATCAAAATGAGTTTGATTGATAAGGGCATACCCGATTTGCTGACTCATTATGGGAATAACATCAAAGTTGGAGCATTTATTGGCGAATGCCTTGGTGATACAGTCAAAGAAAAAGCTCCATTCCTTTCTGATATAAGATCGTTTCAGTTGACCTAGCTTTCCCATGCTTTGCTCATAGCCCAAACTTGCCATAAGCTGCTGTAAAACCGGCTCCTCCACTGTAGAGAATGTACAATCTTCAGGTAAATGGAGAGCTTTACGAACAGTCGACCTTGTAACCATATACTCAACATTTCCTGATGTAAAAATGATGCTTGGTGAACCAGCAACACCACCATTATCAAATAGCCCAGTTCTCCAAAATTTTAGCATTTGTTTGCTTGAAAAAGTTTGATATTGGGTCAAAACGTACCCAGTCTCACTATTGGGTAAGAAATCTTGCACAAATTGCAAATCAGATGGAGCTTCAGCCTTGTTTAGGATTGCAGAATAGTTATTTGGCACGAACTTGGCTCCATCAACAATTAAATCATTGGGCACCATCAGAAATAAGTGAGAAATTAGATGCCTGAAAGGTGTTTGATGAAATGTCTGTACAGAAAACCGTCTGAAAATGTGAGAGAATAAGAAAAGAGAGAGAGTGAATAGAATAGTAATGTGAATAAAAGATTTGAAAATATTTTATCCCTTTTACTTAAACATCCCACGTGACAACAGTTATTGAGAAGTGGAACAGACCTTTACACATGTCAGCCATGCAGCAGTTAAGATAAAAGTTAATGGGCACGGTAAATAAGTAATGATTACATTGCACGTTCAGTTTTTTTTTAAAAACAGTTCCCACTAAACAAATGATTATTACTGCTTTATCTCATATAATCCAATATTTCCAGAAAAATATAACCATTTAAGTAATGATCAAAAATAAATCAAGTAATTAAATACTGCCATGTAAGCATCAGAACTTGATTATTATCATAATTTAAAGGTCATCAGAACTTGTCCTCAGAACTTATGCAACTGACACTTAAACTGTTCATCTAAAACAACATTGATCACCACAATAATTTTCATCATTCATATTGAGTATAAGAGTGTGCATTAAGCTAAATATCAGACAAAGAGTAAAGTCTAATTCACTTCAGTACATCTTAGAAAAAAGGCATAACTAAGAACGGTGCTCAAAATCTGTTATTATGAAGAAGTCTACTATAGAATGAGTTTATGCATGAGTCCCCCTCAACTGTTTTGTGCTTATTTTATGCATCTTTTCAAATTCCTTTTAACAGTGGCTTCTCAGTGTAAGTGAGTCACAGCTGCTTATCAGAACTTATGATATTGTTAAAGTATTTCTCCAGTAATCATAGAGCGTGAAAAGTCACCAAGAAAAATTTTGCTTTTTTAATGCATATTACTTAATACTAGCAATGCACTTGGGTCTTCCCTTCCATATTTTTACTCTAGATCTCAAAGCAGTACCTGACATTTAATACTTTTCTTCACTTTTTCTTTTGATAAGTGAGGCTTATCAGCACTTAGTACATTCATAAGATTTTCCAACATCAGAACTTAACATATAAGAAGCACTATTCTAGTTTTTGACATAGTAATAAGATACACAAAGTAAACCTAACCAATCTCAATATCATAATTTGCTTGTGATAAAAGATTTCCACATAAACAATTAATTCATACATGGGCTCATCAGTATGTTAGAGACTACTAGGTCAGCATTTAGCACAGTTATCCTCATTTAATTGAATAGTCACAGAAATATTCATATCACTATCAGAGTTTAGATATTCACATCAGATAACAATCAGCACTTAGAAAATTTCAATTAAAGCACAGAATACACAAATATAGTAATATCTGTAAATACTGATTATAAAATCTGATGTATCAGAACATAAACTAAGCAGATTTAAAGAAAGAACCTGAAACCATTCCAAGTTCATTTACCAATCTAGTAAAAGTAGCTTCACACAGTGGTTTTGTGAAGATATCTGCTCGTTGTTGATCTGTTGGAACAAAATGCAATTCCACTGTACCTTCATCCACATGTTCCCTTATGAAGTGGTACCTAATGTGGATGTGCTTTGTCATTGAGTGCTGAACTGGATTACCTGTCATAGCAATAACACTTTCATTTTCACAGTAAATAGGGATTTTAGAATATGTCAACCCATAATCCAGTAATTGATTCTTCATCCAAAGAACCTCTGCACAACAGTTTCCTGCAGTAATGTATTATGCTTCTGCAGTTGATGTGGAAATTGACTTATGTTTCTTGCTAAACCAAGAAACCAATCTGCCTCTTAGAAATTGGTAGCTTCCACTTGTGCTTTTCCTGTCAATTTTGCACCCTACAAAATCTGCATCTGAGTACCCTATTAGCTTAAAGTCTGATTCCCTAGGATACCACAATCCTAGACCAGCTGTACCCTTAAGGTACTTGAAAATTCTTTTCACAGCTGTTAAGTGAGGTTCTCTTGGATCTGCTTGAAATCTTGCACAAAGACAGATATCATACATGATATCAGGTCCACTTGCAATTAGATAAAGTAATGAGCCAATCATACCTCTATAATCAGTAATATCTACTGATATATCAATATCCTTATCCAATTTTATTGCAGTGGCCATGGGAGTGCATGCACTTGAACAGTCTTGCATTCCAAATTTCTTCAACAAATTCCTGGTGCACTTGGATTGAAAAATAAAGTTCCTTCTTCATTCTACTTGATTTGAAGGCCCAGAAAATAGCTGAGTTCTCCCATCATACTCATTTGATATCTTGACTGCATTAACTTAGCAAACTTCTTACAAAGTCTGTCATTTGTAGAACCAAAAATGATATCATTAATATATATCTGCACCACAAGTAAGTCCTTTCCATGGTTGAGATAAAACAATGTTTTGTCAATAGTCCCTCTGTTAAATCCACTTTCTAGAAGAAACTGAGCTAAGGTCTCATAGCATACTCTTGGAGCTTGCTTAAGGCCATAAAGTGCTTTATCAAGTCTGTAGACATGATTAGGAAATTTTGAATCTACAAAACCTGGAGGTTGTTCAACATATACTTTTTCTTCCAATTTTCCATTAAGAAAAGCACTTTTTTCATCCATTTGAAAGACTATAAACTTTTTGTGAGCAACATAAGCCAAAAATATCCTTATGGCTTCCAATCTAGCAACTGGTGCAAATGTTTCATCATAATCAATTCCCTCCTGTTGAGAATATCCTTTTGCAACCAGCCTTGCTTTATTCCTTGTAATTATGCCATCACTGTCAGTTTTATTTCTGAACACCCATTTTGTACCAACAACTGATCTATTATTTGATCTTGGCACTAGGGTCCAGACTTTATTTTTTTCAAATTCATTTAACTCTTCCTGCATTGATTGCACCCAATAAGCATCTTGAAGAGCTTCTTCGACTTTCTTTGGTTCAATTTGAGAAAGAAAGGAGTGATAGAAACATTCATTTGATGTTGTTATTCTAGTTCTTATATCTGCTTCAGGATCTCCAATAATCAAGTCAGGTGTATGTGCTTTGGTCCACTTCCTTGCAGATGGAAGATTATCTCTAAAAATGGATGCTCCCCCATGATCCATGCTGTCTCCATCAACATTTTCTAATGCTCCTCCTAAAATTATGCTCTGTGAGTTGGATTTTTCAGAATTTGAGTTTCCAGAATTATAAGAACTTGATAAATCAGAACTTGAAAAGCCCGTTCTAGGTTCTGATGCTTCTTGAGATGTGGTTGGATCTTCAATATGCTCCCCCTGTACATGTACATTTTCCTTTGGCATAGTGACCATAGTTTCAATAACATCAGAGTTTAATCCATCAGAGTTTAACCCATCAGAGTTTGCAGTATCAGGATTTAAAGAATCAGAATTTAAAATTTCATTCTCAAATCTCAGCTGTTCATGATCATTGAAATCTTCAAGTCTAGTAATCTTCTTATCATCAAAAGAGACATTGATAGATTCCATGACAACCCTTGTTCTTAAATTGTGGACTCTGAAGGCTTTTTGGATAGTGGATATTCAACAAAAATTCCTTCATCAGCTTTTAGATCAAATTTAGATAGTTGTTCAGGATGAGTCTTAAGAACAAAACACTTGCATCCAAATATATGAAAGTACTTCAGATTTGGCTTCTTTTTCTTTACCATCTCATATGGTGTCTTTCCATGCATGTTGATAAGTGTTGCATTCTGAGTAAAACAAGCAGTCTGCACAGCTTTAGCCCAAAAATAGGTTGGTAACTTTGCTTCATCAAGCATAGTTCATGTAGCTTCAATAAGAGTTCTATTCTTTCTTTCAACAACTCCATTTTGCTGTGGAGTTCTAGGAGCAGAGAATTCCTGCTTAATTTCTTGGTCTTTGCAGAACTCTTCCATGATCAAATTCTTGAAATCAATGCCATTATCACTTCTTATGATCTTCACAGAGTCTTTGACCAATTTATCCAGTTATTTGACATGATCAATCAAGATAGATGTAGTTTCACTTTTTGTGTGCAAGAAATACACCCATGTATATCTGGTGAACTCATCTACTATGACCATAGTATATTTCTTCTTTACAATAGACATGACATTCACTGGACCAAATAGATCAACATGTAGTAGGTGATAAGGCTCAAGAATTAAAGATTCAGTCTTGCTCTTGAATGAAGATATTCTTTGTTTTGCCTTTCGACATGAATCACAAAGGCCATCAGAAGCAAACACTGATTTTGGCAGTCCTCTCACAAGATCTTTCTTGACAAGTTCATTTATATTGTTAAAATTTAAAATGAGAGAGTTTCTTGTGCTAATTCCAGCTTTCATCAATTGATGCTCTACTTAATAGATAAATTGCAGAACCATCAGAACTTGTTGAAAGCTTGACTTCATAAATGTACCATGTCTGTATCCCTTCAGAACAATTTTGCCTTTAGATTTACTTACAACTTCACAATGTTCTTCAAAAAAATCCACATGATAACCTCTGTCACAAATTTGACTCACACTCAGCACATTGTGTTTAATTCCTCAGACCAGAGCTACTTATTTAATGATGACATTCCCAAGATTGATATTGCCATATCCCAGAGTTTTTTCCATATTTCCATCTCCATAAGAAACACTTGGGCCAGCTTTCTCCATAAAATCTGATATCAGGGCTTCATTTCCAGTCATATATCCTGAACATCCACTGTCCAAAACTAGGATATTCTTCCTGTTTCACTGCAATCACAAACACCACTAATGATTAGTTCTAAGGACCCAGACTTGCTGGGATCCTTTGGCCTTATTAAGTTTGTTAACATTTGCAGCGGATTTAGCATTAGAGTTTATGTTAACATTTCTTATATCAAAATTTAAAATATCAGATTTTGCATCAGAACTTACACTAGAAGGAATAATACTAACTTTCTTCAAAGAAGGTTTTATTTGATAATAATCATAGTACAAACTATGATATTCCTTACAAGTATAAATGGAATGCCATAAACTACCACAATAAAAACAAGGATTTTGTGGCTTATATCTAACAGACTGACTCTTAAATCCTGATTTTGAAGGTAAGGAGTTTATATTTTTATTTTTCCTGCAAAAAGAAGCCAGATGGTTAGAATTTCACAGTTATGACATTTCTTTCTACGAGCATTAGGAACAGGCTTATAATTGTTACTTTTACTCATACCTTCCTTTCCATTCCTATTTTTCCTAGGTGGTTCTACCTTGTTTATATTTTTAACTTCTTTCAGCTTATACTTAAGCTGCTTCCTTGTCATTAAGCCTATGTTAACTTCAGTTGGCTTATCCTGTTTTGGTTTGTCAGAAGTTAATTTCTCCTTAACTTCTGATTATTCAATATCAGACTTTACAGTTACAAACTTAACAGGATTTACCTTTGGTTTTTGCTTAACAACTATAAACTCAATTTCTACAGTTCCCTTACTGTTCTTATCATCTGCATAACCTAATCCCTCTTTCCAGTTTCCACTATTAAGAATATCCTGAGTTGCTCTACCAGAGTTAGTCCAAATCTTGATAATCTCTCTTTCCTTTTCTAACTCAGTTTTTAGAGATTCATTCATTTTTAGCATTTCACCCCTAACATAAAAGGCATCATCTCTATCTTTCTGAGCTTGGTGGAACTTGACTAACTCTTTTTCTAAATAGTCATTCTTCTTTTTAAAAGTAAGATTTTCAGAAGTTAATCTTTCACATGTTAAAGTTTGATCTCTATAACTAATAAACATGGTTTTAAGATGCAATCTCAACTCAGTAATATCATCAGTATGAGAGGCATAAGTAGTTTGAGGTACCTTTAACTCAGCAGTATTAGGACTGCTATTAGCATTTGCCATCAAGGCATTGTTTTCCTCATCCTCTGAATCTGAAGCATCTGACCAGCTTTTCTTCTTTGTGACAAGAGCCTTGTCTTTGTCATCTTCTTCTTTCTGCAATCAGGAGATATGTGGCATTTCTCTCCACAGTTGTAATATTTGACATTTGAGTGATCTCCTCTGTCAGACTTTCCTCCTTTGCCTTCAGATTTTCTGAAACCTTTCTTATAAGAACTTGCACCTTTCCTAGAAGGCTTCTTTCCTCTCCTGAATTTCCTTTATGCAATCTTTGTGATTCCTTTCACCATTAGAGCACACAACTTCATCATCTTTTCATCAGGGTCCATCTCAGGTAAACTTTCAGTTTCTGAGTCATTATCACTATCAGAACTTTATGACTTAGTATCAGACTTTGTAATGAGAGCCTTTTCCTTGCATTTCCTTGAGCCATCAACTTTGGGGTTTCCTCATCAGCCTTAAGAGCAACTATCTTTAACTTTCTCTCATTCCTCTTGCTTCTTTGTTCCATCTCAAGTTCACGAGTCTTGAGCATCCCATAAATTTCATCAAGAGTTATTTCCTCAAGAGCATAGTTGTCTCTTATTATTTTGTCCTTCAAATCCCATCTTTCAGGAAGAGCTAGCAGGAATTTAAGATTTGAATCTTCAAGATCAAATTCCTTGTCCACTAGTGACAGGTCATTCAAGAGTTTCATAAATCTGTTATACAAACCAGTTAATGACTCATCAGACTTTGAGTCAAAGTGCTCATACTCTTGAGTGAGTATAGTCCTCATGTTCTTCTTGATTGCATCAGTTCCCTGACACCTTATTTCCAAAACATCCCATATCTCCTTTGCAGTCTTGCATTGGATTACCCTGTTTGACATGACATTATCAATGCCACTATGCAACAAGTGTCTTAGATTTGCATCCTTGGAAATTGATGAGATATCTTCAGCTGTGTAGTCACTTTTCTCCTTTGGTACAGACTTTGCTGGTTGACCTTCAACTTCCACAGAGAGTTTGGTTGGCATATGTGGTCCTTCATTAATCCTGTCAAGATATCCTGGATCTGTAGCTTCCAGAAACATAACCATCTTCACTTTCCATATGGGATACTCAGAAGGCTTCAGTATGAGAACCCTAATAGTCTCATATCGACTGTGTATCGTTTTTGGAGTTTCTTCAGTTTTGGTGGGCTTGGTTGGAGTTTCTTCTTTAGACATGATTGTTTTTGGATCTTAAACTGTTTGTGCGTTAACAGATCTGCTCTGATACCACTTGTTAGGTCACACACACTGTAGAAGGGGGTTGAATACAGTGTTTACCACAATCAAAATGAATATAAGAACTCAAATAACAGAACACAGATTTTATTCAACACAATAAACTCTGTTACAAATAAATGTTCTCTCTTAGTGATGAACAAATTATCACGAGAGCTGCTAGAGTTACAAAGAATAATATTTTCCTAAAATTTTCATCATAATACTAAAATATATAGATCTTGACATCTGTATGGTTGGATCATTCATAAACATTTTTAAAAAATTTATAACATCATTATGGGACTAAATACTGGTAAGAAGTACTGGTCACACACCTAGTTGAATGTTAAAATAGCAAATCAAATACATTTATTTTTTCTAAAGGTTTTATTATATCACTAAAATATATAGATCTTGATATCCGTAGGGTTGGATCATTCATAAATATTTTTTAAAAAAACAAAAAATCAATATTGGACTAAACACTAACAAGAATTACTAGTCAAAATACTGGTTGACTATTAAAATAGCAAACCAAAGACCTTTATTTTTTTCTAAAATTTTTATCATATCACTAAAATATATAGATATTTACATCTGTAAGGTTGGATTATTCATAAACAATTTTTTAAAAATCGAAACATGAGTATGAGTCTAAACTCTAGTAAGAAGTACTAGTCAAACTAATAGTTGACTGTTAAAATATGAAACCAAATATATTTATTTTTTCCTAATATTTTCATCATATGACTAAAATATATAGATATTAAAATCCGTACGGTTGGATCATTCATAAAAAAATTTAAAAAATTCGAAACATCAGTAAGAGACTAAACACCAGTAAAAAGTACTGGTCAAACTACTAGTTCACTGTTAAAATAGCAAATCAAATACATTTATTTTTTCTAAAGGTTTTATCATATCACTGAAATATATAGATCTTGATATCCGTATGGTTGGATCATTCATAAATATTTTTTAAAAAAACAAATAATCAATATTGGACTAAACACTAGCAAGAAGTACGGACCAAAATACTGGTTGACTATTAAAATAGCAAACCAAACACATTTATTTTTTTTCTAAAATTTTTATCATATCATTTAAATATATAGATATTGATATATATAAGGTTGGATGATTCATAAACAATTTTTAAAAAATTGAAACATTAGTATGAGACTAAACTCTAGTAAAAAGTACTCGTCAAACTAATAGTTGACTTTTAAAATATGAAAACAAATACATTTATTTTTTTCTAAAATTTTTATCATATCAAAAAAATATATAGATCATGACATCCTTAAGGTTGTATCATTAATAAACAATGTTTAAAAAATCGAAACATCAGTGTGAGACTAAACTATAGTAAGAAGTACTGGTCAAACTAATAGTTGACTGTTAAAATATGAAACCAAATACATTTATTTTTATCATATCACAAAAATATATAGATCTTTACATCCTTAAGCTTGGATCATTCATAATCAATTTTTTAAAAATTGAAACACCGGGACTAAACACTAGTAAGAAATACTGGTCAAACTACTAGTTGACTGTTAAAATAGTAAACTAAATACATTTATTTTTTTCTAAAATTTTTATCATATCACTAAAATATATAGATCCAAGAATCTTTAAGGTTGGATCATTTATAAGCATTTTAAAAAAAAACCGAAAGGTTAGTATGAAACTAAACTCTAGTTAGAAGTACTGGTCAAACTAATAGTTGACTGTTAAAATATGAAACCAAATACATTAATTTTTTTCTAAAACTTTTATCATATCACTAAAATATATAGGTCTTGACATTTGTAAGAAGTACTAGGCAAAAATAATCGAAAACAATTAAATATATATAAAATTAATAAAAAGGTAATTACAAGATCTAGGATGAATATATTATTACTGTCTATTATCATATATTAGCAATATTTAAAATAATAATTTTATTTTTCTAATTTTTTTCATAAGTTATTTTAAAAAAAATTGAGCTGATATTTAGCTCCAATTTTTCCCTCTAATTTTTCTGGCTGAAAAATTTCATTGGCGGGAAAGTTCCCTCCAATTTTTTGGCGCGGCTAAATTCAACTGAAATCATTCATTTTTAAAAACAGTTGTATTTAGGCGGTTGCATTTAGGAGGGGCAGCTAAATACAACCGTTTAGAGTTGTAACAGGTGTCGGTTGTAATTATCCAGTTGTATTTAGGCGCGGCTAAAATAGACCGAATTTAGTTGAATTAAGTAGACCGCCTAAATTCAACCGTTCCCGGTTGTAAGTGAATTCGGTTGTATTTAGTCGGTTGTATTTGTTTCCAAATTCAACCGCCTAAATACAACCGTTTTTAAATATGAATGATTGCGGTTGAATTTAGCCGCGCCTTTTAAATTCAACCATATATGGTTGTATTTAATCTCGATTATATTTATGTAGTTGTATTTAGCCTTATTTTCTTGTAGTATAGTGAACTTGTAAAATTTTAGCTTGTGTTGCATAAGGTATAATTTGTTTCCTTCTCTTGCTAAATTTGTTTTTGTTTTCTTTTTCTAGCTTATTTTTTCAATTTCCTAAAAAATTATAAATATCTTTTAATTATATGTGAATTTCTCCATTATTTTATGCGTGATTATTATAAATTGCTTCCCTCATACCAAATATGGGGGTGAGGGACTTAGGAAGCAGTAGTTGTGTAGGCTTTCATAGTAAGGTAGAAAGAATATATTTTTTATTGGAGTAAAATATGGAAAAAGGAAGAATGTAAATAGTTGGTCATGCACCATGCCACACTATTAAGGTGACATACGTAGGTATGCATTTTGTTACGCAGACCACAAAATCATATAAGAGGATGCTTAGTATTTAGTATTGGTCTTATTAGATAATGTAGAATACCCTAATCAAGTGGAAGTCAATAGAAATATCAGAAATAAACTAATTGCTTGGCATTAAGAAATGGTTTTACCGTGAAGAATATGCACTTCCTATGTCAAACTATTGGCTATATTTTAGCAAAAAATAATTTACTTAATATTCTATTTTTTTAAATGAGATCTTAACTTTTCTTAACTTCCTTTTTTAGCCCTCTCCCCCTCTATTTCTGTCTCCCTCTCTCCCCCGCTCTATCTCTCTCTCCCTCGCCGGGGGTCTTCAATTAATTTATTAATGTGTTTTAGTTTGTTTTTTTTATATGGGATTTTTAATTGAAAAACAAAATGCACTTGAATATATATTTGTATTTCTGAGATTGATTTTGTTCATTAGGGTCTTTTAGTAGAAAAAATATGTAATTAATCCATAGCACTTGCTGTTTAAAGTTTGAGGTTGGTTCTAATACCTTGGTTTTATTATTTAGTAGTAAGCTTCTGCTAGGTATTTGTATGGAGTAGGAGTTGTGGGACTTGGATAAGCTTGCAAGAGTTTTTTTTTCCTAACTTTATCTTGTAGAGATGAAATGGAAGTTAATGTTTAAAAGGAAAACATATGAAAACCTTAAACACATGACATATGTTCATATTTACATGATTTTTGTGGATTATGTTACCCATATTTTGAAATGCATTAAATTTTTTGTACATATAAAAGAGGAAGGTAAGATTTGAACCCATTAACTTTCTCCACGGAAAAGGGGAGAGTAATAATACTTTCTCTGTCTGTGTGAGAATAGTCAGATCAGTTGGGAGTCCAACAACTAATAAACATGACTTTTCTTAGCGACTCTTCAGATTACATTTCTTTGTCTTGTATTCTATTTAATAACTTGTCAGAGAAGGCAACTGGTGTTGAAGATGAGTGAACTCTAGCTTGAGAAACGGATGGAAGGTTACACTTGGCTCTGTGGTGAAGACACTTGATTGAATAGTTCTAATTTGACTTGTTTAAAATACTCTGTTTGTTACATATGTTTGTTATAGCAGAGTCCAATTTTAATTAGTTGTTATTGTTCATTGTACCTGCCTAACTGTTTGTAAAATTGACACTTCCCTAACTAAATAACTTTTAAGTGGTTTACATATCCAAATTCATGCAACCACATATTTATCATTTTGGAATTTAAACAAGGAAAATACTGAAATAGAAGGTACCTTGAAAGATGTTGAAGCCATGAATATAAATGTCACTCTTAAGCATTAGCTCCTCGAACCTTATATGTTTGAGTGAGGAAAATACATGAAATAAAAGCAACAATTAATCATGAAAAAGAATTGTTAACGCTCAAAGTAACTCACCACACATAAAAAATGTAGTATTGTCAATTGCATCCACCATAAAAAAGAACCTCATAGCCTTTCTGTTTAAGCCTCTCCAGGAACGCCGAGTTCTCAATTTCCTTCTTGTGTACATCCCTTTTGATATCTGAGCATGTCAGCAAAAATATCTCATGTTTATATATTGAAATGTGAAAATAAAATTATAGAAACTTGCAGATTTGCAAGTAATTAATGCATAAATATAAGTATAGGAGACGCATCACTATTGGTATGTAATTTTCATATTATTTTAATCGTATACCCCAAAGTTATTCTATAGCAGAAATTATTTATTTTATATCTTAATATAATTAATAAAATTATTCATTTTAATTGGCGGTGTACGTTTATTAGCTGTTAAATTTACTAAATTGGTAATATTATGGTTGAGAAGGTTGCTACACATTTGATTTAAATCCACTAGTATCTCTGATTTAAATCTTTTGGTAGTTTTATATAGGTTTCATGTTTGAAAATCAGTACAAATTGCTTGCTAGAGCAAGAGACAAAGTACAAGAGGTCAACCATGTAGTTTAATAGCTATGATCACAAGTCCATGGAGTGTTGACGTGCAAATTTATTAAACTTTAATTTAAACTTTTTGTTTATTTACATGTTTTAATGATGTGAAAAAATTTCAGAAATATCTTTCTCGTCTAGAAGTTTGGTGGATGTACGTATTCCAAGAAGAGAATGGCTGAATGTATAAATGATGCCATTAGAAAGTCACGAGATTCTTGTTAACAGGTCGTGGCCTATGATATTATTTTTTTCACATATATATATATATATGTATTTAATATTCTGTCTGACCAAAATATGTTAATCCAAACAGGCTTAATGTAAATCATATTCTTATCTTTCAAAAATGGTGTATATGGTATTTATTAAATCTTCTTTGTCATTATTTGAAAATATTGTAACTTGATTCATATAATTGCCAAAGGATATTAGTAACTGACATTTTCTAGACATATGGATAAACCCTAGCATAACTATCATTCTACAAAAAAGCAAGCTTTCTGTTAACAATTTGTCATTTTATACATTATTGTTCCTTAATGCACGGAATTCTTACTAATAAGACTAGGTGCATAAGGTGTCAGACAGTAACCGCAAGGGACGAAACTGTCATAAATTAGAGCTTTGATATAGAACAAAACAGTTATATCACAAGTTGCTTGAAAAAATTAAGTTCTACCGAGACTCTTAATGCCGAAGATATATTCTTTTATGACAAGTGCTGCATGTATCTGATCTTTTCTTTGCCTTTAAATTTTTGCGACTACTTTATAGAATATTTCTATTTACGCATCTCTACAACTGCAGTTTGAAGAAGCACAGAAGATGATGAAGATAAATAAAACACCTCAAATCATGATTGATAGTGGTATTCTTTTTATCGAACAAGGCCCGACTTCTTACTCGGATGAATTATTTTTCCAATTATATTTACAATTCTTTTATCATTTTTAATTTTAAATTAAGGTGTTTCACTTTTTTAAGAATGTAATATATTTGGTGTGCTTGGCTTGGAACTATATATCAAGCTATGTACTTTGACAGTGGTGTATTTGGTAAATATTGTTTGTGTTTGGTATTATTTGGTAATGAAATAAAAATTATATATATTTTTGGGATATGAAACTGTATAAAAAGTGCAAACTCGTTGGCGCCTATGTATGGGCCCCACAATATTATACTAATAGCCTAAACCGTGTTGCAATACTCGTCAAGTCCTATTGCAACCCTGATTGGTCTTGCAATAGAATGTTTCTATAAAAAATATGCAGGGGTTGCAACAGGGTGTGTCGGGGTTGCAATAAAGTTCTTTCCCAACCGTTAAAAAGGCAACCCCGAAAAAGCGTTGCAATAGCATTTTTTGCACCTGTAGCAACGGGTTTTTGGCCTTTAGTAACAGTTTTTTGGGGTTGCAGAATCCAATCTATGACGTAGTGAAGACTCTGAAACTGTGTCCCACAAAGAACTAGTAATCATACTTGAGAATACGAAGAACTACAGCCCAATGTATGGTACTATAAAAAGTGACAAATTGACTAACTGTGTGAATAACATGTTCAATATCCGGATAAGTGACAAAGAGATAAACTAGGCTACCAACAATCATACCATATGAAGTAGAATGTGTTAAGGAAAGACCATCAGATGGAGAAATAAAGTATTCATCTCTAAATGAGTTTCCGAAATATTGTTATCAATAAGACGACACTGTCAAACAAATTAACAATGTACTTAGACTGACACAAAAGATACCCCTTTTGTGAACTAGAAACCTCAATTCCCAAAAACTGCCGGAGCAAATCCAAATCTTTTGTAAAAAATAATGACCCAACTTAAGGCTTCCCGTCAATTGTGTGGTATAGATTAAATTCTTGGTCACTCATTCTTTCTTCTATCCATCCCCAACTTAAGGCTGGGTCGTACAGAGCAGAGGTCTCGTATTCGTAAACATCAAACTCGGTAGCCATTCCCTTAAGTTTGGTATATATGTATGTGATATATATGAGGGAAGAAATGAAGGTGGAAGAAAGAAGGTTTTAGTGATAAGCGTTGAACTGGAAAGGGGTTTATATAACAAATTTGCTGTCATCCAAGGGTTTATTTTCATGGAAGAATGCATCTTTTACAAGATATTCTATCTATCCAAAAGCAGTATTTTTGTTTAAAATAATAAATTAGTGTGGAGTAGATTCCATCTAACAATAGAAATAACTTCAATTTTTTCATAAAAAACATTAATTCTCTTGATTTTTAGGATCTTAAATACTTTAATATGTATTGAGATAATATATCCTACAAAATAAATATTATTTTCGGATTATACATATTTTCCTTTCGACAATAGAATGATGCATATTCTCTAGTTTAGACAATAAAAAAAATATAATGCAAGTGTAATACATTGGTGCAATATTCTATGTATTTACCTATTTTTGATATATTAGAACTGTAATGATGATATCAGGGAGGTGATAGTGAATAATCAGATACTTAGTATTGTGCGTCTCATTAATTCTAACAATATTTCTAAGAAAAGAAATATTTAATATCCTGTACATTCCATTAGAAATAGAAATTTCTTAAATTTTCTCATGAAAAACCATTATTTTCTTAGGGTGTGGGAACCCAAATACATTCAAATCTAGTGACATAATGTATCTTACACATTGAAGAATATTTTTAATATCTTAAGAAAAGATATGAATCAAGTGTAATACATACTTTCAAGTTTAATACATTTTTGCAATATTTATTTTTCATGCATAAGAATTGTTGTAATGATGACATCATTATATTCTTTATAATTGCATAGCTAGTATCCTAAGTATTATTTATAACTGTACACAATAAATTATTTTTCAAAAGCGGTTATTGTAAAAGAATACATTGGACTATCATATATCAATTTTTTTTCTTTTCCACAATAAAATGATGCATATTCTAAAGTATAGACCCTAAAAGATAAATGAAAAAAATCAATTTGTACGTCCCTATACTAATAGCGTTTTATTGTCTAGATCCCTGAACTAAAGAATTATGGGTCCTGAATTTGGACATAGTTTGGAAACATTGGTGTCATATTTAGGGTTTAACCGAAGGACTTACATTAAAAATTTCAAAAGTTAATGACCCACAATATATAATCTTTAATGTACGGACCTAGAAAATAAAACATTAATAGTTCAGGGACCTATAATTTAATTTTTCCAAGAAAAATATGAATGAAGTATAATACATCCATGAAATAATTATTTTTCATGCATGACAATTGTTGTGACAGTGATATCATGGATAGATGAGATTATATAAAATAATATTGTTGTACAACTAATTAATGATTAAATTCACGTAGCAAAAATATCATTTTTTTATGATTTGTTTCACATTATTACTAAATAAATGTTTTTCAAGTAGTGTAACTAATAGTTATTTTAAAATGAAATCAAAACTAAGAAGTTATAAACAATTACAATATTACATATTACATCTCGAACTTCAAGTGCGACTCTGATGAGTTGGTTATGTTGTCCGCGTATAACTTGTTAGGAGTTGTCCCATATTGTGTATGGAAGGGATCATATAATCAGGTACTAGATTAGGTAAATGTCGAGCCCTATGTATACAAGGGGAGATTGTTGGTAGTTGTCCAACATCGTTTATGCGAGGGGAAATTTGTTACTATAGAAGCAGCCAAATAACTCCATTAGTAATGAGGCCTTTTGAGATGTGCCAAAAAATAAATCCCTGCAGGCTCAGCTCAGAACGATCAATATCATAATAATATGGAGTTAGGTCTGAGTTGCAAACCCAACAAGTGGTATCGGAGCTTCATATGATAATGATACACAACAATCTGAAATGGGCTCCAAGAAGGGATCCAGAATGTGGTATATGGGCTACCTCCGGATGGTCTTAAGGGGAAGGAGAACGAGCCTTCCAGTACGGGTCTAGAGGGAGGCAGGGATAGTCAGGTATACTTCTATTATGGGTCAAGAGGGGCTAGATCACATAATCAGGTGACATATATGATGGTGTCAAGCCGGATGTGTGAAGGGAGCATTGTTAAGAATTATCACACGTTGTTTATGGGAGGGGTAAATTTCTAATATATAAGCAGGCGGTCCATTAGTAATGAGGCCTTCAATTTAGCCCTAGTACGAGAGCCCAACAAGTGGTATTAGAGTTTCAGGTTATAGCGGTTCATAACAATCTTAGACGGGCTCCTAGATAGACCTAAAAAGTGGTAGATAGGATAACCGAGTTTGGGCAAAGGGGGAGGCATATGGGCGTTCGAGTATGGGTATAGGGGGGTCTAGATATTTAGGTGGACTTCTAATATTGGCTCACGCTAAAGAAATATGGGCCATCCAGATTGGGCTTAGGGGAGTAATAGAGCCAGATGAACTTCGAGTATGGGTCAAGCTGGAGCCGTACTCTACAATTAAGTGGAAAATTAGGTAGTTGTTGAGTCTGATGTGTGAGGGGGAAGATTTTTAGAAATTTTCCCACATCATTTGTGTGATGGGATCACATAATCAGGTGATAGATTATACAAGTGTCGAGTCTGATGCGTGAAGGGGGAGATTGTTGGGAGTTGTACCGTGGGACATGCAGTTTGCTAGTATATAAAAAGACAAATAACTCCATTAGTAATTAGGCCTTGTATATGTCTAAAATAAATTGGTGCAGCTTCACCCTAGAGCAGATAATATTATACTATATCTCAGCTGTAAAAAAATAGAAAAAATTGATATGTATATGTTTTTAATATCTAAATCTGTATGTGAAATAAAGTGGGTATTATCTATATTAAATCCTATAATTGCAAATATACATAAAGGCAAACTCGTATCCGATAATATATGGATCTAAAATTAAATATATTTTAAAATATTAATATTATTATATATAAACTAAAAAATAAATATATTAATTGTACACAGTGTCTTTGTGGGTATATATATTCATGAGAAGTATATTTTTAAAAAAAATATAAATTACATATCTATATTTATACACAGAGACTTATACATATATTATATTATATCTAAATTATATGATTGACATCTATCCTTTCCCGGAAAATTAGGTCATTGACTTACAAATAGTATTTTACCTCTGCATGGAATCATTGAGCCACAATTATTGAGGATCATGAGGTTAATCTCATGATATTCTTCCTAAAATTATGTAAAAACCCACAATTATATACTTAGCATCTTTTAGTCTTCTTTTCAAATTGGGATAATAAACATTGACATTCATAATAAAATCCACACAAATCAAATATAGAATTATAGAAAATACATTTTCTATAATTACTTACTTACCTTAGGAAACTTTTGTTAAGGTCTACCTAAATGTCCTTATTTCAAATTATAGATTTAATAGAAAATATATTTAACAAATTTATTTCAAAAATATGATTCCGAAAATGTATATTTGAATTAAAATTTTAAAACTAATATATTTATGGTAAAAACATATATAGGAAAGAAGTTTTCTTAAGAAACCTTAAAAATACCTATTTCTCAATTATATAGTTTAAAAATGTTATTTTTATAAATTAAAGTTAGGTAAGCAATGTATAAAAAATGTCATTGTATTATAAAATCTTATAATTTAATATTTGTTGTGTAAATTACTTATTATTATTATTATATCTTAGAAAAAATATGTAATATTGGCATATCTATTATATAGATAATCCATTAAAAAATGAGAAGTCTGCACTTTTCAAAGTAATCTCAATCATTCATTTTTAATATTAGCGTAGATCTTACACGTATACATAATATGAATATATTTCTTTTCATCTTTTATGAAAATCTTCAATTCTTTGACGAACTAGTGAAAACTATATTTTCATTACTACTTATATATATTTTTTCTTCTAATTTTTCATCTTTTCATCTTTTTCTGATTTTTACCTTATGCCCATTTCTTTACGTATATATTTTATATTGACTACATCTCTTCATCACGACTACATATTTCTGTAAAAAAAATGTTTCTTCAAAGTTGTCTTTTGGTTCATTATATTCCGTTCAAGACATAATTTACTTTTAATTTTAATGGAGCATTACTATTTTCAAGGTGATTAAAGTTTATGTTTAGTTAAAGATCTAGTGATGGTTAGTAGATATTGATGTTAATGGTTATCATGATGGTAGAGATTTGGTGATAAGTGGTAGAAAAAGGCATTGCATTAGTTCCATTTTAGGGATTTAGTATGTATTTAGTGATCCTAATCCAATATGATTTATATTTTGAAAAATAAATTTATTTTATGCTTACATATAATAAGAGTAAAATATATCTTATAAAAACTCTTTGGTCTTTGAATACCAATGTAATGAAAATAGCTAAATCTTAAAATAAATCTTGAAAAACGAATATCTAATATTTTCATGGTTTGAACCAAAAAATAGTAAGTATCCAAAGTACTAAAACTGAAATTCGTAAATGTCTCATCTCTTTAATTTGGTAAATAAATTATTATTGAATAGTAGTTTGTAAACCATCACTAAATTAAAGATCATTTTGTCTTTTGTATGCTTTAGGCAGTTAAAAAGTTGCCAAAATCTAATTTCGAGAACTCGAGATGGATCCAAAATAAATCCAAAGGAATTCCATTAATATTTTTTCTCAGAGAAATCTTAATTCTTTTTATTCATTTTTAACACCTATTTGATTATTTTTTTGTTTGACTCTGTCAAAAGACCATTAAATCTTGAAATAAATGGTGGTTGATAGTTGTTTGCTGTAAAAGAAATGAATATTTATATTCATAACTTTTTTTTCACTTCACTTTCTCAATAATTTTAAGTATAACATTTTTTGAACCATCCCTTAATTAGAAGTTATTTTTTAAAGTTCGTGTAGGCTGTAAATTCATCAAAATATGATTTATAGAACTCATTATATAGGCAAATTAAAATCAAACAAAACATGAATAATTAAAGTGTGAGAGCAAGTACTTGTATACTAGAAATTGTTTTAATAAAAATATATTTTTATTGTTTGGCCTTCAAAATGTGTAATATATCAATGTGTTAAATCAAGATATTCAATATAGAGCAAAAATAAAATTAAATGACACCCAAATTCCTTTTCTACTATATAGATTTATGAGTTTTATTTCTTAAATTATTTTAAAGGATTGTTAGATCTTGAAATAAATACATGAATAGATGTTCGATCTAAAATAAAGAAATATTTAGATTTTCATTATCTAAACCAAAAATAGTAGGAATGCCAAGTAAAATTGGGAACTTAAAACATAATTCTATATTTTCATAATTTAAACAAAAACTGAATATTTTATACAAAATTCGTACCTCAATTTTTCTTTAGTTTTGGGATAACTTTACCTAGTTAATAATTTAAGAACATTTCTAAATTAAAGATAATTTTGTGAACTTCTGGGTAAATTGGTCAAAATCAAATTTCAGACCTCAACATATAGATGAAATAAAATCAAATATAATTTGAAAACTTTTTTTTTGAAACCTAACTTCATAACTTATTAAAATAAAATATATGAATATGTTGAATTGAGTTACTACTATTTTTAAATTATAATTATTACCTAATTATGGTTAGTATAATTTGACGAGAAAGGTAAATAAGAAAAATTTTAATGTAATGTGATTGGTCTAAAATTTAGGACTTTTCTTTTACAGATTTAAAAATAATTCAAAATTTTATTATTGGTTAACTGCATAAGGAGTTAGACTCAGTTTTTATAATAGAGGAAGTCTATGTAGCCAAATTGTAGAGTTGTAATCCGATTGGTCTATTGTGTAGATTTTGCTTCCCATTGGATAAAATTAAATAGAAAATATGGGATTGGTTAACTCAATGATATGGTCAACTTAGGTATTAGAAAGAAGGATAAAATATACTAATATGTTGAAATAAGTGACCACTATATTTAAATTAGAATCATTAACTTATTAGTATAATTTAATGAGAATGGTAAATAATTAAATTTTTAAGGTAATCTGATTGGTCTAAAATTTAGGACTATTCTTTTATTGAAGTAAAAATAATTCAAAATTTTATTATTGGTTAAGTGCATAAGTAGTTAGACTCTGTTTTTATAATAGAGGAAGTATATGTATGGGAATAGTTGAGTTGTAACATTGATATATTTTATAGATGTGGGATCTCAATTGCTAAAATTGAATATAAAATACTTGATTGGGTAAGCGGGTATTATAAAGAAGGATATATACTTGGTTCTCATTGGATTATTATTATTATTGTAAGGCCTAAAAATTCTAAGTAAATTATGGTTTTACTTTAGCTTAGAAATTATTTTAATTTATTTACATGATAGAATGCTTGAAATTAAACTATTATGGTGCACATACGTAAATGATGATTAAATTATAAGATTTATTATTTTGATTATTTTTTTTTCTGATTTTATTTATTTAGTACTCTCTCTTTTGATAAACTATAGTAAACATGCGGCAAATTTAATTAATTTATTGGGATTTCTATTTCAGAGAATTTTATTATTCAATTATCAAAATTTCGTATATTGTAATATTGGATTGGAGTTGACCTTATGTGTGATAGATATTATTTAGTAAGTGATTAAATATTTTATTGTGTTGGCAATAAGAACCAAGTAAATAATTCAAATATTTTGGAGTTAGTGCTTTATTTCAATTATTATTTCAAATAGAGAAATAAATGTTGAGCTGTAATACTATTATAATTGAGAGTAAATGTTTTTCTAATTAAACCTA
The DNA here is from genome assembly GCF_009905375.1 of Apium graveolens. Taxonomy (NCBI): domain Eukaryota; kingdom Viridiplantae; phylum Streptophyta; class Magnoliopsida; order Apiales; family Apiaceae; genus Apium; species Apium graveolens. The sequence goes on from NC_133657.1 coordinate 191,251,734, forward strand.
CTTAATTAATAATAAATGTGTGTTAGGATATCGTATGGTAAGTAATTTAACAATATATTTGCCATTTTGTAGTATATTTTTTTATATATTTTCCGAAAGGGGATCCACATTATTATATCTATAATAATAAAAGCTTGTAAATTTACGATAGCCACTAGTAAGCTATTATTAAATAATTTTATGCATTCATATTTCTAAAATTTCTAGTGATTATTATTAATTATATAATTAAAAAATCTTAATTATTAGTTGAGTTTTATTATTATTTTGGGGTTAGTAATTTCTTATGATTTAAATAAATTAGAAAGAAATTGAAAAGAAATAGTATTCAGCTAGATGTTAACTTCAGCGGTAAATTTCACTAACCTTAGTTAAAAAGGTGATTATAAGTACCCACTTTACTCTTTCAATATTCTAAGTTCATCTTCTAAATCTCTAAATTCACTTACTAACTCTTCGAATTAGAAGTTATATATATATATATATATATATAGATTTTACTGATTCTCCTATGCATAACCCGAAATATATCAAATATGGTATTCATACTAATTGTTGGAGGATGTAGAAAAATACAGTCAAGTTAGATTTTAAAAAGAATTCACCAATTAGGGGGAAAATTCAATTAAAAATAGAGGAAATAAGGTGGAGTTGTGTGTGCGATGGTGTAGTTTGTAGTTTATATTTTAATTTAGTTTGTATTGGAGTAAGGAGTTAAGTTCTATGGAGTACACTATTTGATTGGAGTCCTTGGACTCCATATATGTTCTCCAAGTAAAATATAGCTTAAAATATTACAAAACTTATTATTTTTCGACAAACATCACTATTCTATTAAAAATCTTATAGATTGTATACATTTTACAAGCAGAACATTGCAAAATATATTATTCTACAAAACATGTTTAGTTTGCAGAACATAAATGTTCATGTTGTACAACATATTGTTGAACATACATATTGTACTGTAAATATATGAGATTTGCATGATTTTTTTGAAGTTATGCTCTTTGTGTAACATGTTATACAAAATAACACGCTTTACAAGATATTTTATTTGCAGAACGTAGATGGACTCCGAGGACTCCGACAAAAAGGTGGACTCCATAGAACTTTACTCACATTTATAAATCTATTACTACTGTATAACCGTGCAATGCACGAATTTTATTTAAAATATATATACATTGCAAGTTCAGTCAACTGTTCGTATATGGATCAACCTAAGATTTGATTGATTAACAGATCTTATTATTGATTTCAATTAATAAGTTATTTAGAAACTTGAATTATCAAATAGAATCAGAATAATTAGCAAGTATAATTAAATAAATTAATAGGTATCATATCGACCATTAAACATTTAATATTTCATGTATTGTATCCTATTTATACTATACTATTATAAGCGAAATATGGTTTCATTTGTTCGGTTGGTTAACACCTTCCTAAAAAGTATGTTAACACCTTCCAAAAAAAGTTTTAACAAATATTATTTAAACAAACTCTATGAATTATAATTCAGCTTCATATCTAAGAGCACTCAACTTCTTTCTTAGTAGGAAATCAAACACTTTCAGAATTAATTTTATTAATTCAAATTATAATATAGTAAAATATATATTAAATCAAGGAAAAAATAAAAAAAAATAGTAAATCATCCATACACACTTATATTCAAGATTTCCACTTTTGTGTAGGCCCTACACCCGCCATATATATGTACAAGAAGAAAAGACTTTTAAAAATTTAACTATTGAAATGTTGAATCCTTCAATAATATATAATACATATAAAATAATATGTAAATATTTTAACTTTATTAATTTCAATAATATATAATCATTATTTTTATAATTTAGTTTTACGAAATAACAAAATAATAAAATTACAAATATTATAATCAGTCCAGCGCCAGCTAGCAATGTTAGGCAGTCAGATTATCATATCTATTACTATTATATAAAAGACGAAACATTGAAAGTTTTAGCAGCGTACCTGTTTTTTTGGTATACGCTGAATTACACTTATTTTATTTAAAAGTTTTTTCAGCCTTAGTAATCAAATTATAATAGGAAAAGAAATAAAAATCGTTTTCAATTATGACACGTTATCTTTTTTTTTTATTTCTATCGATTAAAATAACTTCTCTAAATATCACATACAATTTTATTTAATAAATTAATAATATTATAACCACTAATAACTAATAAATTTCCTTTTACAGCTACTTAATTATTTATTTTATTTAATTAATGTTTTACTTAACGACTTTGTTAAACTCATTGACTTTAACCACCCACAAATTCTTAACTCTTTTACAACAACAACTTAGCATAGTCGTCCTTATTACTCGGCAACAATAACAATTGCATCTCATCGTTCAAGACAATGCAAAAACCCTCTTTTCTTTTCTTTTTTTTTTAAAAATCTCTATTCTAAAATCAATGCAAAATTTAAAACCATGGGCAGCTCTAACCAATAGCCGTCAATAATGGGTATGGGCTATAATTTGGTTCAGCGGTTATCCTCTAATTTTGGTTGTTAAGAAAATAAATAAATAGTGTTATATATGCGCTAAACTACTAAATTATTAAACTAATACACATATTCTACTTATCCTACCAAACAACAAACACAACTTATCATATTATTAAAAAAAAAATAGTGTTATATATCCGTTAAACTACTAATCTATACTCTACTATAAAAACTAGAATGAGGTATAATTTGGTTCAACGATTATTCCCTGATTTTGTTTATTAAAAAAAAATAGTATTATACATCCACTAAACTACTAAATTATTAAACTACTATACACATAGTCTACTTATTCTACCAAACTACAACCACAACTGATCCTATCATTAATAAAATAAATAAATATTGTTATATATCCGCTAAACTACTAAATTGTTAAACTATTCAACTAAACTAGGACCACATGTTATCCTCTAATTTTTATTATAAATTTATAATTATTATATGTTTATATAAATATTTTAAAATTATAATATAACGGGATAAATAAATTTTTTAAATATTAAGGGGAACCGGTGAATTGCATGGGATTTAAGTTAGTATATATAGTAAGTGTAAGTCACTTGTTACCCAAAATTTTGGTCATCTATTGCCGAAATAATCTCAACCGTTAATCTGGTAAAATTAAAAAAAGACGATTAAGATTACATTTTATTAGACTAAGTATATTCTCAATACAATCATAAATAGAAAATAATTACATTGTTCAACTACTATTTAAACACTTATCATACAATGTTCTAATACAATCTTAGGTAGAATATTAGTAAAAAATTTACAATCATAAATATAAAAGGATTATCTTGTTCTATTATTATTGAAACACCACAATATAATAGAAACTTTTTATCCAAAACTTTGGTTTTATTCGGCCAAAACAATATTAACCATTAATTTAGTATAATCAAAAAAAGAAGATTAAGATTAAATCTGATTATTCAATCAAAAAAAAGATTATATCTCATTAGAATAAATATATTTTTAATACTATCATATATACAAAATAATTAGAGGGTTCTACTATTATACAAACACTAATTCCCATACAATTTTGTAATACAATCCTGGAAAGAATAAGATTAGAGATTTATTAAATCATAAATACAAAACATTTACATTGTTCAATTCAAATACCAAAATGTCAAATATCAAAATATGTTAAACATCCATGTGCCATGACACCGCTACTGACATAACCGACCAAGGATCAGTGGGTTTAAATTAACAGTCGGTTTCATTTGACCTGGAAAAAGTCAAACATATTCTCCCAAAAGTGGGTGGGGAAGAAACTTCAGTCAGTTTTTTTTGGTTCGGTGCAGCGGTAGGGTTTAGCCTCTGACTTGAAATAGCCTCGGTAGGTTTAAGCTTTGTTTCTTGTAGTGTTAAGGCTGGGTCATAAGGAGCAGACCTCTCATACTCGGGCTCATCAAACTTGGTATATATGTGTGATACATTTGTGTGACAAGGAGTTTATATAACAACCTTGGTGTTATTTAGGGTTTTAGCTAACAGGAATGAGGCATCTTTTACAAGATATTCTATATGTTCAAAAGTGGTACTTGTTTTAAAAAAAAATATTGTCAACAAGATTCCATCTACCAATAGATACTGCCAAATTTTTTCATAAAAAATGTGGATTTTCTTAATTTCTGGGAACCCAAATACAGTAAAATCTATTGACACGCTTTTATCCTAAAAATTAAATATTATTTTTGGATTAAATATATTTTCTTTTTTAGAATAGAATGATGCTTAATCTCTAGTATAGAACTTAAATATAAATATATATTTATATATACATATATATATATGTGTGTGTGGTGTAATACATTTGTGCAATAAATGTTTTTCATGTATGAGAAATTGTTGTAATGGCTGTTTTTGATGTATGAGAATTATTGTAATGGTGACATAAACATTTTAAGGTACTACCAAAGGTCCACGGTGGAAACTGATCAATCACTTCTTTAAATTTAATTTAAAATATCAATTGTCTTATATGCACAAATTTATCATACATTTAATAGTATTGAAAATATTGACAATTAAAATATCTTTTTAGTTTAATAGTTATCCTAAGTTATAATAGAATAGGTGTTCTTAGTTATAATTAAAAAATGCTAATTTACAAAAGGAGAGTAGTTCAAATTTTTTTAACATTATATCCTTATTGATCTTATCCAAATTTTTGTTAATTATGATCCATGTACTGAATTTAATAAACGGACCATTTTATCTTTAAACGAATTGATCATAGCCGTATGTAAAATATAGGAATATTTTATAAACAACCATAAGTAAATTGAATAGAAGATCCTACTTTTTAAATGACTTTGAAAGATCGGAGTCTGCTAAATTAAAATAAATATAATTTAGGTAGAATGAAATGAATTGAGAAAAAATATTTAGGAGTTTGGTGTAAGTATTGAACAAGTTCTCCTTTTTTCAAGTAATTTTTTCCTTGGAATCGCTATATAGATTTTCTTACACCCCTTCCTTCACTCAAGTAATCCCTCTATTAAATGCAATTCAATGTCATATTTGTAACTCGCACACATTATTTCCACACAATAAATATTATGATATAGATATATTAATTTACACCTTTTATTTTGTTTCACAAATTTAAGTCAAATATAACATCTCCAGCTTGACTTGTTAAATGTATTATGTGTGATTCCTACCTTTCCAGAGTTTTTATTGTGAGAATAAGATCTCATATATATATTGACTCATATTATTTGATATGAGATATCTCCCAAATTAAGATAACATCATCAATTTGACTTGCTGCAAATCACTTCTACTGTTAATTTTGACAAACCATTTCTCAAAGTTTTTTACTAGTGATAATGTAAATCACATTTTAACTGTTTCTTTTACAACAATGTAAAACTTTTAGAGAGTTTTATGAAACTTAACAACTAATTATGAAATTAATTGCACCAGATATAACTATGCAAGAACATAAAAAAATTGAACTAATTTTTTTTATAAAATTCAAGAAAAAAAAGGGTTTTTCTTGGCTTCTTCTCAAGAATAGTTTCTTGAGTTTGGCTTACGGAGAGGGAGAAAGATATGATAATTGAAATCTCATAACTGTTACACTCACCTAAAGATGGGATGTACACTCCATATATAAAATAACGTACTAGAAAGTGTGAACATCCATTTATAGTAAGTAGTCATATCCTGCAAAGCGATACGTTGCAACTTTTTGACGACCATATTTTTCTTTTTTACGCTTCTCAAATTTTTTCTGTATTTCTTTTTCTTTCTCCCTAAGTTTAGTTGTAGCCTTGACATATGTCCAAAAACCACCTCCATGTACGATAAGCCGTGCTATTTTATTTTTTTATATTTGAAAATTTGTACCTTCATTTATCTTGTTATGAAATATCTAAGTAAAAATATTATGAACTCTATTTTGCCTGACTTCACGATACAGTTCAATTTGGATTTCTCGATTTTGAATAACTCTAAACATCACGATATAGCATCTTTCTCGACTTCACGGTATAGCATAGAGTTAAATTTCACGATCTGGAACAAATTTAGATTTCACGATATAGATAAAATTTGGATTTCACGATACGCTAAATAAACTGAACTTCACTATATGGCTTTCGTGGACTTCATGATATATCTATTCTAGACTTCACGATACTGGACTTTAAGAAATTTTGCAATCACGACCCTAAAAGTGCTAAACTGAAATGTTGTTTTTGAGTGTTGCAACAAAGGTGTTGTAATGGTTTGCTTATCGGCAACACAACAACACTTGACATTGCATTAAATTTAAGTTGGTGTTTCTTATTAATCATGATATAGCAGCATTGCAATAGTAGCTTCCGTGGTGTTGCACTAGGTATCTAATAAAATTATTTGTTGTCACGTGGCATATGACGTCACACATGTTGACCCTCATTTGCTTATGTGGCATGCCACCTAACAGTTGATGTCATCAGTGTGGGCCTCGTTTGCTGGCATGGCATGCCACATTGAAGTTGATGTCACCAATATCGGTCCCAACTGTTGACGACGAATCGAGTCATGACTGCTGACATGATATGTCACGTGGCAATTGAAACCACCAATGTGGGTCCTAACTATCATGTGGCATGCCATATGGCATATGATGTCACCATGTCGGTCCTAACTGCTGATGAAGCATGCCACATGGCAAGTGACGTAACCAATATTGACCCGAAATACTGACGTGGCAAGTCACATGTCAGGTGACGTCACCGATATGGATCCTAACTGCTAACATGATATGCCACTTAGTATGTGAATTTGTAATGTGAACCCCGCTATGTTCACATGGCATGTTACATGTGGCATCCACATCATCAATTGTTAACCATAATAGTTAAGTGGCATGCCATATAGCAAGTGAATTATTGCTTAAAAAAATTTGGCGTTGAATATTTAATTATATTCTTGTATTTTCTATAATTTGTTCTTTTAACTTTAAATTTCGTAATATAATTTACAATTATATCTATGTTTACATTTTACATATATTTCATATAGTTTTCTTGTGTAGGTATATTTTCAAACGTGGTCTGCTATACTCTCAAAATTGAGGCTTAGGAATTTTAAACTAAAACTCTCAAATTGGGGCTTCGACTTCACGATTAATTGAAGGTAAATTCTCTTACTTAGCTCAAATACTAGTACAAAAACTGTCATACGCGTCTCTTCATTTACGTCTGTTATAAGCTGAACAGACGCATAAAATAGTTTTATACATCTGTCGTATCCTTCCCAGACGTATATAATGAAAAAGATAAACGCATATAATAAAAAAGATAGATTTATACATCGGTTATATCTTAACAGACGTATAAGATTTTTTTTTTGTGGCTGTTAGCAAGTTATGTATTCCTGTTCTTTTAAAACAGACCCATAAAGATTTATCAAATGTGCCTGTTTAGTCGGACCAGACATGTAAAGTTTATAAGATTATAAAATAATAAAATAAGATAAAAACAATATTACCTAAACATTATCATATACAGTTAACATTATCACACAAAACTCCTAGTTCTCTCGCCGCTTACTCCTCTGGTCTTGCAAACCTTTACCGTCGATTTCCATTTGATGGCCAACCTATCCATTTTTCATGAAAATATACACCAAAACCATGTTCTCCACCCTCGATTAGTTATATTCCACAATTTACTTTTCTTTAAAATCTCAATATCTTTCAATTCTCGAAACCCTAGAAATCCCATCTTTTAAACCTCAAACCAATCGATGATTTTCTGATTATTTCGTGATGGATTCATATTGTAAATGACGTTTTAAACATAAAATTTGAAAAGCCCTTTGGTTGGAGTACTACGAGGTGGAAATGAAGATTACTTGGATTTCTGGAACTTAACGAGTTCAACGATTCTACTGGAACAAGTCTCATATTTTTATGTTTATTGCTTAGTACTTATTTCTTGTATACTTATTTGGATATGCTATTTGTGTTTCATATTGTTTTTTAGTGATATGTTTATCGGGTGTTGAAATCCTTAGCCCATGAAACTTATTTGTGTGGTTTTATAGATTTTGTAATTTTAATTACTTTATTTTGTTTTCAGATAGTCAGTACTTGACAAGGAGTTAAGGAGCGTCGATACAATTATCTTGGAAAAGCTGTCCAGGTGATGTACATTAGTTAACTTTTTTGTTTCGAGCATTTCAAAGATAGTCATGTTCACTATTATCTTTCATGTTTAACTGGATTTTAGGTAGTGGCACTTATTACAGATGCAATAAATCACTACAAGAAAAACGCAATCAGACAACACCGATTAGACAACACTCGACCAAAAAAGTGTTGCCCGAATTTTTCATACAACAGTTTTTTTGCAACCAAAAAATTGGCGTTGTCTGACGTTGATTACTACAAGCGATAAAAAAATGTTGTCTAGTAAAACAAATCAGACAAGTGTTTTCAAAATTAAGATGTTGTGTGAATGGGAAGGCTTTAGTATTACTACAACGCTTTAAAATCCATTGTCTAGTTGATGGAGACAGACAACCCTTTCTAAGGTGATGTTGTGCAAATGAGTAAAATCGTACAACGATTTTTAAAATCCATTGTCTGAAAATGATTGAGATAACGTCTTGTTTAACGGTTGTGGAAATGAGACAAGTATTTTTTTCTACTAGTTAGTTAAGCTCGAATCACACAATGTACAAATTAGGTGTTGTCTAAATGATACTTGATAGACAAGTGTTCTACATATATTATATGTCACCTATATCAGACAATAGTCTAATTCTTAAAACCGTTGTCTTTCTTACTAAATTTAAAAACGTGTTGCACAACAAAATATTCAAATAAATCGTTGTCTAGTTTATTACAATAAAAATAGTAATAATTTCAGAAAAAATAATTTCCAAACAATTCATTTTAAATTTTTTAAAAACAAAAAACTCTAATTAATTCCACTTTCATATAGATTAAATATTTAAATTTTATATTACAAAATAGTTTAATTATCTACTTTATAATTAATAAAAAATTAATCACAAGTGCTTCAAGTTTACATTGTTAATTGTTCAATCCAAACAAGTGTTTTTCGAAAAAGCACGTTATATTAATCTACCTTATACAAGTATTTTTAAAATAAAATACTTGTAACAGTTAGACAACGGTTATCGATATTTATAATCTGTTGTAAAATATGTAATACTACAACAATCTTAAAGAAAAAACTGTTGTAGAATTCCAACAACGACATTTCCTAAAAAACACTTATGTAAAGTAACTTACCACAACATGATTTTAGAAAAAAACGTTGTCTATATTTTTACTAGTTTTAAATTTTTTTCGGAAAATTTATATGCCACCGTTAATTAATTTATACGAGTAACCAATAACTTACACTAAATTAATTTGTGTGTATTAAGATTTCAAATATACCTAATAATTACAACCTACTAATAACATAATACCGATAACGTGTATCAGATCGTTAATAACGTTAAATAATAAATATTTATGAATAAATAAGCTAAAAAATGGGCACATTTTTACAACGGTTTTCTTTCTCAGACGTTGTCGTATAAAACTATGCACAACAGGCTTTTTTAAAAATACCATTGTGTGATTCAACAACGGTTTTTTTCTTGAAAACCGTTATTGACATTGTTTTTAAATAACCTTTTTTGGTTATAAACCGTTGTATGAATTTGGCACTATTTATTTGGTTGATATTACATCCGACAATTGTTTTATATTAAAAACTGTTGTATGACTTTTGTTAAGACAACACATTTTAAATTTCAGACAATAATTTTTAATGCCATATATTTTTTTGACTTTATTAATATATATTCCTTAAACTGTTGATGTTAATATATATTGTTTTTATTCACTTAAAAAATATTTTAAAATTTTTAAATATATCTTGCTTGAAATTATACCGAAAATGTAATTAAAGTGGTAGTTCCTAAATATTAAAAAAAATATCCCTCCCGACAACGAGACTCGTTCCCGATTTACATGATTAATTTTTAAAATGATTTTCTCGACGATGCAACCAGTGTTGCTTGTGATGAGGTGGCACGATGTGATTGGTGAAAAAACATTCACTTGGATTGTTGAGTTGGTGTAATTAGAACCGTTGATTAAAAGTAGATTTAATATCAGGCTTAAGATTTAAAAAAGTTGATCATCTAAGACAACGGTTTTTTTCAAAAAAACTGTTGTCACAATTTATTTCAGACAAAACTTTTTCATAAAAAACCGTTGGGTGTTGCCTCTTACTAGATTTTTTTCATACCTGATGAAAAAGATAAATTTTTTTAATGATTCTTTAGAGGATCCAACCGTACGGATGTTAAGAATTACTCATTTTAGTCACATGAAAAAAGTATTAAAAAATTTGAAATTCATCTCGAATGTCAGGATTAGAAAAATCTGGTAAAAGTACCCCTCCCAACAACGAGACTCGTTCCCGATTTACATGATTAATTTTTTAAAATATTTTTTCGACGATCCAATCGTACGGATGTTAAGATATATCGATTTTAGTCATAAGAACAAATTATTAAAAAATTTGAAATTCATTTTGCATGCCAGTATTAGAAAAATCTGGTAAAAGTACCCCTCCCGACAACGAGACTCGTTCCCGATTTATAGGATTAATTTTTTAAAATGATTTTTCGACGATCCAACCGTACGGATGTTAGGATATATCAATTTTAGTCATAAGAAAAAATTATTAAAAAATTTGAAATTCATTTTTCATGCCAGGATTAGAAAAACCTGGTAAAAGTACCCCTCCCGACAACGAGACTCGTTCCCGATTTACAGGATTAATTTTTTAAAATGATTTTTTGGCGATCCAATTGTACGGATGTTAAGATATATCGATTTTAGTCATAAGAACAAATTATTAAAAAATTTGAAATTCATTTTGCATGCCAGGATTAGAAAAATCTGGTAAAAGTACCCCTCCCGACAAGGAGACTCGTTCCCGATTTACAGGATTAATTTTTTAAAATGATTTTTTGGCGATCCAATTGTACGGATGTTAAGATATATCGATTTTAGTCATAAGAACAAATTATTAAAAAATTTGAAATTCATTTTGCATGCCAGGATTAGAAAAATCTGGTAAAAGTACCCCTCCCGACAAGGAGACTCGTTCCCGATTTACAGGATTAATTTTTTAAAATGATTTTTCGATGATCCAACCGTAGGGATGTTAGGATATATCGATTTTAGTCATAAGAAAAAATTATTAAAAAATTTGAAATTCATTTTGCATGCCAGGATTAGAAAAATCTGGTAAAAGTACCCCTCCCGACAACGAGACTCGTTCCCGATTTACAGGATTAATTTTTTAAAATGATTTTTTGGCGATCCAATTGTACGGATGTTAAGATATATCGATTTTAGTCATAAGAACAAATTATTAAAAAATTTGAAATTCATTTTGCATGCCAGGATTAGAAAAATCTGGTAAAAGTACCCCTCCCGACAAGGAGACTCGTTCCCGATTTACAGGATTAATTTTTTAAAATGATTTTTTGACGATCCAACCGTACGGATGTTAAGATATATCGATTTTAGTCATAAGAAAAAATTATTAAAAAATTTGAAATTCATTTTGCATGTCAGGATTAGAAAAATCTAGTAAAAGTACCCTTCCCGACAACGAGACTCGTTCCCGATTTACAGGATTAATTTTTTAGAATGATTTTTCGACGATCCAACCGTACGGATGTTAAGATATATCGATTTTAGTCATAAGAAAAAATTATTAAAAAAATTTGAAATTCATTTTGCATGTCAGGATTAGAAAAATCTGGTAAAAGTACCCCTCCCGACAACGAGACTCGTTCGCGATTTACAGGATTAATTTTTTAAAATGATTTTTCGACGATCCAACCGTACGGATGTTAAGATATATCGATTTTAGTCATAAGAAAAAATTATTAAAAAATTTGAAATTCATTTTGCATGTCAGGATTAGAAAAATCTGGTAAAAGTACCCCTCCCGACAACGAGACTCGTTCCCGATTTACATGATTAATTTTTTAAAATGATTTTTCGACGATCCAACCGTACGGATGTTAAGATATATCTATTTTAGTCATAAGAAAAAATTATTAAAAAATTTGAAATTCATTTTGCATGTCAAGATTAGAAAAATCTAGTAAAAGTACCCCTCCCGACAACGAGACTCGTTCCCAATTTACAAGATTAATTTTTTAAAATGATTTTTCGACGATCCAACCGTACGGATGTTAAGATATATCGATTTTAGTCATAAGAAAAAATTATTAAAAAATTTGAAATTCATTTTGCATGTCAGGATTAGAATAATACATTGGTAATGTAAAATCCGTATCACGTGTTAGGGTTTAGGATTTAAGATTTGTACTCGGTGATATTTTATTTATAATAATAACGAATTTAATTTAATTGATAAGAACAATATTTCTTTACACATAGAAGGTTTAATTAAATCAATTTGAATTTAATTTAATTTAATTTAGTCGATAACAACGATATGAACGAAATTTAATTTTTAATAATAAATATTATTAAATTAAATTGAACAAATTAATTATTTTTATTAATACATTTTGGTTCAATATAAAAGTTAGTATAACAATTTTTTACATTTTTTTATCATTATGAAAAATATACATATATGTATAATTCAAATTATTATACTCGAATATATAAATTACTAAATATATGTTTTATTTAAATATTATAATAGATTATTAAAAATATTATAATAGAATATTAATTTAGTACTGGTTAAGTTTGCTTAGGTTTACTTTCCCTCTTTCATTTCTCAATCACAATTTTCATTTCCCTCTCTTTTCAATCGGAGCTCTCATCTTCGGACGGAGACAGGTCTCTCTCTCTCTCTCGCACACACAGTCTCTCTCTCGCACACACAGTCTTTCTCTCTCTCTCTCTCTCTCTCTCTCTCTCTCTCTCTCTCTCTCTCTCTCTCTCTCTCTCGCACACACACAGTCTCTCTCCCTCCTCTATCTCTCACACACTCCCCCTCTTTCTCTCTCTCGATCTCTCCTCTTCCTCCCTCTCTGTCTCTCTCACCCCTTCTCTCTCCCTCCCTCCTCGTCTCTTGCTTGATTTATCTTTTTATGTTATACATGCATTAGTGTGTTTATTAGTGTGTTTATTATTGTTTTTCCCTGTGTTTTAGTTTATGTAATTATTGGGTAAGATATATATGCATAGTGATTTATGCCTACCAAGTGTTTGATAATATGTGATTGTGATTTTTGTGTGAGTTTTGGACTTTGTATTTTAGTTTATGCCATTGTTGTGTAAGATATATATGTATAGTGATTTATGCATACCAAGGGTTTGATAGTATGTCACTGTGATTTTTTTGAGTTTTGGACTTTGTGTGAGATTTTGGACTTTGTGTATGATTTATGTGATATTTGTGTGAGTTTTGGACTTTGTCTGAGATTTATTTGATATTTGAGTGAGTTTTTGACTTTGTTTGTGTGAGATTTATGTGATTTTTGATTGAGTTTGTGACTATGTTTCTTTGTTTGTGACTGTGTTTCTTTGTTTGTGACTATGATTTATGTGACTTTGGTTGAGATTTATGTTTCTTTCTCTGTTTGTGTGTAGATTTATCATGGATTCAAGGAAAACAAAATATGCCTCTGCTCGTACTGACTCTGCCCTTTTAAAGGCATTAAAGAAGAACAAGTCAGCCTCAATGACCGAAACACCAGTGCAGCCCTCTCAAAGTAATTCATCCCTTGTGTCTGTTAAAAGGAAGGCCATTTCCAGCAATTTAGAAAATCAAATATCCAAGAAAAGGAAACATGGGAGTCAGGCAGTGGCTGAGAAAAAAGAGGGACTTAAACTCTTGAAACACGGAGCTGTGACAATGCATAGGATTGTACGACGTAAGATCCTGGGCATCAAGCTCCCGGTGCCTTTCAATGCAAAGGGTGAGCCCTACGGTGATGCGGGAACTGAAATGTAGTCTTACATCGGAGTTCTTGCAAGAACTAAAGTCACAGTATGGTATGATTCATGGATACGTATTTCAAAAGAAAGAAAGAATAAAATATAGGATTGTGTGCAGGTAACATTAATTGCCCTTACTAGTACTTAAGTACACATTGTTGCCTACCACCTAACTTGCACTTAAGTAACAATTCTTAAGAATGTAGATGGCATTTGATGTGCCGCTAACAGCAAGGAAGATGGTGTTGAAGTCAGTGTGCCAGAAGTGGAGGGAGTTTAAAAGTCGATTAACAACTGAATACATCCTTCCTTACCGGGATCAACTTGAGTTGTTGGAGTCTCCTCCAGCTGACTACTCATATATAGAGAAAGCACATTGGGATATGTTTATTTCTGATCATCTCTCTATTGAGTTTATTGTGAGTTTTTGACTTTATTTGTTTTTAAAGTTCTTACAAGTTACATTAGGCTTTGTTGCTAATTTTTTAACTATCTGTTATGTGAAAAAAAAGATCCACACTACGCAGAAAAAAGAAGGGAGCTGAATGAATACCCTCACTGCATCTCTTGCAAGGGTTATGCTAACCTTGAACAAGAAATGGTTAGTAATATACACTCTTTGATTTTTTACAAGAGTCATATTCAAACGGGTTGATGTTTCTTAATTTTGATATCTCGAACATGGTTATTCATGGAGTCGCAAAGCAATCCTCAAATGGAGATAGATCGGTCAGCTAGTTGGGTTCGTGCGTGATAGGATAAAGATGGATACTATAAGGATCCTAAAGTTAAAGAGATTGTTGAAGAGATTGTAAGTTATTCATTTACCTTTTAATTAAATTTCCACATTACCAAAATATTTGTGGTCACCCTTTGATTTTTGGTTAAATTTTCAGGCGGTTATGAAACGGAGAATCAGTGAATGGTGACACCACTATATTATTTCTGTAGTTTCTTGTTTAAGTTTATACGGTTTCTCTGACACGGTGACACCACTGTATTATTTCTTCTAGTCAATTGCATTGGGAGACCAGAGAACAGGTCTAGTTGTGGATTACATTATGAAGGTAAGTAAGCGTGAATCATTTTGTTTTATATACATGCATAGATTAACCAAGATATCAAGAACTAGACATTGGACTCAAACTGCATTCAATCACTGACTAGACTGCTGTTTGGTTAGTGACTGAACTAATGACTTCTATGCTAACAGTTACGAGAAATTATAGCAACCATTGCTAGTTTCCAGAAAACAGTTTGTAGAGCCGTGTTTAAGGGTTTTTGAAACTATTTTTAGGTAATCAGCTAGCTACAAAGCAGCTGAACTATTTACGAAAAAAGAAGCATAATTATGGATTACTTTACAAATCTATGTGCCCTGGTTTACAAATTGCCTTTTGTATATGTTTGTGGCCTCCTTTTATTTGGAAATTTTGAGAATCTAGCATGTAGTTTGTCAATCTTATTTTAAGTGAATTTTATGTGTACTTCGACTTTCTCTACAGATTGTCGGGATAGATGATTTGAAAAAGGAGGTTGACAAAAGAGGAAAAGATGAAGATGTTACAAGCAGGACCTCCCAATCTTCACCAAGATCAACTGCGAGGAAAGGTGGTATCTTTAGAAAGCAGGACATTGACAGTCTCTTCATGGAAGTGAGCCAGGTGACACTATGGGCATTTGTTTATTTTCTATTATGTCTTGGTTTGATTTCACTTTATATTAAGAGATCCAGTTCTTTGTTTTTCTTATAATGTAGGAAGGAAAAGAATATTAACTTAAGAGTGGTTGTCGATTTATTTTGAAGATTGTTTGTTTTCTCCAGATTGGGAAATTGCCTATCACATGCTGTGATGATATTGCAAGGACAACATAGCTCTTGCGGAAGACGTGAAGAGAAGCTGAAAAGGCCAAGTGAGCTCTGAGTAGCCAACATCAAATCCTTGTAGACTCTATATTTTCTTTAATTTGTAGTAGAAATCTTACACTCATGAAAGCAGTGATATCAATATGCTTTTAGCTTTTGTATAACTATGTTGTTGTGATTTCCGATCACGGATTAACTTTAGAACTTTTTTTTAGATTTGCAAAGTTAATTTCATTTGATTACTTGTTATATTTTGTGTAAGACAACGCTTTTAAGAACCAAGCTTCATTAAAATATCATGTCTTTAATACTAAAATAATGCTTTCGAACACAAAACTTCGGTGCAAAATTAACTCTCACAACACTAGTAAACCATTGTCTATATAATATTAAGATATTGTATCAAAGGTATTCATGCAATACATTTGGACAAATAAACAGTTGTATGTATCTGATCATGCCATACATTAAAATCCAAAACTGTTGTGTGTAGAAATTTATTACAAGAGTTCTACGAGCTCAATTTCATTTTTGTTGTCTATCTGAATACACAACAACGTTTATACAACAATAAGTGTTGTAGGATTGGTTTTAATGTTATACCTTACACAACGGTTTTCTGAGTTTGTGAGAACCCTTGAGTAATGTCGCTTGTTACGACGAAAACAAGCAAAAAACGTTGTCTTTTCTGGATATAATACAACGGGCTTAATCCATAATCATTGTCTGTATAATCTCAGACAATGTTTTTTAGCCGTTGTCTGATCCAACTAACAGACGGCGGCTCAATAGTCAACGGAAAAATAGGGTATCAGACAACGGACATAAACCGTTGTTGAAGCTTGTTTTCCTTGTAGTGAATAGCTGGATCGAGTCAGTTTGTTATTCATGTTATTCATTTTGTGAACGTTTGATGATTGATTCGTCAAAACTAGGCGAGTCTTGTGACTTAGTTGCATCGATTCTGTAATAGACCCACTCTGCCTATGAATACAGTTATCTACTATTTCATATGTATATTGTATACTTGTGTACACGTGTATAAACAGTAACTCTTTGATTTATATATTCACTTAGATTGTTTGGTTTTAAAAAATATTGAATAATTGTGTGTTAGTATTGAGAATTAATCAAGTTAATTGTTATAATGTCTCTTATGTTTACTTTATGATTTGGGTAGTGTCTCGGGTGTTTGCTTATGTAGTCTTAGACAATATATTATCTGCTTAAGTTAACTTAGTGCTGAAATTTTGTGGGACAGTTAGATACCGAAATTATATGCTTGTGCTTATTATATATGTGTGCATTATACTGTCTTTTGCTCTATTTTGTTAATCTTTACTAGGTGTCATTTGGTCTTGTCAAGTAAGGTTAATTGAAATGTAATGTGAAATGGTTATGAACTCTCCATTTGTGTTTTATCTGCTTCTCATTGAACAATCCTTTAGAATAATGTTGTGAGTATGATCAGATTGAAATAAAGCATTGGAAATTTATACGCAAGACACACATGTAGTAGCACAAAACCTACAAAAGCAAAGAACATATCATTTACTTGGATAGTGGAATGAAAGAAAAGAAAAAAAATTATATAAATATAGTGCTAGACACTTTTGAATATACTATGTACAATTTAATAATTTGAAAAGAATTTAACAACAAACAAATGGAAAATTAAAACAAATTTGTTAGTCTAGATTTTATTATAATATATTTTACGAAGAAGAAAGAATTACCACATAAATATGTTGTGAAAATACATTAGTTTTGAAAAACAGTATAATTGGTTTAATTATAATGATAAGTCATCCCCTACAATATTGATATTAAAAATTAAATAAAACAAGCATGCATGTAAAAAAAATTATAAATCATCCCCTACAAGCTAGTATATATTGATTATTTGTATATTATATTTAAATATATTTTGGCATGTGACAGCCATATTTAATAGTGTGTGAGTTTTTACCTGAGACTGAGAACTCCAAATTTTTATAATATGGTTTATGCCCAGTGCCCTCATAATTTTTACATGGTAGTGTTAAATGGAAAGTTGAGTCTGTCCAATGATGGAAAAGAGTTGTCTGGAGGATAACAAGAGATTAGCCTTATATTTTCAACCTTCGTGCACTGATTTGTGTTTTATATATGGTTCTTTTGATTTCAATTGTTATGTATTTGTATCTAATATATATCATTTTGAAGACATTGATAACTGATACAGTTACAATTAAAGATTATGGGAAAGTTTGGGGTGCTTATACTTTTCATGTTTTAACAGGGTTAATTGCTCTAGCATACAATTTTCTAACAAGCAAGACTGTTGCAATATAAACAATTTTATGAATGAAAACTAAGAGAAACAGAGATATGCTGGAACTCACTGTTTTATTTCAAAGAGAACATTACATGTAAATAGAAAGAGCGTACAAAAGATCAGCTGGAAAATAGGAACTAATGCAACAGATTTCCTAATAACAATATGCCACTACGGATTATTCCACTACTTCTCCTACAAACATGCTAATGCTGAATGACCAAGTCCCATGTATCAAACAGTGCTGCAAACCAGCAACAAAATAAAACACCTTGGCAAATATAGTTTGGATTTATAATGCCAACAAACTCCCCCTTAATCTAAACTTGCACAGATAGATCCTTCAAGCCAAGTAAGCCTCGCATTTTCTCGAACTTGAATGCTGCAAGAGATTTCGTCAACACGTCTGCTCTTTGCTTCTCTGAGCTAATATGCTTCACTAGAATATCTCCCTTCTCAACACATTCTCGAATGAAATGATAGCGTATATCTATATGCTTGCTCCTTCCGTGAAATACCGGATTCTTAGCTATATCAATAGCCGACTTATTGTCTATATACAACACCACAGGGCCAAGACTCTTACCTGTGATTTTGGACAATAAATTCTTCAACCATATTGCCTTGCATGCTGCAGCTGTAGCAGATATAAATTCAGCTTCACATGAACTAAGAGCAACACATTTCTGTTTTTGTGAAACCCAAGTTATCAGACTCTTATTCAGGTAAAACACCATGCCTCCAGTGCTCTTACGATCTACCAAGTTCCCAGCCAAATCACTGTCTGTATATCCTGTCAGAATGTTGTTACCACTGTTCTTTGTATATACAAGCCCGTAGTTCAAAGTTCCTCGCACATATCGAAGCACACACTTTGCAGAATTTAGATGCATTGTAGTAGGCTTCTCCATGAACCTACTAATTATTCCAACCGAATAAGCAATGTCTGGCCTAGTGTGAACCAGGTAACGCAGATCACCAATCAAGCTTTTATAAAAAGTCGCATCTACCTCCTTTCCCCCTTCATCCTTAGTGATAACTTCTTTGGGATCCATGGGGTACCTTGTTGGGTTACACTCTGCTAATCCCGCCTTCTCCAGAATTCTCTTGGTATATGCCGTCTGTCTTAACTCTATATGTCCCATGCTTTGCTTTACCTCAATACCCAAATAGTGAGATAATAAACCCAGGTTGCTCATGTCGAATTTTTGATTCATCTGCATTTTAAAATCTCCAATGACTGACTTGCTGGTTCTGGTTATCAAGAGATCGTCGACATACACAGCTACTATCAACGTTTCCTTCTCAATTCTTTTGGTATAAACAGCCTGCTCGTGTGGACATTTAGTGAAACCAAGCTCCTCTAGGCATTTATTTAATTTCAAGTACCAGGCCCTGGGCGCCTGTCGAAGCTCGTAGCGAGCCTTATGAAGCTTATACACCAAATGTTCTTCTCCCTTCTTAACGAACCCTTCTGGTTGAGACACGTACACCTCCTCTTCAATCTCACCATTTAAAAATGCCGTCTTTACGTCGAGGTGATGAACTTCCCAACTATGTTTAGCAGCAAGAGCGAGTAGTAGTCGCACTGTTTCCAATCGAGTCACTGGAGCAAAAATCTCTTCGAAATCAATTCCTTTCCTCTGTACGTAACCTTTTGCAACAATTCGTGCCTTGTGTTTTACTATATTACCAGTTGTATCCTTCTTTAACTTGAACACCCACTTCAAATTTATTGCCTTTTGTCCAGGTGGCAAAGTTGTCAAGCTCCAGGTTTTATTCTGTTCGACTGACTCCAGTTCATTCTTCATAGCTTATTTCCACAGTCGATCCTTGGATGCCTGTGCATAATTTATTGGCTCATCTGCTGCTACAAAAAATAACTCATCATCCTCCAATTCTACGTGTTCAGCATCAGCATATATATCTGAGAGAGACCTGTATTTATGGGGTGCACTACTCGAGTCCGTTTCTGTACTTGACACTTGAGAATTTGTTGAAGATAAGGATTCTACTGATTTATCAGAACTCGAATCATATTCTGACTCTCTTCAGTTACCCACTTCATCACTCAACGTGTTGTCTTCACCTCCTGTTTCATTATCTCGAGATTCACCAGACCCTAGCCCAAACACTACGAAATTTCCTTCATCAGATTTTTCACTCTCAAAATCACATGCCCAAGCCCATGACCTTGTTTCATCAAAAATCAAGTCCCTGCTTATGTGCACCCTTTTGTTAACTGGATCATAAACTCTATACGCCTTGGTTCCGGGTTCTTTCCCTAAGTGTACTACCAGCTTGCTTCTGTCATCCAACTTCTGCAAATTAACATTAGGAATATGCATATGAGCTATGCATCCAAACACACGTACATGTCCTATATACGGTTTTTCACCAGACCACGCCTCATATGGAGTAATTCCTAACACTGCTCTATTAGGCAAACGATTTAACAAATAAATGGCATGTCGGATACCCTCACCCCAAAAATAACTTGGCATCTTCATTCCCTTAAGCAAGCTTCTTTCCATCTCGATCAGAGTTCTGTTACGTCGCTCAACCACTCAATTTTGTTGGGGTGAATATGGTGCCGTGAAGTGCCTGTTTATTCCATTATCTTCACAATAATTCAAGAATTTCTTGGAGCAAAATTCACCTCCTCGGTCCGTTCTAAAAGTCTTGATTTTCCTGTCCTTACCATTTTCAACTAAGGCCTTAAAATGTTTGAATGCTTCAAATGCCTCATTCTTTGCCTTTAACAAATATGCCCACATCACACCACTATAATCATCAACCAATAAAAATACGTACCTATTTCCAGCTGTTGTTGAAGGTGTGATTGGCCAACACAAGTCACCATGCACCAATTCTAACTCCTTGCTTGCACTGTAATTGCTTTTTTGAGGAAATGATTTTATGATTTGTTTCGACATTAAACACCCAGTACATACCCCCTTCAAATGTTGTAACTTTGGCAGCCCGTGCACCATCTATCTCGTTCCCATCTCTTGCATTGCATTAGCATTTACATGACCGAGTCTTGAGTGCCATAGCCATTCTTGGCCTTGAATCCCTTCCGAGAGTAAACAACCTGCATCTCCGGTATTAATTATAATCTTATATAATCGATTCAAGGACCTTTTTACCTTCATGAACAGAATGTCGTGTGTGTCTCTAACCCACAGAAAATCTCCATTCATTGATATCTTATATCCTTCCTCAGCCATTTGTCCTAAGCTGATGATGTTACTACAAAGTGCCGGTATGTAGTATACATCGTGAAGAATCCTCTCGTCCTCAGTCTTGCACTGTATTGCTATCGATCCCTTTCCTTTTATCTGAACCAACGAGCCATCACCAAATTTCACCTGCCCTTTTATCTCTTCATTCAATTCCTTAAATTTTGATTTTTGTCCGGTCATGTGATTGCTAGCTCCGTTATCTAAATACCAAAGGTTTGACACTACCTCACCAGCTCCTTTGTTAATTTTCGGACTCACCTTCTCCTCATTTATCAGCATCACATTCTTTTCTCCTTCGTCACATTCTGTCAGAAGAAGGGCTGGTTCATCGTCTGGCACTTGCACCATGTTAGCTTCTTCTCTTTGCTCCTTGTCGCGTTTTGGTTTTTTACAATCTACAGCAAAATGGCCATACCCAAGGCAATTCCAACATCTAACCTTACTTTTATCACGATTTCCTCGGAATGTCTCATTTCCCCTGAATCTCTGTGAGCTACCTTCACCTCTATTGGACCGTTTAATCCATTCCTCCCTTGTAAGCAGCAATTTACTCTCCTCCTTGTTCTTCTTCCTCCATTCTTCCTCCGTGAGTAGCAACTGATTAGTGCCCCCACTCGCATCAGGTTGTCCACGGAGCCTTTCCTCATGCGCCTTAAATGGACCTATTACTTCCTCAATGCTCATCTTCTCCAGATCGCCAAATTGCTCGATGGCGGAAGTAATTTTCAAGAATTTATGTGACATTGCTCTCAATACCTTTTTAACAACATACGCCTCAGCCATTTCATCACCCAAGGTTCGTATGTTTGTTACTAGTCCATTTAATTTTAGGCAAAAATCGTCGAGAGATTCACCTTCCTTCATAATCATTGCTTCAAACTCTGATCTTAGAGTTTGAATTCTAGCTGTTTTCACCCATTCTGCTCCCTGACAAAGCACCTTCACTGCTTCCCAGGCCTCCTTCACGGTTTCTTTTTCCGCTATCGACAAAAGAATATCCTCAGGGATTCCCTGATAGATAACAGCCAACGCCATCTTGTCTTTCTTTTCTTCAACAACAGCTTTCGGGTCCTTTGGTGACACTGCCACCCATATTCCATGTGCATCCATACACGCCTTCATCTTCAAGGCCCACACCGTGTAGTTCCCCCTTGTCAACATTGGATAATTTAATCCCACTGTGCTCTCCTTATTTTTCTCGGTCTCCATTGTTCTTGGTATGGGCATACACTTGGGCATCCACCAGATGTGTGTAGCTCTGATACCAAAATATTGCAATATAAACAATTTTATGAATGAAAACTAAGAGAAACAGAGATATGAGACCACATGCTTATATCTCACGAAATTTGGGAGGGACTGCCAGCTCTTGGTGAGCGATGGTATTCAACAACACCGAAACTTATTTTTATGAAATTACTTGGTCAGCGAAGTTCGTGACCGATAGGACACTATATTTTAATTTCATTGTGTAGGCAAAATGCTGGGTTATTACAAAATACTATACTTTTGTGGAACAAATTTAAAATGTTAGTTTTCTTAATTTCAAAAGTACAACTCTGTTTTGTCTAGTAAGTAATTTTAGTATTATTGGGATTGAGATGTATACTGGATTGCATTTGGTAAAATCAGAATGTATATTTGGACAGGTGCTAGCTGAAAATACAATATATTTTTTTTAAAAGAAAAACTTTTTGTGGCTGTTATAACATAACATACATTTTTGGTGAACATTTTGTGTCTGTTATTTGGCTTTATACGTCTGTTATGACCAGACACAAAAAACTAAATATATCTGGTGCCCAACAACCACATATGTTCTCTAGCTGATACGTCTCCTCCATACGCGTCTGTTGAGAACATGCGTAAATAACCCTTTTCAACAGACGCGTATGACAGTTTTTGTACTAGTGAAAACATATCATCATTTTACCTTCGAATGGTTTAATTTGTAAATGAGTGAGCTATAGATGATTGTATTTGGGATTTAATGTGTGTTTAATTTGTAGATTTGGAAGTTATGGTTGGTGAGCCAAGGCAGGCAGTTAGTGTGATTGATGTGATGGCATTCGTGAGTATATGCAAGATGAAGACCGGCCGTTATGAAAATATATAAGTTGGTTTTTCCTCCCCTAAGAATAGTGTTGGTATTTACAACAAAAATGGTGTTGATGATAATATTTCTAGTTGTGATGATATTTACAAGGCTTAAGAAAGGTTAAAGCTACGTAAACCGCTATTCTAGTCCTTAATTTGTAATTTACTATATTCCTTAAAATATTGGTAAATTTATTTAATCTCTTATAGGTGAGGAGTAAGGTGTGGTTGAATCAAGAAGATTTGAAGAGGCAAATGCATTGGTCGCTGGTAGAGAGACTGAGGGTAGAAAAGGAAAAATATCTACAAAAAGTAAAGATTTTGAGGTTGATTTTGAGAATTATATAGATGAGTTGAGCTTGAAGATAAAGCAAGATATTGAGACTGATTTTGAAGCCAAAATGAACAAAATGATGTAGGATAATATGTCAATATTAAATTCGATATTGGAGGTTGTTCTACTAAAGTGTCCAAATGGTACTTCTCCTACTGCTACTGGAGGAAGCACCCAAATGTAGCAATAATTATCACATAGTTGCCCTTAGTTTTTAATTTTAGTAGGAATATTAATCTTGGTTGTTTTGAACACGTTTATTTTTTTTTCAATTGCAGTTCTTGGTTGTTTTGTTTTTGATATTTTGTGTTGTGGTTCTAGGCCCATCTTCCTGCTACAAATGAAGGATTTTAAGGTAATCAAATGAATGGATTTTTTTGGCAAAAAAAAAAAAAATAAATGAATGAATTTTGTTATCTTTGATTTTTAACATTTTTACCAAGAGTTTTATATTTTATTGTTGTTATTTGTGTTTGCATAAAATAATGAAAAAAGAACCATAAAAACATAAAATTAGACATTAAATGGGACAATAAAAAATATCATAAATAAATATAGTAGATGAAAAACATCTAGTTACATAGTTTTTAAATATAAAAACTTAAAATATTTTAGTTGAAACATAAAAACTGGGTTTAGACAAGGTGGGAGATGGTGGTTGGTGGCTCATGCATCTCGACAATCCCTCCCTCCGCACAAACGAAGTGGTTTGCCATGGCATTGGCCCCTCCATTGACATTGGAGTTATGTGTGTTTTCCGATGTGTGACAAGGAGTTTATATAGCAGATTAACTTGGTGTCATCCAAGGGTTCATTTTAAAGGAACATATCTTTTACAAGATATTCTATATATTCAAAAGCTGTATTTTTATTTAAAAAATAAATTAGTATGGATTAGATTCCATCTAGCAATAGATATTTCTTCATTTTTTCTTAAAAAACATTAATTTTCTTAATTTTTGGGATCTTAAATTTAGTAATATGTAGAGATAATGATATCCTAAAAAATAAATATTATTTTTGGATTGTACATATTTTATTTTTCACCTTAAAATAATGAATATTCTCTAGTTTAGAACTTAAGAAAAATATTTTCTTTTTCTTAACACATTGTGCAATATTTATTTTTAGAGGGTAATGATCATATCATGAATGAGATTATGATTGATCACCTAATTAGCATTGTGCTTCTCATTAAGCCTAACAACAATTAGTATCTTTTTTAAGAAAAAAAAGTATTTAGTATCACTTACATTCCATTGACAATACAATTTACTTACTTTTTTTAGTAAAAAACATTTATTTTCTTTTATTTTTATTCAAATATATTCAAATCTATTGACATAATGATATCTTACATATTTCATTTTATTTTTATCATACATATATTTTTTTACAATATAATGGTGCATATCTTCTAGTCCAGACTTTCAACAAAATATGAATCAAGTGTAATACATTACTGTAATAATTGTAATATTTGTTCTCCATGTATAAGAATTATCATAAGTTTAATTTGTAACTAGTATGCAATAAATAACTTTACAAAAAATGTAGGAGTTAATTATTGTAAAGATACTATTTGGATTATTACCAACTCCTCTTTTTTCTTCTCCACTCTCTATGATAGACCTTAGAAGAAGTATGTTCACAAAGTATAATATATTTGTGAAATAATTGTTTTTCATGTATGAGAATTGTTGTGATAGTGATTTCATGAATGAGATTATATATAATTACATTATAGTACATATATCTTATGATTCAATTTATGTAGCATCATACATATTTTTTATGATTTTTGTTCACATTATTACTAAAATAAATGTTTTTCAAGTAATGTAGAAATAATTGTTTTAAAGATGACATCATAATTATGATGTTATGAACAATTATAATTTCATATATTTCATCACAAACTTCAAGTAATGAGTTGGTTGTGTCTTTTTTAAAAAAATGGGAAAAAATTGATAAATTTCCTAAATATTTGCATGATGGGAAACAAAGGGGATATTATATATATCTCACAATTGCGGACACCGAAAACTGGTATATAACAATAAATAGATTCCAAATTAAATAGATTTTAAATTTATATATTATTTTATATATAACTACATATAAACTAATATTTTATTTCATTAATTTTATATTGTGTGACTCTCTGTATGTATTCATCAAAATAATATTTTAAACAAAATTTAAAAATTATATTTAATATATATATAGATATATAGATATATAATATATGGTCGGAGCTTAATAATTTAGAGATAATTATTCTTGTTCTCCAAGTATAAGAATTGTGTGTATAATTACATATCTAGTATCATAAGTATAATTTGTAACCATTATACAATAAATAACTTTAGAAAAAATGTAGGAGTTAATTGTTGTAAAGATACTATTTGGATTATTACCAACTCTTCTTTTTTGTTCTCCACTCTCTATGATAGACCTTACAAGAAGTATGTTCACAAAGTATAATATATTTGTGAAATAATTGTTTTTCATGTATGAGAATTGTTGTGATAGTGACTTCATGAATGAGATTATATATAATTACATTATAGTACATATATCTTATGAATCAATTTATGCAGCATCATACATATTTTTATGATTTTTTTTTCACATTATTACTAAAATAATTTTTTTTCAAGTAATGTAGGAATAATTGTTTTAAAGATGACATCATAATTATGAAGTTATGAACA
The DNA here is from genome assembly GCF_009905375.1 of Apium graveolens. Lineage (NCBI taxonomy): Eukaryota > Viridiplantae > Streptophyta > Magnoliopsida > Apiales > Apiaceae > Apium > Apium graveolens. The sequence continues at coordinate 191,278,340 of NC_133657.1, forward strand.
ATTATAATTTCTTATATTTCATCTCAAACTTGAAGTAATGAGTTCGTTGTGTCTTTATTAAAAAAATGGGAAAAATTTGATAAATTTCTTAAATATTTACGTGATGCGAAACAAAGGGGATATTATATATATCTCACAATTGCGGACACCGAAAACTCGTATACAATAATAAATAGATTCCAAGTTAAATAGATTTTAAATTTATATATTATTTTATATATGACTACATATAAACTAATACTTTATTTCATTAATTTTATATTGTGTGGTTGTGTGTATATATTAATAGATATATATATATATATAATATCGTCGGAGCTTAATAATTTAGAGATAACAAAAATATTTTGAAAAGATAATTAAAAATTAATTTTTGAAAAAATATTCAAATACGCTTAATTTACTTTAACTTTTAACTTAATTTTTCATATTTAATTTGAATTTTTTAATTTTTTTATAGTTTATTTTATTTTTTAGTATAAAAATAAAAGTTTGATTGAAAATCGGTGTCAGATCAAGATATTATACATATCTGCATAGTATAGTTGGATCAGGATTCCGATATTTACGTATACTTACTTTTGAATATTAAAATATTTGTATGCCATTATATATTTGACATCTCTCCCATCCATGGGAAAATTAGGTCATAGACTTACGATAGTGTTACTACTTACTAATATGTACTTGGTTTTCATTGGAACATTAATATCATAACTATTATTACCCATTTAAATATAATATAAAATAGATCAAAATTAAATTTCTGATTTAAATAATCTTGACTATTAGTTTATAACTTTAGTTTTTTTATAAGTAGTTAACTGAATTTTTTTAAAACAACTGAAACTCAGTCACCACAAACCCGAACTGAGAATACGACGTGGTTGAAAAATAAATAAACGAACTAAAAAAATAGCCAAAATATTTTCAGATCACTTGAAAAACTCAATATAAATATTCTTCACATTCAAAATCATTAAAAAGGTTTCCGAAGGAGTCCAACCATATTGATTTCCCTCAAATTAGTAGTATCACAATCGATTTTCGCACATAAAAATATTTAGAGTCAGCATTTAGAACCATCAGTTTCACCTGCTAAGGTCGGGGTATAGATTCCCCCATAGGTTGAACAATCTTTCATTGTGAAATGTGAGCTTTCATAATATCCACCATCATTCTAGTTTCGAAGCCCGCTTCACAGATTCTCCGGTACACTAAATAAATCATTTTTAAAATAACATGAAAATACACAAAAACGTGATATAAAATAAACCACCCAAACAATTGGTGAAAGCCCCTAAACCATAAACCGGAACTACTACAAAACTGAGCTTAAAAAATACTACTTGCGTAGCACTTTTGAGTAACAGCTATGTAAGTGGTGCACTTCCATAACGCTTTGTGTAACATGCTATACATATCATTTTATAAAAAAAATTAAAAATAAAAAGAAATAGTAAGATACCGCTTATTTGATATAAGCTATATTAGATTGTGCTTGTATAACGTTTGTTGAATAGATATGTTAACAAATGTTTTTTAAGTACATTATTTTAATTTTTTATTTATATTTTAGCACTTCAATAGGGCTGAGGAGAAACGTTTTACAAGTGAACATATCCTAAATCATTATATACTTCTATTTTTGTTTTGTTAATAAGTTATAACGCAGCAGTACTAGGGATATTCGTTCCAATCCTCAACTCGTTCATTAACATGTTCATGATTTTATGCGCTCACGAGTCAAGATATACATATTTATCAGTATATACGTAGATATTTACTACCAATCGACTTGGTGTTCAATGGATTAAGGAGATTTAAAAATTTGGGAGATTGAATTACTTTTTACTCTTGAAACCCTAAAAATTCCGATTTGGGATTCAATCGATTTGTGAAACCAGAAGTTTAGGGTTGATCTCCAGAAGTTTTGATTTGGGATTGTGTTTAATTTCAGCTGACTTAATTAAAAATCTCTTCTTTAAGGTATGTCAAACTCGATCTCCAAATGTAAAAATAGTAATTCTCTGTGGATAGTATATCTTTAATTTCAAACTTTTATTGGAATTACAATTACATTTTAAAATTAAAGGTTTCATAAGATGCTATTAATATTATCTGATTTGATTTTTAAATTTTGCTCTTATATGAATTTATGTAGTTATTAGACTTTTGGGGTATAGCAATAGATAAATTCTATAAGTCAAACAAGTTTATTGTTAGCACTTAGTAATACTATAGACTTTATCATCTATTTTACTTTATCTTTGTTGTCTATTCAACTCCACGCACCAGGTTTTGAAATTCATCAGGTTTGAAAGTTTGAAATAGTCAGAGGATCTTTGAAATAGTCAGAGGATCTATTTTACCATATAGGATTTGGGAAAAATATCAAGTTGCCCACTAGTTTCATTAAAAAATATAAAGCAGCCCCCTACTCTCCAGTTTGACTCAAGTTTAACACTGATTACATCTAATTGTACTAGTCGTTGGAGTCAGCTTGTTTTTTTCCAAGCATGTGTATAATTAGGGTTCTTCATTTTATTTCTTCTAAAACACTATAATTCGTATGTAAGAGTTCAATTGGTTAGAGTAGTATCTTCTAAATATTTTGGAATCGAAAAGCCCAATGGCTACAATCTCCACATTGTCTGTTGGATCTTCCGCTCGATATATATGCAAATGTCGTAAGAAGGCTAGAATGTATACCTCTTGGTCCCTAAATAATCCGCGAAGGAGATTTTATACGTGTTGTCAAAAACCGGTAAGTAGTTTCTCATAATCTTAGCGAATAATATCTCACTCGAATGCTTAAATTTTAATATTTTCCAAAATGCAGGAGATTAGATGTGATAGTTTGAGTGGTATGATGGTGTGGTCGATGGAAGAGTACACGAAAAAGTTGTAACTTTCTTGAATATTAAACGAATATTCTTGGAGGAAAAAATGAGTTTACTTAAAGAGAAGATCATGTTCCTGGAATCAAAACTAAGTGAAGAAAAAGGAAAAAAAAGAGAGTTTTAAAATGCAATAAATCGTTGATGAAGAATTATTTGATGACATGTTTAATGGTTTGCTTGACAGGATTTATGATGGGATTATTTAAGAAGAAGGAGACTTTTGGTGGATGGCTGTTGATAATATAGGATGTGATGTTATTTGACGTAGCATGTAGAACTATGTATTAATAAATTAGATTGAATTGCTTTCTTCTCTTACGGTTGATGTAGCAACATCCCTGTAATCTTGAAGATTTTGCATCAATATATTTTAACCATGACTGTTTTACTTGCGTAAGAACTAAGAAACATGAAAATAACATCAGAAAAATAAAAGTTAGCATAAAAGATAGCATCATATTACACTTAAATTAAGATGGACGTTGTTCATAAGTAAGAAGCAAAAAAAACATTAAGAAGAAGGTTGAGATACAAGTTTAATGGTTCCAACCATATGTGACATCAAACATAATTATTAATTAACCATACACATGACAAAAGTAAATATAGCCAACCATACATTGCTCCATAATATGAAATATACCCAAAAGCAACCAGCATAATAAACCAAAAAGACAACTTCTTCGTATAGATACATCAGTGTTCTCATTATTTCATCAATCATCATCTAGATCAACTGGGTCTTCATGTGTGTTTGTAAACCTGAACATGGTCTTTAGGTACAACTTGTAACTCCTCCTTGATCCTGGTTCCTCATCCTCATAGTCTCCTTCACCTTCATACTCTTCCTCTTCCGTTTGAACTTCACTAGCTACAACATTTGTGTCACCAGCTTCTTCATCTTTGTGAGCAGCTTCTTGGTCTTTGTCTTGAGTAGGCTGACTTCCCTGCCCTTTGTTAACTGGGGGAGTGTTGGCACTAGGAGTACCATTAGGTTGATAAGTTGAAGTGTTAAATCTAGGATTAGGCATATACAACTTCTCAAACCCGAGTCTAATTATCTTTTTCTTGAAAAGCTCCAGCTCCTGCTTCTTAGTCTGTCCAGGTTGACCCTTCCTTTTCAATGTCTTTTTTCTTTTCAATGGCTTCACCATCCCTGTTAATTCTTGGCAGTCCTATGCTCTTGTTTCATGGATTTACCATCCACTAAGGTTTTTCTTATCTTTTAATAGCTTGAATCATCTCCTAAACTTTAATTAATGTTGACCCTTGACTTGGTTGAGAGGCTAACTTTTTCCCACTTTTTTGAGTTGGTTCTTTGATGATAACACAAGGTAATACATGCCTCCTAACTAGTAGCTTCTTTCTACTCCTCATTCCATCTTGTTCTGGGATTGGAATTATTTTTCCCTTTATTGTTTAACTGGATTCTTTCTCTGCTGATGAAGTTGAAAGCTTATTTTTATGGTACATGCACATCACTAGAGGGTGCTTCTCCTGCTATTTCATGTTCTGCTGTCTCACTATCATTGTTAGATGCTTGGAGGTGTGGGCACTTTGGCCTTATGCGCCCAGTCATTCTACAGTTGCTGCAATGCATTACTTTCCCAGTTGTGATTTTTTCTATTCCAGGCACAACAGGTACAGAAAGCCTTTTTGTCTAGTTCCCTTCTTTCCAATCTTTTCTTCTTCTTAATCTTTTAGGTCTTCCTCTTTATTTCTTTGGCACATCTAGAGGTAACATCTCTGCTTTATCATGTGAGTCCCAGAACTCATCTCCTCTTAGAGCTTCCAGAGATAAGTTGTAAGCCTTTAAATAATGCTCCCTTGAGTAATATTGAGAGATATATGAAATAGGTTGGTATTTGTTGTCATGAATAGTTGCCACAACATGTTGACATGGGATTCCAGTTAGATCCCGTGCCCTACAATCACACGTCCTAGCATCTAGGTCAACTGTCACTGACCTGGTTCCATTTTTTACAATGTACTTCTTAAGCCCATCATGTGATGCTTGAATCTCTGATTGCTAGATCTAGTTTATTTCTTACTTTTCCTGTAAATAGGGCTGTCATTTTCTATCATTGACTCCCTATTCACTATCATTCTTCTCATTATTTTGAAGTGCAACTCTTGCAGAATGGTAAGCAAAGGCATAAACCTATAAAGAATGAACAATAATTTATACATAATACTCTGAACATAACAATTTAATTGAAAATTTACATGGATAATGTACACATACCTCTCATTCACAATCCAAGCATTAAAACACTCTAACATGTTATTTTCTGCATTATCAGCAAAATAATAAGTCTGAAAATATGCCTTGGACCATTTTGCAGGATCCAGTCCCTTTAATTGCTCATGTACAACATTAGAAGACCTTTCCAAGGCTTTCATTGGTCTCTGGTGCAGGGCAGGGTATGTGGCACATATTGCTAGCCATAAATATTTCTTGACAGGCCCTTGACCATACCATAATATGAGAAGTGTATTAGAGTTTTTAACCAAGGCTAGTTATGAATTGAAAAAAGTAGAGTAATATTGCCTTCTCTTAAAGTTAACAAATAAATGTCTAGTGCAGATCATGTCCTCAACCCTATGTAGCAGCTTCTTCATGGCATTTTCCAATCCCTGAAATGATAATATGTCATATTACAAAGAAACACTTAAAAATAAGAAGAAATGTAGGTAATGTATATACCTTTTGTTGGTCACTGATAATTGTGAAACCAAAGCCATCATGTTATTCCCATCCCTCCCCACTGCACTCAACAGTTGACCACAACTAACTGTATTTAAGAATCACACATCTAGACCTAAAATAGGCCTACATCCATTTTTCCAACCCTCTTTCTATGCATAATATCAAATATAGATTCTCTTGAGCTTATTCACTCATTCATCAGTTACTCTGTTTATCATGATCTTAACTCTATTTTTGAGATTTTTTTTAAGGATTTTAAATCCAAAATCCTACATTCTAGAATCGTGATTCTTTAAGCTTGTTAACACCCCCTTTAGAGCACCCTAACTAACCCTTGAACACTTAATTCTGGGGACATCAATTTTCAAATCTTCCCTGATTGTGGCAATCATATCTTTGACTCTCCGTTGAAGGTTAAACCTAATCCTATCACCATACAGATACTCAATGTACTTCACTATCACAAACCTATTATGGTAGGACTTAGTGCATAAATGATCATCCATGCATGTATTAATTTGAACAGTGCGTTCATCGTCTATCTAGCTGCACAGGAGATAGAATATGCAACCTTTCTCACCTCCCGCTTGGACCCTATTCTCGTCATTTGTTATAAATGTATAACTCGCCTCTCCTTAATACCATACTCTCTCACAACTTTTCTAAACCCATCCATATAACCAAATTTCAAGCCAGCCTTCCACTTGTGAGTCTCACAAAACTTCTCATTGTAAAACTTGCCTTTCTTCTTCCTCTTTCTTCCCTGAGAAATTCCAACATAACCCATCTTCAAGTTCTCATCATTACTAAAAGAATCCTCTAATCTCAGTTCATCACTATTATTTTCACTATCATAAAACTCACCGTCTTCACTGTCGATACCTTTAATCCAACAAGTTCCTCATCAGGCTCACTTTGAACCTATTCCTTGTCATCATAATCAGGATCATCTTTGTCCGTACTATCTCCATCAATCTCACATTTAATCTCCCCATCAACATCCCCATCAAAATCCCCATCAACATCCCCATCAATATCCCATAACTCCCTTCATCATCCTTCAACATGTGGTCACCTGGATTTTATACACTACCCCCCATCCCATCATCTTTATCTAATAGCATTTTAGCAATAACCTTTTGGTGATCCACAAACAATTTATTTTTCTTATATGGAAAACACAACTCAATCATATTCTTAACATAATTATTATCATATAATAACCTTATTCCTTTGTTGAAGCTATGACCATCATAAAGAAAATACATAAAATCACTCTTATCATAATTATATTTAGAGCATAGTCTTCAAGATCAAATATGGTCATCTTGTCTGTGTCAACATTTTCAATGATGTCAATCCTTCCCCCAAAATACCAAGGTTTACCCTTAAACATATTAGCACGAAATTTCCCATGATGATGCAGATAAATCGAATCCCTAGATGACATTCTATTTAAGAAAATAAAATTACATTTGATTACAACATATAAATGAAGACAATAAAATCAATAAATCAAATACAGACATAACTCATGTTCAAACAAATCAAAATTCACTGATCTTAAAACCAAACCCTTTTTTTCAAACAGAACATAAGAGGAACTATAAGAACAATACATACCTTTTCTGATGATATGAAATGAAGATATGATCTCAGATACTATTATCTACCTTGATCTTGTACTCGATCTCTTATGGAGTCGCTTCACCTTTCGATTAGGGTTTTGGCGTTGTTTCACTTCTCCCATATTACATACAAGAGGGCTTAGTCGTGTGTTTAATCTTGTTCCTTTCATTTTTACTCTTGTTTTATTTTTATTTTAAAGTTTATTTACATGTCAGCTTGCACACGGGGCGCCATGTCACAAACTAAGGGGAGATTTAACGTTTAACATCTACTTTGACTAAAAATACACGTTGACTCTAACAGCTTGTACAATATGTGATACGATATATTTAATATTGGATTTTGGGTGGTGCGATCCCCTACTGCTACTTATATACATGATATATTTAATTGCAAAGTAAGTTTATTTTTTGGGCTCGTACTTCTACACTTTTTTGTGATTTATATGTGACATTTAGTTGAAAATGTATATACTGTATATTGTTAAACTTTTAATTAGGGATACTAGGTAATGGAATCATATAATTTTTTAACTGGTGCAAGACACTGGAATTCAAATAAAGACGGAGCGAACTAGTAAAGTTAAATCACCAGGTTAAATTATCAGGACCTTGCTAGTACAAGGTATGAAATTTAGTACTTGTACCAGACTTGTAGTAGAAAAGTTGGAGGGATGTATTTATACAACAAAATTTAACACCATAAGCAGTGATCGAGATTGAAAACCAAAAAAGAATATCTTGTAAGGTAAAAGAAGATATATCTTAATGTAAAAGAAGTGAACTCTAATGACTTTTTTAAAAACATTCAAATGTACTATATTCTTGAGCACATTTGCTTTATATTATTTTATATTTTTAAGTGACAACAATCCCTCAATATTCAATATTCTTATATTCGTGATCATGGTTGATTTCAAATTATAAGTGCATTAGAGGATGTGAAGTCCCAAGTAAAAAGGAATAAGTAAAACAAACCCACATAAATAGATATGGAAGAAACTGAAATATTGTGGCAAAGGACAATTTGAGCTACTTGAAAACTAGCAGATTCAACTTGATGCCAACTCATTCCTCATAGCAAATTCTTAATAAAGTAGATTTCATATATATTTATCATTTATAGTTGATATATTTAAGTTTGTTGTGTATTCTAAAAATATATGTGATATACTTGTTTTGATTTGAAAGTACAGGTCTTGCTAAATAAGGTTTCATGTAAGTTGATAATTCGAATTATATTTGATAGTTTAGTTTTTATGGTTTTTCAATTGCCATTATGAAATTTTATTGTATTTGTGAATTTTGATTTCTTTAAAAAATATTAGAAGTTAAAAAATGGAAAAAAATAAAATAAAATATTTTTTTTAAAAAAATGTATAGCTTGTATAGTGTTTTCAAAACAGTTTCATAAGTGACGTTGCTTTCTAGTTAGAAGTCTTAGATAGCATTTGTGTAAGTGATATCTTAGTAGCAAGTGTACTTGGATAATGCTCATTGGTATAGCCCTTCTAGAAGCGTTATTTCATTAAAATACTTGGATTGCGCAAAAAGAAAGGCTATATAACTGAAATGTACTTCAATAGCGCCGACATGCATAGCGTTTAAAAACGCTTTGTAACCAATTAAAAAATGCTATAAAAGTTATAATTTGTAGTGCAGGGAGAATTAAGTACCCAAAATGATGGGTACCGATACAAACCTCCTAAAAGGATGATGTTTACTCGAATAAAATTAAGAAAAAATAAGAAAGGTCGCTATGAGTAAAAGGAGAATTGGGAGAAGAAAAAGAGGTGATGTTTGGATCGGGAAAATGATGGCTCTGAATTTTTATTTTTTTTGCTAAATAAGGAAGGACGACTATGATTTGAGATGGCTAAATGATATGGAAGAACGCCTGACTATCATTGAAACCCTAACATACTATAAAATTTTGAGATAGTTAAAAAAAAATTAACGGAAGTTTTTTGAAGTAAACGACTAAAATATAATTTGCTCTATTTCAAAATATTAGATAATCATTGTTATACATGTGTTTATCGTAGGTATATGCAAGGAAATATATAACCTACATAATTATAAGTCACGATGAAATTAAAAGTCAAATGTTATAGTTTGAAAGATAGTGACTGGCCAAGAGTGGATGGCAGTTAGGAGTGTTAGAAAATCGGTGCACACGAACTTGAAAATAAATTTTGAAAAAATAAAACTTATGAAAAATTATATGAAATTATATGAATTTTGAGTAAAGACATAATATAAAATATATAAAATTATATTAGTTCATACCTTAATAATTATCATGTCATCTTGTTTTACAATTATCTCCTATATTATTTAAAAAAATTTATTGTATTAGATGCTTATATGTAGCTTAATGATGATTTATTCCTTTTATCTTGAGTTTTAATCTATATTTCGAAAGAGTACATGTATATGCTCCCTAGTTTGATAGAGTGCCAAGGTCCAAATAAAAAGTTTTCAAAATTTGTAAGTTATCATTTTGTTAAGTAACTAATCGCTCTAAAATCATAAGGTGATAGAGGAAGGTCAGAACAGGTTATTATACTCTTTAACACTCATCCTCAATCGTATGATACATTTCGCTATAATTGATAACGACAAATACAACCAATATCAATATCAATATCAACAACAAATATTTAAATTAAATAAATGGGGTGGGGGAGTCGAACCTTAGTCCTTTTCTAAACTGAGCTCTGATACCATGTTAAGTAAGTAGTTGCACTAAACCCATAAAGTGTTAGAGGAAAGTATCAGCAAGATCTTCTACTCTTAACAATCTCCCTTCAATTGTAGGATTATTTTCTGTACTGATTGACCTGACATTGACAACATACATAATCAATAAAAATACCAATATTAATACCAATAAAAATAATTAAATTAAACAATTGGGGGGGTGGGGGCCTCGGACCCAAGTTCCTCCTTAAACCAAGCTCTAATACCATGTTAAACAACCGGTCCCTCTAAAACCTAAAGGTGATAGAGGAAGACCCGAACATGATCTTATACTATTTAACACATTAAAAAGTATCTATGTCATCTTTCTCATCTTGTTGAACTGTATGAAAGTATATATCGAATGCATGTGATTTATTCTGTGAGTTTATACAAGAAATGGTTATAGGGTATATATATCGTCGTTGACATACAAAATTAAATGCATTTAAAAAACCTGACTGTTAGCCATTGGCCCAATAAGGGCCAACGATCGAAGCCCACTAAGCTTCTGGACTACTGGGTCAAAGGCCCATCAAACCTCTTAAAAGCTTTGGGCCGAAGGAAAACCCACTATTCTACCCTGTCATTGGAAATTAAACGGAGAATCATTCTCCCCCCTTTATTACAAAGGTTACGAAGTAGCATTTATGATGAGTTTGGATATAAATACCCTGAGAAAGGTGAGACGAGGCTAATAACACATTGATTCTCTCACATACTCTCTACTTTTCTTGTATTCTCTAAACCCACTTTACATTTAGATTTTATTCTCACACCGAAAGTGAATCGGAGGAACAATCCCTCATATTCTCTTCCCTTTCAGATAGCAGCCGAAGACAGTTTTTAAGAGGCCGAATGTTGTTCTTGTAGTTCTAAGGAGATATTGGCGTAACATTTGGCGCCGTCAGTTGGAATACGAGATTTGTAAATGAGATACCGAGAAAATGCCAATCACGGTTCATGAACAATCACCACCACCTGGTTTCACTCCTCATGATGGGGGCCAGACGTCCTCCTTTGTGGTTGCCGATGGAGTTATCAAGTTAACCCCGGAAGAGGAGAAAGCATGGCGCGAAGCACTACAAGCCGATGAGCCAGAAAAATCCACCAGACGAAGGAAGGAGCAAAGGGGGTATGCCAAAGAAGATGAGCAGTACCGACCTCCCCCGGGTGAGAAAGGAAGTTTCCGAAGATGAGTGAATTTAATGGAAAGGGCAATCCAGAGGACCACTGTGCAAAATACGAATTTCTTAGGTTTAGGATGGGTCATAATGATATCATACTCTCTAAAAGGTTCAAAACCTACTTCAAGGGATCATTGTCAATATGGTAGAAGTCCTGAAAACCTAGGTCCATCAGGTCATATAAGTAGTTGAAGAGAGAGTTCTTAAAGTACTCTTCACACCTCTGCCGAAAGGCGAAAGAAACCGAGGCCTTGGTCCACTGTAGACATAAGGCGAATGAGGAACTCTGGGATTACATGGCTCGGTTCAAGGAGGAAGCTGGAATGGTCATAAATGTAGATATAGTCAAGGCGGTGGACTTCCTTACAATGGGGCTGGACCCCTATAAAGGTTAAAAGCTTCGCTCCTTTCTTTACGATTTTCCCCCCAAATCCCTAAATGATATATATGTGAGGGGTGAAAACATTCAGAGGCCTACGAAAAGCCACATGAAACTAGAAAAAGAAAAAGAGCAGAGGCCGAACCTAGTAAAAGCAGAGAGACCCTAAACATCGAGTTGGAAAAATTGGGGTTGGATCTTTCAAGTCTGATTCCCGAGCCAGCCGCCGAAGTCGAAGAAGTCGAACTATATGCTGGGAATTCGGGCAAAATGGTTTGAATTGGGAGAAACATGGTGAAAGATCTGAAGGAAAATGTAACGTGGTTAGCTAACGTGGTGGTCGTTAAGAAATCCAAATGGAAGTGGAAGATGTGCGTGGACTACAAGGATCTCAACAAAGCTTTCCTGAAGGACCACTACCCCTTACCCATCATCGTCCAACTGATAGATGCCACGGCCGGATACCAGGTACTTAGCTTTTCTGATGCTTTTTCTAGTTATCATCAAATTTCTATGAATGATAAGGATATGCCCAAGATAACATTCATAACTCCGAAGGGAACCTATGCTTATATTAAAATTCCCTACGGACTTAAAAATGCTGGAGCCATATTTTAGCGAATGGTGAACAAAGTGTTCAAGGAGCAGATTGGCCAAAATATGAAGGCTTACGTGGACGACATGATCGTGAAAATCCATGGTCCAAGATCATGCTGATGATCTGATTGAATGCTTCGTGACCCTCCGAAGGAATAACATGAGGATAAATCCGAACAAGTGCATGGTCAGAGTGGCAAGTGGAAAATTTATGGGCTACATGGTCAGCGCCCGAGGATACTACGCCATAAGTGCACATAGGCAACTGTTTTTATCTAGCATTGCATGAAAAGTGTTGCATTATCTATAAAATTTTCAGGTTATTGCAACATAGTGGTGAAAGCATTGTAGTACAGTGAAGCTACCGTTGCTAATAACTGTTAGTGTTGTGCAACATGCAACAGTAGAGGTCATAGCGTTGCATTAGATATTTTTTTATTTCATAAATACTGACATGGAAAATAAATCTGAGGTGGCATGTTGGGGACCCACGGTTGCTGATGTGGCATGTAGACGTGGCATGTGGGCCCCACTAGAGGGGGTCCATTTTTGCTGACATGGCATTTGTCGGTCCCACATCAGGGGCCCACTGGTGACGTGGTATGTTGACGTGGCACCAGTGGGTCCCATATGTGGGGCCCAACATGCTGACATGGCATGCTAACGTGGCAGGAGTGTGCCCCATTCACTGATGTGGCAGCTAACGTGGCACTTCAGGCGTTGCATTCGCTTTTCTGGTGTTGCAGTAGGTTATTCAGTGTTGCCTTAGGTATTGTTCTAATTTTTTTTAAATCATTTTTAATTAATCCAACCATACATATGATATTACCTACTAATTTTAGAGATGTGTAATTTTTTTAAAAAAATAAATTTTATATCACGTGTATTTTTAATAGTCAAACCACAGTGCACACGGGTTCACATTACGTAGTCTTGTTCCGGGTGGTGATTCGATTTTTTTTTTAATTTTTGTTCAATGATCCAACCATACGGATGATGATACATACTAATTTTAGAGATGTCTAAATGTTTTTTAAAAAATTTTTATTTTATATCGTGTGTTTTTATAATAGTCAAATTACGGTCAACACGAGTTCCTATAACCAAGATTTGTCCCGAGTGGTGATTCTATTTTTTTTAAAATTCTTGTTCAACAATCCAACCGTACGGATGATGTTACCTACTAATTTTAGAGAAGTTTACATTTTTTAAAAAAAATTAGATTTTATATCATGTGCTTTTTTAATTGTCAAATTACGGTCAACACGGGTTCCTATAACCAAGTCCTGTCCCAAGTAGTGATTCTATTTTTTTTAATTCTTGTTCAACGATCCAACCGTACGGATGATATTACCTACTAATTTTCAAGATGTGTAATCTTTTTAAAAAAAATTAGATTTTATATCGTGTGTTTTTATTATAGTCAAATTACGGTCAACACGGGTTCCTTGTAGATTCTTGTCCCGAATGGTTTCTACTTTTTTAAAAATTCTTGTTCGACAATTTAATTATACAAATAATTGTTCCAATTGATTTTATCATTGTCGTGTTATTTTGACATATATTTTACATTAGTTATACAATTTTTTTTTAATATATAAAATTGTGAATATTTAATAAAATACTGAAAAAATAATTAAATGATGTTGAGACAAAGATCTGCACACTTTCCTAGGCCAAAAAATTGGGCAGCTATTTTCCCCCCTTAACAAAAATAGCTGAGCTGATATTTGGGAGGCCAGATATCTGAGTTGATATTCGAAGGCTGATATTCACTCTCTCATTCTAGCTCTTTAAACTCTTTTAATTAATAAGTATAGGAAACCTTTTTTCTAAATATGAGCTTCGTTTTCTAAATCTGGGCAACATTTTCTAAATCTTAGTTTCATTTTCAACTTGCAGATACTGTGGTGGTTTACATTGGTCGATTTTGCAGGTAATTTTACAGATATTTTGAACTTTTTTTGCTTTTAGGGCTTTTGATTTGGGGCTTTAGTATTTCGAGTTAGGGTTTATTCTTAGGGATTTTGATTTAGGGCTTTAGTATTTTGATTTAGGGTTTATTTTTTAGGGCTTTTGATTTGGGGTTTATAATTTCCTGTGTTTCAAACTTATAATTTAGGGTTTCTTTTCTCTGTGTTTTGGGCTTATGTAATAATGTATGTATAACTGTAGTTTAGTTTGATTTGATTTTGAATGTTACTGATGTTGTATTGTGTGTTTGATAGCTAGGGGGTTTATATCACTGGAAGTAGCTTGATTGGTGTTGCGATTAAAGCGCTTGGTATTACTTCGAAGAATCTCATCAGGTTATACTCGAATCCTAGCTTTACGTATTTGTGTGCGTTGTTGTTTTGATATGATTTTGCGGATCTATTTTAGTAATCAACTTGATCCGTTTTGGACTGTGCATTGTTGGTGATGTATGTACTATTCACATTTGATTTCATGTTTTATTTAGGAACAATTTTAGCAATTATGATCCGTTTAAAACTCCCAGCTTCTCGAAGCACTGTAACATTCAAAAATTTATACTAAAATCAATTAACAATCATTACAGACTATAGAGCTCTATAAACATCCTTCTTTTAACAAAAAAAACTAAATTATAATAACTCAGCTATTCCAAGTCACTTGATTTTGAATAATTTATGTTTTAATTTCTCTATAATGGTGTTAGCGATTTGGTTATGTTCTTCTATGTTTAATTTGATTCTAGTTAGGTAATTGTCTTCCTTTATGTTTAATCTAATTCAAATTTAATTTGACTGTGTTCTTTTAATTTTATGATCGAAATGTGGGTTTTTTTTAATTTTTTCGTAGTTTCCTCCATATGTTGGTGTTTCTATTTTAGTTTGATTGTGTTCTTTTATTTTGATTGTGTTTATATTTTAATTTAATTTTTTTTGTGTTTATCCTATGACATGGATTAATATTCAGTTTGTTTAGTGTATTGTGTTATGTGAGGTTAGATGGGAATTTGAGATCTCCTTGTCAATATACTCCAATTCCCTAAAGTTAATTAAAATACGAAATCTACAGGATTAAATAAGAATTAGTTAGGCTGATCTAATTTCTAATTCTTCTTGCTTCTGAACTTCTCAAATACTCACACACTGACTTACTGACATACTCAACATCAACATCTTTACCTTTTTATTCTTGTGGTGCTACTACTTCCACCGGAGTTCCCTGCTTTACTGAAAACAAGGCTGCCAAAATGCCGCAAATAAGACAGGCCCGTGATCAGTTTTGTAACAAGGAGCAAGACTCTGAAGAAGATATAGCTGACTTGAGGGTTTATATTGTAGACATCGTTTGGCCTTAGAATCATATCTAGAATGAATATGTATACAAAAAATATATTAATTTTATTGTTCTGATGCTTTTAATTTGGACCTGTGCAAAACACAATACTCATATTTGTCTCTTATTTTCTTTTCCTTATAGTTCTGGCCAATGTTGTTACATCCTCCCCACTTGTATGTCCAGTTACCCTGAAAATTGTTATAATTTATCTTACTGTAACCCTCTTCTTGCAAACCTTCTTTACACATCAAATTACTGCATGCCATATATTACTTCTTGTACACCTTGTGTTATTCGTAGGATCTCTGTTAGTCAAGTATAAAACCTTAAGTTCATTATCACATCTACTCTATTTTTTCTAGGTGAAGGTCGGTTCAAACTACGATATAGCGCATAATACGGACAAGGGGTGACAGATTTTTTAGATAATGACTTCCCAGTTTGTGTGAGGGGCAATAAAATGAAGTGCCCTTGTAAAAACTGTATTGATCGTAAATGGCATACAATAGAGGTTATCAATGACCATCTTGTTTGTAGTGGTCCTTCCCTAGCACATGTCAAATGGATTTATGAAACCTCACAAATGAAGCCAAGCGTTAGTACTAACTTCATGGATTATGAAACAGGGATGGATTTTGGGAATAACTTAGACGAGATGTTCAAGTGTATGGGTAAAAAGTTGGAAAGTTGTGAAGGAAGACCAAATGCAGAGGCACAAAATTTTTATAGAAGGGTTGAGGAAGGAAAACAACCATTATTCCCGGGATGTACTAACTTTTCTCGATTAGGTTTCATGATCAGACTCTATCATTTAAAGTGCGTTGATGCAATTAGTGAGTCCTTAAATGTTGCAAAGAATGTCATTAAGGATATAAGTCTTCATTATGAGAAAATACATGCATGCCCAAATAGCTCCATGTTGTATTGGGAAGAAAATAAAGATAAAGATGAATGTCATACTTGTGGAGTTTCAAGGTGGGTTGTACAAGAGAAAAAAGACATTGGTGTTAATAACGAGCCAGAAAAGTTGATACACAAAGTGCTGGCAAATGTAATGATGTATTTTCCACTAAAGCCAAGGTTGAAAAGAATGTTCATGTGCAAAGAGTTTTCCAAGATTATGACATGGCATGCAGTGGGACGTAAAAAGGATGGGAAACTAAGACACCCGGATGATGGCGAGGCTTGGAAAATGATGGATGCTCAATATCCTGATTTTTCCTCGGAACATCGAAATGTGAACTTAGGTGTAGCAGCAGACGGATTCTGCCTGTATCGTACAATGAACTTAACTCATAGCACATGGCCAATTATGTTTGTAAATTATAACTCATTATTTGTTACAATTTGCCGTGAGGAGAACATTAAAGTCGGAGGTTGCATTATCGTTGATCAAACTGGGCACATTTCTTAGAGGTCTGTGGAGCAAAGTGATCGATTTAAATGACCTCAAGAAGCTGCAAAAAGATATTGTCGACATACTTTGTCGATTTGAGATGATTTTTATACAATCATTATTTGATATAATGGTCCACCTTCTTGTTCACTTGTGCCGGGAAATCGAATATGGTGGACCAGTGTAACTTAGGTCCATGTTTCCTATTGAGCGGTTCCTTGGAAAGTTAAAATCTTATGTTCAGAATAGAAGTAAACCGGAGGGTTCAATTGCAGAAGGTTATTCGGAAGAAGAATGTGTCACATTCTGTTCAAGATTTTTGACTGGTGAAGGAGAAACAGAAGATACCATGTCTCATTCTGCAAGAAATGCAAGTTTAGAGTATCATATTGGAACAAGAAAGAATCAAGATAGAAAAGTTTTTAAATTGAAACATGCAGATTAGAAGGCTTCTCATCAATATGTTCTATTCAACTCCGACAATAAAGAAATAGAGAGTCTAAATAGGTAAGCTTTTAAGTCCTTTCCTTATTTTATTCAGTTTTATGTCATCACTGTTTACCTTTCTTAGACTGTGTAAACTTTATTTTTCTAGGGAGCATCGAGTTTCATTGGATGGTTAGGCAACTTCAAAAAGATTCAAAAGGGAAAGAACGTACACTTCAGATTTTTGGATATGGTTAAAAAATGAGGTTCTCAGTAAGGACTCGATTTCAAGAGATTTAGAGGTTCTCACATTGGGTCCTAATAGATCAGCGAGGCGGTTTACCGGCTATGTAGTAAACAGATATAGATTTCATACCAAGTCCAGAGATTCACGGTGTTTCAAAAAAAATAGTGGTGTTTTTGTAACTGCGGAGACCACTAGTTTTGCTAGTTCGAAAGACGAAAATCCAGTATTTGGGAATGTTAACTACTATGGATTAGTCGAGGAAATATTTTGAACTAGATTATTGGGGGGTTTTTAACATCGTCCTTTTTAAATGTTGTTGGTACCAAGAGGATAAGGATGAATATGGTCTTACTAAAGTAAATTTTAATAAGTTAAGCCACAAAAATGAATATGGTTCATTATGTTATTAAGAAGTTGCCAAGGGACGTGTGTGATGCTGAGAATGAGAATGCAACTGAAGAAGAGATCGAAAACACTACTTTAGATGATATCGATATTGATCCCGGAATAGAATTTGAAGTTGGCGACATGAGTTGCTTCAGAGATGATGTCCCCTAATAAAAATTCCATTTTTGTCTCCCTAGATCACAAAACTTGTTTCTTATAGAGAATTACTTTGCTCGATTTTAGTCATGTTTTATTTTTCAGATTAAAATGTATTGTCCACTATCTATTTGTAATTTGATCAAATGTCGTGAAACTGTTTGATGTTTCAGATTTAATGGTTAATTATTATGTGAGATTTGAATCATCATAAAATTGTTCTTACACATTTTGTGCATTTCTGATATTTACGTTTAATTTTAAATGTTAGTTTCAGGAGATTATATGTTTTTTTATTAGATTTGGTCTATATTTGTAGATATATGGCACATTGTTACTGTCAATGCCTGATTAGAAATATTAATCATTTTTTTTAATGATGAAAAACTCCTTGATTTGTCTGGGAATCTGGGTTCTGTTGCTATTGTTGAATCTGTTAAAAAGTAATTATATTGCTAAACTGTGTACTATGCATGAATGCCTCATTTTGATGAAATCTGTTGTGTGTCTTTGTAGTACTTTTCTTGCTGTTGCTGGTAGAACAGTCTGCTAGGTTTAACACTTTGCTCTTATTATTATTGTGGTCGATTTTAACTATTGTTCATTGTAGTGATGAAGAGAAGCACATGGGCGTATGTAAATAACCCAATTGCAAGTTATAGTTCTCCTTAATCAGTGAAACACAATGACTAATTCTGAACTATTTTGATTGTATAAAAATATCGGCACTTCTTTTCTTAATTTCTAATAGATATTTAACTAAAATATTGCTTGCACATTACACACAACAATATGAGCTATTTCTATTGAGTTTATCAGTTAGGAGATATTTCTTATTGTTGTTTTTTTTTCAATATACATTTTTTTATTCTGTTTGACTTTATAAATATTTAAGCTATCTATTATCATTTTTATAAACTTGAGTGACTTTAATGATTTATTCTTAACAGGATGGACGACACAACAGTTAATGTGAGGTTGCACTATGAAGGAAAGTTTAAGAACACATCATATGTTGGTGGAAAACATTTCATTATGATGGGCTTAGATGTAGAATCCTTTTCTTATTATGTGCTTATGGAATTGGTCAAAGATAACCTCCATTTTACTGAAATTATAGGAATCTACGCAAACAAAGGAAGAAAAGGTGGTTGGCAGCTGTTGTCAAATGATAAGCAAGTCATGGCTCTTGTCAAAGATTATGCTCTTGGCTATTTAGTGAACTTCTACATCGACAATATTGTTGACAAACAAATTGAGCCGGCTCCTCAAATATAACCTCATGTGATCACTCGGCCTAGGGAAAACTTCATCCAAGGTATTTATATATGTAATGTTTAATTCACATAAAATGGTATGTACACTGAATTCTAAAGTACGTTATTGATAATTGTTACAGCTTCCCCTGAGAAACCGCTGAAGCGTAAGTTTGTTACCAAACATCATCTCCAGCAGCAAAAAAAGAAAATGGATAAAAAGTTGGCCGAGGTTGGTGGTTGGCATGACATTTTAACAAAAGAAAGTGGACAAGATGTACCTGTCAGTGAAAATGAGAAAGTAACTGTGAGAAGGAAGTTAGCCTTAGAACCATATGTAGGGGATGTTGAAGATACTAGAAATAAGGATGTTGCTGAAAAGGTATTTAAATGTTTACTTTTTAAAAAAACAATTTTAATGTATACATATACTTTCCTGATTTATTTTTTACACTTGTAGTTACCACCACCACGCTCTCCAAGTATTTAAAATTCAAAAAAGTTGGTTGTAGAAGGGATAGTGAAGATACTTGTATTGATGTTGCTGAAAAGGTATTATTTACACCTCTTTTTTGTATTAACTGTTAAATACAAATTTTAGACATTTTTTCACCCAAACACAGCTTTTGTGTTACAAATTGTATTATTCAAATCATCCCACTGATAACATGTATGTGTATATCTCTCTCTGTTTGTGTATATAAGTTTGGTGTAATTACTCTTGAATTTTTTATTTGTTTAAATTAGAAATAATTTTTTTAATTGTTTTCTTGCTTATTGTTTATCCCTAACTGATAAAGATTGTGTTTTTATTATTATTTAAAGTGTTTGATATGCTAATCAAGAATCTTGAAGCTAATCTTTAGTTGGGTTACTTTAATTTTGCGCTAGCTTTTAATTTTAAAGATCAAAGATGCTGTTTTTTTCATTAAGGTGGGTGCTTTATGTGTATAGGAGTGAGTAATGTGCATACAATTTGTATATATTGTGAGAAAGAAGTTAATCATGCATTTTCTAATTTAAATGTATATTGTTTCTCATTAAGTCCAAACGACCTCATCTGTTAATCATGCATGCTCTAATTTAAATGTATATTGTTTGTGATTAAGTCCAAGCGACCTTCATACAGATCTCTTAATCATGCTTGAGTCTTGCATCTTTATTTAAAATAAATAAAATATACAAAATTTAAATATTAATTCGGCTAGATGCTCAATCAATTATTTTTCAGATGATCGCGAATGATGTGTTTTATTTTCTAATATTCAGTAACTTTCACTAATAATCATATACTACATAATTTCTCATTGTTACTATCCCAATAAAGTAGTCGATTAATCATGCATTTTTTTAATTTATTTATCTACACTTGCAGTTACCACCACCATCACCGGTCCCCATGTTTCTCAAATAAAATATGGAAAAAGTGAAAAAGGCTCGATGTAGAGGGGATGTTTATAAAATGGTATTATTCAGTTATTACCATTGCTTTTGATCGATTAGTCACCTTTTCTGATTTTCTCCTATTTAAATTTATAATCTATTTAATTGTATACTGATGTCTTGTAGTTGCCACCACCTCCACCACTATGCGAGTATGAAAAGTTAAAACTGGATAAAATGCAGGCAAATAATGAAGTTTATAAATCACTCAGGTTGCCTCAGATAGTTTCTATTTTTAAAGATGCAGGGGAGTGGAGTAGTAAATCAAAAGGTAAAAAAGGGAAAGAGACAGATTTTGAGGAAGACGACTCGTATGTTCCGCAAATGAAGGGGACGTTGAAAGCGATGATTCGTCTGAGGTATATGTTATTTGATTAAATATTTTTTGGTTATTGTTGGCTTAATTCACTTTAATACCAAGTATGGTTAATTAATTCTAAACACAAATGGCAGGACATTGAATCTGTTAAGCAAAAGAAAATGGATGCTGGCCAATGACTCGTTCACGAGGCAATGCAGCCCCTGGAAAATCTGGCACTGCAACTGAGAGGGCAGCTACAAGTGCTTATCATCCACAACCTGTTAAACCAATATCCATAAAGATTTTTAGAGAGTCAAGCACTGATTGACTAGCTCCTGGTACAGTTGCTGCTTACTTCACATTACGAGACCGTCAAATGAATAATGATGAAGCTCTGATAAATAAGAATGTTGTTGAATTCGAAATGGAACAGAATGCAGATGAGGAAGTCCAAGAAGGTAACGTGTATTCGTCTTTTTGGTTGATTGTCATTTTATGTTTAGTAATACAGTTTCATTGATCGTGTCATTTTATGTTTAGTAATTTGTACCTGGTATATTAAGTACGTGCTCCTAGAAAATGTAGAGGACCGACCAAAATGACTAGTGTTCATGGAAGGAACTCTAATGAGAAAGTGGTCATCTCTTTGAAAGCAAAGGGTCAAGCAATTTCAGATATAGAAGGATATGTAGCAGAGCTAAGTAATTTCTTGGGGACATTGGCAAGGGATAATTTGTCGCTGACTTATGTCATGGCACGTTATTCTCGATCAATTGAAATAGAAATTGTGGGAGTATACTCTGGTGATTTCTATGCTCTATAACATAGATTAAATCACTTTCCAAATTTCTACATTATATTAATAAATTATAGTCATTCTGTTTATGCTTAATATATTATACGGCAAGTATGTTATTCCCGATGAAGGAAGGAAATGAGTTTATACTACCCTTAGTAATGCTTAGAAACTACACAAGGCTCGTGTAAAAGAAGCTCATTACACTGAATACAACACCGAAGAGGACAGACAGGATAATAGACCCAACCGGGTCCCATTCGAGGATTTTAAAATGTTGTTAAAGTACTGGGGGGATGAGGTGGTTCAGGGAGTAAATAGAAAAACCTTTATTACTTAAATAGTTGCTTAATAGAAACTGGCATGATATGTGTACTTGTTTTTATTTTATGAAAACTAGTCTGATCTGCGTATTTTGTTGTAATTTTACAGAAATTGGCTAGGGAAAATGCCGAGCATCGTAAGTCATTGGTTGAGACGCACACGTTGGGTCGTAAACCTGTTGCCCTAGTTGTTGAAAAATTGGTAATTTTTTTTTCATTTTGAAAGTTTATTTTTAACACAATGATTTACATTGTGGTTGTTTTATTCAAGTGTGGTTGTTAAATAGATCTTTGTTTGTTTAGGGAAACAAAGATTAGTCTAAAGTTAAGTTTTTTATCTATATAATAGTAGGAGTACTAAATAATTAATACAAACATATTTCCAGGTTAAATGTCTCATGTATACACACTTAAAAATCTTGCTTCCTTTCTATTTTTACTGATATTAGGTTTGCCGCATGTGGTCCTCTGAAGGATATTTACTCATGCATGCATCTCTTTTAACTTAGTTCTAGAAGAATGGAACAAGAATTCAGAATTTGACATAACAAGTTATTGTTGTAAAGACCTATATTAATATGAGCTGAACTCGCTTCTTTTGTGTGGAACCCTTGTTTCCTGATGCATAACAAATCATAACCATGGTGAAAGTAAACATGCTCAAATGTATGAAAATTTGAAGATATTATAAGAAATAAAAGCTTGGAAAAAGATGAGTCACTTAACTCAGAGGCAGCAAGCCTGCCATAAATTATATGCATTTTTTGAGTAGCCTCTTGTATAAATCAGACCACCAAACCATAACAGGCATCCACTTTTGTTTATAGCATTTGTATTTGAATAAGCTGTGCAATTACATTTCTTCAGGCATTCTATTTCATATTTTGCTCTAAGTGCCTGTGTATCTTAGGTTTTAAATCTGTTTTTCAGTATGGTTGCAGCTTTATGTCTTTTTTGATAAACGATTATATCTTGATTTTACAGTCGTAGTTTTATGTCTTTTTCTGGTCTAAATTCTGTAATGCTGAATATTACTCCCTCTGTATTGATCGAGATTGATCTGGCTTTAAAAACCACGATTTTGCGCTGATCAGCTTAGTATATTTGATTACTTAAATACCCCTGTTTTTCAGACATTTAAAGGACTAATTTTGTACATTTTTTACAGAAAAAGGATGATCTGAATCTTAAGCTTCCAAGCGATGCTCAAATATATTCAATCACTCGTAAGCGAGAAGAAGGGCGGGAATACAAGTCAAATACTGAACAAATGAAGGAGAAACTTGTAAGTATATTTTATTGTATAGAGGCAGTTTATATTAATGGCATATTTGGCTACTGCACTAACCAATTTTTGCAGACAAAAATTTAGAAGTTGATGGAAGAGGGAAAGGAGGCTAAAGCAAATGTAGTTGCTTCTAATGGAAAGGGCCATGCACCTAACTGGCTACTTGGAAGGACTGGTACTAAGTCGGTCTCGACGTCAACTAAGGCCTCAACTACACAAAAAGTGCAAGAGTTAACTGAAAAGATAAGCGTCCTTGAGAGCGAATTGGAGGCCAAGTTCAACAGGAAATTGCAGGAGAACATGTCTTGGATTTTAAAAAAATTGGGAGAAGCAAATCCTGGTATGACATTCAATCTTGAAGACGTATGTGCCACGGTTTCCAGTGATCAAGAGGAAAATGGTACTACAGTCACTCAAGGCACTCAAGGTGCAACTTCTTAGTGACTTTGTTCTTTGGTATTTCTATTCATTTGAAGAAAGATTTGATGTACTTTTGGTGTTTTAAATTTATAATTGGGTGTATGTAGTTTGGTACTTTCGTACATTTAGAAATTGTTGGATGCGGGCTATTTATATTGGATGCACGATCAGGTTCTTTTTGTTGGATGCCTGATAAGGCTGTATTGTTGGATGCCACTTATGGAAGGTATCATGTAAAAACAGACCAGGTATGTCTAAATTTAATGTTTGTAAGTGTTGCATTTTCCAGAATATGATGTTGCATAATGCATTATATTGTGTTGTACTTGATTATAATACTGTTGCAATTTTAAAAATGGTGTTTCATAAAGTTGAATATACTGTTGCAATTGAATGAAATTGATGTTGCATATGCACTAACATGGTGTTTCATAAACAAAGTGGGCCCCACTGATGACGTGGGGATATGGGTCCCATTGTTGATGTGGCAATGTGGGACCCACAGTTGACGTGGTAGGTGGACCCATGCTGACGTGGTTATTGGGACCCCCTGCTGCTGATATGGCATCTGATGTGTCACTTGCCATGTAGGACCTGCTTTAGTGTCCAGTCATGCCTTATGCAACACTAAGTGTTGTTGCCAATATTTTCCTCTACTATTACAAAATCAGCATAATGCAATACTTAGAGGTGTTGCACAAAGTGTTGCATTAGGTGTCTACGACCACTTCCACATTGTCAACCCCTACTTGGTGTTGCCTATTACCTTATGTGACACCATTTAGGCCTTATGCAACTATATAGTAGGGGTTTCCTATGTGAACTTATGACGTAGTGGGAATAGAGGCGAACCCAGAAAAAATTGAAGCAGTTGTCAATATGGGAGCTCCTAAATACATTAGGAATACCCAAAAGCTTATCGGCCAACTAACTTTCCTTCAGCGTTTCATCTTAGGTCAGCCGAGAAAGCACTTCTTTCTTCGCCATGCTTAAAGGGTCAAAGAATTTTGAGTGGGGGCCCGAATGTCAAAAGGGGTTTGAAGAAGTAAAAGAATATCTTACTAAGGCCCCACTTTTAATAAGGCTGGATCCGAGGAAACCCTTCAACTCTACATGGCTGTGTCGGACAGAACATTAAGGGCGGTACTTGTAAAAAATCATGAGGGGAACCTACATCATGTATTCTACATGTCCTATATACTTAAGGATACAGAAACAAAGTACCCCAACATCGAGAAATTCATATATGGGTTGTTCATGGCCTCCCAAAAACTACGACATTATTTTCAAGGTCGGACAGTTCAGATCATCACCGATCAGCCATTGAAGAAAATTCTGACAAGGCTAGAAGCTTCGAGTAGGGTTGTAGCTTGGTCCATCAAGCTGGGAGAATACGACCTCGAGTTCATCCCCCGAACGGCGATCAGAGCACATGCTTTGGCAGACTTTCTGGTCGAATGCACATTCTCTGGACCGAAGGACCTTACACGGGAGGAACAACTCATTCAAATCCCGGGTAAATAGAAGCTCTTTGTGGATGAATTGGTCGTCGGGACAAAGTTTGAGGCCGACATAATCCTCTCCATCCCCGACGGTTTTGAAATATGTCAAGCTATACGGTTCGACTTCCCCCTCACCAATAATGAAGCGGAATACGAGGCCCTCCTGGCTGGAATGGAATTAGCTCGAAGCCTTGAGGCAAGACATTTGAGAGCATTTAGTGATTCCATGCTAGTAGTCAAGTACTTTTCAGGGGATTATAAATAATGGGATCCTCGGAGAAATGCTTACCCCACTATGGTAAAAGATTCTTCTTTGTCATTTGAAACTTTTGAACTAAGTCAGATAGGCATGGTAGACAATAGTAGGGCGGATGCCCTATCCAGGCTAGCTTTGCTTGAGACACATAGCTTGACCAGTTCTATCTATCTCACCGAAGACAAGACGCCTTCAGTCGAAATGAAATATTTCCTAGAGATACACCAAGGTACCGACTGGATAACCCCTATTCGGAATTTTCTGGAAAAAGAAATCATCCCTTTGGACCGAAGGGAAGCCCCAAAAGTGAGGTATAGGACATCAAGCTAACTATCATCAATGGGAGGATGTATCGTCGATCGGTCAGTCAACCCCTTTTGCGGTACTTAAATGTCGAAGAACAACAACAAGACTTGGAAACGGTACATGAAGGGATTTCCACAAAAAATCTGGCTGGTCGGTCTCTCGCCTTTAAGATCCTTCGGAAAGGGTTCTTTTGGCCGATAAAGAAGTTGAAGCGATGTTAGCTATTCACCACCGTCCCGAAGCTGCCTCCCAAAGAAATGACTTCTATCCTTAGCCCCATTCCAATTTCTATGTGGGCCGTAGATATCGTCAGCATTCTTCCAACCAGTACTAGAATGGAAAAATACTGCTAATCGCCA
Source organism: Apium graveolens (assembly GCF_009905375.1). Taxonomy (NCBI): domain Eukaryota; kingdom Viridiplantae; phylum Streptophyta; class Magnoliopsida; order Apiales; family Apiaceae; genus Apium; species Apium graveolens. The sequence goes on from NC_133657.1 coordinate 191,304,657, forward strand.
TCGACTACATGACCAAGTGGGTCGAAGTCAGGCCGTTATCCACCATAACCAAATAAGCGGACAAAAATTTCTTTCTCGGACAACAGAACAAAGTTTGTTAGGAACAAGTTCTGAAAGTTTCGGCATCACTTCGGGGTTCAACAGAAGTTCATCTCAGTTGCATATCCCCAAGGAAACGGGGCCATCGAAGAAACCAACAAGATAATCATTCAAGAAATCAAGAAATTGTTAGGAGAAGCCAAGGGAAGAAAAGACGAAGAGTTACCGTGGGTCTTGTGGGCTTACCGAACAATGCCCAAATCTTCCACTCGGAAAACTCCCTTCAAACTAGCATATGGAACGGATGCGCTGGTACCGTTGAAATTGGGCCTAGAGTCTTACAGAACTGAAGTCTACAATGTGGAAGTCAACAGCTTCAGATTAAGGGTGAATGTGGATTTGTTAGAAGAAGAAAGAGAGGCTTCCCACCAAAGGAATGTAAAGTACCTACTACATGTAGCCCAATATTATGATTCAGGAATAAAGAAGAGGTCATTCAGTGTTGGAGATTTGGCTCTGTGGGAACTAGTTGCATCCATGCCGGCAAACCAAGGGAAGCTTTAGCCAAGCTGGAAGGGGCCTTACAAACTAATTGAGATCGTTCGTCCAAGAACTTACAAGCTGGGTACACTGGCTGGCGATGCAATAAAAAATACTTGGCATACTAGTCGCCTTTGAAAATTTTATCAATAAGGAAAAATTCTTTTATTTCCCATTTATACTTCATTCTGAATTTTATGTGAAAGTATTATAACTTAATGATCGAATAAAAATGCACTTCCTTCGCACAAATTTGTTACATTAAAATTATAATAAACAGCACGGGAAAATGAGTATTATCTAGGAGCGATTCTGAAGAAGATAAACCATTCGCCCACCGTGTTCGGTTTGCTTAAAATGAAAGGGAAAATGAATATTATAGGGGCAATCCTAAACAGAATAATATCTTTCACCCTATAACTTATATAAAATTATAAAGTAGATGAACTCGGCAAGGATGAATGAGGAACACTTAAGGGCAATCATGAAAAATTCCCTTCATCATTCCCTTGTAATTTTTGTCCATCACAATAAAAAACATTATTGTGGAAGAAACAAAGAAGGCCTTGTCTACGGACGATCCCGAAGAAGACAAGCCATTCATTCTTAAATATTATATAAAATTTTTACAAGTAAACCTTGAGAACGATGAAGGTCTCGTCTAGGGGAGATCCAGAAGAAAATGAGCTTTTCTCCTTCTAGGTTAAGTCATCCTTCAAATTTTATAAGTCTTGCTTAAATTTTTACAAGTATAATCGTTAACCAGTGTAACGAAGAAGGACTTGCCTAGGGGAAACCCAAAGAAGGACATCCCCTTGTTCCTTCACCTAATAAGACATAATTTCACTACTAGAAAACCTTCAATAGACATCGGCCAAAAACCGATATTAAAGGTTTTCCTGACCGATGTCTATGCAGGTATAAAGAAAGGTACCCCCATATGACATCGGTTATAAACTGATGTATGGGAACATCTTTAACATTGGTTTCAGCTTAAAAACTGATGTATATTCTCTAATTTTTAACAGAAACTACATTATAATCTTTTCTAAATAGCTTTAGTATGATCTAATTATGAATCTTAACTATTAATTTACAGAGTATAAATCAGCATTTACATCGATTATAAAAATAACACCGATGTCAATTTTGATTTTAACATCACTTTTGAACTAAAACCAATGTAAAAGCCTCATTTTGACATCGGTTTTAGTTTTTGTCCCAATATGGTAGGGCTTTTTAACATCGGTTTCCTTATGGTAACCGTAGTCTATCTATGTCTGCCTCATCATTTTGTAGCCGATGTAAAAGGTACTAAACTTTCGCCTTCTTTAACATCAATTTTTAAAATGTGCTGATGTATTTGTTTGAAATTTACATCAGGTGCTTTGCAAATTTGTTTAAGAACTAATATCCATGTAGCAGTTTAACAATAGTTTTTAAGAATGTTGCAGAAACTGATGTGTAAATGCCTAAAAATTGGACATGTACTAATTATTTTATATGCACCCAAAACATTCCAAATGGCAAAAATACCTAATGGCTTCTAAACCAAAACATACAAAACTGCCTGCCTAAGTTAACCAAATCACCAGCAAGCCAACACAAGAATAGACCAAAACAAAACTATCTAAATCTAACACCAAATCCATATAGCAACCTTAAAGTACCAAATTATTTCATTAGCAAAAGCCATCAACATAACAACAATATCAATAGCCTGCGCTACGCACGTACAACCTTAAAGTACCATAATTATACAACCATAATATCAATAACAATCATGGTAAGTTTACAAATGTTTTGACATAATTAATAAGCATCAGTTTCATTTCATGAAATTTAGAGAAGCAAAGCGGCTAGCTACATGAATCCTTCAATGTTGCCTAGAGTCTCAATACGAACAACATCAAGATCCTTCATGCTGTAGGATTTCGGATTCTTGCTCGCCCACTGTGCACATTTAACAAAAAGAAAAAACAATAGTAAACAAATTGTTCTAGTAAAAGAAATAGGTACTTAACAATTCATTTCTCTGTTAAGTACCAAAAATCAAATAAATAAATCTTACCAATTTAAATAAATTCATTTCTTTGTCTTCAATGATATCTTTCATAGATCACATAACACAATATCCACATTCAGTGCCACCAAGCTGTTTAGGGCAGCCCTATTCCGATAATACCAAATATATAATCAATCAACAAAGTAAGAAAAATTAAAGTACAAAGAACCTATTAAATTAAAGTTCAAATATACTTACAGCGAGATTTACAATTTTGGGATTTTTTATCACCCTTCTCTTTTGAGCATTGTAAGACCTAACTACTCTATAGACAAAAATTAAGAATATTGTCAAATTAAAAACTAAACAGATGTAGAGATAGAACAATATCAAATACATATTATAAAAATATTAATTTTATTTTCTAGTTCTGGGAAATGGGTCGCATGTGACAAATGATTGAGGAAAAAAATTTCTGATTCCCAAATTACGATGTGCATACTGTTGTCGTTAGATCAAGGTCAATACGAGGATTAAAAATTAATAAAAAAATTAAACAAATATATTGAAAGACTTGACATACTTCTGATTAAAAGGCATGAAGTGAAAAACACCATCATCCAGTCTGCTAACGATATAAGTTTCAAACTCAGCATTAAACTTATATCTCGATGGATCAACAAATGCGTACATTTCCAAACTCTTCCTGTCATGAACCATGGTACACAAGAACCTGCCAAAAAAGTTTTATACATTTGTAATTTATATAATTATCATTAAAAATGTAAAATGAGACAAGATTTACAATAAAAAAACAAAAGAAACTTACAACATATATGTTGATATAACTTATATTCCGAGAGTGCAATTATATTTTAATGCAATAAGAATATGGTTTTTTCTACTCCAAACACATCAAAATCACAAGGAATTTGAATGGAGGCTCCAGTTCCTTTCATAAAATAGCTTGCATGTTTATACAATATCTTGTATCGTTCGGGCACGTTATCACTCAGTACCACCTTACCAAAATGGTCTTGCGCAATTTGCAGCACACCCTTCTTTGCAGGTTCCTTTACTTTTCTCTTTCTCTATTAAAAATGTAAAATCATGATTAAAGGTTCCTTTAATTTCAAGGTTCCTTAAATCAATATTATAAAGAGACATTAAAAATATATATACCTGAACAGGAGTAGGACCATTGGGGGCGTAGATTAATCAAATCTTGAGGCCAGACTAGAAGATAGCCAACCGCTTGTTCGACCGTCTCTATCTCACCAGCTATCAGTACCGGAACCTGAGCATCTCTCTGAATAATTCCGTCCACTGATACACAAGCATGCTCCGGTTTGACAGGCACTTCATGAATAGTTGAAGCCATATCCCCATCATAAAGAAAAACACCAAAAGCTACCTTGTTGTCAATTGTATCCAGTGACAGCTCACATTTACGCGGCCCCTGAATTTATAATTATATGGATCCAAATATGAGTCTTCTTGTTCAGAAACAACAATTAAAAAAGGCAACTTTGCATTGGACATAAAACTTGCATCTATTTTTTTACCTTTTCATATGCTGGAGGTGGAGGGTCAATTGTATCAAAAGCAATACAACCATTGGCACCTTCATTTTCCATCAACTCTTCTGCAGCTACCGGCTCTGCAGTCAAATCATCTGCCATTTTTTTGGCACCTCGACAATTATCTCCCTTAGAAAACTTTGGTGACAAGTGAAGATTTGATGCCCCAATCAGTGCCCTTAATTCTGCAATCTCTGACATCAAATTTTCTATTTTTTTGACAAATTCCTCCTTTCTTTTCTCAAATTCCTCCGCCCTCTTTTTATCACGGGCGATCAATTCATCTTTAGTAATTCGGTTCTTTCCCCCTCTCGGTAAATTGAAATAAATTGTCGGGGTTACAAAACTTCCAACTCCACGAACTCTACCTGAATGTTCAGGGATTTCTAGTACGGCAGAGAGAACATCATTGCTCCCGGATGGTTTGAATTCACCTTTTTCTTGCATCTCGACTAAAAATTTATCAGGTTGTGAAGAGTAGGTTTGTCAATTTCTACAGAGTACAAGAAGTATTGGAGATGGCCTTACAATTTTATCAAATTTCTTCGCAAGGTCCTCATCAATCACAACCTCCGGGTCCTTTGGCATACGAGCTTTTTTCCAGAAAATTGCACGATTAGGTTTTTTTCCCGGCTTCAATCGCCGTGCTTTCACCTGATTAAAAATTAAATTTTAAAAATGTAAATGTAAATTAATATTAAAAAATATCTCCCATTCACGATGTCAAGTATAGAAACTAATTGACTAATTGTGAGTAGAAAATGAAGATGATGCAGTGCCGAAATTACATAATACTAATAAAATCTTACTTCTTCTTCTTTTTCTAGACCAATATATCCTTTTCTTGACAATCTATGGGGATACTTTCGATTACGAACTCTTTCACTTTCCAAATAAATCGTACATATGCATTAGATTTTTAAAAATTGGTCAAGACTAAAGATCTGCAAAATAAAAAAAAATAGCTCTTGCCTGCCATTTTTTGTGGTCCTTTCTGCAACAAACCATCTCTAGGACTCCTTACCGACGAATGCATGCTTCTTAGGAGGCTTATACAGCTCCTTCCCTTTTCCAATATACAGCATCACATACTTTGTGGGTTAATTTGATCTTGAATTGCCTCTATTTCACACCGGCCGACTGTAGACATGTCTTCTCAAGTTCTGGAGGCACCTTGAAGGTATCCTATATAAATAAATGGCAAACAAACAGGTTACAATAATTGTTATCTTAATTAATTAATTGCTATATGACATGATTCAACCATCTGATTGTGTGTTTATATGCTTTTACAATAAACTGGAATACAATTTCAAAACTATAAAGATGATCATACCTCGATATCATTCCAAATCTTTTGTTTCAATTTTGTTACTACTGTGAGCCAACTAGGAATATCAATTGGAACCATTATCCTCGCTAGCATGCCAATGTAGGATTGTAATGTCTGTCTAGTATCTCCAACTGGAATTACAATGCCATTGTATCGCACTTTGAACTTCTTTCCTTCAGCTCTTTTCATGACTATTTTATGCATGGCACAAACACTTCTTTTTCATCCACAAGATGAATTCTTTGTGAAGTGTGTACTAGTTATTGTCGGTGTCGGTTCTTCAGCTTTAGAAGTTTCCTCCAGTGGGGTTCTGTTGTTTATGCTTCTTGCGCTGCTTCATGTCGTGGAGCATTAGATTCATGTTCTTGTATTTCTGATTCTTTTACCTCTTCCTGCTTATCCCGATCTTGCACAAATTTGACTTTACGTGCAATGCTCTTCTTTGCAATTTTTCAATATATCTGTAAAATGTAATTAACTTAGCATAAGGAAATGTTTTATGCATATATTAAATCATAAGGCAATATTAAATCACAAGGAAAGATTAAATCACAAGGCAATATTAAAATATGAAATTAAATCTCCTTACTAGAATTAGCAGTTACTATTAAATTTCTAATTTTTTTTATCACTTAATGGAAAATTTCCTTACTACAATTAAATTTAGTTTCTTAGTTTCCGGTAATAACTTCTTAATTGGCTAACAAGATACATATTATTTGATGGGGAAATTAAATCACAAGGAAATATTAAATCACAAGGCAAGATTAAACCATGAAATTAAATCTCCTTACTAGAATTAGCAGTTAATATTATTTTCTAGCTACATCTCCTTACTACAAGTCTTCTACTTCTATTTAGATTAAAACAAGGAAGCATTTAATATTACATATTAAATTGCTTTTGATGTTCAAATTAAAATGAAATACTAATATGGATCACTTCTTGATCCAAATTCCCTCTTCATTCTCTCTTCGATTTCCAGAAGTAGGCTCTGCATCAGCGGCATTAACATCAATATCTAATGCAGGGATTTTAGAGGAAAAAGAAGGATTTTCCAAGATTGTGTCTCCTAATTCATCGTCATTATACACTTCATGATAGTCGCGACTCGTTGAGGTTAATACGACTGACCATGTAAAATCAACTGGATCTTCAACGTAGAAAATTTGCTTCACTTGGTCAACCAACATATATTTATCATTTTTGTGTCCTTGTCGACTAAGGTCCACGAGTGTGAAGCCAAGATCATCTATCTTCACTCCCTTATCGTTGTCTACCCATCTACATAAAAATAATGGGGCTTTAAATGCACGATAATCCAACTCCCATATTTCTTCAATCCTTCCATAAAACGTCATATTGCTCTCCACGGGACTTAAATCTTTAGCAGTGGAAACCTGGACCGTCTTAGCTACTAAGGAGACAACACTGTTTTGTACAACCCTTGCATTATCAATGTCTTTTATGAAGTAACGCACCCCATCTACCAGATAACCTTCAAAAGACAAAATAGTGAATGACGGTTTGCATGCAACCCATCTTATCATTTCTGAAATAATTTCACCATTCTCTATTTAATCATTAACCTTTTATTGAAACCAGTCCGCAAAAAGCCGATTGTGCTCACCAATCAGCCACTGAATGATTTTCTTTCTCCCTCCATAAATATGTTCAAGATATTCCTTGTGCATCCTTGCAAAATGCACAAGCTAAATTAAAAACAGCAAAAACGTTGTCTGAAAAAAATTTATTAAAAAAAAATAGACTTACATAATATATGGATTAACTTCAGGATTTTTTAGAAGCATATATAAATGCGCTTCGTCCTGTTCCCTTTCTTCCACCGACTTCATTATTGCAGCGGATAATGGACCAGAAAGCTTGCTGCCATGGTCCTTCGGAAGACCGGCAGTTGTGCAACTCTGCTTAGCAAACTTTGCCAAAAATTCAACGAATTCTTCTCCAAGATATCTTTCCGCTATACAACCTTCCGGATAAAAATGGTTTTTCACATAGCTTTTGAGCACTTTATTAAACCGTTCGAAAGGAAACATCCATCGATAGAAAACAGGTGCACATCGTCGCAATTTTCTGACCAAATGAATGGTGAGATGTATCATTACATCAAAAAATATGGAGGAGAAATCCTTTCTAGCTCGCACAATGTTAGTACCACATCCGCTTGTAATTTTTCCATTTTTCATTCATCTACAACCTTGTTACACCAAGAGTTAAAAAAACACAACCTGATAATGCTAACCATAACATTTTTGGGGAGTACAGACCGTATTGCGACCGGAAGCAACTGTTGAAGGATTATGTGGCAGTCATGGGACTTGAGCCCAAACAACTTCGCATCAGCCATTGCTACACAGTTTTTAATATTCGATGCGTGTCCATACGACAGCTTCATTGATAATAGTGATTTCAACACTTTTCGTTTTTCAACCTTTGTAAGAGTAAAAACAGAAGGAGGTAGGTAAGTTCTATTTACACCTACTTGCGGAGCTAAATCAAGTCTAATCCCCATTTCCATCATATCATTATGAGATGCTTCACTGTCTTTAGACTTGTGCTTTATATTAAGTAGTGTCCCAATCAAATTGTCGCACTCATTTTTCTCAATGTTCATAGCATCGAGACAGTGACGTACATGATGAAATCTCCAATATTCTAAGTAAAAAAAATTGACTTTTTCTTCCATGGACAGTATACCTTTTTTTCCTTTTTTACTTCTTTTCCAAAAATAAATTTAATTTGCTCTTGTTGCTCTAAAACCTGTTCTCCAGAAAGGGGTTGACGTGGTTGTCTGAATTCTTGTTCGCCATTAAAATCCGCTTTCTTCCTTCTATAAGGATGATGCCCAGGAAAATAGTGACGGTGACCTTGATAACACATCTTCCTACTATGGGATAAATATTTAGAAATAGTGTCATCACCACATACAGGACAAGACATATACCTCTAATTCACGTAACCGGATAAATTTCTGTATGCGGGGAAGTTATTTATCGTCCATAACAACATTGCTCTTACAGTGAAAAAAGAATTGGTACTAGCATCATATACATTTGGCTCTTCCAATAGCTTCAGTAAATCATCAATCAACTGTTGTAGAAATATATCAATGTTATTAACATGCTCATGTGGAACAAAGACTAGTACGGTTAACATCATAAACTTCCTTTTCATGCATAACCATGGAGGAAGATTATAAGATACCAAAACTACTGGCCAACAACCGTACCTATTAGTTAGACCGTTATTATGTGGCTTGATACCATATGCTGCCAAAGCTAAGTCGAGGTTCTTTGGCTCATTACCGGAGGTTGGCCACCTATAATCAACATTCCGCCAAGAAGGTGAATCTTCTGGATGACGCATTTGACCATCTTGAATTCTCTTGTCGGAAAGCCAAGTCAAAAGTTTAGCGGTTGAAGCAGATTTAATCATCTGTTTAAATCTGGGAATAATTGGAAAGTACCACATTACTTTTGCTGGAATATTAACCCTAGCTTTCCCATCCTTCCCCAGCTTCCAACGAGATAAACAATACTTGGGACACTCAGAAGCATTCTCGTTTACACCCCTGTACAGAACACACTCATTCGGACATGCGTAGAATTTGATATATTCGAGGCCTAAATTAGATAAGGTTTTCTTTACTTCGTATGCATTAAAGGAAAAGACATGATCCTCAGGAAGTAAGGAACCCACAGAAGATAGTAGGTCAGTAAATGCATTGTCGCTAATACGAATCTTAATCGTAATCATCAGCCCCTGAATTATTATATGCTACTTCACAAACACCAAAGGCTTCCGTGGCATCAGGATTAGGATTAGGAGCCTGGTTGGTGTTAGAAGCAGCTGTTGACCTAGAAGTAGTATAGATTCCCCATGCCAAATCTATTTAATGAACCCAAGCTAAACCCATTCTCATACAGATGACCCCTGATAACTTTTACAGAGAACTTTTTGAAATTACCGTAGCGTGAACATGGACAATGTATGCTCTTAGGATCTTTACTATTATCTTCGCCATAAATCAAAAAAATTTCAAACCCGATTTCGTACTCTAATGTGTCACTGTCTTTACCGATCCATGTTTTATCCATATGTTGTTCCATTTATACTGGACCTACCTAATTGTCATTACGAAAATATAATTAAATACGGGTTTCATATATATATATATATATATATAAGCTCATGTTATGATAACATACATTAATTTAACTGCCTAAAAATGTAAAAATAAGGCTACCATAAATGGTTAATTACACTATAATGAGGTAAGAATACACTGTAATGAATCATTCAAAACATTCAAGTATAACAAATTGCAAGCATTATACAAAATCCAAACAGTGTGCATTCTTAATCGAACAAAAATTTAACTTTCAGTGAGCAATCAAATTGTAAGAATTCAAATTTCAACTTTAAATTGCAAGTATACAAATTTTAAAATAATAGTTGTGCATAACAAATCCAACCTGCAACAAAAAACAACATGCGAGTATAAAAACAAAGACCAAAAAATCGAAAGCAACATGTAAGTATAAAAACAAAGAACAAATCCAAACTCGAACAAAAACCAAAAGGCAAGTATTAACACTCAATCGAAAAAAAAATCGAAAGCGTGTACCTTAGCAAACAACGATTTGAACCAAAATCGAACAAATCCAAAGCAAAACTCGAACAAATTGAAACCAGACTCGAACCCAGACTCGAATCCAAATGAACTCCAAGTTGTAAATCGAACCTTTAATCCCTAAAACTGAAAGCTCTAACCTTCAATCCCTAAAATCCATACTTAATCGAACAAAATAAAATGAGAAAAAAGGAAAAGAAGTTAGGTTAAACCGAAAAAGAAAGAAATAAGTAAAAAAAACAAAATACGGAAGAAGTAGGAAGAAAAAAGGAAGAAGTTTGTAAAGAAATTGAAAATTTGAAAAGGGGGAGAAGAAGTTAGGTCTGAAATCGGGGAAGAAAAGAGAGACAATTACCTGTTTTTGTATGAAAAGGGAAGAAAATGTTTTTATTTGTTTTTAAATATTGTCCGAAATGTTTCTTTTTTTAAAAGAAGGGGGAAAGTCATGCAAAATAAAGTTTTTATTTCAGAGAAGTGGGATGTATTAGGGGGAACTTATTTGGTAAAAATTTGGCTAAGGAAGGGGAGAGAATGGGATCGCGCTTAAAAATTTTAAAGACAAGTTTTAGACATCAGTTGAAGGATAAATTGATGCACATTTTAATAAAAACATCGGTTCTATTATAGCCGATGTAAAAGAGCCCTTTTAACATCGGTGTCATTAGAAACCGATGTATAAAGGGCGATGTCTAATGCACTTTTTCTAGTAGCGTTTCCTTAGTGTTCATGGCCCAAGGTTTCCCTTCAGACTACCAACTTGCCCCCTTAACACTCGGGGCCAAGGATGAATATTACTTCAAAACTGTTAAGGAAAAATATGAAGCCAAAAATAAATCGCTGAGGCAGAAGATGGGATAATAAATAAAAGGCCCGAAGGCAGTTAAAAGTATGAAGCCCGAAGGATTGAATATCAATTACAAATTGGAAATGAAAATACTAAAGTACAAATTTCTACTAAAGCTCTAGATCAGAGAGGTTGCATCATCAGGATGACTGATGGGATCTTCAAGCAACTCATCCAGAAGTTGTCAACCTCATGCGCCTTCTTGAGCACATGGTCGGTACCAAACTGAAAGTAGCACTCTTCAGTAAGGTCCAGGGTCTTCTGCTTCTTCCGAAGCTCCCTCCGCACTTTCTTGAACTGGGCATTGCGCCCTTCGATCCACCTGTTGGCCCTCGCCAAGTCTTCCTCCAGCCTCTATTTGTCACTAATTAACACCTTGGTTGTCTAAGGTCTCGTTCTACAACTGCATCCACCGGATTTCTTCCTCGGCCTCCTTTATCCTCTTCTCACACTCTGAAAGTTTGGCTATTCGGCCCTGCATCTCCCGAACTTTGTCTTCCACGGACGCAGCCCATGGGCTGGCTTGAAAAGGAAGAAAAAAAACAAGGCAAAGTATTATCAGGCCGAGGGATACAAATAAACTAGAATAAAGCAAATAAAATAACGTATATATATACAAAAGAAAAAATTTACCAGTGAGAGAAAGGCCAAAAGCTCTGAGCATGCTTCCACCGAAGTGGCCACAACATAAAGCGTTCGGTCGGCCGGGAGTTGAAACCCTCGGCAAAGATCCGGAGTGACCTCCTTTATCTCCTCCATTAACGGGTAGACGACATGATCCCTCATCAACAACCCCCATCCTGGGATATACATTTGGATGACATCGTCTCGACCCCTCTGCCGCTTTAGGCTTTGCTCGACTTCTCCTTGGCCACCCTGGCCCTCCTCCTCCTCGATCTCGATCGTGGGCGGAGGTTCCTGCGTACACACCTCCAACTCCTTCTCAAGCTCCTTTGCGAGGGCCCTTCTCCCTGTTCATTCGTCGCCTTCACGGCTTCTTCAGCCGCCTTCTTGGCAGCAGCTTTCATTCTCTCCCTCTCTAGAACAGCCTCCATGGAAGATACTGAAAATGAAACAAGTAAAAAGTTTAGACGAGGCAGGGGAAATAAGAGCAATTTGAACCAAAATTAATTATCTAAAGAACACAAAAGAATGAAGGAGAAAGATTCGTTACCCCCACCCCACAAACCATAGATCCAATCCTGGCTCCGATAATTATCGGGGGTCAGCTTCGACACGTTGACATCAAGCAGGTGGGTCTACAACTCCTTCTCATCCTCACTAAGATTGTATACGGAGGTTCGTAGGGTCAACCTCCCGCCAGGTCAAGAACCGGGCCAGCTTTGGCCCACTGATGTAAAACCAGTAAGTGTGGGTCGTATTGTTATTTGAATTGGTCTCCTTCCATTCCGGATGACCAGCCCTGCAGGGTATGCTTTAGAATCCCGGGCTCTTCGGGTTTTGCTGGAAATCATAGTTATAATGGAAGAGCCTAGTCAATGGCTCCACCCCCGCCTAAAGACACTTGTTCTGGTAGTAGTTTATTTGGATGAACCCTTTCAGGTCCATAATTAAAACAATTGGAATTCAAGGGCCATGATGAAGTCATGGTTATCGATAATGGGACAGTTGTCCTCCTTAAATGAGACCAGTCTCCCACGATGTCGCCACGTGGATGAACGAAGCACCAGGATGAGAGAAGGAAAGTACCCTAGGGATTTCCACCCTAAAATGGGCCAAGATTGATGTCTCTCGACTTACAAAAGGTACAGCCGACAGACAGGGGCATGTTAGCCATTGACTCAACAAGGCCCAATGATCGCAAGCTCATTAAGCTTTTGGACCACTGGGCCGAAGGCCAATCAAACCTCTTAAAAACATTGGGCCGAAGGACGAAGCCAACTATTCTACCCTATCATCGAAAATTAAATGGGGAATCTTAATGCCTCCCCCCTTTTTCACTCATCTAACGCTCGCCTTTATTACAAACATAACGAACTAGCATTTATGGTAAGTTTAGATATAAATACCCTGAGAAAGGTAAGACGAGGCTAATAACACATTCATTCTCTCACATACTCTCTACTTTTCTTGTATTCTCTAAACCCACTATATATCCAGATTCTTATTCTCACACCGGAGGTGAATCGGGGGGACAATCCATCGTATTATCTTCCCTTTCAAGTAGCAGCCGAAGACAATTCTTAAGAGGTCGAAAGTTGTTCTTGTAGTTCGAAGGAAATCTGGGCGTAACACTGACAGATGGCTTTCTTTTAATAATTATTTTATAATATTGATATAAACATACTTTTACAAAATATGAATTGAGTCATTAAAAGTTAACAAAGAAAGTTTATATATCTGTATTGCCCATTATATGCTTTTGTGTATATAGTATGTTCAAGTGAAATATTTCTAAAAGACTCATGATGTATTCAAAATAATCTTTTAATGGTATAGACAACTCAGATTTTTTTAATTAAATTTATAAATTTTTGAATGTCTTCAATTTTAAGTTGTAATACTTTTAAATCTTGGTGTATTCTTTTTTTTAAAGTACTGGCACTGCACCATAGCTGATCAGATGAAATGCTTTTGAATGCAACACTCACTTTTTGGTATAATATCCAAATATTTTTTGAGCTATTGCAACCCTACAAAATTCGAGTTAAATTACTTTAGAAAATTGTGTTGCAACTAAATTCTACTGTTGCACCACTACACCAAATATGACCTATTGCAACGCCCTCCAAAAAAATGTTATGCGGATATGTTATCGTAGTTATGCTAGTAATGAGCTCATATAATATGGTGTATATTGTGTTACGATAGCCAAAAACATAATGTTGCATTAGCTATTAAGTGTTGCAGCTTTAGCTCGTAACATAATTTTTAAAATTATTAGCTTAGGGTATTAAAATATAAATATAATATATTTTTAAGCTCAAACATTAATTTAATTTAATTTTACAAAAATCAAAGATTATTTACAAATTTTGTACATAATAAAATTTTGAATTTTAAAAATAGGAATTTAAAAGTAATAAAAATTTACGAAATTTAAAAGTAATAAATAGTATAAATAGTATAATTTTCACTTATTTTGATACGAGTATTAACATATAAGTTTTAAAAATATGAAAAATGAATTATAAAAGTATTAACATACATATAAGTAATTAACTTTTTTAAATAATTATGTGAATTTATTTACAAAAATAATAAAATATACTTATACATGAATGATTGGACTTATGAGCTCGAGCAATAATTGTGCTTAAGCGGGATAAATTTTGGGTAACAGCCGCCAAAATTTTTTTGACATAGTAAAAATTTTGTGTACACACACCCTCACTCCCTTTGCTTTTTCTCATATCTCAATACACTCTCACTCACCCACTTTCTCTCTCCTATCCTTCCCTCTCTCGCTAATCTCTCTAGCCTATATGTCTCTCTCTCACTAAACTCTCTTGTATCTTTGTCTCTGTCTGTCCACCGTTACTATTCTGTACTAGGCAATTAAGGATTTTCTTTTCGAATTAGGGTCAACTAAATTGTAGTCGAGGCTTGAATTCTTTAGTCACGGCTTATGTCCTTCTTTGAACTTCATTTAATCTCTCTCTTCCCCCTCTCTCTTTCTCTCTCTCCCCCTCTCTCACTCACCCCCCTCTCTCTCGTGTGTTCTTGACTTAGGGGCTTTATTGCATCATTTTATAAGTTGTTATTATTATATAAGAGATTCTTCAAATGATAATTGTGTAAGTAATTTCAATTTGTGTAAAACCTATATGTTATGAATTAAAGCTGTGTAGAAGGATTTTGTTAAGTTCTTGAGGTGTTAATTTTCCATACCTCATTTCACAATAATTTTGTTTAGAACTATGTTTTGTTGTAACATGTGTAATGCACTTAATTTCTCAAGTTTGTTATTAAAGATTCTTTTTAATTATTTAAAGTAAGTGCACCTATTCTCCAGTGTGACTATAGAGAAAAATAATTTATTCATAGTTATGTAAGAAGTTAAGAAATTCAAATGAGGAAGTGAGCTTGTTTTTGTACAGGAATTTGAATAGTGAAGAGTACTTTATTCTTTGTAGTTATGTCAAAATTTAATTTTAGAGGCCAAAATTAGATATTTTAAAAGACTTAAGAATGATTAGTTTCCCTTTAATAACACTGAATTCTAATGTGAATGTGACCAATGTAAAAAAATGTGCATATATAAGCTTTTAAGTAATAAACTGGTTTGAATATGATTACGAGCTTATGTATTTTAACTTGCAAGCAAGTTTAAGTTCTAACAAGCGAGGATCGAAGATGGATTAAAATTAGTTTTAATTAGTGAACTTCTATGGTAGCTTTATGGCTAGTTTACTACATTGAAAGTAAATGTATTAGATTAACGTTCCTTAGTATCTTTTAGCCCTTGCTATCATTCTTTTTTAAAGGATTATATAACATTTAATTACACAAAATTTTCCAGAAATATTCATTACCAGTTGCAATGTATTTTCACTTGTGCGCATTGATTTCTTGATAACTTATCCCTTCTTACAGGTATATGCAAATGGGAGACGTAATGTAACTGCACGTTGTATAAAGGCAACAATCAGCGACTTCGATAATATGTCGCTTATCACTATTAACAAAATTTATTTATTAAATGGGCAACTATTGAAGTATTATATTTTTGCATCTTTTGCGGAGACTATCAGTATTAAGAAATATAAGTAGTCCATTCTTGGAGATTAAAACTGTTGCATTCCCCTTTTAACTTGGCATCTTTTCTAACAAGATCTTTGTGCTGAAATGGCATCATATGATCTGAAATAAATGTGGTCCAAAATCTAGTCTATTGGTCTTGGAATTAAATGCAAGAGTTTATATCATCTTCTATACCATAGAATAGCTAGGTTGGACTGCTAGGGTTTAACACAATTATAATTTGTAAGATCATAAAGTGTGTCTGAATAATAGTTTGGAAAATAATTTCTGCCCCTGAAGGTAGGTGTAGTATAGTTTATAGTATAAATTGAGTGAGATGTTAGTTTTTGAAGTTCTTGGTATAACGCTAATCCCAGGATATTTATCTCACATGTGAAATTGATGGGAATAATAAAATGCAAAGAGAAGAAGTTCTCTAGAATTTCTTAATATGATTGAGTAATTGGGTATTACAATTTATAGGATTACATAGATATAGATTCACTAAACTAGTAAATAGAACACTTAATTATCCAGGAATATGTAAACTAAGGTTCATGCACCAGAATCATGTATCTGAGACTTCACATTCATGTAAGGAATTAAATAGTTTTTCTGGAAGGTTCTAGTTATATTCCAACAGCCTCCTTTAAGCTAGAATCTTGCTACACCTAGCTTTGTCTTCAGTCCAGTGAACACTTCTGACTTTAATGGCTTTGTAAATATGTCTGAGACTTGTTCTTCACTTCTACAGTACTTAACTTCAACCTCTCCATTCTTGATCAAATCACGGATGAAATGGTATTTAATTCGAAAGTGTTTGCTTTTTCCATGATAAACAGGATCTTTACTAAGTGCAATAACAGAGCTGTTGTCACAATAAATTTATGGACAATCCTTGAAATTTTGCTTCAGTTCTTGTAACACTTATTTTATCCAGAGGGCTTGACAACCAGCTATAGCCAATGATATGTACTCTGCTTCCGCTGGTGAGAGCGCCACAACAACCTGTTTCTTTGACATCCATGATATCGCACCAGATCCAACAAAAAACACATTTCCTGATGTGCTTTTACTATCATCATGGTTTCCTGCCCAATCACTATCGCAAAATCCAGCAAGTTTAGGATTGCTTACTTTTTGATAATAAATTCCATCTGAGAGAGTTCCTCGAATGTATCTTAATATTCTTTTTCCCGCTTCCCAGTGAGACATCCTGGGACATTCCATAAACCTGCTAATTAAGCTGACCCCATAAGCTATGTCAGTTCTTGTAGGAGTAAGATACATTAGGTTTCCCATAAGGCTTCTAAATAATATAGGATCAATAAGCTCAGAATTATTATCTTTACTTAACTTCAAACCAACTGCAACTGGTGTATTAACCAAATTTGCATTTTCCATTTTGAACTTTTTTAGCAATTCTTTAGCATATCTCTGCTGAGAGATAAAAAATCCACTATTTCTTTGTTTAATCTCCATGCCAAGAAAGAAATGTAGCAGTCCCAAATCAGTCATCTCAAATTCTTTTTCCATGTTTTCTTTAAAGACATTTATATCTTCAGCATTGCTTCCAACAATTATCAAATCATCAATATATAAGCTGATAATAAGAACACTATTATTTGCCCCTTCTTTAATATAAAGAGTGTGTTCAAAAGGACACTTCTGGAAACTATTCTTTAAGAAATAACCATTGATACGGCTATACCAAGCTCTCGGAGCTTGTTTTAATCCATAAAGGAATTTATTTAAGTGACAAACTTTATGTTCTTCTCCCTTTTTGATGAATCCTGGTGGCTGGTCTATGTACACTTCCTCTTTTAAAACACCATTTAAAAATGCCGACTTAACATCCATTTGTTGAATAATCCAGTTGTTTTGAGCAGCAAGAGCAAGTACTAACCGAATAGTTTCAAGACGGGCAACTGGAGCAAATACTTCTTGATAATCAATGACGGCCTTTTGTTTGTAACCTTTTACTACAAAGCGAGCTTTATGCTCTTGAATTTTTACATCTGCATCACGTTTACTTTTAAACAACCATTTGACTCCAATTGTTTTCTTTCCAGGAGGCAAATCAATTAATTCTCATGTCTTATTTCTTTGAATTGCATCCATTTCTTACTTCATGGCCTCCCTCCATTTTTCTTCTTTAGTAGCCTCTTCAAAGGTGACAGGATCATTTTCCATAAATAAAGGAAAGTCTGCATATTCTTCTTCAAGTATTCTTCTTATTTGGCCATAAATTTCAACTAAACTTCTGGTTTTGCGAGGTGTTGACTTAGGACTTAAAAAAGATGCAGAATCAGAACTAGATGAAGATGTTGGTGATGCATGCAGTGGAACTTCTTCTAGAACAGTCCCAGTTTCTTCTTCTAGTAGATTGTTGTCATATATGATGTTGCCGCTTTCTTTTCCATTCTTCCAATCCCAAGCTGCTTGTTCACCATATATTACGTCACGACTGATTATTAATTTTTTTGACACTGGATTGAACAGCCTATATGCCTCTGGATTCTCGTTGTAGCCAACAAAAATGCACCTTTCAGATTTATCATCAGGCTTTCCACGCTTATCCTTCAGTATATAAGAATAACATAGGCTTCCAAAAATTCTAAAATGAGATACACCAGGTTTGTGACCACTCCATGCCTCTTATGGGGTTTTTCCTTGTACAGCTTTAGTAGAAGCTCGATTTAAGGCATAACATGCTGATGATGCAGCTTGAGCCCCGATAGGATGAGGTAGGCTTTTTGTCTTGAGCATGCTACGCACAAGTTCCATAATAATTCTATTTTTTTCTTTCTGCCACCCCATTTTATTAGGGGCTGAAACTTACTGTCAGCTGATGTTTAATACCATTCTCTTTCAAAAAGGTTTCAAATTCTCCACTCATATACTCACCGCCTTGGTCAGAACGTTAGGCCTTTAGATCAAGTCCATTTTGCTTTTCAACAAGAGCTTTGAAATTCCTGAACACTCCAAAAGCTTCAGATTTCTGTTTTAGAAAATATATCCATATTTTCCTAGTGCAATCATCAATACATGTGAGAAAGTATTTTTTACCTCCAAGTGAATTTTCTCGCATTGGACCACATAAATCTGAGTGCACCAGTTCTAAAGGTTGAGATGCCCTTTTTGCCATTCCACTTGGAAAAGAATCACGTTTGTGTTTTTCAAATACACAGCCTTCACAGATTTGATCTTGTTTATTGATGTATGGAATGCCTCTCACATATGCTCCTGACATATTTTTGAGCGTGTGTTGAAGCTTAGATGATTGTATCTTAGATGCCACAACCATGATTTGTCCTCCACAATACTAGAGAAACAATTGAGTTATGTCTCATTTAACTTTAAAGGGAACATCTTATTTGGCGTCATTTTGATTCTCGCAAAAAGAGAATTATTCTTATATCTTATTTCACACTCCTCACCATTGAAAATCACATTATGTCCCTTATTTAATAATTATCCCACGCTTAAAAGATTGTGCTTCAGCTCTGGAACATAGTAGACATCACGAACAAAATTCTGGCCTCGCTTAGTTTGTATTGGAACATCACCACATCCTTGTATCAGGTGCCGTTTATCATCGCCAGTTTTTACCTCTCGTTGGACAGATTTATCCAGTTTAATAAAAATGCTTTTATGTCCTGTCATGTGGTGGCTGCAACCACTGTCAATGTACCAAATATTCTTGGTGGAGACCTCTTGCGCATTAAACATAAGAAAGACTGATTCTTCATTCTTTGATTCAGAACTTTCATGTAAAAAATGGTGTCATTTCCTACATATTTCAATCTCGAGTAGCAATCTTTTTTTAAATGACCAAATTTATGACAAAAAATGCATTGGATTTGAGATTGATAATTACCTCTTCCTCTGCCTCTAACTTGTCCATGGAATCTTCCTCTTTCATATTAATTTCCTGGACTTGCTTCATGATTTAATTGATATTGATAATTATGTGCTTGAGACCTTCCTCTTGCGTAAGAATTTGGTGGGCTTCTTCCTTTTCCACGAAAATTTCTTCCGCATCCTCTTCCACGGAAGCCTCCACGATGGAATTCTTGCATCTGGAATGCTTGCTCAGAGGGTGATGATTCAAATTGTTTAATCCTTAATTCATGAGATTGCAAGGAGCCCAATAGATATTCAATTGGAAGCTCACTTAAATTTTTTGATTCCTCGATTGCAACAACTATATGCTCGTATTTCTTTGACATACTCCGAAGAATTTTTTCTATTATCCGATGATCCTTCAATTCTTCTCCATTGACCCTGAGTTGATTTGAGATAGAAACAACTCTGGTAAAGTAGTCTTCTACGGACTCTGTCTCCTTCATTCTTAATAGCTCAAACACACCCCTAAAATCCTGCAATCTTATCATCTTCACCTTGTCTTCACCTTTGTATGTTGTATTAAGAGTGCTCCATGCTTCTTTTGATGTTGCTGTTGTAGAGATCCTTTCAAAAATAGCTTCGTCTACTGCCTAATATATGAAAAAGTGCTTTCTTGTCCTTTTTCCGATTTTCCGTTATAATTGCCAATTGTTGCTGATTGAGAGTAGTTTGATCAGGAGGCTCTTTATAACCAGTTTCAACGATATCCCATAAATCTTGAGAACCAAATAAAGCTTTCATCATAATACTCCATTGACCATAATTCTTTCGATTTAATCTTGGAAGTTGAGGTTGTAGTATGTTGTTGTTGGTGGCCATATTAGAAGAGGATGTTTGATGAACAGGTTAAGAAATCGGCTCTGAACAGGTTATTGAACAGGCTACGGAACAGGTTCTCGAACAGGCTCTGATACCAATTTGATGGTAATAATAAAATGCAAAAAGAAGAAACTTTTTCTGTAGAATTTCTTAATATGATTGAGTAATTGGATATTACAATTTATAGGATTACATAGATATAGATTCACTGAACTAGTACATAGAACACTTAATTATCCACGAATATGTAAACTAAGGTTCATGCACCAGCATCATGTATCTATGACTTCACATTCATGTAAGGAATTAAATAGTTTTTCTGGAAGGTTATAGCTTATATTCCAACAGGAATAATTTTATTGTAATTTGTAACTGTAACATGATATTTTCTTGCACATTTTTATTACAGGTATAAACAGGAATGCAGAATTAAACCCCTCCTTTTTTTGATTCTGTACCTCTATTGAATGTGAATTGATGCTCACAGCTGTTGCAATGTTGTAGCTCCTAGAAGTAAAATATGAAAGAACTTTTGGCTTACAGCTAGCATCGACTACAGTAATCTGTAAGAGCTTTCAAGTTTCTACATCTTTTCTTTTTGGCTTAATGACCTTTTGGCCCTTAAAGTATGGGTCGTTGTACCTACCAGCCCCAAAAGTATGAACTCATACCCTTTGGCCCCTAAATTATTATATATCGTTCCCTTTAGCCCGTATCGGCAGTAAAACAACATCTAGGCCTATATCGGAGGGTAAACATGTCTTTTGCTAAATTCGCTCCCTGACGATTGATGTCTTGTATACTCTTTGAACCCTAGAGTTACCAACACTTCAGTTCTTCTCAAATTAAACTTCTTAAACTCAATATTTGTGGCGATTAGAGTGGCGATTAACGATTTTTGAGCTTGGATTGTGCGGATCATTCAATTGCATATAGCAATGACACCTCTGTTCGTATTTCTCTTATCCTCCTATTTTGATCGATTGGTTCAATATAATCTATACTTTGATCGATTGGTTCAATATAATGCCTAAAACTCTTGATATGTGTGTTCTTGTGAATGTTTATCTAGTTATTATGTTGACCCAGTCTTTGTTTTCCTTTAATTTGTTTGTGTGTTATACCGAAAGACTAAATAATGTAGTCGGATATATATATTTGTGTGTTAGTTGTGTTTACATAAATTTATTTTATGTTGAAGGTGATGATGTTGTAAGTTTATATCTTTGTTTAATGGTGGGAAGTTAAAATGGGTTCCAAGAACTGAATATGTATGAGGTAAAGTCATTGCGTATCATATTCGAGACCTTGATGAAATTAGTTTAGAAAATCTTAGAGCGTGGACTAAGGAGTTAGGTTATGGGGGCTTTGGTTCTCTGTATTTCAGACTGCCTAAGTGAGAGTTGGAAGTGGGGTTAATGTTAGTAAGAAATGAAATAGATGTATCTAAAATGAAGTCTTATGCTTTAGAGAATGATAATAAAATAGATGTGTATGTCCACCATTCGAATGAGGAAGAAATGAAATAGATGTATCTAAAATGAAGTCTTATGCTTTAGAGAATGATAATAAAATAGATGTGTATGTCCACCATTCGAATGAGGAAGAATTAATGCCATTTGAAGATCAAATTGTTCAAAGGAGTGAAGGAGATGACAAGAATGATGTTGGAGATTGGAGTGATGAAATTGATGATTATAACTTTGTTGATAGTGACTACTCAATGACAGATGATGACCTTCTTTTTTTTAAAAATGTTGATGAGGACGTGGAATGGATTGGTAGACTTAGGCAAGGACTTGGTCTAAGTGAAGAAAGACATGTTGAGAGGGATGTGGACATGGAGGGTGGATATGACAGTGATGATCTGGAGAGTTTGGGAGACCATGAAAATGAAGATGCCAATCTGACTGAGAAGAGGAGAAAAGCATTTCCAGTGTGAAAAGAGAAAGAAAACAGAAAATGGAGAGTTGGAATGATATTTACTGATCATAGACAGTATAGGGAGGCAATACAGAATCACAGTGCTATTGAGGGGAGGGTCATAAGATTCAGGAAAAGTGACAGAACTAGGGTCATTATTTGCTTCATTAAATTTTGACAAAAGCATGCAAATAAAAACTGTGGGACCAAGTATATTTTATTCCTTTTTCTTTGTACCTTTTGGATTGTGTATAATGTAATACATTCCGACCATTTCTTTATTGCAATTGCAGACCATACCTGTGCTAGAGAGCAAGTTGGGTTACCCCTCATCAATTTTGGGTTTTTATGCAGAAAATACCTCCCAGAGTTCAAAATTAATCCTCACATGCCAATCAAAGCCTTTCACAAGACTGTGTTAAATGATTTGCAGATAGATTTCAAACATCATATTCTCAGAAAAGCAAAAAGAAAGTGCATGAAGATGATAAATGGATCCTTGGAAGAGCAGTTCCAGAAGCTATGGGATTATAAAACAGAGTTATTGAAGAGGAATCCCAACTCCACAGTTGAGATTGAAATAGACCCAGTTCAAATATGGATTAGTGGTTAGTGTACATTTATGAAGTCAATTTCTTTTTAATTATTAAAAATGTTAGATCTACCTCTTCCAGAACATGAAGGCACCTTCAAGAGGATGTACATATGCTTAGGTGGTCTGAAGCATGGTTTTAAGCTTGGATGCAGAAAAGTTCTTGGATTTGATGGATGCCACTTAAAAACTGCTTACAAAGGTCAGTTATTATGTACTATAGGTCTAGATGGTAATAATTGTATGTACCATTTAGCCTATGATGTGGTTGAAGCAGAAATATTGGATTCTTGGAGGTGGTTTGTGGCTTTGGTGGGTAATGATTTAGATGTAGGTGATGGGGAGGGTTGGACTTCCACTAGTAACAAACAGAAGGGGTTACTTAATGTCATTGATGAGATGTTACCTATGGCTGAGCATAGGTATTATGTCAGACATATGCACAACAATTTCAAGGGTAAATTCCCAGGTAGGTCACTCAAGGACAAGTTGTGGAGTTGTGATAGGGCCTCAAATGTAGAAGTATTTGAAAAAACAATGGGTACAATGAAGGAGGAAAATGAAGAGGCTTTGAAATGGTTGACTGAAGTTCCATTTCACCACTGGACAAGGTCACACTTCAGGAATGATTCAAAGTGTGACCTTTTATTAAACAACATGTATGAAAGTTTTAATAGGTGTACCTTGAGGGCTAGGGAAGAAGGTGTTTTAGTGATGTTAGAAATGATTAGAGAATATCTAATGAGGAGGTTGCAGAACAAGAGGGAAGAAATGGAGGCTTGGGGAGATAGAAAGCTTACACCAAAGATAACCTCTTTGGTTGAGAAATACAAGAAATGGAGTGGAGGCTGTTACTCTACATATGCAGGCTATAATCAGTTTAAGGTAACAACGGTGAATGGGTTAAAGTATGCAGTGGACATTGGTCATAGAAGTTGTGGTTGCAACAGGTGGGATCTTAGTGGCATACCATGTCACCATGGTGTTGATTGTCTGAACAGATTGGGGGCTAATGTTGATGAATATGTTGATCCTATATATTCTGTGGAAAATTAAAGAAAGGCATACTCTGGAATTATTTATCCAATGAATGGTCACACGGCATGGGAGAGATGTAACATGGTGATAAAACCACCCATGGTTGAGAAGCAACCTGGAAGACCCAAGAAAAGGAGGAGGCCTGAGATGCCAGATGTAATTGAGAAAGAAGAACATGGAAATAGGATGCTATGCAGGTCTACTCAACTTAAAGTGAGGCACATATATTTAACTTTTTATGTTTTTACTTAGGTAATTGGTCATATAAATTTGTAAGTTGTGGTTAATGTCATGTATAGGTGTGGATAGTGTCATTTGGCAGGACATAACAGCAGGACATGTCCCTCATTCAAGGAGAAGAATGAAGCAACAATAAATGAGGGCAATGATGAGCCAGAGATTGAGGAGACCTACAATGAAGCAACAATAAATGAGGGGGATGATGAGCAACAGATTGAAGAGACCTACAATGAAATTAATGGGACTAATTGGCCTGGTGATGAAATGATATTGGACTATCCTAAAGAAGGGCCACCACTGATACAACCAAGCCAAATGCAAGAGTCAGGTGTGGTGGAAGCACCATTTGATGCACCTATACAACTTGGAGCAAGGAAAATCAAGAAACTGAAAGAGAGAAAGATGGTTCAGCGTGAATCACTGCTAGCTGTTGACAAAATGAAGGAGAAAGGTAAATAATTAGTTCATAACAGAGTACTGGATAAAGGGAAAAAACCCATGGTGGAGAGTTAACATGAAAAGAAGAAAAAATTGGACAAAAAAATTCCAACTGTTGAAAGATTGAATCTTGGGGGAAACAACAACCACAAAAGGAACATCTCATATGCTGGAAAGGGAGATGGTGGAAGTTCAAAAACAACAACCTATGTTGAAGAACCAAGAAGGAGTAACAGGTTGTACTTAAAAATTATATTTGGGAGGTTCAAAAATATAATAGATACCCCAGTTTTCCTTGATGATGAAGATCAACCACCTCTTAACTCATATTCAAGGCCAATGAAGTTGGGAAAACATATTCCACCAGTCAAGCAATACAAAACCATTGTTGGGAAAACACAACTGAAATATGCACCTTTCTTGTCTCATGGCAGATCTGTAATTAAACCATGTGCTCTTGTAGAAGCACTAGAGAAGATCAAGAATGAGAAGAAAGACAAAGATGCAGGACCTTCAATAAAGGGGAAAAAGGACCCATGAGATGCAAGTGTTCAACTTTTATCTAGTTATGTATTTATGTAGTTTGAAATGGGATGTAATGTTGCTAAAACAATTTATGTTTTTATAGTACCGATGTTTACTATCTTTTGCTTAGAACTATGTAATGGGATGTAATATTGGATGATGAACTTAGTAATAAAATCACTTTCTTTTGCAATTGGGATACATTTTCATTATAATATTTCAGTACAATGTTGGTAAATTTGAACTGCATAGTCATACATCAAGAGCTTCACTACTACTATAATAGATTTATTTAGGTAGTTCATATCCCTTAGTCTTCGATTCCACTTCATTGTCCAACAACACAAACAATAAGATCACTGCAATGATGAGCATATACACCGAAACTGGGCTTCTCTTCTTCACCTTCATTTCAGCAAAACATCTAATTTTGCCAAATCATCCCCTAACTTCTCTACTTTTCTCAACAATCCAGGAATTATGGTTCTGGACCTTCGGCACATAAGGGGATCGTACTATAGATGGAAGTTACAAGAATTCCTCCTATCCTCCTCCACAAATTTGGGGGAAGAACTTAAATAACCTTTAAACAAAGCTAACTTCATGACATGTACAAACTAGCTTACCATGAATCGAAAATAACCCCAGAAATGCCTCCCCGGATTCGCATATGTCCATGAGGTTTTAGGACTGCTGTGGCACCACACCAATAATGGGGTTTCATGTTAATGACCTTTTTCACAAAATATATACTGATACATATACATTTATCAGTCTATTATATAACAATAGGGGCTATTGGGTTTGGCAGGAGATTATTATGTGTTTTGGAGGGAAGCAAATTTAGTAAAAGACATGTTTACCCTCCGATATAGGCCTATATGTCGTTTTACTGCCGATATAGGGTAAAGGGAACAATACATAATAATTTAGGGGATAAAGGGTATGTGTTCATACTTTTGGGGCCGGTAGGTACAACGGCCCATACTGGCCAAAAGCTCATTAAGCCTTTCTTTTTGCTTGTTTTAAGTTTCTGTACATTTTGTAATTTTATAAAATAAACATTTATATGCTACTTTCTTTCTGTGCTTTTCTGAATATACAAAAAAAATGTTGTACAAATTAAAATTAATAGCTATTATAGCTTGTGACTATATTATATCTACAGCGAATGGTTCCTACCACCTAACGCAATGTCAAGAATTGTCTACTTCTAACCCATGAGCTGTCCATTCTTTGTAAGTACTCGCTCTTATTCTCCTCTTTTACGCGATAGTTCTAACTCTATCATGCGAGCTTAGGTTAGTCAACGGTAATGAGACTATTAATACTCATATGCAGTATTGTTCTTCATTCTGTTATGTCTTCTTAACTATATATTCCAGAGTAACATGCTAAAACCATGTGATCAGTTTGTTAGCTTGAGAAATGGGACTTCAGTAGTCACTACTGGTTGTAATAATATGAAACTATTTATTAGTTCTACTTTATTCACTGCAGGATTTATGTTTATACACTGATTGTGAACTCGATAACTATGTTATTAGATTCATCTCTTTATTCTAAAAAGCAGCTCTTATACCATGTGTATGACATGTATTTTTTTCTTATATATATTCTTTACATTTATTATTAATATGTTAATTATTACTATATTCTACCTGCAGTTTAGAATTTATCGCAAATTAAAATTCATATTCATGACCTTGCATCTTTCTACAGTTTTCAAATGCAGTTAAGACGTAAAGTGCAATGTTAAAAGAATTAAGCGGTGAAAAATATCTAACATGTATGTTATTTTTTATAAATTTATAAAAAGGCCCGAATTGGTGATAACTACTAACATCAAGTTGGGGCAAATGTGGCTGCCCATGGTAAATTTGGCACAATGTAAAAAAAGTCGAAAGGATTAAAAAGGTGCAGCAGAATTTTGGCATTTATCTTAAAAAAGTTGAAGAAGCCAACCTCGACATCAGAACTGATATCTAAAAGTTGTGTGCAATTGTTGCAAGTGAAAATGAAGATATTACACCTTTAACAGGAGGCAGTAGCATCTAGTACTACTATTTTTTATGTTTAAAGTGTATAATAGAATCGCTATATAGATTTTCTTACACCCCTTCACTCAAGTAATCACTCAAGTAATCACTCAATTAAATGTAATTCAATGTCATATTTGTAACTCACACATATTATTTCCACACAATAAATATTATGATATAGATATATTAATTTACCCCTTTTATTTTGTTTGACAAATTTAAGTCAAATATAACATCTCCAGCTTGACTTACTTGTTAAATATATTATTTGTGACTCCTACCTTTCCAGAGTTTTTTATTCTAAATTTTCACTATACGTGAGAATAACATATCATATATATTGGCTCATATTATTTGATATGACATATCTGCCAAATTAAGATAACATCATCAATTTGACTTGTTGCAAATCACTTCTAGTGTTAATTTTGACAAACCATTTCTCAAAGTTTTTTACTAGTGATAATGTAAATCACATTTTAACTTTTTCTTTTACAACACTGTAAAACTTTTAGAGAGTTTTTGAAAATTGACAACTAATTATGAAAGTAATTGCATGAGATATAACTATGCAAGAACATAAAAATATTGAACTAATTTTTTAAAAAAATTCAAGAAAAAATGGATTTCTCTTGGTTTCTTCTCAAGAATAGTTTCTTGAGTTTGACTTACGGAGAGAGAGAAAGATATGATAATTGAAATCTCATATCTATTACACTCAGCTAAAGATGGGATGTACACTCCGTATATAAAATAATGTACTAGAAAGCGTGAACATCCATTTATAGTAAGTAGTCCTATCCTTCAAAGCGATACGTTGCAACTTTTTGACGACCATATTTTCTTTTTTACGCTTCTCAAATTTTTTCTGTATTTCTTTTTCTTTCTCCCCAAGTTTAGTTGTAGCGTTGACACATGTCCAGAGACCACCTCCATGTACGATAAGCTGTACGATTCTATTTTTTCATATTTGAAAATTTGTACCTTCATTTATCTTCTTATGAAATAGCTAAGTAAAGATATTATGAACTCTCTTTTACTTGACTTCACGATACAGTTCAATTTGGACTTCTCGATTTTGAATAACTCTAAACTTCACGATATAGCATCTTTCTCGACCTCACGGTATAGCATAGAGTTAAACTTCACGATCTGGAACAAATTTTGACTTCACGATATAGACAAAATTTGGATTTCACGATACGCTAAATAAACTGAACTTCACTATATGGCTTTGGCGGACTTCAAGATATACCTCTTCTAGACTTCACGATATTGGACTTTAAGAAATTTTTGCAATCACAACCCTAAAAGTGCTAAACTGAAATGTTGTTTTTGAGTGTTGCAATAAATGTGTTGTAATGGTTTGCTTATCGGCAATAGAACAACACTTGACATTGCATTAAATTTAAGTTGGTGTTGCTTATTAATCATGGTATAGCAGTATTACAATATTAGCTTCCGTGGTGTTGCATTAGATATCTAATAAAATTATTTGTTGTCACGTGGCATATGACGTCACACATGTTGACCCTCATTTGCTTATGTGGCATGCCACCCAACAGTTGACGTCATCAGTGTGGGCCTCGCTTGCTGGCATGACATGCCACATTGAAGTTGATGTCACCAATATGGGTCCGAACTGTTGATGACGAATCGAGTCATGACTGCTGACGTGATATGTCACGTGGTAATTGACACCACCAATGTGGGTCCTAACTACCATGTCGCATGCCACATGGCAGGTGACGTCACCAATGCGGGTCCTAAATGCTGATGAAGCATGCCACATGGCAGGTGACGTAACCAATATTGACCCGAAATACTGACGTGGCAAGTCACAT
This sequence comes from Apium graveolens, assembly GCF_009905375.1. Taxonomy (NCBI): domain Eukaryota; kingdom Viridiplantae; phylum Streptophyta; class Magnoliopsida; order Apiales; family Apiaceae; genus Apium; species Apium graveolens. The sequence goes on from NC_133657.1 coordinate 191,333,726, forward strand.
GTCAGGTGACGTCAACGATATGGATCCCAAATGCTAACATGATATTCCACTTAGTATGTGAATTTGTAATGTGAACCCCGCTATGTTCACATGGCATGTTACATGTGGCATCCACATCATCAATTGTTAACCGTAATAGTTACCTGGCATGCCATGTAGCACGTGAATTATTGCTTAAAAAATTTTGGCGTTCAATATTTAATTATATTGTTGTATTTTCTATAATTTGTTCTTTTAACTTTAAATTTCGTAATATAATTTACAATTATATCTATATTTACATTTTACATATATTTCATATAGTTTTCTTGTGTAGGTATATTTTCAAAATTGAGGCTTGGGAATTTTAGACTAAAACTCTCAAATTGGGGCTTCGACTTCACAATTAATTGAAGGTAAATTCTCTTACTTAGCTCAAAATATATCATCATTTTACCTTCGAATGGTTTAATTTGTAAATGAGTGAGCTATAGATGATTGAATTTGGGATTTAATGTGAGTTTAATTTGTAGATTTCGAAGTTATGGTGAGCCAAGGGAGGGAGTGAGTGTGATTGATCTGATGGCATTCGTGAGTATATGCAAGATGACGACGGACCGGTATGAAAATACATAAGTTAGTTTTTCCTCCCCTAAGAACGGTGTTGGTATTTACAACAAAAATGGTGTTGATGATAATTTTTCTAGTTGTGATGATATTTACAAAGCTTAAGAAAGGTTAAAGCTACGTAAACCGGTATTCTAGTCCTTAAATGGTAATTTACTATATTCCTTAAAATATTGGTAAATTTATTTAATCTCTTATAGGTGAGGAGTAAGGTGTGGTTGAATCAACAAGATTTCAAGAGGCAAATGAATTGGTCGATGGTGGAAAGACTGAGGGTAGAAAAGGAAAAATATCTAGAAAAAGTAAAGATTTTGAGGTTGATTTTGAGAATTATATAGATGACTTGAGCTTGAAGATAAAGCAAGATATTGAGACTGATTTTGAGGCCAAAATGAACAAAATGATGCGGGAATATTAATCTTGGTTGTTTTGAACACGTTTATTTTTTTTCCAATTGCAGTTCTTGGTTTTGTTTTTGATATTTTGTGTTGTGGTTCTAGGCCCATCTTTCTGCTACAAATGAAGGATTTTAAGGTAATCAAATGAATGAATTTTGTTATCTTTGATTTTTAACATTTTTACCAAGAGTTTTATATTTTATTGTTGTTATTTGTGTTTGCATAAAATAATGAAAAAAGAACCATAAAAACATAAAATTAGACATTAAATGGGACAATAAAAAATATCATAAATAAATATAGTAGATGAAAAACATCTAGTTACATAGTTTTTAAATATAAAAACTTAAAACATTTTAGTTGAAACATAAAAACTGGGTTTAGACAAGGTGGGAGATGGTGGTTGGTGGCTCATGCATCTCGACAATCCCTCCCTCCGCACAAACGAAGTGGTTTGCCATGGCATTGGCCCCTCCATTGACATTGGAGTTATGTGTGTTTTCCGATGTGTGACAAGGAGTTTATATAGCAGATTAACTTGGTGTCATCCAAGGGTTCATTTTAAAGGAACATATCTTTTACAAGATATTCTATATATTCAAAAGCTGTATTTTTGTTTAAAAAATAAATTAGTATGGATTAGATTCCACCTAGCAATAGATATTTCTTCAATTTTTCTTAAAAAGCATTAATTTTCTTAATTTTTGGGATCTTAAATTTAGTAATATGTAGAGATAATGATATCCTAAAAAATAAATATTATTTTTGGATTGTACATATTTTCTTTTTCACCTTAAAATAATGAATATTCTCTAGTTTAGATCTTAAGAAAAATATTTTCTTTTTCTTAACACATTGTGCAATATTTATTTTTAGAGGGTAATGATCATATCATGAATGAGATTATGATTGATCACCTAATTAGCATTGTGCTTCTCATTAAGCCTAACAACAATTAGTATCTCTTTTTAAGAAAAAAAAAGTATTTAGTATCACTTACATTCCATTCACAAAAGAATTTACTTACTTTTTTTAGTAAAAAACATTTATTATCTTTTATTTTTATTCAAATATATTCAAATCTATTGACATAATGATATCTTACATATTTCATTTTATTTTTATCATACATATAATTTTTTACAATATAATGGTGCATATCTTCTAGTCCAGACTTTCAACAAAATATGAATCAAGTGTAATACATTACTATAATAATTGTAATATTTGTTCTCCATGTATAAGAATTATGATAAGTTTAATTAACTAGTATGCAATAAATAACTTTACAAAAAATGTAGGAGTTAATTGTTGTAAAGATACTATTTGGATTATTACGAACTCCTCTTTTTTCTTCTCCACTCTCTATGATAAACATTAGAAGAAGTATGTTCACAAAGTATAATATATTTGTGAAATTATTGTTTTTCATTTATGAGAATTGTTGTGATAGTGATTTCATGAATGAGATTATATATAATTACATTATAGTACATATATCTTATGATTCAATTTATGTAGCATCATACATATTTTTTATGATTTTTGTTCACATTATTACTAAAATAAATGTTTTTCAAGTAATGTAGAAATAATTGTTTTAAAGATGACATCATAATTATGATGTTATGAACAATTATAATTTCATATATTTCATCACAAACTTCAAGTAATGAGTTGGTTGTGTCTTTTTTAAAAAAATGGGAAAAAATTGATAAATTTCCTAAACAAAATTTATTCATCAAAATAATATTTTAAACAAAATTTAAAAATTACATTTAATATATATATATATATATATATAGATATATAATATATCGTCGGAGCTTAATAATTTAGAGATAACAAAAATATTTTGAAAAGATAATTAAACATTAATTTTTGAAAAAATATTCAAATAGGCTTAATTTACTTTAACTCTTAACTTAATTTTTCATATTTAATTTGAATTTTTTAATTTTTTTATAATTTATTTTATTTTTTAGTATAAAAATAAAAGTTTGATTGAAAATCGGTGTGAGATCAAGATATTATACATATCTGCATAGTATAGTTGGATCAGAATTCCGATATTTACGTATACTTATTTTTGAATATTAAAATATTTGTATGCGATTATATATTTGACATCTCTCCCATCCATGGGAAAATTAGGTCATAGACTTACCATAGTGTTACTACTTACTAATATGTACTTGGTTTTCATTGGAACATTAATATCATAACTATTATTACCCATTTAAATATTATATAAAATAGATCAAAATTAAAATTCTGATTTAAATAACCTTGACTATTAGTTTATAACTTTAGTTTTTTTATAAGTATGTATAGAATTTTATTAAAACAACTCAAACTCACTCACGACAAACCCGAACTGAGAATATGACCTGGTTGAAAAATAAATAAATGAACTAAAAAAATAGCCGAAATATTTTCAAATCACTTAAATAACTCAATATAAATATTCTTCACATTCAAAATCATTATAAAGGTTTCCCAACGAGTCCAACGCTATTGATTTCCCTCAAATTAGTAGTATCACAATCGATCTTCGTACATAAAAAATATTTAGGGTCATCATTTAGAACCATCAACTTCACCATCTAAGGTCGGGGTATAGATGTCCCCATAGTTTGAACAATCTTTCACTCTGGAATGTGCGCTTTTATGATATCCACCACCATTCTAATTTCGAAGCCGGCTTCGCAAATTCTCCGGTACACTAAATAAATCATTTTTAAAATAACATGACAATTCAAAAAAATGTGATATAAAATAAACAATCCAAATAATTGGTGAAAGCCCCTAGACCATAAACGGGAACTACTAAAAAACTGAGTTTAAAAAACACTACTTGCTTAGCACTTTTGAGTAACAGCTATGTAAGTGGTGCACTTCCATAACGCTTTGTGTAACATGCTATACATATCATTTTATAAAAAAAAATTAAAAATAAAGAGAAATAGTAAGATACCGCTTATTTGATATAAGCTATATTAGATTGAGCTTGTATAGCGTTTGTTGAATAGATATGTTAGCAAAAGTTTTTTAAGTACATTATTTTAATTTTTTATTTATATTTTAGCACTTCAATAGGGCTGAGCAGAAAGGTTTTACAAGTGAACATATCCTAAATCATTATATACTTTTATTTTTGTTTTGTTAATAAGTTATAACGCAGCAGTACCAGGGACATCCGTTTCAATCCTCAACTCTTTCATTAACATGTTCATGATTTTACGCCCTCACGAGTCAAGATATACATATTTATCAGTACATACCTAGATATTTACTACCAATCGACTTGGTGTTCAATGAATTAAGGAGACTTAAAAATTTGGGAGATTGAATTTCTTCTTACTCTTGAAACCCGAAAAATTCCGATTTGGGATTCAATCGATTTGTGAAACTAGAAGTTTAGGTTTGGTCTCAAGAAGTTTTGATTCGGGATTGTGTTTAATTTCAGCTGACTTAATTAAAAATCTCTTCTTTAAGGTATGTCAAACTCGATCTCCAAATGTAAAAATTGTAATTCTCTGTGGATAGTCTATCTTTAATTTCAAACTTTTATTGGAATTACAATTACAATTTGAAATTAAAGGTTTCATAAGATGCTATCAATATTCTCTGATTTGATTTTTTAAATTTTGCTCTTATATGAATTTATGTAGTTATTAGACTTTCTTGAATATTAAACGAATATTCTTGGAGGAAAAAATGAGTTTACTTATTTTGATACGAGCATTAACATATAAGTTTTAAAAATATGAAAAACAAATTACAAAAGTATTAACATACATATAAGTAATTAACTTTTTCAAATAATTATTTGAATTTATTTACAAAAATAATAAAATATACTTATACATGAATTATTGGACTTATGAGCTCGAGCAATAATTGTGCTTAAGCGGGATAAATTTTGGGTAACAGCCGCCAAAAAATTTTAGACATAGTAAAAATTCTGTGTACACACACCCTCACTCCCTTTGCTTCTTCTCATATCATAATACACTCTCACTCACCCACTTTCTCTCTCATGTCCCACTTTTTATCTCCTATCCTTCCCTCTCTGGCTAATCTCTCTAGCCTATATGTAACGCCCTCCAGACCCGGGGTATAAGTCTGGGGGTTACTAGCTAATCACCAAACCTGTACAATCTGATTAACAATTAATAAAGAAATGAAATTAAACCCCTTTAACACTAACCAGGATCTTTTTAGGTTGAAGTATGAAAACAAGAACCACTAACTACTTTTATTACAAACCAACATTCAAAGTCTCACAAACTCTCTTTATTACAAACCATTGTCTAATTCATTTTAAACTAAGTTCAACTTTTATTCAAACACACACACATACTATCTATCAATACTCCACCTGCTCGGGCAACTCAAAGCTTTCTTCCTGGATTGGTATCAACACCTTGGGTATAAGAGGATTTCGAGGCTTGACTCGCTTCTTTACCACTCGAGTCCTGATTGGTTTCATATTCCTTCTTAACTGAAAACAATAAGGTGAATAACAACAAAATGGGTGAGCCAAAAGTTGCTCAACAAGTCCACAAACATATAAACAGTGTTAAAGCACTTTAAATGAATCCGTCAACCCATGTATATCTGCCAAGATATAACCTCACGAGAATAGAAAGAAGGCCATTACCGGCGAGTACAAATAAACTAAACTGGACACAAGTTCGTATCTATATTCTGCTGATCAGTCAGAATATAATGCCGATCCATATCTCAATATATAGATCCATTCGGGTAGCCAGGTACTACGGCCCACGTCGAGGCACCAGTCATCCCGGTCCTCAGGATTATGACACACTCAATCCCAAAATATCATTATCCAGTCCATCGCTTAGCAACCGGGACAATCGGTATGCTATGATATATTCCAAACACTAGAATATATCAATCTTCATGTGTTACCAACAGAAGATATGAATCAAGAATCCAAAGAAACGGAGAAATCAAGAATTGAAATGAAATATGAACAAAGGAATAAGGATTGTATATTAGTGATCAAGAACAATAATCAAGAGAATGTAAATGTGATAAATATTTGAATCAATATCACTATTCTGAAAGTAGAATAGAGGAAAAACTTGCCTTCTACGCGACTTACTGCAATTGAATTACTTATGTCTATCACCTTGGACTATTACCGACTCAACTGGCCTGGCTGGCTTAGCTTCTGTTGGCAAAACAGACTGGTTAAGTCACGTCGTACTTCATTTGCATCTTGAATCGACTTCAAACCGATCCTAACATCTACCCACGCGCTTATGACTGACTCATGTATTACATATAAGCAAGTAAGACTCGATTAACCACGTAATACACATAAGCACATAAGCACATAATCATTTTTATGGTTAAAATAATTTTTAAAACCAAAATCGACTCGCTGATCGCTCAACTGATCGTTCTCTAACTCGTTTCCCATTTTTCCGTAATTTTTCGGACTCGTCTCGGCACGTAACTTGACTGATAATCAAACAAGTCACAAAATAAACTAACTTCTGAAAGAAAGTAAGCTTTGATATTATTTTTAATAAAAAGGATTCATTTTTCAGAGTTAACAGGCTTTCGTTTCACGCAAAACGGACTAACAGTTGAATTATTATTAATCAAATACGGATAATTCCATTTATTAATCATTATAAATATTTATTACTAATTTTTAAAACCCAAAAATAATTTTTTTTAAATCATTATTTAAGAAAATTAGAATTAAAAATAATTTTTCTATAATTTTTGAAATTAAAATGAATTTATTATGATTTATTGAAAATTATTTGATTAATTATCAAAATAATTAATCACTTTTAAATAATTAATAAGTAATAAATAAATTATAAATAATTAAGAAAATAATTCAATCTGATTTTTAGAAAATAATTCAGAATTATTTATAATATAAATTAATTAATTAAATAATTAATTAATCAATTTACAAAATAAATAAAACTGATTTTTAAAATTAATAAAAATAAAAAGTAAAAATAATTTCCAAAATCAGATCAAATCCGGGTATTTTAGACGGGTCAAACGGGTCAAAATCCGGGTCGTGAAGAACACGCCGGATTTTTCCCAGAATCCGGCCACCGGTGCAGAATCCGGTGAGCCACTTTCAGGCCAAAAGCAGAACCGTTTGGTTCATTTTTCACAGGGTTTCAATTCCAAATCGTTCTGGCAATCTAATTCTGACAATAACATCATAGAATAACCCTTGGGTCATCTTCTCCGATCAAAATCGACATGAACTCCGACCAAAAACCCAAATCATTCATTTGTACATAAAATCAAATGTTATATAGTGCAAAATGAAGCTAAGAACATATACAATCAAAGCCCTAACATTACAAGAACCAAATATTCATAGAAATCATCGAGTTGTGTTTTGAAAATTCGACCTAAAACCTAGAAATTCTGAATCATTATCCAAGCATCGTTTGTTCAATTAAACACCATGAATCGACTGTAAATCATCTAACAAAGCTATATCAATCATCAAAACATCAAAATACCCCAGAATCAAAAAGCCCTAATTCGAACATAAACCCTAGAAATCAAAAATCAAAAACGATGCAATAAAACATGAAATTGATGCAAGAAACAGAAAGAACGGATCAAAACCTTCGATTTGAGTACTTGAATCACACGATTTGATGCTATAATCAGTGAGAAATCAGGACTTGATTCTTCGACCCGAACCTGTTCTTCCCGACCCGATTTCAGAGAAGTTTTGGTAATTTTGCAGATTTTAATGATTAATTATAATTAATTAAATAAAAATTAGGCTATTTATAGTAGTAAAAATATTACTCCTAATTAAAATTAAGGGGCTAATTATACATTAAATAAAAATATTGGGCCCTAATTTTTATAATTTTTGAGTATTAAAATTTAATTTATAAATATTTTATATATGCAATATATATGCCAAAAATTCCCAAAAATTGTGTATAATGCAAAAATGCAAAGAAATAATATAAATGAAAGTCCTGTAATTTTATAAAAATAAAAATTTGATTTTTGTGGGGTTTTTGACACCCAATGTGGCCCGGAAAAATCATTTTTCGCAAAACGAGAAAATTTATAAATTATCTAGATGTTCAGAACAAGGCGATTGTAAAAGCCATTTGATGAAAAATAAGGCCCATTATTTTATTTGAAATACTGGCTTTAAAATCATCGTTTGGGTCGTAAAACGTTTGAAATAAAACCTATAAATACATAATAAAATATCTGAAAAATACCTTAAAAATACAGAAATGACATGGGATACACGTATCACGTAACAGTTAGGGTTTATCAGATAATCACACATAAATGGCACATTAATTCATATATTTTATTATAATCATGATATAATATAAACGTAAAGTTCCCAGTCGTTACACTATATGTCTATCTCTCTCACTAAACTCTCTTGTATCTTTGTCTTTGTCTGTCCACCACTACTATTCTATACTATGCAATAAAGGATTTTCTTTTCTAATCAGGGTCAACTGAATTGTAGTCGAGGCTTGAATTTTTTATTTACGACTTAGGTCCTTCTTTAAACTTCATTTAATCTCTCTCTTCCCCCTCTCTCTTTATCTCTCCCCCCTCTCTCACTCACCCCCCTCTCTCTCTTGTGTTCTTGACTTAGGGGCTTTATTGCATCATTTTATAAGTTGTTATTATTATATAAGAGATTCTTCAAATGGTAATTGTGTAACTAATTTGCAATTTGTGTAAAACCTATATGTTATGAATTAAAGCTGTGTAGAAGGACTTTGTTAAGTTTTTGAGGTGTTAATTTTCCATACCTCATTTCACAATAATTTTGTTTAGAACTATGTTTTGTTATAATATGTGTAATGCACTTAATTTCTCAAGTTTGTTGTTAAAGATTCTTTGTTATAATATTTGAAGTAAGTGCACCTATTCTCGAGTGTGAGTATAGAGAAAAATAATTTATTCATAGTTATGTAAGAGGCTAAGAAATTGAAATGAGGAAGTGAGCTTGTTTCTATACAAGAATTTGAATAGTGAAGAGTACTTTATTCTTCGTTATGTCAAAATTTTAATTTTAGATGCCAAAATTAGATATTTTAAAAGACATTAGATTGATTATTTTCCCTTTAATAACAATGAATTCTAATGTGATCAATGTGACCAATGTAAAAAAATGTGTATGTCTAAGCTTTTAAGTAATAAATTGGTTTGAATAGGATTACGAGCTTATGTATTTTAACTTGCAAGCAAGTTTAAGTTCTAACAAGCGAGGATCAAAGATGGATTAAAATTAGTTTTAATTAGTGAACTTCTATGCTAGCTTTATGGCTAGTTTACTACATTGAAAGTGAAAGTATTAGATTAAAGTTCCTTAGTATCTTTTAGCCCTTGCTATCATTCTTTTTTAAAGGATTATATAACATTCAATTACACAAAATTTTCCAGAAATATTCATTACCAGTTGCAATGTATTTTCACTTCTAAGCATTGATTTCTTAATAACTTATCCCTTCTTACAGGTATATGCAGATGGGAGATGTAATGTATCTGCATGTTGTATAAAGACAACAATCAATGACTTCGATAATATGTCGCTTATCACTATTAACAAAATTTAGTTATTAAATGGACAACTATTGAAGTATTATATTTTTGCATCTTTTGCGGAGACTATCAGTATTAAAAAATATAAGTAGGTCATTCTTGGAGATTAAAACTGTAACATTCCCCTTTTAACTTGGCATCTTTTCTAACAAGATCTTTGTGCTGAAATGGCATCATATGATATGAAATAAATGTGGTCCAGAATCTAGTCTATTGGTCTTGGAATTAAATGCAAGAGTTTATATCATCTTCTATATCATAGAATAGCTAGGTTGGACTGCTAGGGTTTAACACAATAGTAATTTGTAAGATCATAAAGCGTGTCTGAATAATAGTTTGGAAAATACTTTCTACCCCTGGAGGTAGGTGTAGTATAGTTTATAGTATAAATTGAGTGAGATGTTAATTTTTGAAGTTCTTGGTATACTGCTAATCCCGGGATATTTATCTCACATATGGAATTGATCGGAATAATAAAATGCAAAGAGAAGAAACTTGTTCTCTAGAATTTCTTAATATGATTGAGTAATTGAATATTACAATTTATAGGATTACATAGATATAGATTCACTAAACTAGTACATAGAACACTTAATTATATAGGAATATATAAACTAAGGTTCATGCACCAGAATCATGTATCTGTGACTTCACATGCATGTAAGGAATTAAATAGTTTTTCTTGAAGGTTCTAGTTATATTCCAACAGCCTCCCTTAAGCTAGAATCTTGCTACACCTAGCTTTGTCTTCAGTCCAGTGAACACTTCTGACTTTAATGGCTTTGTAAATATATCTGAGACTTGTTCTTCACTTCTACAGTACTTAACTTCAAGCTCTCCATTCTTAATCAAATCACGGATGAAATGGTATTTAATTCGAAAGTATTTGCTTTTTCCATAATTAATAGGATCTTTACTAAGTGCAATAACAGAGCTGTTGTCATAATAAATTATTGGACAATCCTTGAAATTTTGCTTCTGTTCTTGTAACACCCATTTTATCCAGAGGGCTTGACAACCAGCTATAGCCAATGATATGTACTCTGCTTCCGCTGTTGAGAGCGCCACAATAACCTGTTTCTTTGACATCCATAATATCGCACCAGATCCAACAAAAAACACATTTCCTGATGTGCTCTTACTATCATCATGGTTTCCTGCCCAATCACTATCGCAAAATCCAACAAGTTTAGGATTGCTTACTTTTTGATAATAAATTCCATCTGAGAGACTTCCTCGAATGTATCTTAATATTCTTTTTCCCGCTTTCCAGTGAGACATCCTGGGACATTACTTAAACCTGCTAATTAAGCTGACCCCATAAGCTATGTCAGTTCTTGTAGCAGTAAGATACATTAGGTTTCCTATAAGGCTTCTAAATAATGTAGGATCAATAAGCTCATAATTATTATCATTACTTAACTTCAAACCAACTGCAACTGGTGTACTAAACGAATTTGCATTTTCCATTTTGAACTTTTTCAGTAATTATTTAGCATATTTCTGCTGAGAGATAAAAAATCCACCATTTCTTTGTTTAATCTCCATGCCAAGAAAGAAATGTAGCAGTCCCAAATCAGTCATCTCAAATTTTTTTTTCCATGTTTTCTTTAAAGAAATTTATATCTTCAGCATTGCTTTCAACAATTATCAAATCATCAACATATAAGCTGATAATAAGAACACTATTATTTACCCCTTCTTTAACATAAAGTGTGTGTTCCAAAGGACACTTCTGGAACCTATTCTTTAAGAAATAACAATTGATACGGCTGTACCAAGCTCTCAGAGCTTGTTTTAATCCATAAAGGGATTTCTTTTAGTGACAAACTTTATGTTCTTCTCCCTTTTTGATGAATCCTGGTGGCTGGTCTATGTATACTTCCTCTTTTAAAACACCATTTAAAAATGCCGACTTAACGTCCAATTGGTGAACAATCCAATTGTTTTGAGCAGCAAGAGAAAGTACTAACCAGATAGTTTCAAGACGGGCAACTGGAGCAAATACTTCTTGATAATCAATGACGGCCTTTTGTTTGTAACTTTTTACTACAAAGCGAGCTTTATGCTTTTGAATTTTTCCATCTGCATCACATTTAGTTTTAAACAACCATTTGACTCCAATTGTTTTCTTTCCAGGAGGCAAATCAATTAGTTCTCATGTCTTATTTCTTTGAATTGCATCCATTTCTTGCTTCATGGCCTCCCTCCATTTTTCTTCTTTAGTAGCCTTTTCAAAGGTGACAAGATCATTTTCCATGAATAAAGCAAAGTCTGCATATTCTTCTTCAAGTATTCTTTTTATTTGGCCATAAATTTCAACTAAACTTCTGGTTTTGTGAGGTGTTGACTCAGGACTTGAAGAAGATGCAGACTCAGAACTTGATGAAGATGTTGGTGATGCATGCAGTGGAACTTCTTCTAGAACAGTCCCAGTTTCTTCTTCTAGTAGATTATTGTCATATATGATGTTGCCGCTTTCTTTTCCATTCTTCCAATCCCAAGCTGCTTGTTCACCAAATATTACGTCACGACTGATTATAATGTTTTTGAAACTGGATTGAACAGCCTATATACCTTTGGATTCTCGTTATAGCTAACAAAAATGCACCTTTCAGATTTATCATCAAGCTTTCCACGCTTCTCCTTCGGTATATGAGAATAACATAGGCTTCCAAAAATTCTAAAATGAGATACACCAGGTTTGTGACCAATCCATGCCTCTTCTGGGGTTTGTCCTTGTACAGCTTTCGTAGAAGCTCGATTTAAGACATAGCATGCTGATGATGCAGCTTCAGCCCAGATAGGATGAGGTAGCCTTTTTGTCTTGAGCATGCTGCACACAAGTTCCATAATAATTCTATTTTTTCTTTCTGCCACCCCATTTTGGTAGGGGCTGAAACTTACTGTCAGCTGATGTTTAATGCCATTCTCTTTCAAAAAGGCTTCAAATTCTCCACTCATGTACTCAACGCCTTGGTCAGAACGTTAGGCCTTTAGATCAAGTCCATTTTGTTTTTCAACAAGAGCTTTGAATTTTCTGGAGAAAGTCAATAAATGTGAGAAAGTATTTTTTACCTCCAAGTGAATTTTCTCGCATTGGACCACATAAACATGAGTGCACAAGCTCTAAAGGTTGAGATGCCCTTTTTTCCATTCTACTTGGAAAAGAATCACGTTTGTGTTTTCCAAATACACAGCCTTCACGGATTTGATATTGTTTATTGATGTATGGAATGCCTCTCACCATATGCTCCTGACATATTTTTGAGAGTGTGCTGAAGCTTAGATGATTGTATCTTAGATGGCACAACCATGATTTGTCCTCCACAATACTAGAGAAACAATTAAGTTATGTCTCATTTAACTTTAAAGGGAACATCTTATTTGGCGTCATTTTGATTCTCGCAATAAGAGAATTATTCTTATATCTTATTTCACACTACTCACCATTGAAAATCACATAATGTCCCTTATTTAATAATTGTCCCTTATTTAATAATTGTCCCATTCTTAAAATATTATGCTTCAGCTCTGGAACATAGTAGACATCACGAACAAAATTCTGGCCTCGTTTAGTTTGTATTGGAACATCACCACATCCTTGTACCAGGTGCCGTTTATCATCGCCAGTTTTTACCTCTCGCTGGACAGATTCATCAAGTTTAATAAGAATGCTTTTGTGTCCTGTCATGTGGTGGCTGCAACCACTGTCAATGTACCAAATATTCTTGGTGGAGACCTCTTGCTCATTAGACATAAGAAGGACTGATTCTTCATTCTTTGATTTAGAACTTTCATGTAAAAAAATGGTCGCATTTCTTACATATTTTAATCTCGAGTAGTAATCTTTCTTTAAATGACCAAATTTATGACAAAAATTGTATTGGATTTGAGATTGATAATTACCTCTTCCCCTGCCTCTAACTTGTCCATGGAATCTTCCTCTTTCATATTGATTTCCTGTACTTGCTTCATGATTTAATTGATATTGATAATTATATGCTTGAGACCTTCCTCTTGCGTAAGAATTTGGTTGGCTTCTTCCTTTTCCACGAAAATTTCTTCCGCGTCCTCTTCCACAGAAGCCTCCACGATGGAATTCTTGCATCTGGAATGCTTGCTCAGAGGGTGATAATTCAAATTGTTCAATCCTTAATTCATGAGATTACAAGGAGCCCAATAGATATTCAATTGGAAGCTCACTTAAATTTTTTGATTCCTCGATTGCAACAACTATATGCTCGTATTTCTTTGACATACACCGAATATTTTTTCTATTATCCGATGATCCTTCAATTCTTCTCCATTGACCCTGAGTTGATTTGAGATAGAAAAAACTCTGTTAAAGTAGTCTTCTACAGACTCTGTCTCCTTCATTCTTAATAGCTCAAACACACCCCTTAAATCCTGCAATCTTATCATCTTCACCTTGTCTTCACCTTTGTATGTTGTATTATGAGTGCTCCATGCTTCTTTTGATGTTGCTGCTGTAGAGATCCTTTCAAAAATAGCTTCATCTACTGCCTAATATATGAAAAAAGTGCTTTCTTGTCCTTTTTCCGATTTTCCTTTACAACTGCCAATTGTTGCTGATTGAGAGTAGTTTGATCAGGAGGTTCTTTATAACCAGTTTCAACAATATCCCATAAATCTTGAGAACCAAATAAAGCTTTCATCATAATACTCCATTGACCGTAATTCTTTCCATTTAATCTTGGAAGTTGAGGTTGTAATGTGTTGTTATTGGTGGCCATATTAGAAGAGGATGTTTGATGAACAGGTTAAGAAATCGGCTCTGAACAGGTTATTAAACAGGCTACGGAACAGGTTCTCGAATAGGCTCTGATACCAATTTGACGGGAATAGTAAAATGCAAACAGAAGAAACTTTTTCTGTAGAATTTCTTAATATCATTGAGTAATTGGATATTACAATTTATAGGATTACATAGATATAGATTCACTGAACTATTACATTGAACACTTAATTATCCACGAATATGTAAACTAAGGTTCATGCACCAGAATCATGTATCTGTGACTTCACATTCATGTAAGGAATTAAATAGTTTTTCTGGAATGTTATAGCTTATATTCCAACAGGAATAATTCTATTGTAATTTGTAACTGTAACATGATATTTTCTTGCACATTTTTATTACAGGTATAGACAAGAATGCAGAATTAAACACCTCCTTTTTTTGATTCTGTACCTCTATTAAATGTCAATTGATGCTCACAGCTGTTGCAATGTTATAGCTCCTAGAAGTAAAATATGAAAGAACTTTTGGCTTACAGCTAGAATCGACTTCAGTAATTTGTAAGAGCTTTCAAGTTTCTACATCTTTTCTTTTTGGCTTAATGACCTTTTGGCCCTTAAAGTATGGGCCATTCTACCTACCGGCCCCAAAAGTATGAACTCATACCCTTGGGCCCCTAAATTATTATGTATCATTCCCTTTAGCCCGTATCGGCAGTAAAATGACATCTAGGCCCATATCGGAGGGTAAACATGTCTTTTACAAAATTCGCTCATTGACGATTGATGTCTTGTATACTCTTTCAACCCTAGAGTTGCCAACACTTCAGTTCTTCTCAAATTAAACTTCTTAAACTCAATATTTGTGGCGATTACAGTGGCGATTAATGATTTTCGAGCTTGGATTGTGCGGATCATTCAATGGCATATAACAATAACACCTCTGTTCGTATTTCTCTTATCCTCCTATTTTGATCGATTGGTTCAATATAATCTATATTTTGATCGATTGGTTCAATATAATGCGAAAAGTTCAATTACTACGTATCATGGCAAGCATGGTATTTATGCAATGATAATAAAACAATCCTTTCACAATACAACAGTAAATAGAGTTGGGTTCGTAAACTTGTCTGGGTATCTCGAGGTGGAGGATGCTCTAGGTTCCGCTCGGAAATATATAATCATAAACACAATTCGTTTCGTTAGGTCCCGTTCTAATTTATGGCTACCCGCATTCATGCGCTAATTATTATACATCCTCTTAACTTATATTACCCTTATTATTCCTTTAAGTCCTTATTCACATCATGGTCACTTCCTTTTTTAAAGTATCTTAAGTTCATTTTCATTTTCGTCGTCGGCTGCGCTTATGGATTCTACGGTTTCTAATCGCACGGTCTCGGCTCCAATATTTTTATAAAATTGAAAAATCATTAATTTCACTTGATATTTTTATGGCAATTAGGACACTCAATATACCACTCTCTGTAAAAATTTCATGATTTATGAAAATTCTTAAGTCGATCCTTAATATGGAAGTTAGGAAACTCAATATACTACTCTCCTCACATGCCAATCAAAGCCTTTTACAAGACTGTGTTAAAGGATTTGCAGATAGATTTCAAACATCATATTCTCAGATATGCAAAAAGAAAGTGCATGAAGATGATAAATGAATCCCAGGAAGAGAAGTTCCAGAAGCTATGGGATTATAAAAGTAAATATAGCCAATCATACATTGCTCCATAATATGAAATGTACCCGAAAGAAACCAGCATAATAACCCAAAAAGATAACTTTTTCGTATAGATACACCAGTCTTCTCATTATTTCATCAATCATCATCTAGATCAACTGGGTCTTCATGTGTGTTTATAAACCTGAATATGGTCTTTAGGTACAACTTGTAACTCCTCCTTGGTCCTGGTTCCTCATCCTCATAGTCTCCTTCACCTTCATAATTTTCCTCTTCCCTTTGAACTTCACCAGCTACAACATTTGTGTCACCAGCTTCTTCATCTTTGTGAGCAGCTTCTTGGTCTTTGTCTTGAGTAGGCTGACTTCCCTGCCCTTTGTTAACCGGGGGAGTGTTGGCACTAGGAGTACCATTAGGTTGATAAGTTGAAGTGTTAAATCTAGGATTAGGCATATACAACTTCTCACCGAGTCTAATTATCTTTTTCTTGAAAAGCTCTAATGTTGACCCTTGAATTGGTTGAGAGGCTAACTTTTTCCCACTTTTTTGAGTTGGTTCTTTGATGATAACACATGGTAATGCATGCCTCCTAACTAGTATCTTCTTTTTACCCCTCATTCCATCTTGTTCTGGGATTGGAATTGTTTTTCCCTTTATTGTTTAACTGGATTCTTTCTCTGCTGATGAAGTTGGAAGCTTATTTTTCTGGTACATGCACATCACTAGAGGGTGCTTCTCCTGCTATTTCATGTTCTGCTGTCTCACTATCATTGTTAGATGCTTGGAGGTGTGGGCACTTTGGCCTTATGCGGCCAGTCATTCTACAGTTGCTGCAATGCATTACTTTCCCAGTTGTGATTTTTTCTATTCCAGGCACAACATGTTCAGAAAGCCTTTTTGTCTGGTTCCCTTCTTCCCAATCTTTTCTTCTTTTTAATCTTTTAGGTCTTCCTCTTTATTTCTTTGGCACATCTGGAGGTAACATCTCTGCTTTATCATGTGAGTCCCAGAACTCATCTCCTCTTAGAGCTTCCAAAGATAAGTTGTAAGCCTTTAAATAATGCTCCCTTGAGTAATATTGAGAGATATATGAAATAGGTTGGTATTTGTTGTCATGAATAGTTGCTACAACATGTTGACATAGGATTCCAGTTAGATCCCGTGCCCTACAGTCACACTTCCTAGCATCTAGGTCAACTGTCACTGACCTGGTTCCATTTTTTACCATGTACTTCTTAAGCCCATCATGTGATGCTTGAATCTCTGATTGCTAGATCTAGTTTAATTCTTACTTTTCCTGCAAATAGGGCTGTCATTTTCTCTCATTGATTCCCTATTCACTCTCATTCTTCTCATTATCTTGAAGTGCAACTCTTGCAGAATGGTAAGCAAAGGCATAAACCTATAAAGAATGAACAATAATATATACATAATACTCTAAACATAACAATTTAATTGAAAATTTACATGGATAATGTACTCATACCTCTCATTCACAATCTAAGCATTAAAACACTCTGACATGTTATTTTCTGCATTGTCAGCAAAATAATAAGTCTGAAAATATGCCTTGGACCATTTTGCAGGATCAAGTCCCTTCAATTGCTCATGTACAACATTAGAAGACCTTTCCAAGGCTTTCATTGATCTCTGGTGCAGGGCAGGGTATGTGGCACATATTGCTAGCCCGAAATATTTCTTGACAGACCCTTGACCATACCATAATATGAGAAGTGTATTAGAGTTTTTAACCAAGGCTAGTTATGAATTGAAAAAAGTAGAGTAATATTACCTTCTCTTAAAGTTAACAAATAAATGTCTAGTGCAGATCATGTCCTCAACCCTATGCAGCAGCTTCTTCACGGCATTTTCCAATCCCTGAAATTATAACAGGTCATATTACAAAGAAACACTTAAAAATAAGAAGAAAAGTAGGTAATGTATATACCTTTTGTTGGTCACTGATAATTGTGAAACCAAAGCCATCACCAAGGTCTAGATCACCTCTAAGAAAATCAAGAAACCACCTCTAACTATCAGTATTCTCAGACTCAACTACGGTATAGGCAACTGGGAACATCATGTTATTCCCATCCCTCCCCACTGCACTCAACAGTTGACCACAACTAACTGTATTTAAGAATCATACATCTAGACCTAAAATAGGCCTACATCCATTTTTCCAACCCTCTTTCAATGCATAATATCAAATATAGATTCTCTTGAGCTTATTCACTCATTCATCAGTTACTCTGTTTATCATGATCTTAACTCTATTTTTGAGATTGATTTTAAGGATTTTAAATCCAAAATCCTACATTCTAGAATCGTGATCCTTTAAGCTTGTCAAAACCCCCTTTAGAGCACCCTAACTAACCCTTGAACACTTAATTCTGGGGACATCAATTTTCAAATCTTCCCTGATTGTGGTAATCATATCTTTGACTCTCCATTGAAGGTTAAACCTAATTCTATCACCATACAGATACTCCATGTACTTCACTATCACCAACCTGTTATGGTAATACTTAGTGTATAAATGATCATCCATGCATGTATTAATTTGAATAGTGCCTCCATCGTCTAAATGGCTGCATGGGAGATAGAATATGCAACCTTTCTCACATCCCGCTTGGACCCTATTCCTGTCATTTGTTATAAATGTACAACTCGCCTCTCCTTAATACCATACTCTCTCACAGCTTTTCTAAACTCATCCATATAACAAAATTTCAAGCCAGCCTTCCACTTGTGAGTCTCACAAAACTTCTCATTGTAAAACTTGCCTTTCTTCTTCCTCTTTCTTCCCTGAGAAATTCCAACATAACCCATCTTCAACTTCTCATCATTACTAAAAGAATCCTCTAATCTCAGTTCATCACTATTATTTTCACTATCATAAAACTCACCGTCTTCACTGTCGACACCTTTCAATTACTTTTCTTTCCAAAATCCAACAAGTTCCTCATCAGGCTCACTTTGAACCTTTTCTTTATCATCATAATCAGGATCATCTTTGTTCGTACTATCTCCATCACTCTCACATTTAATCTCCCCATCAACATCCCCATCAAAATCCCCATCAACATCCCCATCAATATCCCCTAACTCCCTTCATCATCCTTCAACATGTGGTCACCTAGATTTTATACACTACCCCCCATCCCATCATCCTTATCTAATAACATTTTAGCAATAACCTTTTGGTGATCCATAAACAATTTTTTTTTCTTATATGGCAAACACAACTCAATCATATTCCTAACTTAATTATCATCATATAATAACCTTATTCCTTTGTTGAAGCTATGACCATCATAAAGAAAATACATAAAATCACTCTTATCATAATTATATTTAGAGCATAGTCTTCAAGATCAAATATGGTCATCTTTTCTGTGTCAACATTTTCAATGATGTCAACCCTTCCCCCAAAATACCAAGGTTTACCCTTAAACATATTAGCATGAAATTTCCCATGATGATGCAGATAAATCGAATCCCTAAATGACATTCTATTTAAGAAAATAAAATTACATTTGATTACAACATATAAATGAAGACAATAAAATCAATAAATCAAATACGGACATAACTCATGTTCAAACAAATCAAAATTCACCGATCTTAAAACCAAACCCTTTTTTTCAAACAGAACATAAGAGGAACAATAAGAACAATACAAACCTTTTTTGATGATATGAAATGAAGATATGATCTCAGATACTATTATCTACCTTGATCTCGTACTCGATCTCTTGTCCAGTCGCTTCGCCTTTCGATTAGGGTTTTGGCGTTGTTTCACTTCTCCTATATTACAGACAAGAGGGCTTAGTCGTGTGTTTAATCTTGTTCCTTTAATTTTTACTCTTGTTTAATTTTTATTTTTAATGTTTATTTACATGTCAGCTTGCACACGGGGCACCATGTCACAAACTAAGGGGAGATTTAACGTTTAACATCTACTTTGACCAAAAATATGAGTTGACTCTAACGGCTTGTACAATAAGACGTAATCAGTGTTAAACTTGAGTCAAATTGGAGAGTACGGGGCTAATTGATACATTTGAATAAAACTAATGGGCCACATGATATTTTTCCCTATAGGATTTTGGGTGGCGGGATCCCCTACTGCTACTTATATACACGATATATTTAATTGAAAAGTAAGTTTATTTTTTGGGCTCGTACTTCTACACTTTTTTGTGATTTATATGTGACATTTGGTTGAAAATGTATATACTGTATATTGTTAAACTTTTAATTAGGGATACTAGGTAAAGAAATCATATAATTTTTTAACTGGTGCAAGACACTGGAATTCAAATAAAGACGCAGCGAACTAGTAAAGTTAAATCACCAGGTTAAATTATCAGGACCTTGCTAGTACAAGGTACAAAATTTAGTACTTGTACCAGACTTGCAGTAGAAAAGTTGGAGGGATACATTTATACACCAAAATTTAACAGCATAAGCAGTGATCGAGATTTAAAACCAAAAAAGAATATCTTGTAAGGTAAAAGAAGATATATCTTAATGTAAAAGAAGTGACCTCTAATGACTTTTTGAAAAACATTCAAATGTACTCTATTCTTGAGCACATTTGCTTTATATTGTTTTATGTTTTTAAGTGACAACAATCCCTCAATATTCAATATTCTTATATTCGTGATCATGGTTGATTTCAAATTACAAGTGCAGTAGAGGATGTGAAGTCCCAAGTAAAAAGGAGCAAGTAAATAAAACCCACATAAATAGATATGGAAGAAATTGAAATGTTGTGACAAAGAACAATTTGAGCTACTTGAAACTAGCAGATTCAACTTGATGCCAACTCATTCCTCATCGCAAATTCTTAATAAAGTAGATTTCATATATATTTATCATTTGTAGTTGATATATTTAAGTTTGTTGTTTATTCTAAAAATATATGTGATATACTTGTTTTGATTTAAAGTTACAGGTCTTGCTAAATAAGGTTTCATGTAAGTTGATAATTCGAATTATATTTAATAGTTTAGTTTTTATGGTTTTTCAATTGCCATTATGAAATTTTTATTGTATTTGTGAATTTTGATTTCTTTAAAAAATATTAGAAGTTAAAAAATGGAAAAAAATAAAATAAAATATTTATTTTAAAAAAAATGTATAGCTTGTATAATGTTTTCAAATAAGTTTCATAAGTGACGTTGCTTTCTAGTTAGAAATCTTAGATAGCATTTGTGTAATTGATATCTTAGTAGCAAGTGTACTTGGATAATGGTCATTGGTATAGCCCTTCTAGAAGCGTTATTTCATTAACATACTTGGATAGCGCAAAAAGAAAGGCTATATAACTGAAATGTACTTCAATAGCGCCGACATGCATAGCGTTTAAAACGCTTTGTAACCTTAAAAAAATGCTATAAAAGTTATAATTTGTAGTGCAGGGACAATTAAGTACCCAAAATGATGGGTACCGATACAAACCTCCTAAAAGGGGGACGTTTACTCGAATAAAATTAAGAAAAAATAAGGAAGGTCGCTATGAGTAAAAGGAGAATTGGGAGAAGAAAAAAAGGTGATGTTTGGATCGGGAAAATGACGGCTCTGAATTTTTATTTTTTTTGCTAAATAAGGAACGACGGCTATGATTTGAGATGGCTAAATGATATGGAAGAACGCCTGACTATCATTGAAACCCTAACATACTATAAAATTTTGAGATAGTTAAGAAAAAATTAACGGAAGTTTTTTGAAGTAAACGACTAAAATATAATTGGCTCTATTTCAAAATATTAGAAATACTCGAATAGTCATAAAAATAGAACTGAAATGAACAAAAATAACATATTTCAATTTTTGAATTTAGGTATTGATAAATAATCATTGTTATATATGTGTTTATCGTAGGTACATGCAAGGAAATATATAACCTACATAATTATAAGTCACGATGAAATTAAAAGTCAAATGTTATAGTTTGAAAGATAGTGACTGGCCAAGAGTGGATGGCAGTTAGGAGTGTTAGATAGTCGGTGCACACGAACTTGAAAATAAATTTTGAAAAAATAAAACTTATGAAAAATTATATAAAATTATATAAATTTTGAGTAAAGACATAATATAAAATATATAAAATTATATTAGTTCATACCTTCATAATTATCATGTCATCTTGTTTTACAATTATCTCCTTTATTATTTTAAAAACATTTATTGTACACTAGTATAAAAATGACTTTTAGCCACGGTCAAAATAGGCCTTTAGCGTCGGTTTTTCAGCGTGGTATATGCAGGGGACGCTAAAGATATATTATTTTTGCGTCGGGTAACTAGGCGAGACTAAAAGTTTTTAGCGTCGGTTAGATGACCGACTCAAATTTGCCATTAATCGACGCTCTTGCTTGACAATTGCGTCGGTCCAATAAAGTGCCGACGCTGGAAGTTGTAATTAAATGCGTCGGTTTATCAAAAAACTGACGCTGAAAGTTAATATTAAAGGCGTCGGTTGTTAAAATTGCCGACGCTATATGTTTATGTTAAACGCGTCGGTCATTGAAAAAGCCGACGCTATATGTTTATGTTATAGGCGTCGGTTGTTCAATAAAACCGACGCCTAAAGTACTGTAAAAAAATAAATATTCTTTTCATTTTTATTGATATCCTGAACCTGCTTTTTACAAATACCAGCATTCCCAAAAATATAACTGAATAATCAAATTAACTAGGAATCAAATTGAAATTAAAGTAGGTCTCAAGCAATCTTTTCAATTTTTTGCACAATGTTGGACCTCTAGTCCTTTTCTTGGAACTGGACTCTGCATTATCTTTATCTACATTATCTTTATCCATAGCAATTACCTACAACAATATAAGATAAACAAGTGAGGAAGAAGTAGAAGTATTTTTTTGATTTCAAAACCTATAGTAGACTTGTAACAGTAAAATGTGTATACTAGTTGTTCTGTAGAAATAATTACCACCCAGGGTATTTCTTTTCCACTCTGTTTGGACATAAGAAAGGTGTGCCAAAATCACAAACACACACACATGTTTCTGCTTAAAAACACACACATGTTTCCAAACTTCTTAACTGTAAAAAGGTTCACAAAAAACAGAACTATGAGTTTCTGCTTAAAAACATGTGATTTACTACTAACATATCTCTTAGAATATTATTTCAAGAAACATGTAATTTTGCTCGTAATTCTAATAGTAATGCATAAACAAGTCCTAACATCTTTTAATTACATATAACAAAGTACCTGCTATAGATTTGAGTTCTTCCAGTGAAGAAGGCAGTGTAATTAGTCGGTCAGCTTCAGTTCAATAATTTTCTCTTCTCTTTACAGGATGTCCTCTGTATCTACTAACTCTAATAGAACATGTTATTCCTTTTTATGATTTTTCCTTCTTAATCTCTTCAGCTGGATCTTCATCCTCCGATTTCTTTATAATCCTTTTGTCCACGACACTGTCAAACATTCTTATCCGATGGCCTACTTCTCTTTTTTGTAACATTTCATCCAGATTTAAAGAAGAAAAAAACTTGTTATTAGATTTATGTACATCTTCAGTGTTGACATCTGCACCATTCATCACAAGAAGCTCGACCATTTCCGAATGGTTTTCCTCCATCGCGATTTGGATAGGTGTTAATCCATGACAATCTTTTGAATCTACAAACAAACTGTGCTTCAGGAGTTCTTTCATGACAGCTACATCATTCCTCCTTGACAGCTACATCAATAATTAGAGTGTGATCCTGATACCTATGATTGACACCGAAACTTGAGAAAAGTTATTTTCTCTTAACAGATGAACAAAAATTATAATCCTACTAAAAATATCTACATCTTAGGTGTATGTTACATGCATGCTTGAGGAGTACCAATACACATTCTTCATGCCCCTATGATGCCGCAATATGCTGATGCACAACAGAGAAAGCGAAACAGATTTCATATTTGAATGGCAGATATTTGTATCCTTACATGGGATTGTGTTTGCAGTCTATAGTTATAAAATAGTAAGTATAATTATTTTATGAGTGGTGTTCTTCCCTTTGAATCTCCTATGTCGGGGTCTAATCTTGCCTTGAGAAGTTCGTCAAGGAAAGCAGCAATTCTTGTGCCGACAACTGTTAATAAGTTGATCGACATATTAGGATCATCAGCTTCTTGATTCCCACTATCCACTATCAAGTCCCCTATATTCAACTCCTTCAGCCTTTTATGATGCTGAAAATTAATCGCACACAGTAATTTAGTCTTAGTCATTCATTTTAATATGGTGCAGTTTATGTTCATCTGTGATGATTTTATTTTCAAACACTTACTTTGGGAACTACTTAAATATCTAATTTATTGTAGGATGGATGGGAGAAGATCAATTATATATTTGAGAGAATTTTCTCCTCTCTGAAGGAGTTTGAAACAATATTGAAGCTGAACATATGACAAAATTACCTGAAGGAAGTTTTTGAGAATGGCAACATAGTCTTCTGGTTTACTTTGCATTGCTTCAATAAGAGCATTAGTTTTCATCTTCAAGAGCTGCGAAAGAGTCTTGGTTCGATATGTAACAGCCTGTGGACTGCAGCACAGTGCACCTATTTCTCCAAACATATCTCCAGGTTGCAAAATCCCAACAATTTCCTCTTTCTGGTCCATCTCAGAGTGATCAATTAATTCCACTTCCCCTGACACTATTATATAAACATCATCAGGTGCTTCATTCTGCAATATCACATCCTCTCTAGGTGGTATATATTCAGCCTTCATATCCACAGTCTGATGAAAAATAGACAATGTCATTACATTAAATACCTGTCTTACATTATATACACTTCCTGTGTTAGACAGTTTTAAATTATTTAATCAGATAAAAATAGTGTCATATGCACATGAGAATCAAGAAGTCCAATGATACTGTCATTTCTGAACTTTCTGAGGTTGGGAAACTTATGAAGTAAAGCTAGTAAAAGGCGCATATTTTAATCACGTGAAAAAGCATATGTCGATGATTATACCAAGAGCAAGAGAGTTTCCCTTGATACATTCTGGAAAAGATAGACCCTCTGGATGGTTGGAATAAACAAATGCTGACTAATGCTTTTGATAATGGTTTTTGGTAGTTGTTCAATTAGTTGCTGCTGGTTCAAGCTCTCAGCCTTGAATCTCAAGCACATATAAGCTAGTATCTGCTCCCTGAGTCTGACCGGCAAGTGGTTTCTGCTCACAAAGTTTGACGATGCTTCAATGTTATTCCTCTGCAAAACAAGCACACGAAAATTTCCTGAATTCTGAACTTGATTTAAGCCTAGACAACTAGATTCATAACATCTTGCGATGCAAAATAGAAGAGATAAAAAGGAGGCTTACAAATTCCATGGTACGACTAGTGCCTTCAACGACTAAATTTGTCATATTACCAATAATGTAAGTTGTTAAGTCAAGGTTGATGAGCATGTACACAGCTGATTATTTTGTACATGTGTGTGTGTGTTTGCCAATAATGTAAGCTGTTAAATTCGATGCATCAACATCGCTCTTAGCTACAAGTTTCAATGTCCCAAAGCTGATTGAAGATAAAATTTTAAAGTTTGACTTGTTCTTAGTATTCATACTTAACTACTGAGATGAAGAAGAATTTAAAATTTTATATATGTTTCCGGTTAAGAGAGCAACTGATTCTAAATAACAGAGCAACTCATTTTACTACAAGAAATAAAGCAGTATTAATCAAGATCAACACAAAAAGTCACAAGTAATGCTAACACATATCACAAAAAATAAAAGGAAGATATAATCAATTTAGGCCACACTTGCACTTTAAATTTTATAAACCAACAAATTTATGTATTAAATTAATATCCTTGGTGAACCAAGATTAGCAAACACAGTAAATTTAATCTAATTATGTTATACAAATGCATGGCAATATATTTAGAGAAAATAAGATGAACTAAAATAATAACAAATCTCAAAATTTATATTGTTAATGAAAATAAAGAAATTAAAAAATGAAAATAAAAAATGAGAGGGAGAGAAGAAGGAGAGACAGACCGGGAGAGAGGGAGGAGATTACCGATTACAGTGAAGAAGGGCTAACACAGGAGAAGATATGAATTCAATTAGGTAAATAGGCTGTGAAAATGAAAAAAAATAATATGAGCGTGTATATACGTATATATAGGGGAGTTCTAGAGAGGGAGAGTGCGAGAGAGAGGAAGAGTGCGAGAGAGAGGGAGAGTGCGGGAGAGAGAGACCTGAGAAGGAGTGCGGAAGTTTCAAGCTCTTCAATCGGGAACTATCACAGAGAAGATATAGATGTAGGGCACCGTGGAGAGAAATTAATATAGGGATGAACTACTAACTATAGGATGGATTGTAAACCACATGAGGTAATGAGTATGTTTTTTAATTTATTAATAAAAGCTGCCATATAGATTTATAAGGTAAAAAATTGATGGTTTGATTTTAATAATAATATATATACGTCGGGTATATAATTGTCGATGAAAAAGAGTAATTAGTGTTTAAAAATTAATTGAAAAAGTTGAAGTAGCCAACTAATTTGAAACAAATTTTTTTTCATAAAAGTGGACATTTATTTTTGAAACGGAGTAAACTAAATTCAATATTGTGTGAATATCAACAGTATAGAAATATTATTACTTTTATTTTATTTAACATTTCGATATAAAAAAACAAAAAAAAAATTATTTTTGGAAGTCTTTTAACTTTAGCAAATATATCATAACTCAAATTAAAAAAGATTGTGAGATACATATGATAAATAGATAAATATGTGAATAAACAATAATTATACAAAAATAAAAAATTTAAAAGAACACCTTCAGTGTCGTTACATCCCTGGTCCAATTAATTTTTTACTCTAATACTTTTAGCGTCGGTTAAATTAAAGCCCGTAGCATAAAGCAGAAATTTATAGCGTCGGCCAACTAGAAGCCCGTAGCACAAAGCATACTTTTTAGCATCGATTGTAAACGGCGACGCCATAAATACTTTTAAGCGACGGTTACTTACAGAACCGATGCTATTAAAACTTTTAGCGTCGGTTAAATTAATAACTTACACCAAATGTCATGCACATATACCTATTTGTGTCGGTCAATCTTGCAACCGATGCAGGAAATACCTTTAGGCGTCGTTTCTTTAAAGAACCGACGCTAAAACTACGTTGCAGAAAGTACTTTTTGTACTAGTGGTAGTAGATGCTTACATGTAGCTTTATGATGATTTATTCCTTTAATCTTGAGTTTCAATCTATATTTCGAAAGAGTACAGGCATATGCTCCCTAGTTTGATAGAGTGCCAAGGTCCAAATAAAAAGTTTTCAAAATTTGTAAGTTATCATTTTATTAAGTAAATAATCGCTCTAAAATCATAAGGTGATAGAGGAAGGTCATAACAGGTTATTATACTCTTTAACACTCATCCTCAATCGTATGATACATTTCGCTATAATTGATAACGACAAATACAACCAATATCAATATCAATATCAACAACAAATATTTAAATTAAATAAATGGGATGGGGGAGTCGAACCTTAGTCCTTTTCTAAACTAAGCTCTGATACCATGTTAAGTAAGTAGTTGCACTAAACCCATAAAGTGTCAGAGGAAAGTCTCAGCAAGATCTTTTACTCTTAACAATCTCCCTTCAATTGTAGGATTATTTTCTGTACTGATTGACCTGACATTGACAACATACATAATCAATAAAAATACCAATATTGATACCAATGAAAATAATTAAATTAAACAATTGGGGGGGGTGGGGGCCTCGGACCCAAGTTCCTCCTTAACCCAAGCTCTAATACCATGTTAAGCAACCGGTCCCTCTAAAACCTAAAGGTGATAGAGGAAGGCCCGAACATGATCTTATACTATTTAACACATTAAACAGTATCTATGTCATCTTTCTCATCTTGTTGAACTGTATGAAAGTATATATCGAATACATGTGATTTATTCTGTGAGTTTATACAAGAAATGGTTATCGGGTATATATATTGTCATTGACATACAAAAATAAATGCATTTAAAAAACCTGACTTTTAGCCATTGGCCCAATAAGGGACAACGATCGAAGGCCCATTAAGCTTCTGGACCACTGGGTCGAAGGCCCATCAAACCTCTTAAAAGCATTAGGCCGAAGGAAAGCCCACTATTATACCCTGTCGTTAGAAATTGATCGGAGAATCATAATGCCTCCCCCTTTTTTTCACTTCTCTAATGCTCGCCTTTATTACAAAGGTTACGAAGTAGCATTTATGATGAGTTTGGATATAAATACCCTGAAAAAGGTGAGACGAGGCTAATAACAAATTGATTCTCTCACATACTCTCTACTTTTCTTGTATTCTCTAAACCCACTTTACATCTAGATTCTTATTCTCACACTGAAAGTGAATCGGGGGAACAATCCCTCGTATTCTCTTCCCTTTCAGATAGCAGCTGAAGACAGTTCTTAAGAGGCCGAATATATTTCTTGTAGTTCTAAGGAGATATTGGCGTCACATTTGGCGCCGTCGGTTGGAATACGAGATTTGTAAATGAGATACCGAGAAAATGACAATCACGGTTCATGAACAATCACTACAACATGATTTCACTCCTCATGACGGGGGCCAGACGTCCTCCTTTGTGGTTGCCGATGGAGTTATCAAGTTAACCTCCGAAGAGGAGAAAGCATTGCGCGAAGCACTACAAGCCGATGAGCCAGAAAAACCCACCAGATGAAGGAAAGAGCAAAGAGGGTATGCCAAAGAAGATGAGCAGTACCGACCTCCCCCAGGTGAGAAAGGAAGTTTCCGAAGATGAGTGAATTTAATGGAAAGGGAAATCCAGAGGACCACTGTGAAAAATACGAATTTCTTATGTTTGGGATGGGTAATAATGACATCATGCTCTCTAAAAGGTTCAAAACCTACTTCAAGGGATCATCGTCAATATGGTAAAAGTCCCGAAAACCTAGGTCCATCGGGTCATATAAGTAATTGAAGAGAGAGTTCCTAAAGTACTCTTCACACCTCTGCCGAAAGGCGAAGGAAACCGAGGCCTTGGTCCACTGTAGACATAAGGCGAATGAGGAACTCGGGGATTACTTGGCTCGGTTCAAGGAGGAAGCTGGAATGGTCATAAATCTAGACATAGTCAAGGCGGTGGGCTTCCTTACAATGGGACTGGACCCCTATAAAGGTAAAAAGCTTCGCTCCTCTCTTTACGATTTTCCCCCCAAATCCCTAAATGATATATATGTGAGGGGTGAAAACATTCAGAGGCCTACGAAAAGCCACAGGAAACTAGAAAAATAAAATGAGCAGAGGCCGAACCCAGTAGAAGCAGAGAGACCCTAAACATCAAGTTGGAAAAATTTGGGTTGGATCTTTGAAGTCTGATTCCCGAGCCAGCCGCCGAAGTCGAAGAAGTTGAACTATATGCTGGGAATTCGGGCAAAATAGTTAGAATTGGGAGAAACATAGTGAAAGATCTGAAGGAAAAGGTAACGTGGTTAGCTAACGTGGTGGTCGTTAAGAAATCCAATGGGAAGTGGAAGATGTGCGTGGACTACAAGGATCTCAACAAAGCTTTCCTGAAGGACCACTACCCCTTACCCAGCATCGTCCAACTAATAGATGCCACGGCCGGATACCAGGTACTTAGCTTTCCTGATGCTTTTTCTGGTTATCATCAAATTTCCATGAAAAACAAGGATGTGCCCAAGACAACGTTCATAACTCCGAAGGGAACCTATGCTTATATTGAAATGCCCTACGGACTTAAAAACACTGGAGCCATATTTTAGCGAATGGTGAACAAAGTGTTCAAGGAGCAGATTGGCCAAAATATGAAGGCTTACGTGGATGACATGATCGTGAAAATCCCTGTTCCAAGATCATGCTGATGATCTGATTGAATATTTCGTGACCCTCCGAAGGAATAACATGAGGATAAATCCGAATAAGTGCATGGTCAGAGTGGCAAGTGGAAAATTTATGGGCTACATGGTCAGCGCCCGAGGACACTACGCCATAAGTGCATATAGGCGACTATTTTTATCTAGCGTTACACGAAAAGCCTTGCATTATCTATAAATTTTCAGTTTATTGCAACATAGTGGTGAAAGCGTTGTAGTACATTGAAGCTACCATTGCTAATAATTGTTAGTGTTGCTTAACATGTAATAGTAGAGGTCATAGCGTTGCATTAGATATTTTTTTATTTAATAAATACTGACATGGAAAATAAATCTGAGGTGGCATGTTTGGGACCCACGGTTGCTGACGTGGCATGCAGACGTGGCATGTGGGCCCCACGGGAGGGGGTCCATTTTTGCTGACATGGCATTTGTCGGTCCCACATCAGGGGCCCACTGGTGATGTGGTATGCTGACGTGTCACCAGTGGGTCCCAGATGTGGGGCCCAACATGCTGACATGGCATGCTAACGTGGCAGGAGTGTAGCCCATTCGCTGATGTGGCAGCTAACGTGGCACTTCAGGCGTTGCATTTGCTTTTCTGGTATTGCAGTAGGTTATTCAGTGTTTCCTTGGGTATTGTACTATTCTTAAAATTTATTTGTTATATTCATGTTCTAATTTTTTTAAATCATTTTTAATTGATCCAACCATACAGATGATATTACCTACTAATTTTAGGGATGCGTAATTTTTTTTAAAAAAATAAATTTTATATCACGTGTTTTTTTAATAGTCAAACCACAGTGCACACGGGTTCACATTACATAGTCTTGTTCCAGGTGGTGATTCTATTTTTTTAAAAAATTTTGTTCAATGATCCCATCGTACGGATGATGATACATACTAATTTTAGAGATGTCTAAATATTTTTAAAAAAATTTTGATTTTATATCATGTGTTTTTATAATAGTTAAATTACGGTCAACACGAGTTCCTATAACCAAGACTTGTCCCGAGTGGTGATTCTATTTTTTTTTAAATTCTTGTTCAACGATCCAACCGTACGGATGATGTTACCTACTAATTTTAGGGAAGTTTACATTTTTTTAAAAAAAATAGATTTTATATCACGTGCTTTTTTAATAGTCAAATTACGGTCAACACGGGTTCCTGTTACCTAGTATTGTCCCGAGTGATTACTGATTTTAAAAATGTGTAATTTTTTTTAAAATTTTTTATATTTTATAGCATGTGTTTTATAATAGACAAATTACGGTCAACACGGGTTCCTATAACCAAGTCCTGTCCCAAGTAGTGATTCTATTTTTTTTAAATTCTTGTTCAACGATCCAACCGTATGGATAATATTACCTACTAATTTTAGAGATGTGTAATCTTTTTTAAAAAAATTAGATTTTATATCGTGTATTTTTATTATAGTCAAATTACGGTCAACACGGGTTCCTTGTAGATTCTTGTCCCGAATGGTTTCTACTTTTTTAAAAATTCTTGTTCGACAATTTAATTATACAAATAATTGTTCCAATTGATTTTATCATTTTCGTATTATTTTGACATATATTTTACATTAGTTATACATTTTTTTTATAATATTTAAAATTGTGAATATTTAATAAAATACTGAAAAAATAATTAAATGATGTTGAGACAAAGATCTGCACACTTTCCTAGGCCAAAAAATTGGGCAGCTATTTCCCCCCTTAACAAAAATAGCCGAGCTGATATTTGGGAGGCCAGATATTTGAGCTGATATTCGAAGGCTGATATTTACTCTCTCCTTCTAACTCTTTAAACTCTTTCAATTAGTAAGTATAGGCAACTTTTTTTCTAAATATGAGCTTCATTTTCTAAATCTGGGCAACGTTTTCTAAATCTTAGTTTCGTTTTCAACTTGCAGATACTTTGGGGGCTTTACATTGGTGGATTTTGCAGGTAATTTTGCAGATATTTTGAACTTTTTTTGCTTTTAGAGCTTTTGATTTGGGGCTTTAGTATTTCGATTTAGGGTTTATTTTTAGGGCTTTTGATTTGGGGCTTTAGTATTTTGATTTAGGGCTTTAGTATTTTGATTTAGGGTTTATTTTTTAGGGCTTTTGATTTAGGGTTTATAATTTCCTGTGTTTCAAACTTATAATTTAGGGTTTCTTTTCTCTGTGTTTTGGGCTTGTGTAATAATGTATGTATAACTGCAATTTAGTTTGATTTGATTTTGAATGTTACTGATGTTGTATTGTGTGTTTGATAGCTTGGGGGTTTATATCACTGGAAGTAGCTTGATTAGTGTTGCGATTAAAGCGCTTGGTATTACTTCCAAGAATCTCATCAAGTTGTACTCGAATCCTAGCTTTGCGTATTTGTGTGCGTTGTTGTTTTGATATGATTTTGAGGATCTATTTTAGTAATCAACTTGATCTATTTTGGACTGCATTGTTGGTGATGTATGTACTATTTACATTTGATTTCATGTTTTATTTAGGAACAATTTTAGCAATTAGGATCCGTTTAAAAGCCCCAGCTTCTCGAAGCACTGTAACATTCAAAAATTTATATTAAAATCAATTAACAATCATTACAGACTATAGAGCTCTATAAACATCCTTCTTTTAACAAAAACACTAAATTATAATAACTCAGCTATTCGAGGTCACTTGATTTTGAATAATTTATGTTTTAATTTCTCTATATTGCTGTTAGCGATTTGGTTATGTTCTTCTATGTTTAATTTGATTCTAGTTAGGTAATTGTCTTCCTTTATGTTTAATCTAATTCAAATTTAATTTGATTGTGTTCTTTTAATTTTATGATCGAAATGTGGGTTTTTTTAATTTTTTCGTAATTTCCTCCATATGTTGGTGTTTCTGTTTTAGTTTGATTGTGTTCTTTTAATTTGATTGTGTTTATATTTTAATTTAATTTTTTTCGTGTTTGTCCTATGACGGATTAATATTCAGTTTGTTTAGTGTACTGTGTTATGTGAGGTTAGATGGGAATTTGAAATCTCCTTGTCAATATACTCAAATTCCCTAAAGCTAATTAAAATACGAAATCTACAGGATTAAAGAAGAATTAGTTAGGCTGATCTAATTTCTACTTCTTCTTGCTTCTGAACTTCTCAAACACTCACACGCTGACTTACTGACATACTCAACATCAACATCTTTACCTTTTTATTCTTGTGGTGCTACTACTTCCACCGGAGTTCCCTCCTTTACTGAAAACAAGGATGCCAAAATGCTGCAAATAATTCAGGCCCGTGATCAGTTTTGTAACAATGAGGAAGACTCTGAAGAAGATATAGCTGACTTGAGGATTTATGTTGTAGACATCGTTTGGCCTTAGAATCATATCTAGAATGAATATGTATACAAAATATATATTAATTTTATTGTTCTCATGCTTTTAATTTGGACCTGTGTAAAATACAATACTCATATTTGTCTCTTATTTTCTTTTCCTTATAGTTCTGGCCAATGTTGTTACATCATCCCCACTTGTATGTCCAGTTACCCTGAAAATTGTTATAATTTATCTTACTGTAACCCTCTTCTTGCAAACCTTCTTTACACATCAAACTACTGCATGCCACATATTATTTCTTGTACACCTTGTGTTATTCGTAGGATCTTTGTTAGTCAAGTATAAAACCTTAAGTTCATTGTCACATCTACTCTATTTTTTCTAGGTGAAGGTCGGTTCAAACTAAGATATAGCGCAGAATACAGACAAGGGGTGACAGATTTTTTAGATAATGCCTTCCCAGCTTGTGTGAGGTGCAATAAAATGAAGTGACCTTGCAAAAACTGTATTGATCATAAATGGCATACATGGGCGTATATAAATAACCCAATTGCAAGTTATTGTTCTCCTTTATCAGTGAAACACAACGACTAATTCTGAACTATTTTGATTGTATAAAAATATCGGCACTTCTTTTCTTAATTTCTGATAGATATTTAACTAAAATATTGTTTGCACATTACACACACCAATATGAGCTATTTCTATTGAGTTTATCAGTTAGGAGATATTTCTTATTGTTGTTTTTTTTCAATATACATTTTTTTATTCTGTCTGACTTTATAAATATTTAAGCTATCTATTATCATTTTTATAAATTTGACTGACTTTAATGATTTATTCTTAACAGGATGGACGACACAACAGTTAATGTGAGGTTGCACTATGAAGGAAAGTTTAAGAACACATCATATGTTGGTGGAAAACATTTCATTATGATGGGCTTAGATGTTGAATCATTTTCTTATTCTGTGCTTATGAAATTGGTCAAACATAACCTCCATTTTACAGAAATTATAGGAATCTACGCAAACAAAGGAAGAAAAGGTGGTTGGCAGCTGTTGTCAAATGATAAACAAGTCATGGCTCTTGTCGAAGATTGTGCTCTTGGCTATTTAGTGAACTTCTACACCGACAATATTGTTGACAAACAAATTGAGCCGGCTCCTCAAATATAACCTCATGTGATCACTCGGCCTAGGGAAAACTTCATCCAAGGTATTTATATATGTAATGTTTAATTCACATAAAATGGTATGTACACTGAATTCTAAAGTACATTATTGATAATTGTTACAGCTTCCCCTGAGAGACCGCTGAAGCATAAGTTTGTTACCAAACATCAACTCCAGCAGCAAAAAAAGGAAATGGATAAAAAGTTGGCCGAGGTTGGTGGTTGGCATGACATTTTAACAAAAAAAAGTGGACAAGATGTACCTGTCAGTGAAAATGAGAAAGTAACTGTGAGAAGGAAGTTAGCCTTAGAACCATATGCAGGGGATGTTGAAAATAAGGATGTTGTTGAAAAGGTATTTAAATGTTTACTTTTAAAAAAAAAAATTAAATGAATACATATACTTTTCTGATTTATTTTTTACACTTGTAGTTACCACCACCACCACTCTCCGAGTATTTAAAATTGAAAAAAGTTGGTTGCAGAAGGGATGGTGAAAATACTTGTATTGATGTTGCTGAGAAGGTATTATTTTCACCTCTTTTTTTGTATTAACTGTTAAATACAAATTTTAGACATTTTTTCACCCAAACACAGCTTTTGTGTTACAAATTGTATTATTCAAATCATCCCACTGATAACATGTATGTATATATCTTTCTCTGTATGCATGATGATTTTATTGTGTGTATATAAGTTTGGTGTAATTACTCTTGATTTTTTTAATTACTCTTGAATTTTTTATTTGTTTAGCCCTAATTGATAAAGATTGTGTTTTTATTATTATTTAAAGTGTTTGATATGATAATCAAGAATCTTGAAGCTAATCTTTAGTTGGGTTACTTTAATTTTGCGCTAGCTTTTATTTGTATATATTGTGAGAAAGAAGTTAATCATGCATTTTCTAATTTAAATATATATTGTTTCTCATTAAGTCCAAATGACCTCATCTGTTAATCATGCATGTTCTAATTTAAATGTATATTGTTTCTGATTAAGTCCAAACGACCTTCACACAGATCTCTTAATCATGCTTGAGTCTTGCGTCTTTATTTAAAATAAATAAAATATGCAAAATTTAAATATTAATTCGGCTAGATGCTCAATCAATTATTTTTCAGATGATCGTGAATGATGCATTTTATTTTCTAATATTCAGTAACTTTTACTATATAATTTCTCATTGTTACCATCCCAATAAAGTAGTCGATTAGTCATGCATTTTTTTAATCTATTTATCTACACTTGCAGTTACCACCACCATCACTGCTCCCCATGTTTCTCAAATGGAACATGGAAAAAGTCAAAAAGGCTCGATGTAGAGGGGATGTTTAAATTTGATCATTGCTTTTGATCGATTAGTCACCTTTTCTGATTTTCTCCTTTTTAAATTTATAATCTATTTAATTGTATACTGATGTCTTGTAGTTACCACCACCTCCACCACTATGCGAGTATGAAAAGTTAAAACTGGATAAAATGCGGGCAAATAATGAAGTTTATAAATCACTCAGGTTGCCTCAGATAGTTTCTATTTTTAAAGATGCAGGGGAGTCGAGTA
Source organism: Apium graveolens (assembly GCF_009905375.1). Taxonomy (NCBI): domain Eukaryota; kingdom Viridiplantae; phylum Streptophyta; class Magnoliopsida; order Apiales; family Apiaceae; genus Apium; species Apium graveolens. The sequence continues at coordinate 191,369,796 of NC_133657.1, forward strand.
GTAAATCAAAAGGTAAAAAAGGGAAAGAGACAGATTTTGAGGAAGACGACTCGTATGTTCCGGCAAATGAATGGGACGTTGAAAGCGATGATTCGTCTGAGGTATATGTTATTTGATTAAATGTTTTTTGGTTATTATTGGCTTAATTCACTTTAATACCAAGTATGGTTAATTAATTCTAAACACAAATGCCAGGACATTGAATCTGTTAAGTAAAAGAAAATGAATGCTGGGCCAAGGACTCGTTCACGAGCCAATGCAACCCCTGGAAAATCTGGCACTGCAACTGAGAGGGCAGCTACAAGTGCTTATCATCCACAACCTGTTAAACCGACATCCACCAAGATTTTTAGATAGTCAAGCACTGATGGACGAGCTCCTGGTACGGTTGTTGCTTACTTCGCATTACGAGACCGTCAAATGAATAATGATGAAGCTCCGATAAATAAGAATGTTGTTGAATTCGAAATGGAACATAATGCATATGAGGAAGTCCAAGAAGGTAACATGTATTCGTCTTTTTAGTTAATTGTCATTTTATGTTTATTAATACAGTTTCACTGATCGTGCCTTATTTTTTTGTACCTGGTATATTAAGTACGTGCTCCTAGAAAATGTAGAGGACCGACCAAAATGACTAGTGTTCATGGAAGGAACTCTAATGAGAAAGTGGTCATCTCTTTGAAAGCAAAGGGTCAAGCAATTTCGGATATAGAAGGAGATGTAACAGAGCTAAGTAATTTCTTGGGGACATTGGCAAGTGATAATGTGTCGCTGACTTATGTCAATTGGCATGTTATTCTCGATCAATTGAAACAGAAATTGTGGGAGTATACTCTGCTGATTTCTATGCTCTATAACATAGATTAAATCATTTTCCAAATTTCTACATTATATTAATAAATTATAGTAATTCTTTTTATGCTTAATATATTATAGGGTAAGTATGTTATTCCCGATGAAGTAAGGAAATGGGTTTATACTACCCTTCGTAATGCTTAGAAACTACACAAGGCTCGTTTAAAAGAAGCTCATTACACTAAATACAACACCGAAGAGGACAGACTGGATAATAGACCAAAGCGGGTCCCATTCGAGGATTTTAAAATGTTGTTAAAGTACTGGGGGATGAGGCGGTTCAGGGAGTAAATAGAAAAACCTTTATTACTTAAATAGTTGCTTAACAGAAACTTGCATGATATGTGTACTTGTTTTTATATTATGAAAACTAGCCTGATCTGCGTATTTTGTTGTAATTTTACAGAAATTGGGTAGGGAAAATGCCGAGCATCGTAAGTCATTGGTTGAGACGCACACGTTGGGTCGTAAACCTGTTGCCCTAGTTGTTGAAAAATTGGTAATTTTTTTTTCATTTTGCAAGTTTATTTTTAACACAATGATTTACATTATGGTTGTTTGTTATAGTAAATAGGTAAATATATTTTATCGTGTCCTTTAAGGTATGCTTGTGTTTTGCAATAATTTTTATATATTATTTATGAAATGATGGGTGTTTTATTTAAGTGTAGTTGTTTTATTCAAGTGTAGTTGTTAAATAGATCTTTGTTTGTTTAGGGAAACAAAGATTAGTCTAAAGTTAAGTTTTTTATCTATATTATAGTAGGAGTACTAAATAATTAATACAAACATATTTCCAGGTTAAATGTCTCATGTATACACACTTAAAAATCTTGCTTCCTTTCTATTTTTACGGATATTAGGTTTGCCCCATGTTGTCCTCTGAAGGATATTTACTCATGCATGCATCTCTTTTAACTTAGTTCTAAAAGAATGGAACAAGCATTCAGAATTTGACATAACAAGTTATTGCTGCAAAGTCCTATATTAATATGAGCTGAACTCGCTTCTTTTATGTGGAACCCTTGTTTCCTGATGCATAATAAATCATAAATATGGTGAAAGTAAACTTGCTCAAATGTATAAAAATTTGAAGATATTATAAGAAATAAAAGCTTGGAAAAAGATGAGTCACTTAACTCAGAGGCAGCAAGCCTGCCATAGATTATATGCATTTTCTGAGTAGCCTCTTGTATAAATCAGACCACCAAACCATAACAGGCATCCAATTTTGTTTGTAGCATTTGTATTTGAATAAGCTGTTCAATTACATTTCTTCAGGCATTCTATTTCATATTTTGCTCTAAGTGCATGTGTATCTTAGGTTTTAAATTTGTTTTTCAGTATGGTTGCAGCTTTATGTCTTTTTCGATAAACGATTATATCTTGATTTTACAGTAGTAGTTTTATGTCTTTTTCTGGTCTAAATTCTGTAATGCTGAATATTACTCCCTCCGTATTGATCGAGATCGATCTGGCTTAAAAAACCACGATTTTGCGCTGATCAGTTTAGTATATTTGATTATTTAAATACCCCTATTTTTCAGGCATTTAAAGGACTAATTTTGTACATTTTTTGACAGAAAAAGGCTGATCTGAATCTTAAGCATCCAAGCGATGCTCAAATATATTCAATCACTCGTAAGCGAGAAGAAGGGACGGAATACAAGTCAAATACTGGACAAATAAAGGAGAAACTTGTAAGTATATTTTATTGTATAGAGGCAGTTTATATTAATGGCATATTTGGCTACTACACTAACCAATTTTAACAGGCAAAAATTTAGAAGTTGATGGAAGAGGTAAAGGAGGCTAAAGAAAATACAGTTACTTCTGATGGAAAGGCCCATGCACCTAACTGGCTACTTGGAAGGAGTGGTACTAAGTCGGTCTCGACGTCAACTAAGGCCTCAACTACACAACAAGTGCAAGAGTTAACTGAAAAGATAAGCGTCCTTGAAAGCGAATTGGAGGCCAAGTTCAACAGGAAATTGCAGGAGAACATGTCTTGGATGGTGAAAAAATTGGGAGAAGCAAATCCTGGTATGACATTAAATCTTGAAGACATATGTGCCACGATTTCCGGTGATCAAGAGGAAAATGGTACTCCAGTCACTCAAGGTACTCAAGGCGCAACTTCTTAGTGACTTTGTTCTTTGATATTTCTATTCATTTGAAGAAAGATTTGATGTACTTTTGGTGTTTTAAATTTATAATTGGTTGTATGTAGTTTGGTACTTTCGTACATTTAGAACTTGTTGGATGCAGGCTATTTATGTTGGATGCCCCAGTTTTAATAAGGCTGGATCCGAGGAAACCCTTCAACTCTACTTGGCTGTGTCAGACAGAACATTAGGGGCGGTACTTGTAAAAAATCATGAGGGGAACCTACATCATGTATTCTACATGTCCCATATACTTAAGGATACAGAAACAAGGTACCCCAACACCGAGAAATTCACATATGGGTGGTCATGGCCTCCCGAAAATTATGACATTATTTTCAAGGCCGGACAGTTCATATCATCACTGATCAGCCATTGAAGAAAATTCTGACAAGGCCAGAAGCTTCGGGTAAGGTTGTAGCTTGGTCCATCGAGTTGGGAGAATACGACCTCGAGTTCGTCCCCCGAACGACGATCAAAGCACATGCTTTAGCAGACTATCTGGTCGAATGCACATTCTCTGGACCGAAGGACCTTACACGGGAGGAAGAACTCAATCAAATCCCGGGTAAATAGAAGCTCTTTGTGGATGAATCGGTCGCCGGGAAAAAGTGTGGGGCCGGCTTAATCCTCTCCATCCCAGACGGTTTTTAAATATGTCAAGCTACACGGTTCGACTTCCCCCTCACCAATAATGAAGCAGAATACGAGGCCCTCCTGGCTGGAATGGAATTAGCTCGAAGCCTTGTCGCAACGCATTTGAGAGCATTTAGTGATTCCATGCTAGTAGTCAAGTACTTTTCAGGGGACTATGAACAATGGAATCCTCGGACAAATGCTTACCCCACTATGGTAAAAGATTCTTCTTTGTCATTTGAAACTTTTGAGCTAAGTCAGATAGGCATGGTAGACAATAGTAGGGCAGATGCCCTATCCAGGCTAGCTTTGGCTGAGACACATAGCTTGACCGGTTCTATCTATCGCACCAAAGCCAAGACGCCTTCGGTCGATATGAAATATTTCCTTGAGATACACCAAGGTACTGACTGGATAACCCCTATTCAGAATTTTCTGGAAAAAGAAATCATCCCTTTGGACCGAAGGGAAGCCCCAAAAATGAGGTATAGGGCATCAAGCTAACTATCATCAATGGGAGGATGTATCGTTGATCGGTCAGTCAACCCCTTTTGTGGTGCTTAAATGTCGAAGAACAACAACAAGACTTGGAAATGGTACATGAAGGGATTTGCACAAAACATCTGGCCGGTCGGTCTCTCGCCTTTATGATCCTTCGGAAAGGGTTCTTTTGGCCGACAAAGAAGTTGAAGCGATGTCAGCTACTCGCCACCATCCCGAAGCTGCCTCCCGAAGAAATGACTTCTGTTCTTAGCCCCATTCCATTTTCTATGTGGGCCGTAGATATCGTCAGCATTCTTCCAACCAGTACTAAAATGGAAAAATACTGCTAATCGCCATCGACTACATGACCAAGTGGGTCGAAGTCAGGCCGTTATCCGCCATAACCAAAGAAGCGGCCAAAAATTTCTTTCTCAGATAACAGAACAAAGTTTGTTAGGAACAAGTTCTGAAATTTTCGGCATCAATTCGGGGTTCAACATAAATTCATCTCAATTGCATATCCCCAAGGAAACGGGGCCCTCGAAGCAGCCAACAAGATAATCATTCAAGGAATCAAGAAATGGTTAGGAGAAGCCAAGGGAAGAAAAGATGAAGAGTTACCCTGGGTCTTGTGGGCTTACCGAACAACGCCCAGATCTTCTACTGGGAAAACTCCCTTCAGGCTAGCATATGGAACGGATGCGCTGGTACCGTTGAAAGTGGGCCTAGAGTCTTACAGAACTGAAGTCTACAATGTGGAAGTCAATAGCTTCAGATTAAGGGCGAATGTTGATTTGTTAGAAGAAGAAAGAGAGGCTGCCTACCAAAGAAATGTAAAGTACCTACTACAGGCAGCCCAATATTATGATTCAGGAATAAAGAAGAGGTCATTCAGTGTTGGAGATTTGGCTCTGCGGGAACTAGTTGCATCCATGCCGGCAAACCAAGGGAAGCTTTAGCCAAACTGGGAGGGGCCTTACAAACTAATTGAGATCGTTCGTCCAAGAACTTACAAGCTGGGTACACTGGCCGGCGAAGCAATAAAAAATACTTGGCATGCTAGTCGCCTTCGAAAATTTTATCAATAAGGAAAAATTCTTTTATTTCCCATTTGTACTTCATTCTAAATTTTATGTGAAAGTATGATAACTTAACGATCGAATAAAAATACACTTCCCTCGCACAAATTTGTTACTTTAAAATTATAATAAACTGCACGGGCAAATGAGTATTGTCTAGGAGCGATTCTGAAGAAGATAAACCATTCGCCCACCGTGTTCGGTTTGCTTAAAATGAAAGGGAAAATGAATATTATAGGGGCAATCCTAAACAGAATAATATCCTTCACCCTATAACCTATATAAAATTATAAAGTAGATGGACTCGACAAGGATGAACGAGGACCACTTAAGGGCAATCATGAAAAAAGACTTTTCCCTTCATCATTCCCTTGTAATTTCTGTCCATCACAAAAAAAAACATTATTGACGAAGAAACAAAGAAGGCCTTGTCTACGGACGATCCCGAAGAAGACAAGCCATTCATCCTTAAATCTTATATAAAATTTTTACAAGTAAACCTTGAGAACAATGAAGGTCTCGTCTAGGGGAGATCCAGAAGAAAATGAGCCCTTCTCCTTCTAGGTTAAGTCGTCCTTCAAATTTTATAAGTCTTGCTTAAATTTTTACAAGTATAATCGTTAACCGGTGGAACGAATAAGGACTTGCCTAGGGGCAACCCAAAGAAGGACATCCCCTTGTTCGTTCACCTAATAAGACATAATTTCACTACTAGAAAACCTTCAATAGACATCGGCCAAAAACCGATGTTAAAGGTTTTCCTGACCGATGTCTATGCAGGTGTAAAGAAAGGTACCCCCATATGACATCAGTTATAAACTGATGTCTAGGAACATCGTTAACATTGGTTTCAGCTTAAAAACTGATGTATATTCTCTAATTTTTAACAGAAACTACATTATAATCTTTTCTAAATAGCTTTAGTATGATCTAATTATGAATCTTAACTATTAATTTACAGAGTATAAATCAGCATTTACATCGGTTATAAAAATAACACCGATGTCAATTTTGATTTTAACATCACTTTTGAACTAAAAACGATGTAAAAGCCTCTTTTTGACATCGGTTTTAGTTTTTGTCCCAATGTGTTAGGGCTTTTTAACATCGGTTTCCTTATGGTAACCGTAGTCTATCTATGCCTGCCTCATCATTTTGTAGTCGATGTAAAAGGTACTAAACTTTCGCCTTCTTTAACATCAGTTTTAAAATGTGCCGATGTATTTGTTTGAAATTTATATCAGGTGCTTTGCAGATTTGTTTAAGAACTAATGTCAATGTAGCAGTTTAACAATAGTTTTTAAGAATGTTGCAGAAACTGATGTGTAAATGCCTAAAAATTGGACATGTACTAATTATTTTATATGCACCCATAACATTCCAAATGGCAAAAATACCTAATGGCTTCTAAACAAAAACATACAAAACTGCCTACCTAAGTTAACCAAATCACCAGCAAGCCAACACAAGATTAAACCAAAACAATACTATCTAAATCTAACATCAAATCCATATAGCAACCTTAAAGTACCAAATTAATTCATTACCAAAAGCCATCAACATAAAAACAATATCAACAGCCTGCGCTACGCGCGTATAACCTTAAAGTACCATAATTATACAACCATAATATTAATAACAATCATGGTAAGTTTACAAATGTTTTGACATAATTAATAAGCATCAGTTTCATTTCATGAAATTTAGAGAAGCAAAGCAGCTAGCTACATGAATCCTTCAATGTAGCCTAGAGTCTCCATATGAACAACATCAAGATCCTTCCTGCTGTAGGATTTTCGATTCTTGCTGGCCCACTGTGCACATTTAACAAAAAGAAAAAATAATAGTAAACAAATTGTTCTAGTAAAAGAAATAGGTACTTAACAATTCATTTCTCTTTTAAGTACCAAAAATCAAATAAATAAATCTTACCAATTTAAATAAATTCATTTCTTTGTCTTCAATGATATCTTTCATATATCACATAACACAATATCCACATTCAGTGCCACCAAGCTGTTTAGGGCAGCCCTATTCCGATAATACCAAATATATAATAAATCAACAAAGTAAGAAAAATTAAAGTACAAAGAACCTATTAATTAAAATTCAAAATTACTTACAGCGAGATTTACAATTTTGGGATTTTTTTATCACCCTTCTCTTTTGAGCATTGTAAGACCTAACTACTCAATAGACAAAAATTAAGAATATTTTCAAATTAAAAACTAAACAGATGTAGAGATAGAATAATATCAAATACATATTCTAAAAATATTAATTACCCCGTTAATGCATTTTCTAGTTCTAGGAAATGGGTCGCATGTGACAATGGATTGAGGAAAAAAATTTCTGATTCCCAAATTACGACCAACATCCAGTGCATACTGTTGTCATTAGATCAAGGACAATATGAGGATTAAAAATTAATTAAAAAATTAAACAAATATATTGAAAGACTTGACATACTTCTGATTAAAAGGCATGAAGTAAAAAACACCATCTTTCAGTCTGTTAACGATATAAGTTTCAAACTCATCATTAAACTTATATCTCGATGGATCAACAAATGCGTACATGTCCAAACTCTTCCTGTCATGAACCATGGTACACAAGAACCTGCCAAAAAAGTTTTATACATTTGTAATTTATATAATTATCATTAAAAATGTAAAATGAGACAAGATTGACAATAATAAAACAAAAGAAACTTACAACATATATGTTGATATAACTTATATTCCGAGAGTGCAATTATATTTTAATGCAATAAGAATATGGTTTTTTCTACTCCAAACACATTAAAATCACAAGGAATTTGAATGGAGGCTCAAGTTCCTTTCATAAAATAGCTTGCATGTTTATACAATATCTTGTATCGTTCGGGCACGTTATCACTCAGTACCACCTTACCAAAAAGATCTTGCGCAATTTGCAGCACACCCTTCTTTGCAGGTTCCTTTACTTTTCTCTTTCTCTATTAAAAATGTAAAATCATGATTAAAGGTTCCTTTAATTTTAAGGTTCCTTAAATCAATATTATAAAGAGGCATTAAGAAAATATATACCTGAACAGGAGTAGAACCATTGGGGGTGTAGATTAATCAAATCTTGAGGCCAGACTAGAAGAGAGCCTACCACTTGTTCGACCGTCTCTATCTCACCAGCTATCAGTACCGGAACCTGGGCATCTCCTTGAATAATTCCGTCCACTGATACACAAGCATGCTTCGGTTTGACAGGCACTTCATGAATAGTTGAAGCCATATCCCCATCATAAAGAAAAACACCAAAAGCTACCTTGTTGTCAATTGTATCCAGTGATAGCTCACATTTACGCGGACCCTGAATTTATAATTATATGGATCCAAATATGAGTCTTCTTGATCAGAAACAACAATTAAAAAAGGCAACTTTGCATTGGACATAAAACTTGCATCTATTTTTTTACCTTTTCATGTGTTGGAGGTGGAGGGTCAATTGTATCAAAAGCAATACAATCATTGGCACCTTCATTCTCCATCAACTCTTCTGCAGCTACCGGCTCCGCAGTCAAATCATCTGCCATTTTTTTTGCACCTCGACAACTATCTCCCTCAGAAAACTTTGGTGACAAGTGAAGATTTGATGCCCCAATCAGTGCCCTTAATTCTGCGATCTCTGACATCAAATTTTCTATTCTTTTGTCAAATTCCTCCTTTCTTTTACTCAAATTCCTCCTCCCTCTTTTTATCATGGGCGATCAATTCATCTTTACTAATTCGGTTCTTTCCCCCTCTCGGTAAATTGAAATAAGTTGTCGGGGTTACAAAACTTCCAACTCCACGAACTCTACCTGAATTCTCAAGTATTTCTAGTACGGCAGAGAGAACATCATTGCTATCGGATGGTTTGAATTCACCTTTTTCTTGCATCTCGATTAAAAATTTATCAGGTTGTGAAGAGTAGGTTTGTCAATTTCTATAGAGTACAAGAAGTATTGGAGATGGCCTTACAATTTTATCAAATTTCTTCGCAAGGTCCTCATAAATCATAACCTCCGGGTCATTTGGCATACGAGCTTTTTTCCAGAAAATTGCACGATTAGGTTTTTTCCCGGCTTCAATCGCCCTGCTTTCACCTGATTAAAAATTAAATATTAAAAATGTAAATGTAAATTAATATTAAAAAATATCTCCCATTCACGATGTCAAGTATAGAAACTAATTGACTACTTGTGAGTAGAAAATGAAGATGATGCAGTGCCGAAATTATATAATGCTAATAAAATCTTACTTCTTCTTCTTTTTCTAGACCAATATATCCTTTTCTTGACAGTCTATGGGGATACTTTCGATTACGAACTCTTTCACTTTGCTTTCTATTAATTTTCTGCATCCAAATAAATCATAGAAATGCATTAGATTTTTAAAAAATTGGTCAAGACTCAAGATCTGCAAAATAAAAAAAAACTAGCTCTTGCCTGCCATTTTTTTGTGGTCCTTTCTGCAACAAACCGTCTTTAGGACTCCTTACCGATGAATGCATGTTTCTTAGGAGGCTTATACAGCTTCTTCCCTTTTCCAATATACAGCATCACATACTTTGTGGGTTAATTTGATCTTGAATTGCCTCTATTTCACACCGGCCGACTGTAGACATGTCTTCTCAAGTTCTGGAGGCACCTTGAAGGTATTCTATATAAATAAATGGCAAACAAACAGGTTACAATAATTGTTATCTTAATTAATTAATTGCTATATGACATGATTCAACCATCTGATTGTGTGTTTATATGCTTTTACAATAAACTGGAATATAATTTCAAAACTATAAAGATGATCATACCTCGATATCATTCCAAATCTTTTGTTTCAATTTTGTTACTACTGTGACCCAACTAGGAATATCAATTGGAACCATTGTCCTCGCTAGCATGCCAATGTAGGATTGTAATGTGTGTCTAGTATCTCCAACTGGAATTACAATGCCATTGTATCGCACTTTGAACTTCTTTCCTTCAGCTCTTTTCATGACTATTTTATGCATTGCACAAACACTTCTTTTTGATCCACAAGATGAATTCTTTGTGGAGTGTGTACTAGTTATTGTCGATGTCGGTTCTTCAGCTTTAGAAGTTTCCTCCAGGGGGGTTCTGTTGTTTATGCTTCTTGTGATGCTTCATGTTATGGAGCATTAGATTCATGTTCTTATATTTCTGATTCTTTTACCTCTTCGTGCTTATCCCGATCTTGCACAAATTTGACTTTATATGGAATGCTCTTCTTTGCAATTTTTCAATATATCTATAAAATGTAATTAACTTAGCATAAGGAAATATTTTATGCATATATTAAATCACAAGTCAATATTAAATCACAAGGCAATATTAAATCACAAGGCAAGATTAAAATATGAAATTAAATATCCTTACTAGAATTAGCAGTTACTATTAAATTTCTAATTTTTATATCACTTCATGGAAAATCTCCTTACCACAATTAAATTTAGTTTCTTAGTTTCCGGTAATAACTTCTTAATTGGCTAAAAAGATACATATTATTTGATGGAGAAATTAAATCACAAGGAAATATTAAATCACAAGGCAAGATTAAACCATGAAATTAAATCTCCTTACTAGAATTAGCAGTTAATATTAATTTCTAGCTACATCTCCTTACTACAAGTCTTCTACTTCTATTTAGATTAAAACAAGGAAGCATTTAATATTACATATTAAATTGCTTTTGATGTTCAAATTAAAATGAAATACTAATATCGATCACTTCTTGATCCAAATTCCCTCTCCATTCTCTCTTCGATTTCCAGAAGTAGGCTCTGTATTAGCGGCATTAACATCAATATCTAATGCAGGGATTTTAGAGCAAAAAGATGGATTTTCCAAGATCGTGTCTCCTAATTCATCGTCATTATACACTTCATGATAGTCACGACTCGTTGAGGTTAATACGACTGACCATGTGAAATCAACCGGCATTTCAACGTAGAAAATTTGCTTCACTTGGTCAACCTATATATATTTATCATTTTTGTGTCCTTGTCGACTAAGGTCCACAAGTGTGAAGCCAAAATCATCTATCTTCACTCCCTTATCGTTGTCTGCCCATCTACACAAAAATAATAGGGCTTTAAATGCACGATAAACCAACTCCCATATTTCTTCAATCCTTCAATAAAATGTCATATTGCTCTCCACGGGATTTAAATCTTTAGCACTGGAAACCTGGACCGACTTAACTACTAAGGAGACACAACTATTTTGTACAACCCTTGCATTATCAATGTCTTTTGTGAAGTAACGCACCCCATCTACCAGATAACCTTCAAAAGAAAAAACAGTGAATAACGGTTTACATGCAAGCCATCTTATCATTTCTGAAATAATTTCACCATTCTCTATTTAATCAGTAACCTTTTATTGAAACCAGTCCGCAAAAAGCCGATTGTGCTCACCAATCAGCCACTGAATGATTTTCTTTCTCCCTCGATAAATATGTTCAAGATATTCCTTGTGCATCCTTGCAAAATGCACAAGCTAAATTAAAAACAACAAAAATGTTGTCTGAAAAAAATTTATTAAAAAAATAGACTTACATAATATATGGATGAACTTCAGGATTTTTTAGAAGCATATGCAAATGCGCTTCATCCTGTTCTCTTTCTTCCACCGACTTCATTATTGCAGTGGATAATGGACTAGAAAGCTTGCTGCTATGGTCCTTCGGAAGACCGGCAGTTGTGCAACTCTGCTTAGCAAACTCTGCACAAAATTCAACGAATTCTTCTCCAAGATATCTTTCCTCTATACAACCTTCTGGATAAAAATGTTCTTTCACATAGCTTTTGAGCACTTTATTAAACTCTTCGAAAGGAAACATCCATCGATAGAAAACAGGTGCACATCGTCGCAATTCTCTAACCAAATGAACGGTGAGATGTATCATTACATCAAAAAATACGGAGGAAAAATCCTTTCTAGCTCGCATAATATTAGTATCACATCCGCTTGTAATTTTTCCATTTTTGATTCATCTACAACCTTGTTACACCAAGAGTTAAAAAAAACAGAACCTGATAATGCTAACCATAACATTTTTGGGGAGTACGGACCGTATTGCGACCGGAAGCAACTGTTGAAGGATTATGTGGCAGTCATGGGACTTGAGCCCAAACAACTTCGCATCAGCCATTGATACACAGTTTTTAATATTTGATGCGTATCAATACGACAGTTTCATTGATAATAGTGATTTTAACACTTTTCATTTCTCAGCCTTTGTAAGAGTAAAAACAGAAGGAGGTAGGTAAGTTCTCTTTACACCTACTTGCGGAGCTAAATCAAGTCTAATCCCCATTTCCATCCTATCATTATGAGATACTTCACTGTCTTTAGACTTGTGCTTTATATTAAGTAGTGTCCCAATCAAATTGTCGCACGCATTTTTCTCAATGTGCATAGCATCGAGACAGTGACGTACATGATGAAATCGTCAATATTCTAAGTAAAAAAAATTGACTTTTTCTTCCATGGACAGTATACCTTTTTTGCCTTTTTTACTTCTTTTCCAAAAGTAAATTTAATTTTCTCTTGTTGCTCTAAAACCTGTTCACTAGAAAGGGGTTGACGTGGTTGTCCAAATTCTTGTTCGCCGTTAAAATCCGCTTTCTTCCTTCTATAAGGATGATGCCCAGGAAAATAGCGACGGTGACCTTGATAACACATCTTCCTACTATGGGATAAATATTTAGAAATAGTATCATCACCACATACAAGACAAGACATATACCTCTAATTCACGTAACCTGATAAATTTCTGTATGCCGGGAAGTCATTTATCGTCCATAACAACATTGCTCTTAAAGTGAAAAAAGAATTGGTACTAGCATTGTATACATTTGGCTCTTCCAATAGCTTCAGTAAATCATCAATCAACTATTGTAGAAATACATCAATGTTATTAACAGGCTCATGTGGACCAAAGACTAGTACGGTTAACATCATAAACTTCCTTTTCATGCATAACCATGGAGGAAGATTATAAGATATCAAAACTACTAGCCAACAACCGTACCTATTAGTTAGACCGTTATTATATGGGTTGATACCATCTGCTGCCAAAGCTAAGCGGAGGTTCTTTGGCTCATTACCGAAGGTTGGCCACCTATAATCAACATTCCGCCAAAAAGGCGAATCTTCTAGATGACGCATTTGACCATCTTGAATTCTCTTGTCAGAAATCCAAGTCAAAAGTTTAGCGGTTGAAGCAGATTTAATCATCTGTTTAAATCTGGGAATAATTGGAAAGTACCACATTACTTTTGCTGGATTATTAACCCTAGCTTTCCCATCCTTCCCTAGCTTCCAACGAGATAAATGATACTTGGGACACTCAGAAGCATTCTCGTTTACACCCCTGTACAGAACACACTCATTCGGACATGCGTAGAATTTGATATATTCGAGGCCTAAATTAGATAAGGTTTTCTTTGCTTCATATGCATTAAAGGGAAAGACATGATCCTCAAGAAGTAAGGAACCCACAGAAGATAGTAGGTCAGTAAATGCATTATCGCTAATACGAATCTTAATCGTAATCATCAGCCCCCGAATTATTATATGCTGCTTCACAAACACCAAAGGCTTTCATGGGATCAGGATTAGGATTAGGAGCCTGGTTGGTGTTAGAAGCAGCAGTTGACCTAGAAGTGGTATAGATTCCCCATGCCAAATCTATTTAATGTACCCAAGCTAAACCCATTCTCATACAGATGACCCCTGATAACTTTTACAGAGAACTTTTTGAAATTACCGCAGCGTGAACATGGACAATGTATGCTCTTAGGATCTTTACTATTATCTTCGCCATAAATCAAAAAAATTTCAAACCCAGTTTCGTACTCTAATGTGTCTCTGTCTTTCCCGATCCATGTTTTATCCATATGTTGTTCCATCTATACAGGACCTACCTAATTGTTATTATGAAAATATAATTAAATATGGGTTTCATATATATATATATATATAAGCTCATGTTATGATAACATACATTAATTTAACTGCCTAAAAATGTAAAAATATGCTACCATAAATGGTTAATTACACTATAATGAGGTAAGAATACACTGTAATGAATCATTCAAAACATTCAAGTATAACAAATTGCAAGCATTATACAAAATCCAAACAGTGTGCATTCTTAATCGAACAAAAATTTAACTTTCAGTGAGCAATCAAATTGCAAGAATTCAAATTTCAACTTTAAATTGCAAGTATAAAAATTTTAAAATAATAGTTGTGCATAACAAATCCAAACTGCAACAAAAAACAACAGGCAAGTATAAAAACAAAGACCAAAAAATCGAAAGCAACATGTAAGTATAAAAATAAAGAACAAATCCAAACTCGAACAAAAACCAAAAGGCAAGTATTAACACTCAAGCGAAAAAAAATCGAAAGCATGTACCTTAGCTAACAACGATTTGAACCAAAATTGAACCAATCCAAAGCAAAACTTGAACCAATTGAAACCGGACTCGAACCCAGACTCAAACCCAAATGAACTCCAAGTTGTAAATCGAACCTTTAATCCCTAAAACTGAAAGCTCTAACCTTCAATCCCTAAAATCCATGCTTAATCGAACAAAATAAAATGAGAAAAAAGGAAAAGAAGTTAGGTTAAACCGAAAAAGAAAGAAAAAAGTAAAAAAAAATGCGGAAGAAGTAGGAAGAAAAAAGGAAGAAGTTTGTAAAGAAATTGAAAATTTAAAAAGGGGGAGAAGAAGTTAGGTCTGAAATCGGGGAAGAAAATTGAGACAATTACCTGTTTTTGTATGAAAAGGGAAGAAAATGTTTTTATTTGTTTTTAAATATTGTCTGAAATATTTCTTTTTTTTTAAAAGAAAGGGGAAAGACATGCAAAACAAAGTTTTTATTTCAGAGAAGCGGGATGTATTAGGGGGAACTTATTTGGTAAAAATTTGGCTAAGGCAGGGGAGAGAATGGGATCGCGCTTAAAAATTTTAAAGATAAGTTTTAGACATCGGTTTCAAGATAAATTGATGCACAGTGTAGTAAAAAACATCGGTTCTATTACAGCCGATGTAAAAGAGCCCTTTTAATATCGGTGTCATTAGAAACCAATGTATAAAGGGCGATGTCTAATGCACTTTTTCTAGTAGCGTTTCCTTAGTGTTAATGGCCCAAGGTTTCCCTTCAGACTACGAACTAGGCCCCTTAACACTCGGGGCCAAGGATGAATATTACTTCGAAACTGTTAAGGAAAAATATGAAGCCAAAAATAAATCGCTGAGGCAAAAGATGGGATAATAAATAAAAGGCCCGAAGGTAGTTAAAAGTATGAAGCCCGAAGGATTGAATATCAATTACAAACTGGAAATGAAAATACTAAAGGACAAATTTCTACCAAAGCTCTAGATCAGAGAGGTTGCATCATCAGGATGACTGATGGGATCTTCAAGCAACTCATCCAGAAGTTGTTAACCTCATGCGCCTTCTTGAGCACATGGTCGGTACCAAACTGAAAGTAGCACTTTTCAGTAAGGTCTGGGGTCTTCTGCTTCTTTCGAAGCTCCCTCCGCACTTTCTTGAACTGGGCATTGCGCCCTTCGATCCACCTGTTGGCCCTCGCTAAGTCTTCCTCTAGCCTCTATTTGTCACTGATTAACACCTTGGTTGTCTAAGGTCTCGTTCTACAACTGCATCCACTGGATTTCTTCCTCGGCCTCCTTCATCCTCTTCTCACTCTGAAACTTTGGCTATTCGGCCCTACATCTCCCGAACTTTGCCTTCCACGGACGCAGCCCATGGGGTGGCTTGAAAAGGAAGAAAAAAAACAAGGCAAAGTATTATCAGGCCGAGGGATAGAAATAAACTAGAATAAAGCAAATAAAATAACGTATATATATACAAAAGACAAAATTTACCAGTAAGAGAAAGGCCAAAAGCTCTGAGCATGCTTCCACCGAAGTGGCCACAACATAAAGTGTTCGGTCGGCCGGGAGTTGAAACCCTCGGCAAAGATCCGGAGTGACCTCCTTTATCTCATCAACAACCCCCATACTGGGATATACATTTGGATGACATCGTCTCGCCCCTCTGCCGCTTTAGGCTTTGCTCGACTTCTCCATGGCCACCCTGGCCCTCCTCCTCGATCTCGACCGTGGGCGGAGGTTCCTGCGTACGCACCTCCAGCTCCTTCTCAAGCTCCTTTGCGAGGGCCCTTCTCCCTGTTCATTCATCGCCTTCACGGCTTCTTCAGCCACGTTCTTGGTAGCAGCTTTCATTCTCTCCCTCTCTAGAACAGCCTCCATGGAAGATACTGAAAATGAAACAAGTAAAAAGTTTAGACGAGTGAGGGGAAATAAGAGCAATTTGAACCAAAATTAATTATCTAAAGAACACAAAAGAATTAAGGAGAATGATTCGTTACCCCCACCCCACAAACCATAGATCCAATCCTGGCTTCGGTAATTATCGGGGGTCAGCTTCGACACGTTGACATCAAGATGGTGGGTCTACAACTCCTTCTCATCATCACTAAGATTGGGCATACGGAGGTTCGTAGGGTCAACCTCCCGCCAGGTCAAGAACCGGGCCAGCTTTGGCCGAGTAATGTAACACTAGTAAGTGTGGGTCGTCTTGTTATTTAAATTGGCCTCCTTCCAGTCCAGATGACCAGCACTGTAGGGGATGCTTTAGAATCCCGGGCTCTTCGGGTTTTGCTGGAAATCATAGTTATAACGGAAGAGCCTAGTCAACGGCTCCACCCCCGCCTAAAGACACTTGTTCTGGTAGTAGTTTATTTGGATGAACCCTTTCAGGTTCACAATTAAAACAATTGGAATTCAAGGGCCATGATGAAGTCATGGTTATCGATAATGGGACATTTGTCCTCCTTAAATGAGACCAGTCTCCCACTATGTCGCCACGTGGATGAACGAAGCACCAGGACGAGAGAAGGAAAGTACCCTAGGTATTTCCACCCTAAAATGGGCCAAGATTGATGTCTCTCGACTGACTAAAGGTATAGCCGACAGACAGGGGCATGTTAGTCATTGACCCAATAAGGCCCAATTATCGTAAGCTCATTAAGCTTTTGGACCACTGGGCTGAAGGCCCATCAAACCTCTTAAAAGCATTGGGACGAAGGACGAAGCCAACTATTCTACCCACTAGTCGAAAATTAAATGGGGAATCTTAATGCCCCCCCCTTTTTCACTCATCTAACGCTCGCCTTTATTACAAACATAACGATCTAGCATTTATGGTAAGTTTAGATATAAATACCCTGAGAAAGGTGAGACGAGGCTAATAACACATTCATTCTCTCACATACTCTCTACTTTTCTTGTATTCTCTAATCCCACTATAGATCCAGATTCTTATTCTCACACCGGAGGTGAATCGGGGGTACAATCCATCATATTATCTTCCCTTTCAAGTAGTAGCCGAAGACAGTTCTTAAGAGGTCGAAAGTTGTTCTTGCAGTTCGAAGGAGATCTGGGCGTAACACTGACAGATGCCTTTCTTTTAATAATTATTTTATAATATTGATATAAACGTACTTTTACAAAATATGAATTGAGTCATTAAAAGTTAACAAAGAAAGTTTATATATCTGCATTGCCCATTATATGCTTTTGTGTATATAGTATGTTCAAGTGAAATATTTTCTAAAAGACTGATGATGTATTCAAAATAATCTTTTAATGGGATAGACAACTCAGATTTTTTTAATTAGATTAATAATTTTTGGAGTGTCTTCAATTTTAAGTTGTAATACTTTTAAATCTTGGTATATTCTTTTTTTTTTAAAGTACTGGCACTACACCATAGCTGATCAGATGAAATGCTTTTGAATGCAACACTCACTTTTTGGTATAATATCCAAATATTTTTTGAGCTATTGCAACCCTACAAAATTCGAGTTGAATTACTTTATAAACTTGTGTTGCAACTAAATTCTACTGTTGCACCACTACACCAAATATGACCTATTGCAACGCCCTCCAAAAAAATGTTATGCGAATATGCTATCGTAGCTATGCTAGTAATGAGCTCATATAATATTATGTATATTGTGTTACGATAGCCAAAAACATAATGTTGCATTAGCTATTAAGTGTTGCAGCTTTAGCTCGTAACATAATTTTTAAAATATTAGCTTAGGGTATTAAAATATAAATATAATATATTTTTAAGCTCAAACATTAATTTAATTTAATTTTATGAAAATCAAAGATTATTTACAAATTTTTTACATAATAAAATTTTGAATTTTAAAAATAGGAATTTAAAAGTAATAAAAATTTACGAAATTTAAAAGTAATAAATAGTATAAATAGTATAATTTTCACTTATTTTGATACGAGCATTAACATATAAGTTTTAAAAATATGAAAAATTAATTATAAAAGTATTAACATACATATAAGTAATTAACTTTTTTAAATAATTATGTAAATTTATTTACAAAAATAATAAAATATACTTATACATGAATTATTGGACTTATGAGCTCGAGCAATAATTGTGCTTAAGCGGGATAAATTTTGGGTAACAGCCGCCAAAAAAATTTAGACATAGTAAAAATTTTGTGTACACACACCCTCACTCCCTTTGCTTTTTCTCATATCTCAATACACTCTGACTCACCCACTTTCTCTCTCCTGTCCCACTTTCTCTCTCCTATCCTTCCCTCTCTCGCTAATCTCTCTAGCCTATATGTCTCTCTCTCACTAAACTCTCTTGTATCTTTGTCTCTGTCTGTCCACCACTACTATTCTGTACTACGCAATTAAGGATTTTCTTTTCGAATTAGGGTCAACTGAATTGTAGTCGAGACTTGAATTCTTTAGTCACGGCTTATGTCCTTCTTTAAACTTCATTTAATCTCTCTCTTCCCCCTCTCTCTTTCTCTCTCTCCCCCTCTCTCACTCACCCCCCCCCTTCTCTCTTGTGTTCTTGACTTAGGGGCTTTATTGCATCATTTTATAAGTTGTTATTATTATATAAGAGATTCTTCAAATGATAATTGTGTAACTAATTTCAATTTGTGTAAAACCTATCTGTTATGAATTAAAGCTGTGTAGAAGGACTTTGTTAAGTTTTTGAGGTGTTAATTTTCCATACCTCATTTCACAATAATTTTGTTTAGAACTATGTTTTGTTGTAATATGTGTAATGCACTTAATTTCTCAAGTTTGTTATTAAAGATTCTTTTTAATTATTTGAAGTAAGTGCACCTATTCTCGAGTGTGAGTATAGAGAAAAATAATTTATTCATAGTTATGTAAGAAGCTAAGGAATTGAAATGAGGAAGTGAGCTTGTTTTTGTACAAGAATTTGAATAATGAAGAGTACTTTATTCTTCGTTACACTACGCCATAGATGGCCTATCGCAATGGTTTAATCATATGAGTTACAAAATTATGTTACCTTAGCTATGCTCATCTTAGCCTACCGCAACGTAGTATTTTTTGTGTTACCATAGCCTTTGTAACATGTTACTATAGTTTCAAAATATTACGATAACATGTAAAAACTTATGTTACAATAGGGTTTTAATAGATAAAAAAGTAACATTTAACAAAAAATTAATTATATAGAATTATTTGACTTGAAAATTAATCAATTTTGATAATATAATTAAACAATAATATTAATATTAGTTAAGATTGATAAAATAAATTTTTTTTGTTAAATTTTGTTAACTATACTAATTAGTAACTGATAATTTTTATTAATAAAAATTCGAACACTATTTAAACTTAAAAGTTTATTAAAAAATAAAAAATAACAGTGAATAACAACAGTTTTTTAGAGTCTCGTTAGGCTATAGTTGGACTCTGAAGAGGCGGGTTCAAAATTTTTAGAGAACGGGCTCAAAATTTTGGAGAAGCAGGCTATGAGCTGCTCTATTAAACTCTAAACATATCTCTCTCAGTCTCTCTCAGTTTTCAATCGATTCACTCCTTATCTATTTTATCAATTTAGGGCTTCAATGCAAAAGGATTCAACACAATTGGTTTGGGGCTTCACGGGTCTTCCCACTTGCGCAATGTCTTTACCAGAAGAAGACGAATGGGAGCTTATCAATGATGATGGCTTCGTCTACAAGCGCAACAAGTGACCTCGCCTCTATATAACAATCGAAAGATTCGGAGAAGAAATGCTCTATTAAAACATAAAGACAAGTACCAATCCGAGCTTTCTCGTTTGGAGCTTTTGTCAAACACCTTGAGGGACTTGAATTTGCAAACCCATAATGTTGAAAAGAGGTCTGAGAAGATTGATGTGGGCTAAAGGGGAGATGAGTTGTCGATTTAGTTTTCGGGTTTTAGCGGGTGTGCTCTTGTTGATGAGCTTCTTGCTCAGATAGTTTCAAGATCTTAGTTTTTTGCTAAATTTGACTTTCTTTCTGAATTTTAGGAACTTTTATCTGCTGCAACAGGAGATAAATGGATGCATTATAATTGTTTTGGTTTAGAGATTTGGAGAATCAATTTGTTCAATTGAGCAAGCGGAGAGATGAGTTTATGCAAATTTTAATTGATGAGGTTCGTGGCTCTGGTAATGAAGGGGAGGCTAAAACTTTGACTCACGTGTTGCTGGATTTAAATGAGGCCAAACCTGAATGCTACAAAGATGATGTTATTATGAGCCTGATGCAAGTACCTCTTTAATCTTTTACCTATTAGCTTAATATTCATTCATATACAATGGTGTTGATGATGGCTAAGATGATGAAATTATCTTTAATGTGATCCGTAAGTGAAATGTCTTGTTTGTTAAATTATTCGTTTAGATTTCTACAATCATTGTTTCAACATTTTGATGTATTTTTGAACTATGAGAACCTGAGAGTCCAGATAGTCTGCAGATTGCAGAATAATTTTTTCCGTCATTGTTCTGATGTAGTTTACTGTATGGTTTACTTATTGTTGCCAAATTAACTGTTAAGTCTGGTTTATCTAAGCACATGGGTAGTTGTATTGGCATTAGGAGCCTTGATTCAGTGTTTTAACTGGGACCGTATCAGTGAAGAGATGGTTGATATGACTGAAGGCCATGGCCTTTTTGCTGCCAAGGTTGTGACCTTGAAGGCAAAGTGTGTAGCTCGACCAAGTATGGTCAGCCTTCTATCTGAAATTTAAGGAGATTTGTAGTAGATCAAGTCGAGTTAGACTAATCTGATCATCGACTCTTTAATAATACTAGTTTATTATTATGCTAAAGCTCTTAGAAAATACTAGTTTATTATTATGCTAAAGCTCTTTGTTAAGCATTTAGCTATGAACCACTGACTTGAGTTGTGACTAGTGTACTCGAATTTTATCTAGAAAAAGAAAATTTAACCACTTATGTTATACTGCAGGTTTAATTAAGTCGGATATGATTGGGGAAGCAGGTAGTAGGAGCTTCTCTCTTCGAAAGAGCAATAGTAACAAGGCAGGAGAATCTGCATCTTCCTCGTTTTTTCAGGTCTTTTAATTTGAGACTTGTTTTTTTGTACACTAGAGTTTCTTATTTGATGAAGACACTTCTGACTTTGTATACATACTAAGAACACAATCATAATATAAAAGAAATATATGTTCCTGTATGTGAACTAGTGAAACTGTTGTAAAATGTAACCTCTCACAATTAATTAATAATCCTCTGGGTTTTATATGAACAGATTAACTTGCAGGTGTCATGAGATGCTCCTATATCTTTTTACAGTTTGTTACAATTTGGCACCCACAAATGAATGATAACATACTTGATATTACATTAGAATACTCGTGTTAACCACACACATTTGAATATTTAAAAATAAATTAATTGTATTTTTCTGATTGTGTACCTTATGCAAAAGACTGTAGTTCATCATGCCATGAACCCAGACCCATAGAAAGGAGTTTTTGGTTCTGATGGTGAAAAGTATGCTAAAGACGTTGATGATCTCATTCAGTTTGGTACTTCAGGCAATGTTGCTGGTTTTATTTGTCAAGCAATTCATGTAACCTTATTGATATATTTTTGCACACTAGTTAGTTCCTGCAGAATACAAAGCAAATATTTTGTGACAACTGAGGCACCTCCTTTTTGTTGCAGGAACTGGTGGTATTGTAGAATTGGCTCCAGGATAGTCTGCGGTACATAGCCCCATCAAGAAAGTAGGAGGCCTTTTTATATCTGATGAAGTTTAGTTAGGATTTTCCAGGATAGGAAGCCATTTTTAGGGATTTGAGTCCCATGATGTTGTGCCTGATATTGTTATAGATCAGGAAGCTCTGGTTAACATTATAGAGCATATTTTTGTTTATTTTGTCGACTTGTATGGAAAACAGGTTTATGGCATGTTCAATTTACAAACAAATCCTGTCAAGTTTTTTTTGAGAAATATGTTACATTAGGTACATAAGTGTTACGAAAAAATTGGTTTAATATAATACAAATAATTATAAAACTTTTACAGTACAGAAAAAAATATTACAATAATTTTGTGGCCCACCGGTGGTGTCCACAAGTGGGCCCCATTTTTTTTGGATATTATAAGTCCAAAGGTAACATACATATTGTGATACTATAGACATAGATTGATATTACCTTTGACAGCTATTGTAACACAAATGTGAATGTTACACCAGGACAAAAGTAATGTTACCTTAGGGGTCAAAGGTAACTCGAAAAAAAGCAACTTAATTTTTATGTTACCTTAGGCCTTTTTCTGGCTGTGGTAACACTTTTTTGGACCTGTTGTAACATTTTCTTGGTGTTGCTGTAGGCCATTTATGGTGTAGTGTTATGTCAAAATTTAATTTTAGATGCCAAAATTAGATATTTTAAAAGACTTAAGAATGATTATTTTCCCTTTAATAACACTGAATTCTAATGTGAATGTGACCAATGTAAAAAAAATGTGTATGTCTAAGCTTTTAAGTAATAAATTGGTTTGAATAGGATTACGAGGTTATGTATTTTAACTTGCAAGCAAGTTTAAGTTCTAACAAGCGAGGATCGAAGATGGATTAAAATAAGTTTTAATTAGTGAACTTCTATGGTAGCTTTATGGCTAGTTTACTACATTGAAAGTAAATGTATTAGATTAACATTCCTTAGTATCTTTTAGCCCTTGCTATCATTCTTTTTTAAAGGATTATATAACATTTAATTACACAAAATTTTCCAGAAATATTCATTACCAGTAGCAATGTATTTTTACTTGTGCGCATTGATTTCTTGATAACTTATCCCTTCTTATAGGTATATGCAGATGGGGGACGTAATGTATCTGCACGTTGTATAAAGGAAACAATCAACGACTTCGATAATATGTCGCTTATCACTGTTAACAAAATTTATTTATTAAATGGGCAACTATTGAAGTATTATATTTTTGTATCTTTTGCGGAGACTATCAGTATTAAGAAATATAAGTAGTCCATTCTTGGAGATTATAACTGTAGCATTCCCCTTTTAACTTGGCATCTTTTCTAACAAGATCTTTGTGCTGAAATGGCATCATATGATCTGAAATAAATGTGGTCCAGATTCTAGTCTATTGGTCATGGAATTAAATGCAAGAGTTTATATCATCTTCTATACCATAGAATAGCTAGGTTGGACTGCTAGGGTTTAACACAATTATAATTTGTAAGATCATTAAGCGTTTCTGAATAATAGGTTGGAAAATAATTTCTGCCCCTGGAGGTAGGTGTAGTATAGTTTATAGTATAAAATGAGTGAGATGTTAGTTTTTGAAGTTCTTGGTATAACGCTAATCCCAGGATATTTATCTCATATGTGAAATTGATGGGAATAATAAAATGCAAAGAGAAGAAACTTGTTCTCTAGAATTTCTTAATATGATTGAGTAATTGGATATTACAATTTATAGGATTACATAGATATAGATTCACTAAACTAGTAAATAGAACACTTAATTATCCACGAATATGTAAACTAAGGTTCATGCACCAGAATCATGTATCGATGACTTCACATTCATGTAAGGAATTAAATAGTTTTTCTGGAAGGTTCTAGTTATATTCCAACAGCCTCCCTTAAGCTAGAATCTTGCTACACCTAGCTTTGTCTTCAGTCCAGTGAACACTTCTGACTTTAATGGCTTTGTAAATATGTCCGAGACTTGTTCTTCACTTCCAAAGTACTTAACTTCAACATCTCCATTCTTGATCAAATTACGGATGAAATGGTATTTAATTCGAAAGTGTTTGCTTTTTCCATGATAAACAGGATCTTTACTAAGTGCAATAACAGAGTTGTTGTCATAATAAATTTATGGACAATCCTTGAAATTTTGCTTCAGTTCTTGAAACACCCATTTTATCCAGAGGGCTTGACAACCAGCTATAGCCAATGATATGTACTCTGCTTTCGCTGTTGAGAGCGCCACAACAACCTGTTTCTTTGACATCCATGATATCGCACCAGATCCAACAAAAAACACATTTCCTGATGTGCTCTTACTATCATCATTGTTTCCTGCCCAATCACTATCGTAAAATCCAACAAGTTTAGGATTGCTTACTTTTTGATAATAAATTCCATCTGAGAGAGTTCCTCGAATGTATCTTAATATTCTTTTTCCCGCTTCCAAGTGAGACATCTTGGGACATTCCATAAACCTGCTAATTAAGCTGACCCCATAAGCTATGTCACTTCTTGTAGCAGTAAGATACATTAGGTTTCCCATAAGGCTTCTAAATAATATAGGATCAATAAGCTCAGAATTATTATCTTTACTTAACTTCAAACCAACTTCAACTGGTGTACTAACCGAATTTGCATTTTCCATTTTGAACTTTTTTAGCAATTCTTTAGCATATTTCTGCTGAGAGATAAAAAATCCACTATTTCTTTGTTTAATCTCCATGCCAAGAAAGAAATGTAGCAGTCCCAAATCAGTCATCTCAAATTCTTTTTCCATGTTTTCTTTAAAGACATTTATATCTTCAGCATTGCTTCCAACAATTATCAAATCATCAATATATAAGCTGATAATAAGAACACTATTATTTGCCCCTTCTTTAACATAAAGAGTGTGTTCAAAAGGACACTTCTGGAAACTATTCTTTAAGAAATAACCATTGATACGGCTGTACCAAGCTCTCGGAGCTTGTTTTAGTCCATAAAGGGATTTCTTTAAGTGACAAACTTTATGTTCTTCTCTCTTTTTGATGAATCCTGGTGCCTGGTCTATGTACACTTCCTCTTTTAAAACACCAATTAAAAATGCCGACTTAACGTCCATTTTGTGAATAATCTAATTGTATTGAGCAGCAAGAGCAAGTACTAACCGGATAGTTTCAAGACGGGCAACTGGAGCAAATACTTCTTGATAATCAATGACGACCTTTTGTTTGTAACCTATTACTATAAAGCGAGCTTTATGCTTTTGAATTTTTCCATCTGCATCACATTTAGTTTTAAACAACCATTTGACTCCAATTGTTTTCTTTCCAGGAGGCAAATCAATTAATTCTCATGTCTTATTTCTTTGAATTGCATCCAATTCTTACTTCATGGCCTCCCTCCATTTTTCTTCTTTAGTAGCCTCTTCAAAGGTGACAAGATTATTTTCCATGAATAAAGGAAAGTCTGCATATTCTTCTTTAAGTATTCTTCTTATTTGGCCATAAATTTCAACTAAACTTCTGGTTTTGCGAGGTGTTCACTCAGGACTTAAAGAAGATGCAAACTCAGAACTAGAAGAAGATGTTGGTGATGCATGCAGTGGAACTTCTTCTAGAACAGTCCCAGTTTCTTCTTCTAGTAGATTGTTGTCATATATGATGTTGTCACTTTCTTTTTCATTCTTCCAATCCCAAGCTGCTTGTTTACCATATATTATGTTACGACTGATTATTAATTTCTTTGACACTGGATTGAACAACCTATATGCCTTTGGATTCTCATTGTAGCCAACAAAAATGCACCTTTCAGATTTATCATCAAGCTTTCCATGCTTCTCCTTCGGTATATAAGAATAACATAGGCTTCCAAAAATTCTAAAATGAGATACACCAGGTTTGTGACCACTCCATGCCTCTTCTGGGGTTTTTCCTTGTACAGCTTTAGTAGAAGCTCGATTTAAGGCATAGCATGCTGATGATGCAGCTTCAGCCCAGATAGGATGAGGTAGCCTTTTTGTCTTGAGCATGCTGCGCACAAGTTCCATAATAATTCTATTTTTTTCTTTCTGCCACCCCATTTTATTAGGGGCTGAAACTTACTGTTAGCTGATGTTTAATGCCATTCTCTTTCAAAAAGGCTTCAAATTCTCCACTCATGTACTCACCACCTTGGTCAGAACGTTAGGCCTTTAGATCAAGTCCATTTTGTTTTTCAACAAGAGCTTTGAAATTCCTGAACAGTTCAAAAGCTTCAGATTACTATTTTAGAAAATATATCCATATTTTCCTAGTGAAATCACCAATAAATGTGAGAAAGTATTTTTTACCTCCAAGTGAATTTTCTCACATTGGACCACATAAATCTGAGTGCACCAGCTCTAAAGGTTGAGATGCCCTTTTTGCCATTCCACTTGGAAAAGAATCACGTTTGGGTTTTCCAAATACACAGCCTTCACATATTCGATCTTGTTTATTGATGTATGGAATGCCTCTCACCATATGCTCCTGACATATTTTTGAGCGTGTGCTGAAGCTTAGATGATTGTATCTTAGATGCCACAACCATGATTTGTCCTCCACAATACTAGAGAAACAATTGAGTTATGTCTCATTTAACTTTAAAGGGAACATCTTATTTGGTGTCATTTTGATTCTCGCAATAAGAGAATTATTCTTATATCTTATTTCACACTGCTCACAATTGAAAATCACATTATGTCCCTTATTTAATAATTGTCCCACGCTTAAATGATTGTGCTTCAGCTCTGGAACATAGTAGACATCACGAAAAAAATTCTGGCCTCGCTTAGTTTGTATTGGAACATCACCACATCCTTGTACCAGGTGCCGTTTATCATCGCCAGTTTTTACCTCTCGCTGGACAGATTCATCCAGTTTAATGAAAATGCTTTTATGTCCTGTCATGTGGTGGCTGCAACCACTGTCAATGTACCAAATATTCTTGGTGGAGACCTCTTGCTCATTAAACATAAGAAGGACTGATTCTTCATTCTTTGATTCAGAACTTTCATGTAAAAAATGGTCTCATTTCTTACATATTTCAATCTTGAGTAGCAATCTTTCTTTAAATGACCAAATTTATGACAAAAATTGCATTGGATTTGATATTGATAATTACCTCTTCCTCTGCCTCTAACTTGTCCATGGAATCTTCCTCTTTCATATTGATTTCCTGGACTTGCTTCATGATTTAATTGATATTGATAATTATGTGCTTGAGACCTTCCTCTTGCGTAAGAATCTGGTGGGCTTCTTCCTTTTCCACAAAAATTTCTTCCGCATCCTCTTCCACGAAAGCCTCCACGATGGAATTCTTGCATCTGGAATGCTTGCTCAGAGGGTGATGATTCAAATTGTTTAATCCTTAATTCATGAGATTGCAAGGAGCCCAATAGATATTCAATTGGAAGCTCACTTAAATTTTTTGATTCCTCGATTGCAACAACTATATGCTGGTATTTCTTTGACATACTCCGAAGAATTTTTTCTATTATCCGATGATCCTTCAATTCTTCTCCATTGACCCTGACTTGATTTGAGATAGAAATAACTCTGTTAAACTAGTCTTCTACGGACTCTGTCTCCTTCATTCTTAATAGCTCAAACACACCACTTAAATCCTGCAATCTTATTATCTTCACCTTGTCTTCACCTTTGTATGTTGTATTAGGAGTGCTCAATGCTTCTTTTGATGTTGCTGTTATAGAGATCCTTTCAAAAATAGCTTCATCTACTGCCTAATATATAAAAAAAGTGCTTTCTTGTCCTTTTTCCCATTTTCCTTTACAGCTGCCAATTGTTGCTGATTGAGAGTAGTTTGATCAGGAGGCCCTTTATAACCAGTTTCAACAATATCCCATAAATCTTGAGAACCAAATAAAGCTTTCATCATAATACTCCATTGACCATAATTCTTTCCATTTAATCTTGGAAGTTGAGGTTGTAGTGTGTTGTTGTCGGTGGCCATATTAGAAGAGGATGTTTGATGAACAGGTTAAGAAATCGGCTCTGAACAGGTTATTGAACAGGCTACGGAACAGGTTCTCGAACAGGCTCTGATACCAATTTGATGGGAATAATAAAATGCAAAAAGAAGAAACTTTTTCTGTAGAATTTCTTAATATGATTGAGTAATTGGATATTACAATTTATAGGATTACATAGATATAGATTCACTGAACTAGTACATAGAACACTTAATTATCCACGAATATGTAAACTAAGGTTCATGCACCAGCATCATGTATCTGTGACTTCACATTCATGTAAGGAATTAAATAGTTTTTCTGGAAGGTTATAGCTTATATTCTAACAGGAATAATTCTATTGTAATTTGTAACTGTAGCATGATATTTTCTTGCACATTTTTATTACAGGTATAAACAGGAATGCAGAATTAAACACCTCATTTTTTTGATTCTGTACCTCTATTGAATGTCAATTGATGCTCACAGCTGTTGCAATGTTGTAGCTCCTAAAAGTAAAATATGAAAGAACTTTTGGCTTACAGTTAGCATCGACTACAGTAATCTGTAAGAGCTTTCAAGTTTCTACATCTTTTCTTTTTGGCT
Source organism: Apium graveolens (assembly GCF_009905375.1). Lineage (NCBI taxonomy): Eukaryota > Viridiplantae > Streptophyta > Magnoliopsida > Apiales > Apiaceae > Apium > Apium graveolens. Next base: position 191,398,773 of record NC_133657.1, read on the forward strand.
TAATGACCTTTTAGCCCTTAAAGTATAGGTCGTTGTACCTACCAGCCCCAAAAGTATGAACTCATACCCTTTGGCCCCTAAATTATTATATATCATTCCCTTTAGCCCGTATCGGCAGTAAAACGACATCTAGGCCCATATCGGAGGGTAAACATGTCTTTTACTAAATTCGCTCCCTGACGATTGATGTCTTGTATACTCTTTGAACCCTAGAGTTGCCAACACTTCAGTTCTTCTCAAATTAAATTTCTTAAACTCAATATTAGTGGGGATTAGAGTGGCGATTAATGATTTTCGAGCTTTGATTGTGCGGATCATTCAATTGCATATAGCAATGACACCTCTGTTCGTATTTCTCTTATCCTCCTATTTTGATCGATTGGTTCAATATAATCTATATTTTGATCGATTGGTTCAATATAATGCCTAAAACTCTTGATATGTGTGTTCTTGTGAATGTTTATCTAGTTATTACCTTGACCCAGTCTTTTTTTTCCTTTAATTTGTTTGTGTGTTATACTGAAAGACTAAATAATGTATTCGGATATATATATATATATTTGTGTTTTAGTTGTGTTTACATCCATTTATTTTATGTTGAATGTGATGATGTTGTAAGTTTATATCTTTGTTTAATGGTGGGAAGTTAAAATGGGTTCCAAGAACTGAATATGTAGGAGGTAAAGTCATTGCGTATCATATCCGAGACCTTGATGAAATTAGTTTAGAAAATCTTAGAGCGTGGACTAAGGCGTTGGGTTATGGGGGCTTTGGTTCTCTGTATTTCAGACTGCCTAAGAGAGAGTTGGAAGTGGGGTTAATGTTAGTAAGAAATGAAATAGATGTATCTAAAATGAAGTCTTATGCTTTAGAGAATGATAATAAAATAGATGTGTATGTCCACCATTTGAATGAGGAAGAATTAGTGCCATTTGAAGATCAAATTGTTCAAAGGAGTGAAGGAGATGACAACAATGATGTTGGAGATTCGAGTGATGAAATTGATGATTATGACTTTGTTGATAGTGACTACTAAATGACAGATGATGACCTTCTTTTTTCGAAGAATGTTGATGAGGACGTGGAATGGATTGGTAGACTTAGGCAATGACTTGGTCTAAGTGAAGAGAGACAGGTTGAGAGGGATGTGGACATGGAGGGTGGATATGACAGTGATGATCTGGAGAGTTTGGCACACCATGAAAATAAAGATTCCAATCTGACTGAGAAGAGGAAAAAAGTATTTCCAGTGTTAAAAGAGAAAGAAAACCCAAAATGGAGAGTTGGAATGATATTCACTGATCATAGACAGTACAGGGAGGCAATACAGAATCATAGTGCTACTGAGGGGAGGGTCATAAGATTCAGGAAAAGTGACAGAACTAGGGTCAGGGCTGTGTGTCAACCATCATGTCCTTGGACCTTATTTGCTTCATTAAATTTTGACAAAAGCATGAAAATAAAAACCGTGGGACCAAGTATATTTTTTCCTTTTTCTTTGTACCTTTTGGATTGTGTATAATGTAATATATTCCGACCATTTCTTTATTGCAATTGCAGACCATACCTGTGCTAGAGAGCAATTTGGGTTACCCCTCATCAATTTTGGGTTTTTATGTAGAAAATACCTCCCAGAGTTCAGAATTAATCCTCACATGCAAATCAAAGCCTTTCACAAGACTGTGTTAAAGGATTTGGAGATAGATTTCAAACATCATATTCTCAGAAAAGCAAAAAGAAAGTGCATGAAGATGATAAATGGATCCCAGGAAGAGCAGTTCCAGAAGCTATGGGATTATAAAACAGAGTTATTGAAGAGGAATCCCAATTCCACAGTTGAGATTGAAATAGACCCAGTTCAAATATAGATTAGTGGTTAGTGTACATTTATCAAGTCAATTTCTTTTTAATTATTAAAAATGTTAGATCTACCTCTTCCAGAACATGAAGGCACCTTCAAGAGGATGTACATATGCTTAGGTGGTCTGAAGCATGGTTTAAGCTTGGATGCAGAAAAGTTCTTGGATTTGATGGATGCCACTTAAAAACTGCTTATAAAGGTCAGTTATTATGTACTATATGTCTAGATGGTAATAATTGTATGTACCCTTTAGCCTATGCTGTGGTTGAAGCAGAAAAATTGGATTCTTGGAGGTGGTTTGTGGCTTTGGTGGGTAATGATTTAGATGTAGGTGCTGGGGAGGGTTGGACTTTCATTAGTGACAGACAGAATGGGTTACTTAATGTCATTGATGAGATGTTACAATGAAGCACATGTCCCTCACTCATTGGACTTTCATTGGACTTTCATTTGTAAGTTGTGGTTAATGTCATGTATAGGTGTGGACAGTGTCATTTGGCAGGACATAACAGCAGGACTTAACAGCAGGACATGTCCCTCACTCAAGGAGAAGAATGAAGCAACAATAAATGAGGGTAATGATGAGCCAGAGATTGAGGAGACCTACAATGAAGCAATAATAAATGAGGGGGATGATGAGCAACAAGTTGAAGAGACCTACAATGAAATTAATGGGACTAATTGGCCTGGTGATGAAATGATATTGGACTATCCTAAAGAAGGGCCACCACTTACACAACCAAGCCAAATGCAAGAGTCAGGTGTGGTGGAAGCACCATTTGATGCACCTATACAACTTGGATCCAGGAAAATCAAGAAACTGAAAGAGAGAAAGATGGTTGAGCGTGAATCACTGCCAGCTGTTGACAAAATGAAGGAGAAAGGTAAACAATTAGTTCATAACAGAGTACTGGATAAAGGGAAAAACCTATGGTGGAGTGTGAACATGAAAAGAAGAAAAAATTGGACAAAAAAATTCCAACTGTTGAAAGATTGACTTTTGGGGGAAACAACAACCTAAAAAGGAACATCTGATATGCTGGAAAAGGAGATGGTGGAAGTTCAAAAACAATAACCTATGTTGAAGAACCAAGAAGGAGTAACAGGTTGTACTTAAAAACTATATTTGGGAGGTTCAAAAACACAATAGATACCCCAGTTTTCCTTGATGATGAAGATCAACCACCTCTTAACTCATATGCAGGGCCAATAAAGTTGGGAAAATATATTCCACCAGTCAAGCAATACAAAACCATTATTGGAAAAACACAACTGAAATCTGCACCTTTCTTGTCTCATGGCAGATCTGTAATCACACCAGGTGCTCTTGTAGAAGCACTACAGAAGATCAAGAATGAGAAGAAAGACAAAGATGCAGGAACTTCAATAAATGGGAAAAAGGACCCATGAGATGCAAGTCTTCAACTTTTATTTAGTTATGCATTTATGCAGTTTGAAATAGGATGTAATGTTGGTAAAATAATTTATGTTTTCATGGTAGTGATGTTAACTATCTTTTGCTTAGAACTATGTAATGGGATGTAATATTGGATGATGAACTTAGTAATAAAATCACTTTCTTTTGCAATTGTGATACATTTTCATTATAATATTTTAGTACAATGTTGGTAAATTTGAACTGCATAGTCATACATCAAGAGCTTTATTACTACTATAATAGATTTATTTAGGTAGTTCATATCCCTTAGTCTTCGATTCCACTTCATTGTTCAGCAACATAAACAGCAAGATCACTGCAATGATGAACATATAATGATGAGCATATACACCGAAATGGGGCTTCTCTTCTTCACCTTCATTTAAGCAAAACATCTAATTTTGCCAAATCATCCCCTAACTTCTCTACTTTTTTCAACAATCCAGGAATTATGGTTCTGGACCTTGGGCACATAGGGGGATTGTACCATAGATGGAAGTCACAAGAATTCCTCCTATCATCCTCCACAAATTTAGGGGAAGAACTTAAATAACCTTTAAGCAAAGCTAACTTCATGACATGTACAAACTTGCTTACCATAAATCGAAAACAACCCCAGAAACGCCTCCCCAGATTCGCATCTGTCTGTGAGGTTTTAGGACTGCTGTGGAACCACACCAATAATCGGGTTTCATGTTCATGACCTTTTTCACATAATATATAATGATACATACATTTATCAGTCTATTATATAACAATAGGGGCTATTGGGTTTGGCGGGAGATTATTATGTGTTTTGGAGGGAAGCAAATTTAGTAAAAGACATGTTTACCCTCCGATATATGCCTAGATATCGTTTTACTTCTGATACGGGCTAAAGGGAACGATACATAATAATTTAGGGGCCAAAGGGTATGTGTTCATACTTTTGGGGCTGGTAGGTACAACGGCCCATATTGGCCAAAAGCTCATTAAGCCTTTCTTTTTGCTTGTTTTAAGTTTCTGTACATTTTGTAGTTTTATAAAATAAACATTTATATGCTACTTTCTTTCTTTGCTTTTCTGAATATACTAAAAAAATGTTGTACAAATTAAAATTAATAGCTATTAGAGCTTGTTACTATGTTATATCTACAGTTCCCACCACCTAACGCAATGTCAAGAATTGTTACTTCTAACCCATGAGCTGTCCATTCTTTGTGGGTACTCGCTCTTATTCTCCTCTTGTACGCGATAGTTCTAACTCTATCATGCGAGCTTAGGTTAGTCAACGATAATGACACTATTAATACTCATATGCATTACTGTTCTTTATTCTGGCATGTCTTCTTAACTATATATTCCACAGTAAGATTGTAAAATCATGTGATCAGTTTGTTAGCTTGAGAAATGGGACTTCAGTAGTCACTACTGTTTATAATAATATGAAACTATTTATTAGTTCTACTTTATTCACTGCAGGATTTATGTTTATACACTGATTGTGAACTCGATAACTATGTTATTAGATTCATCTCTTTATTATAAAAAGCCGCTCTTATACCATGTGTATGACATGTATTTTTTTCTTATATATATTCTTTACATTTTTTATTAATATGTTAATTATTACTATATTCTACGTGCAGTTTAGAATTTATCCCAAATTAAAATTCATATTCATGACCTTGCATCTTTCTACAGTTTTCAAATGCAGTGAAGACGCAAAGTTCAATGTTAAAAGAATTAAGCGGTGAAAAATATCTAACATGTATGTTATTTTTTATAAATTTATAAAAAGGCCCGAATTGGTGATAACTACTAACATCAAGTTGGGGCAAATGTGGCTGCGCATGGTAAATTTGGCACAAAGTAAAAAAAGTCGAAATGATAAAAAAGGTGCAGCAAAATTTTGGCACTTACCTTAAAAAAGTTGAAGAAGCCAACCTCGACATCAGAATTGGTATCTAAAAGTTGTGTGTAATTGTTGCAAGTGAAAATGAAGATGTTACACCTTTAACACGAGGCAGTAGTATCTAGTACTACTATTTTTTATGTTTAAAGTGTAATTTAATCGCTATATAGATTTTCTTACACCCCTTCACTCAAGTAATCACTCAACTAAATGCAATTCAATGTCATATTTGTAACTCACACTCATTATTTCCGTACAATAAATATTATGATATAGAAATATTAATTTACCCCTTTTATTTTGTTTGACAAATTTAAGTCAAATATAACATCTCCAGCTTGACTTACTTGTTAAATGTATTATCTGTGACTCTTACCTTTCGAGAGTTTTTATTCTATATTCTCACTATATGTGAGAATAACATCTCACATATATTGGCTCATATTATTTGATATGAGATATGTGCCAAATCAAGATAACATCATCAATTTGACTTGTTGCAAATCACTTCTAGTGTTAATTTTGACAAACTATTTCTCAAAGTTTTTTACTAGTGATAATGTAAATCACATTTTAACTTTTTCTTTTACAATACTGTAAAAGTTTTAGAGAGTTTTTGAAACTTGACAACTAATTATGAAATTAATTGCACGAGATATAACTATGCAAGAACATAAACATATTGAACTAATTTTTTTTATAAAATTCAAGAAAAAAAATTGATTTTTCTTGGTTTCTTCTCAAGAATAGTTTCTTGAGTTTGGCTTACGGAGAGAGAGAAAGATATGATAATTGAAATAACATATCTGTTACACTCAGCTAAAGATGGGATGTACACTCCATATATAAAACAACGTACTAGAAAGTGTGAACATCCATTTATAGTAAGTAGTCCTATCGTGCAAAGCGATACGTTGCAACTTTTTGACGACCATATTTTTCTTTTTTACGCTTCTTAAATTTTTTCTGTATTTCTTTTTCTTTCTCCCCAAGTTTAGTTGTAGCCTTGACACATGTCCAGAGACCGCCTCCATGTACGATAAGTTGTGCGATTCTATTTTTTCATATTTGAAAATTTGTACCTTCATTTATCTTGTTATGAAATAGCTAAGTAAGGATATTATGAACTCTATTTTGCTTGACTTCACGATACAGTTCAATTTGGACTTCTCGATTTTGAATAACTCCAAACTTTACGATATAGCATCTTTCTCGACTTCACGGTATATCATAGAGTTAAACTTCACGATCTGGAACAAATTTAGACTTCACGATATAGACAAAATTTGGATTTCACGATACGCTAAATAAACTGAACTTCACTATATGGCTTTGGTGGACTTCACGATATATCTCTTCTAGACTTCATGATATTGGACTTTAATAAATTTTTGCAATCACAACCCTAAAAGTGCTAAACTGAAATGTTGTTTTTGAGTGTTGCAACAAATATGTTGTAATGGTTTGCTTATCGGCAACAGAACAACACTTGACATTGCATTAAATTTAAGTTGGTGTTGCTTATTAATCATGGTATAGCACTATTACCATATTAGCTTCCGTGGTGTTGCATTAGATATCTAACAAAATTATTTGTTGTCACGTGGCATATGACGTCGCACATATTGACCCTCATTTGCTTATGTGGCATGCCACCCAAAAGTTGTCGTCATCAGTGTGGGCCTCGTTTGCTCGCATGGCATGCCACATTGAAGTTGATGTCACCAATATGGGTCCCAACTGCTGACGACGAATCGAGTCATGACTGCTGACGTGATATGTCGCGTGGCAATTGACACCACCAATGTGGGTCCTAACTACCATGTGGCATGCCACATGGAAGGTGACGTCACCAATGTGGTTCCTAAATGCTGATGAAGCATGCCACATGGCAGGTGACGTGACCAATATTGACCCGAAATACTGACTTGGCAAGTCACATGTCAGGTGACGTCAACGATATGGATCCCAACTACTAACATGATATGCCACTTAGTATGTGAATTTGTAATGTGAACCCCGTTATGTTCACATGGCATGTTACATGTGGCAACCACATCATCAATTATTAACCGTAATAGTTACGGGGCATGCCATGTAGCAAGTGAATTATTGCTTAAAAAATTTGGCGTTGAATATTTAATTATATTGTTGTATTTTCTATAATTTGTTCTTTTAACTTTAAATTTCGTAATATAATTTACAATTATATCTATGTTTACATTTTACATATATTTCATATAGTTTTCTTGTGTAGGTATATTTTCAAACGTGGTCTTCTATACTCTCAAAATTGAGGCTTAGGAATTTTAGACTAAAACTCTCAAATTGGGGCTGCGACTACACAATTAATTGAAGGTAAATTCTCTTACTTAGCTCAAAATATATCATCATTTTACCTTCAAATGGTTTAATTTGTAAATGAGTGAGCTATAGATTATTGTATTTGGGATTTAATGTGAGTTTAATTTGTAGATTTGGAAGTTATGGTGAGCCAAGGCAGGCAGTGAGTGTGATTGATCTGATGGCATTCCTGAGTATATGCAAGATGAAGACGGGCCGGTATGAAAATACATAAGTTGGTTTTTCCTTCCCTAAGAATGGTGTTGGTATTTACAACAAAAATATTGTTGATGATAATTTTTCTAGTTGTGATGATACTACGTAAACCGGTATTCTAGTCCTTAAATGGTAATTTACTATATTCCTTAAATTATTGGTAAATTTATTTAATCTCTTATAGGTGATTGAGACTGATTTTGAGGCCAAAATGAACAAAATGATGCGGATAATATGTCAATATTAAATTCGATATTGGAGGTTGTTCTACTAAAGTGTCCAAATGGTACTTCTGCTACCGCTACTCGAGGAAGCACCCAAATGTAGCAATAATTATCACATAGTTACCCTTAGTTTTTAATTTTAGTTGAAACATAAAAACTGGGTTTAGACAAGGTGGGAGATGGTGGTTGGTGGCTCATGCATCTCGACAATCCCTCCCTCCGCACAAACGAAGTGGTTTGCCATGGCATTGGCCCCTCCATTGACATTGGAGTTATGTGTGTTTTCCGATGTGTGACAAGGAGTTTATATAGCAGATTAACTTGGTGTCATCCGAGGGTTCATTTTAAAGGAACATATCTTTTACAAGATATTCTATATATTCAAAAGCTGTATTTTTGTTTAAAAAATAAATTAGTATGGATTAGATTCCACCTAGCAATAGATATTTCTTCAATTTTTCTTAAAAAGCATTAATTTTCTTAATTTTTGGGATCTTAAATTTAGTAATATGTAGAGATAATGATATCCTAAAAAATAAATATTATTTTTGGATTGTACATATTTTCTTTTTCACCTTAAAATAATGAATATTCTCTAGTTTAGATCTTAATAAGAAAAATATTTTCTTTTTCTTAACACATTGTGCAATATTTGTTTTTGCAGGGTAATGATCATATCATGAATGAGATTATGATTGATCACGTAATTAGCATTGTGCTTCTCATTAAGCCTAACAACAATTAGTATCTTTTTTTAAGAAAAAAAAAGTATTTAGTATCACTTACATTCCATTGACAATAGAAATTACTTACTTTTTTTAGTAAAAAACATTTATTATCTTTTATTTTTATTCAAATATATTCAAATCTATTGACATAATGATATCTTACATATTTCATTTTACTTTTATCATACATATATTTTTTTTTACAATATAATGGTGCATATCCTCCCGTCCAGACTTTCAACAAAATATGAATCAAGTGTAATACATTACTCTAATAATTGTAATATTTGTTCTCCATGTATAAGAATTATCATAAGTTTAATTTGTAACTAGTATGCAATAAATAACTTTACAAAAAATGTAGGAGTTAATTGTTGTAAAGATACTATTTGGATTATTACCAACTCCTCTTTTTTCTTCTCCACTCTCTATGATCGACCTTACAAGAAGTATGTTCACAAAGTATAATATATTTGTGAAATAAATATTTTTCATGTATGAGAATTGTTGTGATAGTGACTTCATGAATGAGATTATATATAATTACATTATAGTACATATATCTTATGATTCAATTTATGTAGCATCATACATATTTTTTATGATTTTTTTTCACATTATTAATAAAATAAAAGTTTTTCAAGTAATGTAGGAATAATTGTTTTAAAGATGACATCATAATTGTGAAGTTATGAACAATTATAATTTCATATATTTCATCTCAAATTTCAAGTAATGAGTTGGTTGTGTCTTTGTTAAAAAAATGGGAAAAATTTGATAAATTTCTTAAATATTTGCATGATGCGAAACAAAGGGGATATTATATATATCTCACAATTACGGACACGAAAACTCGTATATAACAATAAATAGATTCCAAATTAAATAGATTTTAAATTTATATATTATTTTATATATAAATACATATAAACTAAGGGTTAGGTTCTATGGAGTCCGCTATTTCATTGGAGTCCTTGGACTCCATATATGTTCTGCAAGTAAAATATAGCTTAAACTGTTGCAAAATGTATTATTTTTCAAATGATATTCTACAAATATCTCAATTTTATTGAAAACCTTGCAGATTGCATAGATTTTACAAGTAGAACGTTGCAAAATATAGTATTCTACAAAACATGCTTAGTTTGCAGAACATGAACATGTTGCAGAACATACATATTGTACTTGTAAAAATATGAGATTTGCATGATTTTATTGAAGTAATGATATTTGTGAAACATGTTCTGCAAGATAACACATTTTAGAAGATATTTTATTTGCAGAACATAGATGGACTTCGAGGACTCCAATTAAAAGATGGACTTCATAGAACTTTACTCTATAAACTAATATTTTATTTCATTAATTTTATATTGTGTGGCTGTGTGTATGTATTCATCAAAATAATATTTTAAACAAAATTTAAAAATTACATTTAATATATATATATATAGATAGATATAGATATATAATATAACGTCAGAGCTTAATAATTTAGAGATAACAAAAATATTTTGAAAAGATAACAAAAATATTTTGAAAAGATAACTAAAAATAAATTTTTGAAAAAATATTCAAATAGGCTTAATTTACTTTAACTCTTAACTTAATTTTTCATATTTAATTTAAATTTTTTAATTTTTTATAATTTATTTTATTTTTTAGTATAAAAATAAAAGTTTGATTGAAAATCGGTGTCAGATCAAGATATTATACATATCTGCATAGTATATTTTGATCAGAATTCCGATATTTACGTATACTTATTTTTGAATATTAACATATTTGTATGCGATTATATATTTGACATCTCTCCCATCCATGCGAAAATTAGGTGATAGACTTACCATAGTGTTACTACTTACTAATATGTATTTGGTTTTCATTGGAACGTTAATATCATAACTATTATTACCCATTCAAATATAATATAAAATAGATCAAAATTAAATTTCTGATTTAAATAATCTTGACTATTAGTTAATAACTTTAGTTTTTTTATAAGTAGTTTATAGACTTTTATTAAAATAACTCAAACTCAGTCACGACAAAACCGAACTGAGAATACGACCTGGTTAAAAAATAAATAAACAAACTAAAAAAATAGCCGAAATATTTTCAGATCACTTAAAAAACTCAATATAAATATTCTTCACATTCAAAATCATTATAAAGGTTTCCGAAGGAGTCCAATGATATTGATTTCCCTCAAATTAGTAGTATCACAATCGATCTTGGCACATAAAAAATATTTAGGGACATCATTTAGAACCATCAGTTTCACCATCTAAGGTCGGGGTATAGATGCCCCTATAGGTTGAACAATATTTCATTGTGCAATGTGTGCTTTTATGATATCCACCACCATTCTAGTTTTGAAGCCGGATTCGCAGATTCTCCGGTACACTAAATAAATCATTTTTAAAATAACATGACAATACACAAAAACATGATATAAAATAAACCACCCAAATAATTGGTGAAAGCCCCTAAACCATAAACGGGAACTACTACAAAACTGAGCTTAAAAAACACTACTTGCGTAGCACTTTTGAGTAACAGCTATCTAAGTGGTGCACTTACATAACGCTTTGTGTAACATGCTATACATATCATTTTATACGTGTTGTCAAAAACCGGTAAGTAGTTTCTTATAATCTTAGCGAATAATATCTGACTCGAATGCTTAAATTTTAATGTTTTCCAAAATGCAAGAGACTAGATGTGATACTTTGGGTGGTATGCTGGTGTGGTCGATGGAAGAGTACATGAAAAAGTTGTAACTTTCTTGAATATTAAACGAATATTCTTGGAGGAAAAATGAGTTTACTTATTTTGATACGAGCATTAACATATAAGTTTTAAAAATATGAAAAATGAATTATAAAAGTATTAACATACATATAAGTAATTAACTTTTTCAAATAATTATTTAAATTTATTTACAAAAATAATAAAATATACTTATACATGAATTATTGGACTTATGAGCTCGAGCAATAATTGTGCTTAAGCGGGATAAAATTTGGATAACAGTTGCCAAAAATTTTTGGACATAGTAAAAATTTTGTGTACACACACCCTCACTCCCTTTGCTTTTTCTCATATCTCAATACACTCTCACTCACCCACTTTCTCTCTCCTGTCCAACTTTCTATCTCATATCCTTCCCTCTCTCGCTAATCTCTCTAGCCTATATATCTCTCTCTCACTAAACTCTCTTGTATCTTTTTCTTTGTCTGTCCACCACTACTATTTTGTACTATGCAATTAAGGATTTTCTTTTCTAATTAGGGTCAACTGAATTGTAGTCGAGGCTTAGGTCCTTCTTTAAACTTCATTTAATCTCTCTCTTCCTCCTCTCTCTTTCTCTCTTTCCCCCTCTCTCACTCACCCCCCCTCTCTCTTGTGTTCTTGACTTAGGGGCTTTATTGCATCATTTTATAAGTTGTTATTATTATATAAGAGATTCTTCAAATGGTAATTGTGTAACTAATTTGCAATTTGTGTAAAACCTATATGTTATGAATTAAAGCTGTGTAGAAGGACTTTGTTAAGTTTTTGAGGTGTTAATTTTCCATACCTCATTTCACAATAATTTTGTTTAGAACTATATTTTGTTGTAATATGTGTAATGCACTTAATTTCTCAAGTTTGTTATTAAAGATTCTTTTTAATTATTTGAAGTAAGTGCACCTATTCTTGAGTGTGAGTATAGAGAAAAATAATGTATTCATAGTTATGTAAGAAGCTAAGAAATTGAAATGAGGAAGTGAGCTTGTTTCTGTACAAGAATTTGAATAGTGAAGAGTACTTTATTCTTCGTTATGTCAAAATTTTAATTTTAGATGCAAAAATTAGTTATTTTAAAAGACTTTAGAATGATTATTTTCCCTTTAATAACACTGAATTCTAATGTGAATGTGTCCAATGTAAAAAAATGTGTATGTCTAAGCTTTTAAGTATTAAATTGGTTTGAATAGGGTTACGAGCTTATGTATTTTAACTTGCAAGCAAGTTTAAGTTCTAACAAGCGAGGATCGAAGATGGATTAAAATTAGTTTTAATTAGTGAACTTCTATGGTAGCTTTATGGCTAGTTTACTACATTGAAAGTAAATGTATTAGATTAACGTTCCTTAGTATCTTTTAGCCCTTGCTATCATTCTTTTTTAAAGGATTATATAACATTCAATTAAACAAAATTTTCCAGAAATATTCATTACGAGTTGGAATGTATTTTCACTTCTGCGCATTGATTTCTTAATAACTTATCCGTTCTTACAGGTATATGCAGAAGGTATTTTCGACTAGGATCCTGGTCGAAAAAAGGGCTGGAAATTTGAAGAATCCAGAAAATAGGGAAAATTCCAGAAAATAAGGAAAAAATCCCAGAAAATTAGGGAAAATCCCAGAAAATTAGGGAAAAATCCCAAAAAATTAGGGAAAATCCCAGAAAATTAGGGAAAAATCCCAGAAAATTAGGGAAAAATCCCAGAAAATTAGGGGAAAATCCAGAAAATAAGGGAAAAATCCCGGAAATAAGGGAAAAATTCCTGGAAATTAAGATAATTCCTGAATAAAAGGAAAAATTCATTGTAAATGTGTAGGTCGCTCCACACTTTACGAAAAAATGAAACCCTGTAAGGGAACAAATAGACTTAACTTCTGCGAAACCTAATCAATGTTTCCCAAAAGTTGGGGGGCAAATGATAGGGATAAATAAATTATGTTTGTATAATTAAATATTGCATTAATTGTACAAACTGTGGGCTGCTAGGCCCAATAAAAAGATATATGATACTCAGACCAGAAAGGTTAAGCCTGATGGACCAGATCCGGCCTGATGGAATAAAAAAGGCCCAAAAGCCCTGATTATTAATTAAATTCGTAATTAATTAATAAGGGACAAATCAGATGTTGAACAGAGTCCCGATAAGGATATAAATCCTTGGAGATTAGCCTCAAGGGGACCTAAAAGGATAAGGAATCAGTTTCCTACTACCTAGGACTCCAAAGTCCATTCTAATTATGAGACTTGCCCACCAAGTCTCCTATACCAAGTCCAATTCAAGGACTCCCAACATCTATATAAGGGGTCTCACCCCCATTAATTAGAACTACGTTTTTTGGCTTGATTCTCTAATTCACAGAGATACGTAGGCATCTCATAAAGGCAGATTGAGTCACGAAACACGAGAGCAGCCATTAAAGGCCTTGAGCTCCCGAATCTTAGTATTAAATACAGCAAGTAATAACCTTGGTTTTTTATCCATAACAAAACCCCACATCCCCAACGACGACACCCGTTGAATACAGGAGGAGGCCTTCAATCATCAGGCATACCCCTGGAGGCCTTCAAGCTTTTCACGGACATCCCCCTCCTTGACCGTCTCAAGGAGTGAATTCTTCAGAGAGTACCTTCAACAAATACATTAGTAAAAATAATCCTCCATTGCTCCTCTCCATGCAAGCTTTGTCCTAAATTCAACATCAAAAGTATATAGTTCAAACACAGGACGCGTCCTGACCCTTTGGGCGCGTCCTCACCTTCATAAATCCAAACCCGTTTCCTCATCAATCGTTCCTTATAACATTCAAAATCACTGGACACGTCTTAGAATATAGGGCGCGTCCTTAACCTTATTAGACTTGCACCGTCTCCTCTAAACCATCATGCACAACATTTCACCTTCAATGACGCATCCATACTAAAGTAGGCGCGTCCTAAAGCATCCATCACCATAAGATTTCATCTGCCAAGCACTTTCATAAATATTGACGCGTCCATAAAGCCTGGGCGCGTCCTTCCTTGACCATGCACTCTTCTCGCCTCGTAACATATCCCTTCCCAAGTAGGCGCGTCCTGAATACTTGGACGCGTCCTCACTTTCACAACGCAATACTGAGTTTGACTGTAATTTGCCCGCGTTTGACCCGAGTCAATCCAATGCCAAATTTTGGGTATAACAAGTGGCATGTTATATTTTTTTGTAAATTTTATAACAACTTGATGGTATATAAGTAAAATTATATAATATTTCTATTAAATAAAATTATTTTCAATTAATACTCCGATTAATCACTGAAAAATATCTTCACTGACTAATTCCGATTCTCGACCTTTAAAGCGTCCGAGTACTTATTTAGGTGCTCATTTTTTAGTTAGAATTGCTTTATATATGAAAGCTGATGTTATTTGAAATTGGGTCTTATCTTTTGTTGTGCGTGATGTAGTTTGTGCGAACATAGTTTGAGTTCCTACCATACATTTTGAAGGCGGTTAGTTATCACGTATTGTCCCGTAAAGTAAGTTCGTGTATTCCAAGTCAGAAAGTCAGAGATGTTCAAAAAAAATCCTAAACCCAAAATCTGATTCGAAAAAAAACTCGAAAATCCCGATCCGAAAAAACCCGTCCATTTGGACCAGACCTGCGGGTCTTAAATGTGCATTTTTTTTTGAAAATCCGGTCCAGTTCCAAACCCAAAAAGTCCGGATTTAAAAAGCCTGTATCCAAAAAAAGCCCGAATAAAAGACCGGACTTTTCGAAAAGCCCGATTAAAAAACCAAATCTTTATACGAAATTGGACCGCCTCAAGGAGTGAATTCTTCAGAGAGTACCTTCAACAAATATATTAGTAAAAATAATCCTCCATTGCTCCTCTCCATGCAAGCTTTGTCCTAAATTCAACATCAAAAGTATCAAAATAATCAGTTTTGTAGTAGTTCCCGATTAAACGGGAACTACTACAAAACTGAGCTTAAAAAACACTACTTGCGTAGAACTTTTGAGTAACAGCTATCTAAGTGGTGCACTTACATAACGCTTTGTGTAACATGCTATACATATCATTTTATACGTGTTGTCAAAAACCGGTAAGTAGTTTCTTATAATCTTAGCGAATAATATCTCACTCGAATGCTTAAATTTTAATGTTTTCCAAAATGCAAGAGACTAGATGTGATACTTTGGGTGGTATGCTGGTGTGGTCGATGGAAGAGTACATGAAAAAGTTGTAACTTTCTTGAATATTAAACGAATATTCTAGGAGGAAAAATGAGTTTACTTATTTTGATACGAGCATTAACATATAAGTTTTAAAAATATGAAAAATGAATTATAAAAGTATTAACATACATATAAGTAATTAACTTTTTCAAATAATTATTTAAATTTATTTACAAAAATAATAAAATATACTTATACATGAATTATTGGACTTATGAGCTCGAGCAATAATTGTGCTTAAGCGGGATAAAATTTGGGTAACAGTTGCCAAAAATTTTTGGACATAGTAAAAATTTTGTGTACACACACCCTCACTCCCTTTGCTTTTTCTCATATCTCAATACACTCTCACTCACCCACTTTCTCTCTCCTGTCCAACTTTCTATCTCATATCCTTCCCTCTCTCGCTAATCTCTCTAGCCTATATATCTCTCTCTCTCACTAAACTCTCTTGTATCTTTTTCTTTGTCTGTCCACCACTACTATTCTGTACTATGTAATTAAGGATTTTCTTTTCTAATTAGGGTCAACTGAATTGTAGTCGAGGCTTAGGTCCTTCTTTAAACTTCATTTAATCTCTCTCTTCCTCCTCTCTCTTTCTCTCTTTCCCCCTCTCTCACTCACCCCCCTCTCTCTTATGTTCTTGACTTAGGGGCTTTATTGCATCATTTTATAAGTTGTTATTATTATATAAGAGATTCTTCAAATGGTAATTGTGTAACTAATTTGCAATTTGTGTAAAACCTATATGTTATGAATTAAAGCTGTGTAGAAGGACATTGTTAAGTTTTTGAGGTGTTAATTTTCCATACCTCATTTCACAATAATTTTGTTTAGAACTATATTTTGTTGTAATATGTGTAATGCACTTAATTTCTCAAGTGTGTTATTAAAGATTCTTTTTAATTATTTGAAGTAAGTGCACCTATTCTTGAGTATGAGTATAGAGAAAAATAATGTATTCATAGTTATGTAAGAAGCTAAGAAATTGAAATGAGGAAGTGAGCTTGTTTCTGTACAAGAATTTGAATAGGGAAGAGTACTTTATTCTTCGTTATGTCAAAATTTTAATTTTAGATGCAAAAATTAGTTATTTTAAAAGACTTTAGAATGATTATTTTCCCTTTAATAACACTGAATTCTAATGTGAATGTGTCCAATGTAAAAAAATGTGTATGTCTAAGCTTTTAAGTATTAAATTGGTTTGAATAGGGTTACGAGCTTATGTATTTTAACTTGCAAGCAAGTTTAAGTTCTAACAAGCGAGGATCGAAGATGGATTAAAATTAGTTTTAATTAGTGAACTTCTATGGTAGCTTTATGGCTAGTTCACTACATTGAAAGTAAATGTATTAGATTAACGTTCCTTAGTATCTTTTAGCCCTTGCTATCATTCTTTTTTAAAGGATTATATAACATTCAATTAAACAAAATTTTCCAGAAATATTCATTACCAGTTGGAATGTATTTTCAATTCTGCGCATTGATTTCTTAATAACTTCTGCACGTTGTATAAAGGCAACAATCACCGACTTCGATAATATGTCGCTTATCACTATTAACAAAATTTAGTTATTAAATGGACAACTATTGAAGTATTATATTTTTGCGTCTTTTGCGGAGACTATCAGTATTAAAAAATATAAGTAGTCCATTCTTGGAGATTAAATTTATAGCATTCCCCTTTTAACTTGGAATCTTTTCTAACAAGATCTTTGTGCTGAAATGGCATCATATGATCTGAAATAAATGTGGTCCAGAATCTAGTCTATTGGTCTTGGATTTAAATGCAAGAGTTTATATCATCTTCTATACCATAGAATGGCTAGGTTGGACTGATAGGGTTTAACACAATTATAATTTGTAAGATCATAAAGCGTGTCTGAATAATAGTTTGGAAAATTGTTTCTTCCCCTGGAGGTAGGTGTAGTATAGTTTATAGTATAAATTGAGTGAGATATTAAATTTTGAAGTTCTTGGTATAACGCTAATCCCGGGATATTTATCTCACCTATGGAATTGATGGGAATAATAAAATGCAAACAGAAGAAACTTGTTCTCTAGAATTTCTTAATATGATTGAGTAATTGGATATTAAAATTTATAGGATAACATAGATATAGATTCACTAAACTAATACAAAGACCACTTAATTATCGAGGAATATGTAAACTAAGGTTCATGCACCAGAATCATGTATCTGTGACTTCACATTCATGTAAGGAATTAAATAGTTTTTCTGGAAGGTTCTAGTTATATTCCAACAGCCTCCCTTAAGCTAGAATCTTGCTAAACCTAGCTTTGTCTTCAGTCCAGTGAACACTTCTAACTTTAATGGCTTTGTAAATATGTCTGAGATTTGTTCTTCACTTCTACAGTACTTAACTTCAAACTCTCCATTCTTGATCAAATCACGGATGAAATGGTATTTAATTCGAAAGTGTTTGCTTTTTCCATGATAAACATGATCTTTACTAAGTGCAATAACAGAGCTGTTGTCACAATAAATTTATGGACAATCCTTGAAATTTTGCTTCAGTTCTAGTAACACCCATTTTATCCAGAGGGCTTGACAACTAGCTATAGCCAATGATATATACTCTGCTTCCGCTATTGAGAGCGCCACAATAACCTATTTCTTTGACATCCATGATATCACACCAGATTCAACAAAAAATAGATTTCCTGATGTGCTCTTACTATCATCATGGTTTCCTGCCCAATCACTATCGCAAAATCCAACAAGTTTAGGATTGCTTACTTTTTGATAATAAGTTCCATCCTGGGACATTCCATAAACCTGCTAATTAAGCTGACCCCATAAGCTATGTCAGTTCTTGTAGCAGTAAGATACATTAGGTTTCCCATAAGGCTTCCAAATAATGTAGGATCAATAAGCTCAAAATTATTATCTTTACTTAACTTCAAACCAACTGCAACTGGTGTACTAACCGAATTTGCATTTTTAATTTTGAACTTTTTCAGCAATTCTTTAGCATATTTCTGCTGAGAGATAAAAAATCCACCATTTCTTTCTTTAATCTCCATGCCAAAAAACAAATGTAGCAGTCCCAAATCAGTCATCTCAAATTCTTTTTCCATGTTTTCTTTAAAGACATTTATATCTTCAGCATTGCTTTCAACAATTATCAAATCATCAACATATAAGCTGATAATAGGAACACTATTATTTGCCTCTTCTTTAACATAAATAGTGTGTTCAAAAGGACACTTCTGGAAACTATTCTTTAAGAAATAACCATTGATACGGCTGTACCAAGCTCTCGCAGCTTGTTTTAATCCATAAAAGGGATTTCTTTAAGTGACAAACTTTATGTTCTTCTCCCTTTTTGATGAATCCTGGTGGCTGGTCTATGTACACTTCCTCTTTTAAAAACCATTTGAAAATGCTGACTTAACGTCCATTTGGTGAACAATCCAATTATTTTGAGCAGCAACAGCAAGTACTAACCGTATAGTTTCAAGACGGGCAACTGGAGCAAATACTTCTTGATAATCACGTTTAGTTTTGTTTGTAACCTTTTACTACAAAGCGAGCTTTATGCTTTTGAATTTTTCCATCTGCATCACGTTTAGTTTTAAACAACCATTTGACTCCAATTGTTTTCTTTCCAGGAGGCAAATTACTTAATTCTCATGTCTTATTTCTTTGAATTGCATCCATTTCTTGCTTCATGGCCTCCCTCCATTTTTCTTCTTTAGTAGCCTCTTCAAAGGTGACAGGATCATTTTCCATTAATAAAGCAAAGTCTTCATATTCTTCTTCAAATATTCTTCTTATTTGGCCATAAATTTCAACTAAACTTCTGGTTTTGCAAGGTGTTGACTCAGGACTTGAAGAAGATGCAGACTCAGAACTTGGTAAAGATGTTGGTGATGCATGCAGTGGAAGTTCTTCCAGAACAGTCCCAGTTTCTTCTTCTAGTAGATTGTTGTCATATATGATGTTGCCGTTTTCTTTTCCATTCTTCCAAAAACCAAGCTGCTTCTTCACCAAATATTATGTCACGACTGATTATTAATTTTTTTGAAACTGGATTGAACAACCTATATGCCTTTGGATTCTCGTTGTAGCCAACAAAAATGCACCTTTTAGATTTATCATCAAGCTTTCCACGCTTCTCCTTCGGTATATGAGAATAACATAGGCTTCCAAATATTCTAAAATGAGATACACCTGGTTTGTGACAATTCCATGCCTCTTCTGGGGTTTTTCCTTGTATAGCTTTAGTAGAAGCTCGATTTAAGACATAGCATGCTGATGATGCAGCTTCAGCCCAGATAGGATGAGGTAGCCTTTTTATCTTGAGCATGTTGCGCACAAGTTCCATAATAATTCTATTTTTTCTTTCTGCCACCCCATTTTGTTAGGGGCTGAAACTTACTGCCAGATGATGTTTAATGCCATTCTCTTTCAAAAAAGCTTCAAATTCTCCACTCATGTACTCACCTCCTTGGTCCGAATGTTAGGCATTTAGATCAAGTCCATTTTGTTTTTCAACAAAAGCTTTGAAATTCTTGAACACTCCAAAAGCTTCAGATTTCTGTTTTAGAAAATATATCCATATTTTCCTAGTGCAATCTTCAATAAATGTGTGAAAGTATTTTTTACCTCCAAGTGAATTTTCTCGCATTGGACCACATAAATCTGAGTACACCAGCTCTAAAGGTTGAGATGCCCTTTTTGCCATTCCACTTGGAAAAGAATTACGTTTGTGTTTTCCAAATACACAGCCTTCACAGATTTGATCTTTTTTATTGATGTATGGAATGCCTCTCACCATATGCTCCTGACATATTTTTGAGAGTGTTCTGAAGCATAGATGATTGTATCTTAGATGCCACAACCATGATTTGTCCTCCACAATACTAGAGAAACAATTAAGTTATGTCTCATTTAACTTTAAAGGGAACATCTTATTTGGCATCATTTTGATTCTCGCAATTAGAGAATTATTGTTATATCTTATTTCACACTACTCACCATTGAAAATCACATTACATCCCTTATTTAATAATTGTCCCACGCTTAAAAGATTGTGCTTCAGCTCTAGAACATAGTAGACATCACGAACAAAATTCTGGCCTCGCTTAGTTTGTATTGGGAATCACCACATCCCTGTACCAGATGCCGTTTATCATCGCCAGTTTTTACCTCTCGCTGGACAGATTCATCCAGTTTAATAAGAATGCTTTTGTGTCCTGTCATGTGGTGGCTGCAACCACTGTCACTGTATCAAATATTCTTGGTGGAGAGCTCTTGCTCATTAAACATAAGAAGGACTGATTCTTCATTCTTTGATTCAGAACTTTCATGTAAAAAAATGGTCTCATTTCTTACATATTTCAATCACGAGTAACAATCTTTCTTTAAATGACCAAATTTATAACACAAATTGCATTGGATTTGAGATTGATAATTACCTCTTCCTCTGCCTCTAACTTGTCCATGGAATCTTCCTCTTTCATATTGATTTCGTGGACTTGCTTCATGATTTAATTGATATTGATAATTATGTGCTTGAGACCTTCCTCTTGCGTAAGAATCTGGTTAGCTTCTTTCTTTTCCACGAAAATTTCTTCCGCGTCCTCTTCCATAGAAGCCTCCACGATGGAATTCTTTGATCTGGAATGCTTGCTCAGAGGGTGATGATTCAAATTGTTAAATCCTTAATTCATGAGATTGCAATGAGCCCAATAGATATTCAATTGGAAGCTCACTTCAATTTTTTGATTCCTCGATTGTAACAACTATATGCTCGTATGTCTTTGACATACTCTGAAGAATTTTTTCTATTATCCGATGATCCTTCAATTCTTCTCCATTGACCCCGAGTTGATTTGAGATAGATACAACTCTGTGACTTCACATTCATGTAAGGAATTATGTATCTGTGACTAAGGTTCATGCACCAGAATCATGTATCTGTGACTTCACATTCATGTAAGGAATTAAATAGTTTTTCTGGAAGGTTATAGCTTATATTCCAACAGGAATAATTCTATTGTAATTTGTAACTGCAACATGTTATTTTCTTGCACATTTTTATTACAGGTATAAACAGGAATGCAGAATTGAACACCTCATTTTTTTGATTATATACCTCTATTGAATGTCAATTGATGCTCACAGGTGTTGCAATGTTGTAGCTCCTAGAAGTAAAATATGAAAGAACTTTTGGCTTACAAATAGCATCGACTACAGTAATCTGTAAGAGCTTTCAAGTTTCTACATCTTTTCTTTTTGGCTTAATGACCTTTTGGCCCTTAAAGTATGGGCCGTTGTACCTTCCAGCCCCAAAAGTATGAACTCATACCCTTTGGCCCCTAAATTATTATGCTGCAAAAGGAGATGGTGAATGTTCAAAAACAACAACCTATATTGAAGAACCAAGAAGGAGTAACAGGTTGTACTTAAAAACTATATTTGGGAGGTTAAAAAACACGATAGATACCCCAGTTTTCCTTGATGATGAAGATCAACCACATCTTAACTCATATGCATCATATGCAGGGCCAATGCAGTTGGGAAAACATATTCCACCAGTCAAGCAATACAAAACCATTGTTGGGAAAACACAACTGAAATATGCACCTTTCTTGTCTCCTGGCAGATCTGTAATTACACCATGTGCTCTTGTAGAAGCACTAGAGAAGATCAAGAATGAGAAGAAAGACAAAGATGCAGGACCTTTAACAAAGGGGAAAAAGGACCCATGAGATGGAAGTCTTCAACTTTTATCTAGTTATGCATTTTTGCAGTTTGAAATGGGATGTACTGTTCCTAAAACAAATTATGTTTTCATGGTACTGATGTTTACTATCTTTTGTTTAGAACTATGTAATGGGATGTAATATTGGATGATGAACTTAGTAATAAAATCACTTTCTTTTGAAATTGTGATACATTTTCATTATAATATTTTAGTACAATGTTGGTATATTTGAACTGCATAGTCATACATCAAGAGCTTCATTACTACTACAATAGATTTATTTTGGTAGTTCATATCCCTTCGTCTTCGATTCCTCTTCAGTGTTCAACAACATAAACAATAAGATCACTGCAATGATGAGCATATACACCAAAACGGGGCTTCTCTTCTTCACCTTCATTTCAGCAAAACATCGAATTTTGCCAAATCATCCCCTAACTTCTCTACTTTTCTCAACAATCCAGGAATTATGGTACTGGACCTTCGGCACATAGGGGGATCCTACCATAGATGGAAGTTACAAGAATTCGTCCTATCATCCTCCACAAATTTGGGGAAAGAACTTAAATAACCTTTAAGCAAAGCTAACTTCATGACATGTACAAACTAGCTTACCATGAATCGAAAATAACCCCATAAACGCCTCCCCGGATTCGCATCTGTCCATGAGGTTTTAGGACTGCTGTGGCACCACACCAATAATGGGGTTTGATGTTCATGACCTTTTTCACAAAATATATACTGAAACATACATTTATCAGTCTATTATATAACAATAGGGGCTATTGGGTTTGGCGGGAGATTATTATGTGTTTTGGAGGGAAGCAAATTTAGTAAAAGACATGTTTACCCTCCAATATAGGCCTATATGTCGTTTTACCGCCGATACGGGCTAAAGGGAACGATACATAATAATTTAGGGGATTAGGGTATGTGTTCATACTTTTGGGGCTGGTAGGTACAACGGCCCATACTGGCCAAAAGCTCATTAAGCCTTTCTTTTTGCTTGTTTTAAGTTTCTGTACATTTTGTAGTTTTATAAAATAAATATTTATATGCTACTTTCTTTCTGTGCTTTTCTGAATATACAAAAAAAATGTTGTACAAATTAAAATTAATAGCTATTAGAGCTTCTAACTATGTTATATCTATAGCGAATGGTTCCCACCACCTAACGCAATGTCAAGAATTGTCTACTTCTAACCCATCAGCTGTCCATTCTCTGTGCGTACTCCCTCTTATTCTCCTCTTGTACACGATAGTTCTAACTCTATCATGCGAGCTTAGGTTAGTCAACGATAATGACACTATTAATACTAATATGGAGTACTCTTCTTCATTCTAGAATGTCTTCTTAACTATATATTCCAGACTAACATGCTAAAACCATGTAGCTTGAGAAATGTGACTTCAGTAGTCACTACTTCTTGTAATAATATGAAACTATTTATTAGTTCTACTTTATTCACTGCAGAATTTATATTTATACACTGATTGTGAACTCGATAACTATGTTGTTAGATTCATCTATTTATTCTAAAAAGCAGCTCTTATACCATGTGAATGACATGTATTTTTTTCTTATATATATTCTTTACATTTATTATTAATATGTTAATTATTACTATATTCTACATGCAGTTTAGAATTTATCTCAAATTAAAATTCATATTCATGACCTTGCATCTTTTTACAGTTTTCAAATGCAATGAAGACGCAAAGTGCAATGTTAACAGAATTAAGCGGTGAAAAATATTTAACATGTATGTTATTTTTTATAAATTTATAAAAAGATCCAAATTGGTGATAACTACTAACATCAAGTTGGGGCAAATGTGGCTACCCATGGTAAATTTGGCACAAAGTAAAAAAAGTCGAAAGGATCAAAAAGGTGTAGCAGAATTTTGGCATTTATCTTAAAAAAGTTGAAGAAGCCAACCTCGACATCGGAATTGATATCTAAAAGTTGTGTGCAATTGTTGCAAGTGAAAATGAAGATGTTACACTTTTAACACGAGGCACTAGCATCTAGTACTACTATTTTTTATGTTTAAAGTGTATAATAGAATCGCTATATAGATTTTCTTACACCCCTTCACTCAAGTAATCACTCAATTAAATGCAATTCAATGTCATATTTGTAACTCACACACATTATTTCCACACAATAAATATTATGATATAGAAATATTAATTTAACCCTTTTATTTTGTTTGACAAATTTAAGTCAAATATAACATCTCCAGCTTGACTTACTTGTTAAATGTATTATCTGTGACTCCTACCTTTCCAGAGTTTTTTATTCTATATTCTCACTATAGGTGAGAATAACATCTCATATATATTGGCTCATATTATTTGATATGAGATATCTGCCAAATTAAGATAACATCATCAATTTGACTTGTTGCAAATCACTTCTAGTGTTAATTTTGACAAACCATTTCTCAAAGTTTTTTACTAGTGATAATGTAAATCACATTTTAACTTTTTCTTTTACAACACTGTAAAACTTTTAGAGAGTTTTTGAAAATTGACAACTAATTATGAAATTAATTGCATGATATATAACTATGCAAGAACATAAAAATATTGAACTAATGTTTTTTAAAAATTCAAGAAAAAAATGGATTCTTCTTGGTTTCTTCTCAAGAATACTTTCTTGAGTTTGGCTTACGGAGAGAGAGAAAGATATGATAATTGAAATCTCATATCTGTTACACTCAGCTAAAGATGGGATGTACACTCCATATATAAAATAATGTACTAGAAAGTGTGAACATCCATTTATAGTAAGTAGTCCTATCGTTCAAAGCGATACGTTTCAACTTTTTGACGACCATATTTTTCTTTTTTACGCTTCTCAAATTTTTTTGTATTTCTTTTTCTTTCTCCCCAAGTTTAGTTGTAGCCTTGACACATGTCCACAGACCACCTCCATGTACGATAAGCTGTGCGATTCTATTTTTTCATATTTGAAAATTTATACCTTCATTTATCTTTTTATGAAATAGCTAAGTAAAGATATTATGAACTCTATTTTGCTTGACTTCACGATACAGTTCAATTTGGACTTCTCGATTTTGAATAACTCTAAACTTCACGATATAGCATCTTTCTCGACATCACGGTATAGCATAGAGTTAAACTTCACGATCTCGAACAAATTTAGACTTCACGATATACACAAAATTTAGATTTCACGATACGCTAAATAAACTGAACTTCACTATATGGCTTTGGTGGACTTCACGATATATATCTTCTAGACTTCACGATATTGGACTTTAAGAAATTTTTGCAATCACAACCCTAAAAGTGTTAAACTGAAATATTGTTTTTGAGTGTTGCAACAAATGTGTTGTAATGGTTTGCTTATCGGCAACAGAACAACACTTGACATTACATTAAATTTAAGTTGGTGTTGCTTATTAATCATGGTATAGCAGTATTACAATATTAGCTTTCGTGGTGTTGCATTAGATATCTAATAAAATTATTTGTTGTTACGTGGCATATGATGTCGCTCATTTGCTTATGTGGCATGCCACCCAACAGTTGACGTCATCAGTGTGGGCCTCGCTTGCTCGCATGGCATGCCACATTGAAGTTGATGTCACCAATATGGGTCCGAATTGCCGACGACGAATGGAGTCATGACTGCTGACGTGATATGTCACGTGGCAATTCACACCACCAATGTGGGTCCTAACTACCATGTGGCATGCCACATGGCAGGTGACGTCACCAATGTGGGTCCTAAATGCTGATGAAGCATGCCACATGGCAGGTGACGTAACCAATATTGACCAGAAATACTGACGTGGCAAGTCACATGTCGTCAACGATATGGATCCCAACAGCTAAAATGATATTCCATTTAGTATGTGAATTTGTAATGTGACCCCGGCTATGTTCACATGGCATGTTACATGTGGCATCCACATCATCAATTGTTAACGGTAATAGTTACGTGGCATGCCATGTAGCAAGTGAATTATTGTTTAAAAAATTTTGGCGTTGAATATTTAATTATATTGTGGTATTTTCTATAATTTATTCTTTTAACTTTAAATTTCGTAATATAATTTACAATTATATCTATGTTTACATTTTACATATATTTCATATAGTTTTCTTGTGTAGGTATATTTTCAAACGTTGTCTGCTATACAATCAAAATTGAGGCTTAGGAATTTTAGACTAAAACTCTCAAATTGGGGCTTCGACTTCACAATTAATTGAAGGTAAAATTAATTCTCTTACTTAGCTCAAAATATATCATCATTTTACCTTCAAATGGTTTAATTTGTAAATGAGTGAGCTATAGATGATTGTATTTGGGATTTAATGTGAGTTTAATTTGTAGATTTGGAAGTTATGGTGAGCCAAGGCATGCTGTGAGTGTGATTGATCTGATGGCATTCCAGAGTATATGCAAGATGAAGACGGGCCGGTATGAAAGTACATAAGTTGGTTTTTCCTCCCCTAAGAATGGTGTTGGTATTTACAACAAAAAATGGTGTTGATGATAATTTTTCTAGCTGTGATGATATTTACAAGGCTTAAGAAAGGTTAAAGCTACGTAAACTGGTATTCTAGTCCTTAAATGGTAATTTACTATATTCCTTAAAATATTGGTAAATTTATTTAATCTCTTATAGGTGAGGAGTAAGGTGTGGTTGAATCAAGAAGATTTGAAGAGGCAAATGCATTGGTCGCTGGTGGAAAGACTGAGGGTAGAAAAGGAAAAATATCTAGAGAAAGTAAAGATTTTGAGGTTGATTTTGAGAATTATATAGATGACTTGAGCTTGAAGATAAAGCAAGATATTGAGACTGATTTTGAGGCCAAAATGAACAAAATGATGCGGGATAATATGTCAATATTAAATTCGATATTGGAGGTTGTTCTACTAAAGTATCCAAATGGTACTTCTGCTACTGCTACTCGAGGAAGCACCCAAATGTAGCAATAATTATCACATAGTTGCTCTTAGTTTTTAATTTTAGTAGGAATATTAATCTTGGTTGTTTTGAACACGTTTATTTTTTTTCCAATTGCAGTTCTTGGTTGTTTTGTTTTTGATATTTTGTGTTGTGGTTCTAGGCCCATCTTCCTGCTACAAATGAAGGATTTTAAGGTAATCAAATGAATGAATTTTGTTATCTTTGATTTTTAACATTTTTACCAACCAAGTGGTTTGCCATGGCATTGGCCCCTCCATTGACATTGTTAAAGGTAGGCTGGATGTCCACGTGAATCCAAGCCTTGCCCAGCAGCATCCTTATCATATCCACCAACATAGCCATTGGATACTCAGGATCGTCATTGTCAATAGCAGCTATAGCCTCCCTGCACTCAGAAAACACAACAACATGGAGTTTGGCCATATCCCAAGCCATCTTTAGGCCATAGTAGATGGCCCAAAGCTCAGCCGTGATGGGATCTGCCAATCCAATATTGCCTCCCAACCCTCTCAACCATTTGTCATTTTTTTTCATCACAGCACCAACACTAGCAGACCTTGAAATTCTATGGAACACGCCTTTAACATTCAACCTGTAGGTCATTTTTTTTGAATTGTAGTACTTTTGTGCTTGTTTTGTTTGTTTGATTGGAGTTATGTGTGTTTTCCGATGTGTGACAAGGAGTTTATATAGCAGATTAACTTGGTGTCATCCAAGGGTTCATTTTAAAGGAACATATCTTTTACAAGATATTCTATATATTCAAAAGCTGTATTTTTGTTTAAAAAATAAATTAGTATGGATTAGATTCCACCTAGCAATAGATATTTCTTCAATTTTTCTTAAAAAGCATTAATTTTCTTAATTTTTGGGATCTTAAATTTAGTAATATGTAGAGATAATGATATCCTAAAAAATAAATATTATTTTTGGATTGTACATATTTTCTTTTTCACCTTAAAATAATAAATATTCTCTAGTTTAGATCTTAATAAGAAAAATATTTTCTTTTTCTTAACACATTGTGCAATATTTGTTTTTGCAGGGTAATGATCATATCATGAATGAGATTATGATTGATCACGTAATTAGCATTGTGCT
Organism: Apium graveolens; assembly: GCF_009905375.1. Classification (NCBI taxonomy): domain Eukaryota; kingdom Viridiplantae; phylum Streptophyta; class Magnoliopsida; order Apiales; family Apiaceae; genus Apium; species Apium graveolens. Next base: position 191,427,294 of record NC_133657.1, read on the forward strand.
TCTCATTAAGCCTAACAACAATTAGTATCTTTTTTTAAGAAAAAAAAAGTATTTAGTATCACTTACATTCTATTGACAATAGAATTTACTAACTTTTTTTAGTAAAAAATATTTATTATCTTTTATTTTTATTCAAATATATTCAAATCTATTGACATAATGATATCTTACATATTTCATTTTATTTTTATCATACATATATTTTTTTTACAATATAATGGTGTATATCCTCCCCTCCAGACTTTCAACAAAATATGAATCATGTGTAATACATTACTCTAATAATTGTAATATTTGTTCTCCATGTATAAGAATTATCATAAGTTTAATTTGTAACTAGTATGCAATAAATAACTTTACAAAAAATGTAGGAGTTAATTGTTGTAAAGATACTATTTGGATTATTACCAACTCCTTTTTTTCTTCTCCACTCTCTATGATCGACCTTACAAGAAGTATGTTCACAAAGTATAATATATTTGTGAAATAATTGTTTTTCATGTATGAGAATTGTTGTGATAGTTACTTCATGAATGAGATTATATATAATTACATTATAGTACATATATCTTATGATTCAATTTATGTAGCATCATACATAGTTTTTATGATTTTTTTCACAATATTACTAAAATAAATGTTTTTCAAGTAATGTAGGAATAATTATTTTAAAGATGACATCATAATTATGAAGTTATGAACAATTATAATTTCATATATTTCATCTCAAACTTCAAGTAATTAGTTGGTTGTCTCTTTGTTAAAAAAATGGGAAAAAAGTGATAAATTTCTTAAATATTTGCATGATGCGAAACAAAGGGGATATTATATATATCTCACAATTGCGGACACCGAAAACTTGAATATAACAAAAAATAGATTCCAAATTAAATAGATTTTAAATTTATATATTATTTTAAATATAACTACATATAAACTAATATTTTATTTCATTAATTTTATATTGTGTGGCTGTGTGTATGTATTCATCAAAATAATATTTTAAACAAAATTTAAAAATTACATTTAATATATGTATATATATAATTATATAGATATATAATATATCGTCGGAGCTTAATAATTTAGAGATAACAAAAATATTTTGAAAAGATAATTAAAAATTAATTTTTGAAAAAATATTTAAATAGGCTTAATTTACTTTAACTCTTAACTAAATTTTTCATATTTAATTTGAATTTTTTAATTTTTTTTATATTTCTTTTTATTTTTTAGTATAAAAATAAAAGTTTGATTGAAAATCGGTGTCAGATCAAGATATTATACATATTCGCATAGTATAGTTGGATCAGAATTCCGATATTTACGTATACTTATTTTTGTATATTAACATATTTGTATGCGATTATATATTTGACATCTCTCCCATCCATGGAAAAATTAGGTCATAGACTTACCATAGTGTTAGTACTTACTAATATGTACATGGTTTTCATTGGAACATTAATACCATAACTATTATTACCCATTTAAATATAATATAAAATAGATCAAAATTAAATTTCTGATTTAAATAACCTTGACTATTTGTCTATAACTTTAGTTTTTTTATATGTAGTGTATAGAATTTTATTAAAACAACTCAAACTCAGTCACCACAAACCCGAACTGAGAATACGACCTGGTCGAAAAATAAATAAATGAACCAAAAAAATAGCCGAAATATTTTGAGATCACTTAAAAAACTCAATATAAATATTCTTCACATTCAAAATCATTATAAAGGTTTCCCAACGAGTCCAACGATATTGATTTCCCTCAAATTAGTAGTATCACAATCGATCTTCACACATAAAAAATATTTAGGGTCACCATTTAGAACCATCAATTTCACCATCTAAGGTCGGTGTATAGATGCCCCCATAGGTTGAACAATCTTTCATTGTGGAATGTGCGCTTTTATGATATCCACAACCATTCTAATTTCGAAGCCGGCTTCGCAGATTCTCCGGTACACTAAATAAATCATTTTTAAAATAACATGACAATTCACAAAAACGTGATATAAAATAAACCACCCAAACAATTGGTGAAAGCCCCTAAACTATAAACGGGAACTACTACAAAACTGAGTTTAAAAAACACTACTTGCGTAGCACTTTTGAGTAACAGCTATGTAAGTGGTGCACTTCCATAACGCTTTGTGTAATATGCTATACATATCATTTTATGAAAAAAAAAATAAAAATAAAAAGAAATAGTAAGATACGGCTTATTTGATATAAGCTATATTAGATTGAGCTTGTATAGTGTTTGTTGAATAGATATGTTAGCAAAAGTTTTTGAAGTACATCATTTTAATTATTTATTTATATTTTAGCACTTCAATAGGGCTGAGCATAAAAGTTTTACAAGTGAACATATCCTAAATCATTATATACTTCTATTTTTGTTTTGTTAATAAGTTATAACGCAGCAGTACTCGGGATATTCGTTTCAATCCTCAACTCTTTCATTAACATGTTCATGATTTTACGCGCTCACGAGTCAAGATATACATATTTATCAGTCCATACCTAGATATTTACTACCAATCGACTTGGTCTTCAATGAATTAAGGAGATTTAAAAATTTGGGAGATTGAATTTCTTCTTACTCTTGAAACCCTAAAAATTCCGATTTGGGATTCAACCGATTTGTGAAACGAGAAGTTTAGGTTTGGTCTCTAGAAGTTTTGATTTGGGATTGTGTTTAATTTTGAGCTGACTTAATTAAAAATCTCTTCTTTAAGGTATGCCAAACTCGATCTCCAAATGTAAACATTGTAATTCTTTGTGGATAGTCTATCTTTAATTTCAAACTTTTATTGGAATTACAATTACAATTTGAAACTAAAGGTTTCATAAGATGCTATTAATATTCTCTGATTTGATTTTTTAAATTTTGCTCTTATATGAATTTATGTAGTTATTAGACTTTCTTGAATATTAAACGAATATTCTTGGAGGAAAAAATGAGTTTACTTATTTTGATACGAGCATTAACATATAAGTTTTAAAAATATGAAAAATGAATTATAAAAGTATTAACATACATATAAGTAATTAACTTTTTCAAATAAATATTTGTATTTATTTACAAAAATAATAAAATATACTTATAGATGAATTATTGGACTTATGAGCCCGAGCAATAATTGTGCTTAAGCGGGATAAATTTTGGGTAACGGCCGCCAAAAATTTTTAGACCCTTTGCTTCTTCTCATATCTCAATACACTCTCACTCACCCACTTTCTCTCTCATGTCCCACTTTATATCTCCTATCCTTCCCTCTCTCGCTAATCTCTCTAGCCTATATGTCTCTCTCTCTCTCACTAAACTCTCTTGTATCTTTGTCTTTGTCTGTCCACCCCAACTATTCTGTACTATGCAATTAAGGATTTTCTTTTCTATTTACGGTCAACTGAATTGTAGTCGAGGCTTGAATTCTTTAGTTACCGCTTAGGTCCTTCTTTAAACTTCATTTAATCTCTCTCTTCCCCCTCTCTCTTTCTCTCTCTCCCCCTCTCTCACTCACCCCCCCTCTCTCTTCTGTTCTTGACTTAAAGCTGTGTAACTATTATTATATAAGCTCCAGTTGTTATTATTATATAAGAGATTCTTCAAATGGTAATTGTGTAACTAATTTGCAATTCGTGTAAAACCTATATGTTATGAATTAAAGTTGTGTAGAAGGACTTTGTTAAGTTTTTGAGGTGTTAATTTTCCATACCTCATTTCACAATAATTTTGTTTAGAACTATGTTTTGTTGTAATATGTGTAATGCACTTAATTTCTCAAGTTTGTTATTAAAGATTCTTTTTAATTATTTGAAGTAAGTGCACCTATTTTCGAGTGTGAGTATAGAGAAAAATAATTTATTCATAGTTATGTAAAAGGCTAAGAAATTGAAATGAGGAAGTGAGCTTGTTTATATACAAGAATTTGAATAGTGAAGAGTACTTTATTTTTCGTTATGTCAAAATTTTAATTTTAGATGCCAAAATTAGATATTTTAAAGGACTTTAGAATGATTATTTTCCCTTTAAGAATTCTAATGTGAATGTGACCAATATAAAAAAATGTGTAAGTCTAAGCTTTTAAGGAGCTTATGTATTTTAACTTGCAAGCAAGTTTAAGTTCTAACAAGCGAGGATCGAAGATGTATTAAAATTAGTTTTAATTAGTGAACTTCTATGGTAGCTTTATGGCTAGTTTACTACATTGAAAGTAAATGTATTAGATTAACGTTCCTTAGTATCTTTTAGCCCTTGCTATCATTCTTTTTTAAAGGATTATATAACATTCAATTACACAAAAGTTTCCAGAAATATTCATTACCAGTTGCAATGTATTTTCACTTCTGTGCATTGATTTCTTAATAACTTATCCCTTCTTACAGGTATATGCAGATGGGAGACGTAATGTATATGCACGTTGTATAAAGGCAACAATCAACCACTTCGATAATATGTCGCTTATCACCATTAACAAAATTTAGTTATTAAATGGACAACTATTGAAGTATTATATTTTTGCATCTTTTGCGGAGTATTAAAAAATATAAGTAGTCCATTCTTGGAGATTAAAACTGTAGCATTCCCCTTTTAACTTGGCATCTTTTTTAACAAGATCTTTGTGCTGAAATGGCATCATATGATCTAAAATAAATGTGGTCCAGAATCTAGTCTATTGGTCTTGGAATTAAATGCAAGAGTTTATATCATCTTCTATATCATAGAATAGCTAGGTTGGACTGCTAGGGTTTAACACAATTGTAATTTCTAAGATCATAAAGTGTGTCTGAATAATAGTTTGGAAAATAGTGTCTACCGCTCGAGGTAGGTGTAGTATAGTTTATAGTATAAATTGAGTGAGATATTAATTTTTGAAGTTCTTGGTATACTGCTAATCCCAGGATATTTATCTCACATATGGAATTGATGGGAATAATAAAATGCAAAGAGAAGAAACTTGTTCTCTAGAATTTCTTAATATGATTGAGTAATTGGATATTAAAATTTATAGGATAACATAGATATAGATTCACTAAACTAGTACATAGACCACTTAATTATCCACGAATATGTCAACTAAGGTTCATGCACCAGAATCATGTATCTGTGACTTCACTTTCATGTAAGGAATTAAATAGTTTTTCTGGAAGGTTCTAGTTATATTCCAACAGCCTCCCTTAAGCTAGAATCTTGCTACACCTAGCTTTGTCTTCAGTCCAGTGAACACTTCTGACTTTAATGGCTTTGTAAATATGTCTGAGACTTGTTCTTCACTTCTACAGTACTTAACTTCAAGCTCTCCATTCTTGATCAAATCACGGATGAAATGGTATTTAATTCGAAAGTGTTTGCTTTTTCCATGATAAACATGATCTTTACTAAGTGCAATAACTGAACTGTTGTCATATTAAATTATTGGACAATGCTTGAAATTTTGCTTCAGTTCTTATAACACCCATTTTATCCAGAGGGCTTGACAACCAGCTATAGCCAATGATATGTACTCTGCTTCCGCTGTTGAGAGCACCACAATAACCTGTTTCTTTGACATCCATGATATCACACCAGATCCAACAAAAAACACATTTCATGATGTGCTCTTACTATCATCATGGTTTCCTGCCCAATCACTATCGCAAAATCCAACAAGTTTAGGATTGCTTACTTTTTGATAATAAATTCCATCTGAGAGAGTTCCTCGAATGTATCTTAATATTCTTTTTCCCGCTTTCCAGTGAGACATCGTGGGACATTCCATAAACCTGCTAATTAAGCTGACCCCATAAGTTATGTCAGTTCTTGTAGCAGTAAGATACATTAGGTTTCCCATAAGGCTTCTAAATAATGTAGGATCAATAAGCTCAGAATTATTATCTTTACTTAACTTCAAACCAACTGCAACTGGTGTATTAACCAAATTTGCATTTTCCATTTTGAACTTTTTTAGCAATTCTTTAGCATATTTCTGCTGAGAGATAAAAAATCCACCATTTCTTTGTTTAATCTCCATGCCCAGAAAGAAAAGTAGCAGTCCCAAATCAGTCATCTTAAATTCTTTTTCCATGTTTTCTTTAAAGAAATTTATATCTTCAGCATTGCTTTCAACAATTATCAAATCATCAACATATAAGCTGATAATAAGAACACTATTATTTGCCCCTTCTTTAACATAAAGAGTGTGTTCAAAAGGACACTTCTAGAAACTATTCTTTAAGAAATAACCATTGATACGGCTGTACCAAGCTCTCGGAGCTTGTTTTAATCCATAAAGGGATTTCTTTAATTGACAAACTTTATGTTCTTCTCCCTTTTTGATGAATCCTGGTGGCTGGTCTAGGTACACTTCCTCTTTTAAAACACCATTAAAAAATGCCGATTTAACGTCCATTTGGTTAACAATCTAATTGTTTTGAGCAGCAAGAGCAAGTACTAACCCGATAGTTTCAAGATGGGCAACTGGAGCAAATACTTCTTGATAATCAATGACGGCCTTTTGTTTGTAACCTTTTACTACAAAGCGAGCTTTATGCTTTTGAATTTTTCCATCTGCATCATATTTAGTTTTAAACAACCATTTGACTCCAATTGTTTTCTTTCCAGGAGGCAAATCAATTAATTCTCATGTCTTATTTCTTTGAATTGCATCCATTTCTTGCTTCATGGCCTCCCTCCATTTTTCTTCTTTAGTAGCCTCTTCAAAGGTGACAGGATCATTTTCCATGAATAAAGCAAAGTCTGCATATTCTTCTTGAAGTATTCTTTTTATTTGGCCATAAATTTCAACTAAACTTCTGGTTTTGCGAGGTGTTGACTCAGGACTTGAAGAAGACGCAGACTCAGAACTTGATGAAGATGTTGGTGATGCATGCAGTGGAACTTCTTCTAGAACAGTCCCAGTTTCTTCTTCTAGTAGATTATTATCAAATATGATGTTGCAGCTTTCTTTTCCATTCTTCCAATCCCAAGCTGCTTGTTCACCAAATATTACATCACGACTGATTATTAATTTTTTTGACACTGGATTGAACAGCCTATATACCTTTGGATTCTCGTTATAGCCAACAAAAATGCCTTTAAGATTTATCATCAAGCTTTCCACGCTTCTCCTTCGGTATATGAGAATAACATAGGCTTCCAAAAATTCTAAAATGAGATACACCAGGTTTGTGACCACTCCATGCCTCTTCTGGGGTTTTTCCTTGTACAGCTTTGGTAGAAGCTCAATTTAAGACATAGCATGCTGATGATGCAGCTTCAGCCCAGATAGGATGAGGTAGCCTTTTTGTCTTGAGTATACTGCGCACAAGTTCCATAATAATTCTATTTTTTCTTTCTGCCACCCCATTTTGTTAGGGGCTGAAACTTACTGTCAGCTGATATTTAATGCCATTCTCTTTCAAAAAGGCTTCAAATTCTCCACTCATGTACTCAACGCCTTGGTCAGAACATTAGGCCTTTAGATCAAGTCCATTATATTTTTCAACAAGAGCTTTGAATTTTCTGGAGAAAGTCAATAAATGTGAGAAAGTATTTTTTACCTCCAAGTGAATTTTCTCGCATTGGACCATATAAATATGAGTGCACCAGCTCTAAAGGTTAAGATGCCCTTTTTACCATTCTACTTGGAAAAGAATCACGTTTTTGGTTTCCAAATACACAGCCTTCACAGATTTGATCTTGTTTATTGATGTATGGAATGCCTCTCACCATATGCTCCTGACATATTTTTGAGAGTGTGCTGAAGCTTAGATGATTGTATCTTAGATGGCACAACCATGATTTGTCCTCCACAATACTAGAGAAACAATTAAGTTATGTCTCATTTAACTTTAAACGGAACATCTTATTTGGCGTCATTTTGATTCTCGCAATAAGAGAATTACTCTTATATCTTATTTCACACTACTAACCTTTGAAAATCACATTATGTCCCTTATTTAATAATTGTCCCACTCTTAAAATATTATGCTTTAGCTCTGGAACATAGTAGACATCACGAACAAAATTCTGGCCTCGTTTAGTTTGTATTGGAACATCACCACATCCTTGTACCAGTTGCCGTTTATCATCGTCAATTTTTACCTCTCGCTGGACAGATTTATCCAGTTTAATAAGAATGCTTTTGTGTCCTGTCATGTGGTGGCTGTAAGCACTGTCAATGTACCAAATATTCTTGGTGGAGACCTCTTGCTCATTAAACATAAGAAGGACTGATTCTTCATTCTTTGATTCAGAACTTTCATGTAAAAAAATGGTCGCATTTCTTACATATTTCAATCTCGAGTAGCAATCTTTCTTTAAATGAAAAAATTTATGACAAAAATTGCATAGGATTTGAGATTGATAATTACCTCTTCCCCTGCCTCTAACTTGTCCATGGAATCTTCCTCTTTCATATTGATTTCCTGGACTTGCTTCATGATTTTATTGATATTGCTAATTATGTGCTTGAGACCTTCCTCTTGCGTAAGAATCTGGTTGGCTTCTTCCTTTTCCACGAAAATTTCTTCCGCGTCCTCTTCCACAGAAGCCTCCACGATGGAATTCTTGCATCTGGAATGCTTGCTCAGAGGGTGATGATTCAAATTGTTCAATCCTTAATTCATGAGATTGCAAGGAGCCCAATAGATATTCAATTGGAAGCTCACTTAAATTTTTTGATTCCTCGATTGCAACAACTATTTGCTCGTATTTCTTTGACATACTCAGAAGATTTTTTTCTATTATCCGATGATCCTTCAATTCTTCTCCATTGACCCTGAGTTGATTTGAGATAGAAACAACTCTGTTAAGTAGTCTTCTACGGAATCTGTCTCCTTCATTCTTAATAGCTCAAACACACCCCTTAAATCCTGCAATCTTATCATCTTCACCTTGTCTTCACCTTTGTATGTTGTATTAAGAGTGCTCCATGCTTCTTTTGATGTTGCTGCTGTAGAGATCCTTTCAAAAATAGCTTCATCTACTGCCTAATATATGAAAAAAGTGCTTTCTTGTCCTTTTTCCGATTTTCCTTTACAACTTCCAATTGTTGCTGATTGAGAGTAGTTTGATCAGAAGGTTCTTTATAACCAGTTTCAACAATATCTCATAAATCTTGGGAACCAAATAAAGCTTTCATCATAATACTCCATTGACCGTAATTCTTTCCATTTAATCCTGGAAGTTGAGGTTGTAATGTGTTGTTGTTGGTGGCCATATTAGAAAATGATGTTTAATGAACAGGTTAAGAAATCGGCTCTGAACAGGTTATTGAACAGGCTACGGAACAGGTTCTCGAACAGGCTCTGATACCAATTTGATGGGAATAGTAAAATGCAAACAGAAGAAACTTTTTCTGTAGAATTTCTTAATATAATTGAGTAATTGGATATTACAATTTATAGGATTATATAGATATAGATTCACTGAACTATTACATAGAACACTTAATTATCCACGAATATGTAAACTAAGGTTCATGCACCAGAATCATGTATCTGTGACTTCACATTCATGTAAGGAATTAAATAGTTTTTAAGGAATGTTATAGCTTATATTCCAACAGGAATAATTCTATTGTAATTTGTAGCTGTAACATGATATTTTCATGCACATTTTTATTACAGGTATAAACAAGAATGCAGAATTAAACACCTCATTTTTTTGATTCTGTACCTCTATTGAATGTCAATTGATGCTCACAGTTGTTGCAATGTTGTAGCTCCTAGAAGTAAAATATGAAAGAACTTTTGGCTTACAGCTAGAATCGACTACAGTAATCTGTAAGAGCTTTCAAGTTTCTACATCTTTTCTTTTTGGCTTAATGACCTTCTGGCCCTTAAAGTATGGGCCATTGTACCTACCAGCCCCAAAAGTATGAACTCATACCCTCTGGCCCCTAGAGTTGCCAACACTTCAGTTCTTCTCAAATTAAACTTCTTAAACTCAATATTAGTGGTGATTACAGTCGCGATTAATGATTTTTGAGCTTGGATTGTGCGGATCATTCAATGGGATATAGCAATGATACCTCTGTTCGTATTTCTCGTATCCTCCTATTTTGATCGATTGGTTCAATATAATCTATATTTTGATCGATTGGTTCAATATAATGCGAAAAGTTCAATTACTACGTATCATGGCAAGCATGGTATTTATGCAATGATAATAAAACAATCCTTTCACAATACAATATTAAATAGAGTTGGGTTCGTAAACTTGCCTGGGTATCTCGAGGTGGAGGATGCTCTAGGTTCCACTCGGAAATCTATAATCATAAACACAATTAGTTTCGTTAGGTCCCGTTCTAATTTACGGCTACCCGCACTCATGCACTAATTATTATGCATCCTCTCAACTTATATTACCCTTATTATTCCTTTAAGTCCTTATTCACATCATGGTCGCTTCCTTTTTCAAAGTATCTTAAGTTCATTTTCATTTTCGTCGTCGGCTGCGCTTATGGATTCTACGGTTTCTAATCGTACAGTCTCGACTCCAATATTTTTATAAAATTGAAAAATCATTAATTTCACTTGATATTTTTATGGCAGTTAGGAAACTCAATATACTACTCTCTGTAAAAATTTCATGATTTATGAAAATTCTTAAGTCAATCCTTTATATGGCAGTTAGGAAACTGAATATACTACTCTCCTCACACATGCCAATCGAAGCCTTTCACAAGACTGTGTTAAAGGATTTGCAGATAGATTTCAAATATCATATTCTCAGAAAAGCAAAAAGAAAGTGCATAAAGATGATAAATGGATCCCAGGAAGAGCCGTTCCAAAAGCTATGGGATTATAAAAGTAAATATAGCTAACCATACATGGCTCCATAATATGAAATGTACCCAAAAGCAACCAGCATAATAACCCAAAAAGACACTTCTTCGTATAGATACACCAGTCTTCTCATTATTTCATCAATCATCATCTAGATCGACTGGGTCTTCATGTACGTTTGTAAACCTGAACATGGTCTTTAGGTACAACTTGTAACTCCTCATTGGCCTGGTTCCTCATCCTCATAGTCTCCTTCACCTTCATAATCTTCCTCTTCCCTTTGAACTTCACCAGCAACAACATTTGTGTCACCAGCTTCTTCATCTTTGTGAGCAGCTTCTTGGTCTTTCTCTTGAGTAGGCTGACTTCCCTGCCCTTTATTAACCGGGGGAGTGTTGGCACTAGGAGTACCATTAGGTTGATAAGTTGAAGTGATAAATCTAGGATTAGGCATATACAACTTCTCAAACCCGAGTCTAATTATATTTTTCTTGAAAAGCTCTAGCTCCTACTTCTTGATCTGTCCAGGTTGACCCTTCCTTTTCAATGTCTTTTTTCTTTTCAATGGCTTCACCATCCCTGTTAATTCTTGGCAGTCCTATGCTCTTGTTTCATTGATTTACCATCCACTAAGGTTTTTCTTATCTTTTAATGTTTTGAATCTTCTCCTAAACTTTAATTAATGTTAACCCTTGACTTGGTTGAGAGGCTAACTTTTTCCCACTTTTTGAGTTGGTTCTTTGATGATAACACATGGTAATGCATGCCTCCTAACTAGTAGCTTCTTTCTACTCCTCATTCCATCTTGTTCTGGGATTGGGATTGTTTTTCCCTTTAATGTTTAACTGAATTCTTTCTCTGCTGATGAAGTTGGAAGCTTATTTTTCTGGTACATGCACATCACAAGAGGATGCTTCTCCTCCTATTTTATGTTCTGTTGTCTCACTATCATTGTTAGATTCTTGGAGTTGTGGGCACTTTGGCCTTATGCGCCCAGTCATTCTACAGTTGCTGCAATGCATTACTTTCCCGATTGTGATTTTTTCTATTCCAGGCACAACAGGTTCAGAAAGCCTTTTTGTCTGGTTCCCTTCTTTCCAATCTTTTCTTCTTCTCAATCTTTTAGGTCTTCCTCTTTATTTCTTTGGCACATCTGGAGGTAACATCTCTGTTTTATCATGTGAGTACCAGAACTCATCTCCTCTTAAAACTTCCAGAGATAAGTTGTAAGCCTTTAAATAATGCTCCCTTGAGTAATATTGAGAGATATATGAAATAGGTTGGTATTTGTTGTCATGAATAGTTGCCACAACATGTTGACATGGGATTCCAGTTAGATCCCGTGCCCTACAGTCACACTTCCTAGCATCTAGGTCAACTGTCACTGACCTGGTTCCATTTTTTACCATGTACTTCTTAAGCCCATCATGTGATGCTTGAATCTCTGATTGCTAGATCTAGTTTAATTCTTACTTTTCCTGCAAATAGGGCTGTCATTTTCTATCATTGACTCCCTATTCACTCTCATTCTTCTCATTATTTTGAAGTGCAACTCTTGCAGACTGGTAAGCAAAGGCATAAACCTATAAAGAATGAACAATAATTTATACATAATACTCTAAACATAACAATTTAATTGAAAATTTATATGGATAATGTACACGTACCTCTCATTCATAATCCAAGCATTAAACACTCTGACATGTTGTTTTCTGTATTGTCAGCAAAATAATAAGTCTGAAAATATGCGTTGGACCATTTTGCAGGATCCAGTCCCTTTAATTCCTCATGTACAACATTAGAAGACCTTTCCAAGGCTTTCATTGGTCTCTGGTGCAGGGCAGGGTATGTGGCACATATTGCTAGCCAGAAATATTTCTTGACATGCCCTTGACCATACCTTAATATAAGAAGTGTATTAGGGTTTTTTTAACCAAGGCTAGTTATGAATTGAAAAAAGTAGAGTAATATTACTTTCTCTTAAAGTTAACAAATAAATGTCTAGTGCAGATCCTGTCCTCAACCCTATGCATCAGCTTCTTCATGGCATTTTCCAATCCCTGAAATGATAACATGTCATATTACAAAGAAACACTTAAAAATAAGAAGAAATGTAGGTAATGTATATACCTTTTGTTGGGCACTGATAATTGTGAAACAAAAGCCATCACCAAGGTCTAGATCACCTCTAAGAAAATCAAGAAACCACCTCTAACTATCAGTATTTTCAGACTCAACTACGGTATAGGCAACTGGGAACATCATGTTATTCCCATCCCTCCCTACTGCACACAACAGTTGACCACAACTAACTGTATTTAAGAATCATACATCTAGACCTAAAATAGGCCTACATCCATTTTTCCAACCCTTTTTCAATGCATAATATCAAATTTAGATTCTCTTGAGCTTATTCACTCATTCATCAGTTACTCTATTTATCATGATCTTAACTCTATTTTTGAGATTGTTTTTAAGGATTTTAAATCCAAAATCGTACATTCTAGAATCGTGATCCTTTAAGCTTGACAAAACCCCCTTTAGAGCACCCTAACTAACCCTTGAACACTTAATTCTGGGGACATCAATTTTTAAATCTTCCCTGACTGTGGCAATCATATCTTTGACTCTCCATTAAAGGTTAGACCTAATCCTATCACCATACAGATACTCCATGTACTTCACTATCACCAACATGTTATGGTAGGACTTAGTGCATAAATGATCATCCATGCATGTATTAATTTGAACAGTGCCTTCATCGTCTATCTGGCTGCACGGGAGATAGATTATGCAACATTTCTCACATCCCTCTTGGACCCTATTCCTGTCATTTGGTATAAATGTACAACTAGCCTCTCCTTAATACGATACTCTCTCAAAGCTTTTCTAAACTCATCCATATAACCAAATTTCAAGCCAGCCTTCCACTTGTGAGTGTCACAAAACTTCTCATTGTAAAACTTTCCTTTCTTCTTCCTCTTTCTTCCCTGAGAAATTCCAACATAACCCATCTTCAAGTTCTCATCATTACTAAAAGAATCCTCTAATCTCAGTTCATCACTATTATTTTCACTATCATAAAACTCACCGTCTTCACTGTCGACACCTTTCAATTGCTTTTCTTTCCTAAATCCAACAAGTTCCTCATCAGGCTTACTTTGAACCTATTCCTTATCATTATAATCAGGATCATCTTTGTCCGTACTATCTCCATCAATCTCACATTTAATCTCCCAATCAACATCCCCATCGAAATCCCCATCAACATCCCCATCAATATCCCCTAACTCCGTTCATCATCCTTCAACATGTGGTCACCTGGATTTTATACACTACCCCCATCCCATCATCCTTATCTAATAGCATTTTAGCAATAACCTTTTGGTGATCCACAAATAATTTATTTTACTTATATGGCAAACACAACTCAATCATATTCCTAATAGAATGATCATCATATAATAACCTTATTCCTTTGTTGAAGCTATGACCATCATAAAGAAAATACATAAAATCACTCTTATCATAATTATATTTAGACCATAGTCTTCAAGATCAAATATGGTCATCTTGTCTGTGTCAACATATTCAATGATGTCAACCCTTCCCCCAGAATACCAAGGTTTACCTTTAAACATATTAGCACGAAATTTCCCATGATGATGCAGATAAATCGAATCCCTAGATGACATTCTATTTAAGAAAATAAAATTACATTTGATTACAACATATAATTGAAGACAATAAAATTAATAAATCAAATACACACATAACTCATGTTCAAATAAATCAAAATTCACTGATCTTAAAACCAAACCCTTTTTTTCAAACAGAACATAAGAGGAGCAATAAGAACAATACATACCTTTTCTGATGATATAAAATGAAGATATGATCTCAGATACTATTATCTACCTTGATCTTGTACTCGATCTCTTGTCCAGTCGCTTCGCCTTTCGATTCGGGTTTTGGCGTTATTTCACTTCTCCCATATTATAGACAAGAGGGCTTAGTCGTGTGTTTAATCTTGTTCCTTTCATTTTTACTCTTGTTTTATTTTTATTTTTAAAGTTTATTTACATGTCAGCTTGCAGACGGGGCGCCATGTCACAAACTAAGGGGAGATTTAACGTTTAACATCTACTTTGACCAAAAATAGGAGTTGACTCTAACGGTTTGCATAATAAGACGTAATCAGTGTTAAACTTGAGTCAAATTGGAGAGTACGGGGCTAATTGATACATTTGAATAAAACTAATGGGCAACATGATATTTTTCCCTATTGGATTTTGGGTGGCAGGATCCCCTACTGCTACTTACATACACGATATATTTATTTGAAAAGTAAGTTTATTTTTTGGGCTCGTACTTCTACACTTTATTGTAATTTATATGTGACATTTGGTTGAAAATGTATATACTGTATATTGTTAAACTCTTAATTAGGGATACTAGGTAAGGGAATCATATAATTTTTTAACTGGTGCAAGACACTGGAATTTAAATAAAGACGCATCGAACTAGTAAAGTTAAATCACCAGGTTAAATTATCAGGACCTTGCTAGTACAAGGTACCAAATTTAGTACTTGTACCAGACTTACAGTAGAAAAGTTGGAGGGATGCATTTATACACTAAAATTTAACATTATAAGCAGGAATCGAGATTTAAAACCAAAAAATAATATCTTGTAAGGTAAAAGAAGATATATCTTAATGTACAAGAAGTGAACTCTAATGACTTTTTTAAAAACATTCAAATGTACTCTATTCTTGAGCACATTTGCTTTATATTGTTTTATGTTTTTAAGTGACAACAATCCCTTAATATTCAATATTCTTATATTCGTGATCTTGGTTGATTTCAAATTACAAGTGCAGTAGAGGATGTGAAGTCCCAAGTAAAAAGGAGCAAGTAAAACAAACCCACATAAATAGATATGGAAGAAATTGAAATGTTGTGGCAAAGGACAATTTGAGCTACTTGAAAACTAGCAGATTCAACTTGATGCCAACTCATTCCTCATAGCAAATTCTTAATAAAGTAGGTTTCATATATATTTATCATTTGTAGTTGATATATTTAAGTTTGTTGTGTATTCTAAAAATATATGTTATATACTTGTTTTAATTTGAAAGTACAAGTCTTGCTAAATAAGGTTTCATATAAGTTGATAATTCGAATTATATTTGATAGTTTAGTTTTTATGGCTTTTCAATTGCCATTATGAAATTTTATTGTATTTGTGAATTTTAATTTCTTTAAAAAATATTAGAAGTTAAAAAATGGAAAAAAATAAAATAAAATATATATTTTTTTAAAAATGTATAGCTTGTATAGTGTTTTCAAAAAAGTTTCATAAGTGACGTTGCTTTCTAGTTAGAAGTCTTAGATAACATTTGTGTAAGTGATATTTTAGTAGCAAGTGTACTTGGATAATGCTCATTGGTATAGCCCTTCTAGAAGCGTTATTTCATTAACATACTTGGATAGCCCAAAAAGAAAGGCTATATAACTGAAATGTACTTCAATAGCGCCGGCATGCATATCGTTTAAAAATGCTTTGTAACCCTAAAAAAATGATATAAAAGTTATAATTTGTAGTGTAGGGACAATTAAGTACCCAAAATGATGGGTACCGATACAAACCTCCTAAAAGGAGGATGTTTACTCGAATAAATTTAAGAAAAAATAAGAAAGGTCGCTATGAGTAAAAGGAGAATTGGGAGAAGAAAAAGAGGTGATGTTTGGATCGGGAAAATGATGGCTCTGAATTTTTTTTTTTTGCTAAATAAGGAAGGACGGCTATGATTTGAGATGGCTAAATGATATGGAAGAACGCCTGACTATCATTGAAACCCTAACATACTATACAATTTTGAGATAGTTAAAAAAAGTTAACCGAAGTTTTTTGTAGTAAACGACTAAAATATAATTGGCTCTATTTCAAAATATTAGAAATACTCGAATATTCATAAAAATAGAACTGAAATGAACAAAAATAACATATTTCAGTTTTTCAATTTAAATCATTGTTATACATGTGTTTATCGTAGGTACATGCAAGGAAATATATAACCTACATAATTATAAGTCATGATGAAATTAAAAGTTAAATGTTATAGTTTGAAAGATAGTGGCTGGCCAAGAGTGGATGGCAGTTAGGAGTGTTAGAAAATTGATGCACACGAACTTGAAAATAAATTTTGAAAAAATAAAACTTATGAAAAATTATATAAAATTATATGAATTTTGAGTAAAGACATAATATAAAATATATAAAATTATATTAGTTCATACCTTCATAATTATCATGTCATCTTGTTTTACAATTATCTCCTATATTATTTTAAAAACATTTATTGTAGTAGATGCTTACATGTAGCTTGATGATGATTTATTCCTTTAATCTTGAGTGTCAATCTATATTTCGAAAGAGTACATGTATATGCTCCCTAGTTTGATAGAGTGCCAAGGTCCAAATAAAAAGTTTTCAAAATTTGTAAGTTATCATTTTGTTAAGTAACTAATCGCTCTAAAATCATAAGGTGATAGAGGAAGGTCAGAATAGGTTATTATACTCTTTAACACTCATCCCCAATCGTATGATACATTTCGCTATAATTGATAACGACAAACACAACCAATATCAATATCATTATCAATAACAAATATTTAAATTAAATAAATGGGGTGGGGGAGTCGAACCTTAGTACTTTTCTAAACTAAGCTCTAATACCATGTTAAGTAAGTAGTTGCACTAAACCCATAAAGTGTGAGAGGAAAGTCTCAGCAAGATCTTCTACTCTTAACAATCTCCCTTCAATTGTAGGATTATTTTCCGTACTGATTGACCTGACATTGACAACATACATAATCAATAAAAATACCAATATTGATACCAATGAAAATAATTAAATTAAACAATTCGGGGGGTGGGGGCCTCAGACCCAAGTTTCTCCTTAAATCAAGCTCTAATATCATGTTAAGCAACCGGTCCCTCTAAAACCTGATAGAGGAAGGCCCGAACAGGATCTTATACTATTTAACACGTTAAACAGTATCTATGTCATCTTACTCATCTTGTTGAACTGTATGAAAGTATATATCGAATGCATGTGATTTATTCTGTGAGTTTATACAAGAAATGGTTATAGGGTATATATATCATTGTTGATATACAAAAATAAATGCATTTAAAAAACCTGACTGTTAGCCATTGGCCCAATAAGGGCGAATGATCGAAGGCCCATTAAGCTTCTGGACCACTGGGTCGAAGGCCCATCAAACCTCTTAAAAGCATTGGGCCGAAGGAAAGCCCACTATTCCACCCTGTCATTGGAAATTAAACGGAGAATCATAATGCCTCCCCCCTTTTTTCACTTCTCTAATGCTCGCCATTATTACAAAGGTTAGGAAGTAGCATTTATGATGAGTTTGGATATAAATACCCTGAGAAAGGAGAAACGAGGCTAATAACACATTGATTCTCTCACATACTCTATACTTTTCTTGTATTCTCTAAACCCACTTTATATTTAGATTCTTATTCTCACACCGAAAGTGAATCGGGGGAACAATCCCCCGTATTCTCTTCCCTTTCAGATAGCAGTCGAAGACAGTTCTTAAGAGGCCGAATGTTGTTCTTGTAGTTCTAAGGAGATGTTGGCGTAACATTTGGCGCCGTTGGTTGGAATACGAGATTTGTAAATGAGATACCGAGAAAATGACAATCACGGTTCATGAACAATCACCACCACCTGGTTTCACTCCTCATGACGGGGGCCAGACGTCCTCCTTTGTGGTTGACGATGAAGATATCAAGTTAACCCCGAAGAGGATAAAGCATTGCGCGAAGCACTATAAGTCGATGAGCCAGAAAAATCACCAGATGAAGGAAAGAGCAAAGGGGGTATGCCAAAGAAGATGAGCAGTACCGACCTCCCCCAGGTGAGAAAGGAAGTTTCCGAAGATGAGTAAATTTAATGGAAAGGGCAATCCAGAGGACCACTGTGAAAAATACGAATTTCTTATGTTTGGGATGGGTCATAATGACATCATGCTCTTTAAGAGGTTCAAAACCTACTTCAAGGGATCAGCGTCAATATGGTAGAAGTCCCGAAAACCTAGGTCCATCGGGTCATATAAGTAGTTGAAGAGAGAGTTCCTAAATTACTCTTCACACCTCTGCCGAAAGGCGAAGGAAACCGAGGCCTTGGTCCACTGTAGACATAGGGCGAATGAGGAACTCTGGGATTACTTGGCTCAGTTCAAGGAGGAAGCTGGAATGGTCATAAATCTAGACATAGTCAAGGCGGTGGGCTTCCTTACAATGGGGCTGGACCCCTATAAAGGTAAAAAGCTTCGCTCCTCTCTTTACGATTTCCCCCCCCCCCCAAATCCCTAAATGATATATATGTGAGGGGTGAAAACATTCAGAGGCTTACGAAAAGCCACATAAAACTAGAAAAAGAAAAAGAGCAGAGGCCGAACCCAGTAGAAGCAGAGAGACCCTAAACATCGAGTTGGAAAAATTTGGGTTGGATCTTTCAAGTCTGATTCCCGAGCCAGCCGTCCGAAGTCGAAGAAGTCGAACTATATGCTGCGAATTCGGGCAAAATGGTTAGAATTGGGAGAAACATAGTGAAAGATCTGAAGGAAAAGGTTATTGTAGTGATTCGGCAGTACCATGATGCGTTTGTTTAAGGACCAAAGGATATGCTTACTTTGGATCCCAAGACGGATAAAAATTTCCTTAATGTGCAACCTGAGGCCAAACCGGTGAAGCAGAGGAAAAGAACCTTTACAGCAGAACGAAAGAAGGTCATTGAGGTCAAAGTGGAGATTCTGTTGGAGGCTAAGTTTATAGAAGAAATTGAGTATCCTGACTGGTTAGCTAACGTAGTGGTCCCTAACATAATCTCATTTTCCATCCGGCAACGCCATCATGGGCTACATGGTCAGCGCCCGAGGACACTACGCCATAAGTGCACATAGGCAACTGTTTTTATCTAGCGTTGCACGAAAAGCGTTGCATTATCTATAAAATTTTCAGTTTATTGCAATATAGTGGTGAAAACATTGTGGTACATTGAAGCTACCTTTGCTAATAACTGTTAGTGTTGCGCAACATGCAACAGTAGAGGTCATAGCGTTGCATTAGATATTTTTTTTATTTAATAAATACTAACATGGAAAATAAATCTGAGGTGGCATGTTGGGGACCCACGGTTGCTGACGTGGCATACAGATGTTGCATTTGTCGGTCCCACATCAGGGGCCCACTGGTGACGTGATATGCTAACTTGGCACCAGTGGATCCCACATGTGGGGCCCAACATGCTGACATGGCATGCTACCGTGGAAGGAGTGTTGCCCATTCGCTGATGTGGCAGCTAACGTGGCACTTCATGCGTTGCATTTGCTTTTCTAATTTTTTTAAATCATTTTTATTTGATCCAACCATACAGATGATATTACCTACTAATTTTAGAGATGTGTAATTTTTTTTAAAAAAATAAATTTTATATCACGTGCTTTTTTAATAGTGAAACCACAGTGCACACGGGTTCACATTACGTAGTCTTGTTCCGGGTGGTGATTCTATTTTTTTTTAATTTTTTTGTTCAATAATCCAACCGTACGGATGATGATACCTACTAATTTTAGAGATGTCTAAATGTTTTTTAAAAAATTTTGATTTTATATCGTGTATTTTTATAATAGTCAAATTACGGTCAACACGAGTTCCTATAACCAAGACTTGTCCCGAGTGGTGATTCTATTTTTTTAAAAATTCTTGTTCAACGATCCAACCGTACGGATGATGTTACTTACTAATTTTAGAGATGTTAACATTTTTAAAAAAATAGATTTTATATCACGTGCTTTTTTAATAGTCAAATTACGGTCAACACGGGTTCCTGTTACCTAGTATTGTCCCGAGTGATTATTCTATTTTTTTAAAATTCTCGTTCAACGATCCAACCGTACGAATGATGATACCTACTAATTTTAAAAATGCATAAATTTTTTTAAATTTTTTATATTTTATAGCGTATGTTTTATAATAGTCAAATTACGGTCAACACGGGTTCCTATGACCAAGTCCTGTCCCAAGTAGTGATTCTATTTTTTTTAAATTCTTATTCAACGATCCAACCGTACGGATGATATTACCTACTAATTTTAGAGATGTGTAATCTTTTTTTAAAAATTTAGATTTTATATCGTGTGTTTTTATTATTGTCAAATTACGGTCAACACGGGTTTCTTGTAGATTCTTGTCCCGAATGGTTTCTATTTTTTTAAAAATTCTTGTTCGACAATTTAATTATACAAATAATTGTTCCAATTGATTTTATCATTTTCGTGTTATTTTGACATCTATTTTACATTAGTTATACAATTTTTTTGTAATATTTAAAATTGTAAATATTTAATAAAATACTGAAAAAATAATTAAATGATGTTGAGACAAAGATCTGCACACTTTCCTAGGCCAAAAAATTGGGCAGCTATTTTCCCCCCTTAACCAAAATAGGTGAGCTGATATTTGGGAGGCCAGATATCTGAGCTGATATTCGAAGGCTGATATTCACTCTCTCCTTCTAACTCTTTAAACTCTTTTAATTAGTAAGTATGGGCAACTTTTTTTCTAAATACGAGCTTTGTTTTCTAAATCTGGGCAACGTTTTTTAAATCTTAGTTTCGTTTTCAACTTGCAGATACTTTGGGGGCTTTACATTGGTGGATTTTGTAGGTAATTTTGCAGATATTTTGAACTTTTTTTACTTTTATGGCTTTTGATTTGGGGCTTTAGTATTTCGATTTAGGGTTTATTTTTAGGGCTTTTGATTTGGGGCTTTAGTATTTTGATTTAGGGCTTTAGTATTTTGATTTAGGGTTTATTTTTTAGGGCTTTTGCTTTGGGGTTTATAATTTCCTGTGTTTCAAACTTATAATTTAGGGTTTCTTTTCTTTGTGTTTTGGGCTTGTGTAATAATGTATGTCTAACTGTAATTTAGTTTGATTTGATTTTGAATGTTACTGATGTTGTATTGTGTGTTTGATAGCTAGGGGGGTTTATATCACTGGAAGTAGCTTGATTGGTGTTGCGATTAAAGCGCTTGTATTACTTCGAAGAATCTCATCAGGTTATACTCGAATCCTAGCTTTGCGTATTTGTGTGCGTTATTGTTTTGATATGATTTTGCGGATCTATTTTAGTAATCAACTTGATCTGTTTTGGACTGTGCATTGTTGGTGATGTATGTACTATTTACATTTGATTTCATGTTTTATTTAGGAACAATTTTAGCAATTAGGGTCCGTTTAAAACCCCCAACTTCTCGAAGCACTGTAACATTGAAAAATTTATACTAAAATCAATTAACAATCATTACAGACTATAGAGCTCTATAAACATCCTTCTTTTAACAAAAAACTAAATTATAATAACTCAGCTATTCCAGGTCACTTGATTTTGAATAATTTATGTTTTAATTTCTCTATAATGTTGTTAGCGATTTGGTTATGTTCTTCTATGTTTAATTTGATTCTAGTTAGGTAATTGTCTTCCTTTATGTTTAATCTAATTCAAATTTAATTTGACTGTGTTCTTTTAATTTTATGATCGAAATGTGGGTTTTTGTAATTTTTTCATAGTTTCCTCCATATATCGGTGTTTCTATTTTAGTTTTGATTGTGTTTATATTTTAATTTAATTTTTTTCGTGTTTGTCCTATGACATGGATTAATATTCTGTTTGTTTAGTGTATTGTGTTATGTGAGGTTAGACGGGAATTTGAGATCTCCTTGTCAATATACTCCAATTCCCTAAAGCTAATTAAAATACGAAATCTACAGGATTAAAGAAGAATTAGTTAGGCTGATCTAATTTCTACTTCTTCTTTCTTTAGGACTTCTCAAACACTCATACACTGACTTACTGACATACTCAACATCAATATCTTTACCTTTTTTATTCTTGTGGTGCTACTACTTCCACCGGAGTTCCTTGCTTTACTGAAAACAAGGCTGCCAAAATGCCGCAAATAAGTCAGGCCCGTGATTAGTTTTGTAACAAGGAGGAAGACTCTGAAGAAGATATAGCTGACTTAAGGATTTATGTTGTAGACATCGTTTGGCCTTAGAATCATATCTAGAATGAATATGTATACAAAATATATATTAATTTTATTGTTCTGATGCTTTTAATTTGGACCTGTGTAAAATACAATACTCATATTTGTTTCTTATTTTCTTTTCCTTATAGTTCTGGCCAATGTTGTTACATCCTCCCCACTTGTATGTCCAGTTACCCTGAAAATTGTTATAATTTATCTTATTGTAACCCTCTTCTTGCAAACCTTCTTTACATATCAAACTACTGCATGCCACATATTACTTCTTGTACAGCTTGTGTTATTTGCAGGATTTCTGTTAGTCAAATATAAAACTTTAAGTTCATTGTCAGATCTACTCTATTTTTTCTAGGTGAAGATCCGTTCAAACTAAGATATAGCTCAGAATACGGACAAGGGGTGATAGATTTTTTAGATAATGCCTTCCCAGTTTGTGTGAGGGGCAATGAAATGAAGTGCCCTTGCAAAAACTGTATTGATCGTAAATGGCATACAAGAGAGGTCATCAATGACCATCTTGTTTGTAGTGGTCCTTCCCTAACACATGTCAAATAGATTTATGAAACTTCATAAATGAAGCCAAGTGTTAGTACTAACTTCATGGATTATGAAACCGGGATGTATTTTGGGAATAACTTAGACAAGATGTTCAAGTGTATGGGTAAAAAGTGGGAAAGTTGTGAAGGAAGACCAAATACAGAGGCACAAAAGTTTTATAGAAGGGTTGAGGAAGGAAAACAACCATTATTCCCGGGATGTACTAACTTTTCTCGATTAGGTTTCATGATCAGACTCTATCATTTAAAGTGCGTTCATGGAATTAGTGAGTCCGCATTTAGGGAGTTGCTTAAGCTAATGAAAGAAGCGTTTCTTGAAGCCCACCTGCCTTTGTTCTTCAATGCTGCAAAGAATGTCATTAAGGATATAGGTCTTCATTATGAGAAAATACACGCATGCCCAAATAGATGAATTTCATACTTTTGGAGTTTTAAGGTGGGTTGTACAAGAGAAAAAAGGCATTGGTGTTAATAACGAGCCGGAGAAGTTGATACACAAAGTGCCGACAAATGTAATGAGGTATTTTCCACTAAATCCAAGGATGAAAAGAATGTTCATGTGCAAAGAGTTTTCCAAGGTTATCACATGGCATGCAGTGGGACGTAAAAAGGATGGGAAACTAAGACACCCGGATGATGGCGAGGCTTGAAAAATAATGGATGCTCAATATCCTGATTTTTCCTCGGAACATCGAAATGTGAACTTAGGTGTAGGAGCAGACGGATTCTGCCCGTATCGTACAATGAATTTAACTCATAGCACATGGCCAATTATGTTGGTAAATTATAACTCATTATTTGTTACAATTTGTCGTGAGAAGAACATTAAAGTCGGAGGTTGCGTTACCATTGATCAAACTGGGAACATTTCTCAGAGGTTTGTGGAGCAAAGTGATCAATTTAAATTACCTCAAGAAGCTGCAAAAAGATATTGTCGACATACTTTGTCGATTTGAGATGATTTTTTATACAATCATTATTTGATATAATGGTCCACCTTCTTGTTCACTTGTGCCGGGATGTTGAATATGTTGGACCAGTGTAACTTAGGTCCATATTTCCTATTGAGCGGTTCCTTGGAAAGTTAAAATCTTATGTTCGGAATAGAAGTAAACCGGAGGGTTCAATTACAGAAGGTTATTCGGCAGAAGACTGTGTCACATTCTGTTCAAGATTTTTGACTGGTGAAGGAGAAACAGAAGATACCATGTCTCATTCTGCAAGAAATGCAAGTTTGGAGTATCATATTGGAACAAGAAAGAATCAAGATGGAAAAGTTTTAAAATTGAAACATGCAGATTGAAAGGCTTCTCGTCATTATGTTCTATTCAACTCCAGCAATAAAGAAATAGAGAGTCTAATTAGGTAAGATTTTAAGTCCTTTCCTCATTTTATCCAGTTTTATGTCATCACTGTGTACCTTTCTTAGACTGTGTAAACTTTATTTTTCTAGGGAGCATCGAGTTTCATTGGATGGTGAGGTAACTTCAAAAAGATTCAAAAGGGAAAGAACGTACATTTCAGATTTTTGGATATGGCTAAAAAAAGAGGTTCTCAGTAAGGACTCGATTTCTAGAGATTAGAGGTTCTCGCATTGGGTCCTAATAGAGCAGCGAGGCGGTTTACCGGCTATGTAGTAAACATATATAAATTCTATACCAAGTCCAGAGATTCACAGTGTATCAAACAAAATAGTGGTGTTTTTGTAACTGCGGAGACCACTAGTTTTGCTAGTTCGAAAGACGAAAATCCAGTAGTTGGGAATGTTAACTACTATTGATCAGTCGAGGAAATCTTTTAAACTAGATTATTGGGGGGTTTTTAACGTGGTCCTTTTTAAATGTTGTTGGTACCAAGAGGATAAGGATGAATATGGTCTTACTAAAGTAAATTTTAATAAGTTAAGCCACAAAAATGAATATGGTTCATTATGTTATTAAGAAGTTGCCAAGGGACGTGTGTGATGCTGAGAATGAGAATGCAACTTTAGAAGAGATCAGAAACACTACTTTAGATGATATCGATATTGATCCCGGAATAGAATTTGAAGTTGGCGACATGAGTTGGTTCAGAGATGATGTCCCCCTAATACAAAATCCATTTTTGTCTCCCTAGATCACAGAACTTGTTTCTTAGAGAGAATTACTTTGCTCGATTTTAGTCATGTTTTATTTTTCAAATTAAAATGTATTGTCCACTATCTATTTGTAATTTGATCAAATGTCATGAAACTGTTTGAATGGTTAATTGTTATGTCAGATTTGAATCATCATAAATTGTTCTTACACATTCTGTATATTTCTGATATTTACGTTTAATTTTAAATGTTAGTTTCAGGAGATTATATGTTTTTTTATAGATTTGGTCTATATTTGTATTTTTTGTTGTTAGCCTATTCAATTTATTGTGTTTTTATTTCTTGACATATGGCACATTGTTGCTGTCAATTCCTGATTAGAAATATTAATCATTCTTTTTAAATGATGAAAAACTCCTTGATTTGTCTGGGAATCTGGGTTCTGTTGCTATTTTTGAATCTGTTAAAAAGTAATTATATTGCTAAACTGTGTACTATGCATGAATGCCTCATTTTAATCAAATCTGTTGTGTGTCTTTGTAGTACTTTTCTTGCTATTGCTGGTAGAATAGTCTGCTAGGTTTAACACTTTGCTCTTATTGTTATTATGGTCGTTTTTAACTATTGTTGGTTCTAGTGATGATGAGAAGCACATGGGCCTATGTAAATAACCCAACTGGAAGTTATAGTTCTCCTTAATCGGTGAAACACAACTACTAATTCTCAACTATTTTGATTGTATAAAAATATCGGCACTTCTTTTCTTAATTGCTGATAGATATTTAACTAAAATATTGTTTGCACATTACACACAGCAATATGAGATATTTCTATTGAGTTTATCAGTTAGGAGGTATTTCTTATTGTTGTTTTTTTCAATATACATTTTTTTATTCTGTCTGACTTTATAAATATTTAAGCTATCTATTATCATTTTTATAAACTTGACTGACTTTAATGATTTATGCTTAACAGGATGGACGACACAACAGTTAATGTGAGGTTGCACTATGAAGGAAAGTTTAAGAACACATCATATGTTGGTGGAAAACATTTCATTATGATGGGCTTAGATGTTGAATCCTTTTCTTATTCTGTGCTTATAGAATTGGTCAAAGATAACCTCCATTTTACTGAAATTATAGGAATCTACGCAAACAAAGGAAGAAAAGGTGGTTGGCAGCTGTTGTCAAATGATAAGCAAGTCATGGCTCTTGTCGAAGATTGTGCTCTTGGCTATTTAGTGAACTTCTTCATCGACAATATTGTTGACAAATAAATTGAGCCGGCTCCTCAAATATAACCTCATGTGATCACTCGGCCTAGGGAAAACTTCATCCAAGGTATTTATATATGTAATGTTTAATTCACATAAAATGGTATCTACACTGAATTCTAAAGTACGTTATTGATAATTGTTACAGCTTCCCCTGAGAAACCGTTGAAGCGTAAGTTTGTTACCAAACATCAACTCCAGCAGCAAAAACAGAAAATGGATAAAAAGTTGGCCGAAGTTGGTGGTTAGCATGACATTTTAACAAAAAAAAGTGGACAAGATGTACCTGTCAGTGAAAATGAGAAAGTAACTGTGAGAAGGAAGTTAGCCTTAGAACTATATGCAGGGGATGTTGAAGATACTGGAAATAAGGATGTTGTTCAAAAGGTATTTAAATGTTTACTTTAAAAAAAAACAATATAAATGTGTATATATACTTTCCTGATTTATTTTTTACATTTGTAGTTACCACCACCACCGCTCTCCGAGTATTTAAAATTCAAAAAAGTTGGTTGCAGAAGGGATAGTGAAGATACTTGTATTGATGTTGCTGAGAAGGTATTATTTACACCTCTTTTTTTGTATTAACTGTTAAATACAAATTTAAACAAATAAAATAAAATAAAATATGCAAAATTTAAATATTATACGGCTAGATGCTCAATCAATTATTTTTCAGATGATCGCGAATGATGTGTTTTATTTTCTAATATTCAATAACTTTCACAAATAATCATATACTATATAATTTCTCATTGTTACCATCCCAATAAAGTAGTCGATTAATCATGCATTTTTTTAATTTATTTATCTACACTTGCAGTTACCACCACCATCACCGCTCCACATGTTTCTCAAATAAAACATGGAAAAAGTGAAAAAGGCTCGATATAGAGGGGATGTTTATAAAATGGTATTATTCAGTTATTACCATTGCTTTTGATCGATTAGTCACCTTTTCTGATTTTCTCCTATTTAAATTTATAATCTATTTAATTGTATACTGATGTCTTGTAGTTGCCACCACCTCCACCACTATGCGAGTATGAAAAGTTAAAACTGGATAAAATGAGGGCAAATAATGAAGTTTATAAATCACTCAGGTTGCCTCAGATAGTTTCTATTTTTAAAGATGTAGTGGAGTCGAGTAGTAAATCAAAAGGTAAAAAAGGGAAAGAGACAGATTTTGAGGAAGACGACTCGTATGTTCCGGCAAATGGAGGGGACGTTGAAAGCGATAATTCATCTGAGGTATATGTTATTTGATTAAATGTTTTTTGGTTATTGTTGGCTTAATTCACTTTAATACCAAGTATGGTTAATTAATTCTAAACACAAATGGCAGGACATTGAATCTGTTAAGCAAAAGAAAATGGATGCTGGGCCAAGGACTCGTTCACGAGCCAATGCAGCCCCTGGAAAATCTGGCACTGCAACTGAGAGGGCAGCTACAAGTGCTTATCGTCCACAACCTATTAAACCGACATCCACCAAGATTTTTAGACAGTCAAGCACTGATGAACCAGCTCCTGGTTCGGTTGCTGCTTACTTCGCATTACGAGACCGTCAAATGAATAATGATGAAGCTCCGATAAATAAGAATGTTATTGAATTCGAAATGGAATAGAATGCAGATGAGGAAGTCCAAGAAGGTAACATGTTTTCGTCTTTTTGGTTAATTGTCATTTTATGTTTAGTAATACAGTTTCACTGATCGTGCCTTATTTTTTGTACCTGGTATATTAAGTACGTGCTCCTAGAAACTGTAGAGGACCGACCAAAATGACTAGGGTTCATGGAAGGAACCCTAATGGGAAAGTGGTCATCTCTTTGAAAGCAAAGGGTCAAGCAATTTTGGATATAGAAGGAGATGTAGCAGAGCTAAGTAATTTCTTGGGGACATTGGCAAGGGATAATGTGTCGCTGACTTATGTCAATTGGCACGTTATTCTCGATCAATTGAAACAGAAATTGTGGAAGTATACTCTGGTGATTTCTATGCTCTATAACATAGATTAAATCACTTTCCAAATTTCTACATTATATTAATAAATTATAGTCATTCTTTTTATGCTTAATATATTATAAGGCAAATATGTTATTCCTGATGAAGGAAGGAAATGGGTTTATACTACCCTTAGTAATGCTTAGAAACTACACAAGGCTCGTGTAAAAGAACCTCATTACACTAAATACAACACCGAAGAGGATAGACTGGATAATAGACCAAACCGGGTCACATTCGAGGATTTTAAAATGCTGTTAAAGTACTGGGGGGATGAGGTGGTTCAGGGAGTAAATAGAAAAACCTTTATTACTTAAATAGTTGCTTAACAGAAACTAGCATGATATGTGTACTTGTTTTTATTTTATGAAAACTAGCCTGATCTGCGTATTTTGTTGTAATTTTATAGAAATTGGCTAGGAAAAATGCCGAGCATCGTAAGTCATTGGTTGAGACGCACACGTTGGGTCGTAAACCTGTTGCCCTAGTTGTTGAAAAATTGGTAATTTGTTTTTCATTTTGCAAGTTTATTTTTAACACAATGATTTACATTATGGTTGTTTGTTATAGTAAATAGGTAAATATATTTTATCGTGTCCTTTTAGGTATGCTTGTGTTTTGCAAGAATTTTTATATATTATTTATAACATGATGGGTGTTTTGTTTAAGCGTGGTTGTTTTATTCAAGTGTGGTTGTTAAATAGATTTTTATATGTTTAGGGAAACAAAGATTAGTCTAAAGTTAAGTTTTTTTGAGCATAATAGTAGGAGTACTAAATAATTAATACAAACATATTTCCAGGTTAAATGTCTCATGCATACACACTTAAAAATCTTGCTTCCTTTCTATTTTTACTGATATTAGGTTTGCCGCATGCTATCCTCTGAAGGATATTTACTCATGCATGCATCTCTTTTAACTTAGTTCTAAAAGAATGGAACAAGCATTCAGAATTTGACATAACAACTTATTGCTACAAAGACCTATATTAATATGAGCTGAACTCGCTTCTTTTGTGTGGAACCCTTGTTTCCTGATGCATAACAAATCATAACCATGGTGAAAGTAAACTTGCTCAAATGTATGAAAATTTGAAGATATTATAAGAAATAAAAGTTTGGAAAAAGATGAGTCACTTAACTCAGAGGCAGCAAGCCTGCCGTAGATTATATGCATTTTTTGAGTAGCCTCTTGTATAAATCAGACCACCAAACCATAACAGGCATCCACTTTTGTTTGTAGCATTTGTATTTGAATATTTCATATTTTGCTCTAAGTTCCTGTGTATCTAAGGTTTTAAATCTGTTTTTACAGTATGGTTACGGCTTTATGTCTTTTTCGATAAACGATTATATCTTGATTTTACAGTCATAGTTTTATGTCTTTTTCTGGTCTAAATTCTGTAATGCTGAATATTACTCCCTCTGTATTGATCGAGATCGATCTGGCTTTAAAAACCACGATTTTGCGCTGATCAGCTTAGTATACTTGATTATTTAAATACCCCTATTTTTCAGGCATTTAAAGGACTAATTTTGTACATTTTTGACAGAAAAAGGTTGATCTGAATCTTAAGCATCCAAGCGATGCTTAAATATATTCAATCACTCGTAAGCGAGAAGAAGGGTGGGAATATAAGTTAAATTCTAAACAAATGAAGTAGAAACTTGTAAGTATATTTTATTGTATAGAGGCAGTTTATATTAATGGCATATTTGGCTACTACACTAACCAATTTTTGCAGGCAAAAATTTAGAAGTTAATGGAAGAGGGAAAGGAGGCTAAAGCAAATGCAGTTGCTTCTGATGGAAAGGCCAATGCACCTAATTTGCTACTTGGAAGGATTGGTACTAAGTCGGTCTCGACGTCAACTAAGGCCTCAACTACACAGCAAGTGCAAGAGTTAACTGAAAAGATAAGCGTCCTTGAGAGCGAATTGAAGGCCAAGTTTAACAGGAAATTGTAGGAGAACATGTCTTGGATGGTGAAAAAATTGGGAGAAGCAAATCCTAGTATGACATTCAATCTCGAAGACATATGTGCCACGGTTTCCAGTGATCAAGAGGAAAATGGTACTCCAGTCACTCAAGGCACTCAAGGCACTCAAGGCACTCAAGGCGCAACTTCTTAGTGACTTTCTTTTTTAGTATTTCTATTCATTTGAAGAAATATTTGATGTACTTTTGGTGTTTTAAATTTATAATTGGGTGTATGTAGTTTGGTACTTTCGTACATTTAGAACTTGTTGGATGCAGGCTATTTATGTTAGATGCCCGATCGGGTTCTTTTTGTTGGATGCCTAATAAGGTTGTATTATTGGATGCCACTTATGGAAGGTATCATGTAAAAATAGACCAGTTATGTCCAAATTTTATGTTTTCAAGTGTTGCATTTTCCAGAATATGATGTTGCATAATGCATTATATTGTGTTGCACTTGATTATAATATTGTTGCAATTTTAAAAATGGTGTTTCATAAAGTTGAATATACTATTGCACTTGAATGAAATTGATGTTGCATATGCACTACCATGGTGTTGCATAAACAAAGTGGGCCCCACTGATGACGTGGGGATATGGGTCCCATTGTTGACGTGACAACGTGGGACCCACAACTAACGTGGTAGGTGGACCCATGCTAACATGGCATGCTTACGTTGTTATTGGGACTCCCTGCTGCTGATATGGCATCTGATGTGTCACTTGCCACGTAGGACCTGCTTTAGTGTCCAGTCATGCCTTATGGAACAATAAATGTTGTTGCCAATATTTTCCTCTACTATTACAAAATCAGCATAATGCAATACTTAGAGGTGTTGCACAAAGTGTTGCATTAGGTGTCTACGACCATTTCCACATTGACAACCCCTCCTTGGTGTTGCCTATTACCTTATGCGACATCATTTAGGTCTTATGCAACTGTATAGTAGGGGTTTCCTATGTGAACTTATGACGTAGTGGGAATAGAGGTGAACCCAGAAAAAATTGAAGCAATTGTCAATATGGGAGCTCCTAAATACTTTAGGAATACCCAAAAGCTTATCGGCCAACTGGATTTCCTTCAGCATTTTATCTTAGGTCAGTCGAGAAAGCACTTCTTTCTTCACCATGCTTAAAGGGTCAAAGAATTTTGAGTGGGGGCCCGAATGTCAAAATGTGTTTGAAGAAGTAAAAGAATATCTTACTAAGGTCCCACTTTTAATAAGGCTGGATCCGAGGAAACCCTTCAACTATACTTGGCTGTGTCAGATAGAACATTAGGGGCGGTACTTGTAAAAAATCATGAGGGGAACCTACATCATGTATTCTACATGTCCCATATGCTTAAGGATACAGAAAGAAGGTACCCCAACACCGAGAAATTCACATATGGGTTGGTCATGGCCTCCCGAAAATTGCGACATTATTTTCGAGGCCGGACAGTTCAGATCATCACCGATCAGCCATTGAAGAAAATTCTGACAAGGCCAAAAGCTTCGGGTATGGTTATAGCTTGGTCCATCGAGCTGGGAGAATACGTCCTCGAGTTCGTCCCCCGAACAGCGATCAAAGCACATGCTTTGGCAGAATTTCTGGTTGAATGCACATTCTCTAGACCGAAGGACCTTACACGGGAGGAACAACTCATTCAAATCCTGGGTAAATAGAAGCTCTTTGTGGATGAATCGGTCACCGGGAAAAAGTGTGGGGCCGGCTTAATCCTCTCCATCCCCGACAGTTTTGAAATATGTCAAGCTATACGGTTCGACTTCCCCCTCCTGGCTGGAATGGAATTAGCTCGAAGCCTTGAGGCGAGGCATTTGAGAGCATTTAGTGATTCCATGCTAGTAGTCAAGTACTTTTCAGGGGACTATGAACAATGGGATCCTCGGACAAATGCTTACCCCACTATGGTAAAAGATTATTCTTTATCATTTGAAACTTTTGACCTAAGTCAGATAGCCATGGTAGAAAATAGTAGGGCGGATGCCCTATCCAAGCTTGCTTTGGCTGAGACACATAGCTTGATCAGTTCTATCTATCTCACCGAAGCCAAGACGCCTTCAGTCGAAATGAAATATTTCCTTAAGATACACCAAGGTGCCGACTGGATAACCCCTATTCGGAATTTTCTGGAAAAACAAATCATCCCTTTGGACCGAAGGGAAGCCCCAAAAGTGAGGTATAGGGCATCGAGCTAACTATCAACAATGGGAGGATGTATCGTCGATCGGTCAGTCAACCCCTTTTGCGGTGCTTAAATGACGAAGAACAATAACAAGGATTGGAAACGGTTTATGAAGGGATTTGCACAAAACATCTGGTTGGTCGGTCTCTCGCCTTCAAGATCCTTCGGAAAGGGTTCTTTTGGCCGACAAAGAAGTTGAAGCGATGTCAGCTATTCACCACCGTCCCGAAGCTGCCTCCCGAAAGAATGACTTCTATCCTTAGCCCCATTCAATTTTCTATGTGGGCCGTAGATATCGTCAGTATTCTTCCAACTGGGGCCAAGTGGGTCGAAGTCAGGCCGTTATCCGCCATAACCAAAAAAGCGGCCAAAAATTTCTTTCTCGGACAATAGAACAAAGTTTGTTAGGAACAAGTTCTGAAAGTTTTGGCATCACTTCGGGATTCAACAGAAGTTCCTCTCAGGTGCATATCCCCAAGGAAACGGGGCCATCGAAGCAGCCAACAAGATAATCATTCAAGGAATCAAGAAATGGTTAGGAGAAGCCAAGGGAAGAAAAGACGAAGAGTTACCCTGGGTCTTGTGGGCTTACCGAACAACGCCCAGATCTTCCATTAGGAAAACTCCCTTCAGGCTAGCATATGGAACGGATGCGCTGGTACCGTTGAAAGTGGGCCTAGAGTCTTACAGAACTGAAGTCTATAATGTGGAAGTCAACAGCTTCGGATTAAGGGAGAATGCGGATTTTTTAGAAGACGAAAGAGAGGCTGCCCACCAAAGGAATGTAAAGTACCTACTACACGCAGCCCAATATTATGATTCAGGAATAAAGAAGTGGTCATTCAGTGTTGGAGATTTGGCTCTACGGGAACTAGTTGCATCCATGCCGGCAAACCAAGGGAAGTTGTAGCCAAACTGGGAGGGGCCTTACAAACTAATTGAGATCGTTCGTCCAAGAACTTACAAGCTGGGTAACCTGGCCGGCGAAGCAATAAAAAATACTTGGCATGCTAGTCTCCTTCGAAAATTTTATCAATAAGGAAAAATTCTTTTATTTCCCATTTGTACTTCATTCTGAATTTTATGTGAAAGTATGATAACTTAACGATCGAATAAAAATGCACTTCCTGCGCACAAATTTGTTACTTTAAAATTATAATAAATTGCACGGGCAAATGAGTATTGTCTAGGAGCGATTCTGAAGAAGATAAACCATTCACCCACCGTGTTCTGTTTGCTTAAAATGAAAGGGAAAATGAATATTATAGGGGCAATCCTAAACAGAATAATATCCTTCACCCTATAACTTATATAAAATTATAAAGTAGATGGACTCGGCAAGGATGAACGAGGAACACTTAAGGGCAATCATGAAAAAAGACTTTTCCCTTCATCATTCCCTTGTAATTTCTGTCCATCACAAAAAAAAATTATTGCTAAAGGAACAAAGAAGGCCTTGTCTACGGACGATCCTGAAGAAGACAAGCCATTCATCCTTAAATCTTATATAAAAATTTTACAAGTAAACCTTGAGAACGATGAAGGTCTCGTCTAGGGGAGATCCCGCAGAAAATGAGCCCTTCTCCTTCTAGGTTAAGTCGTCCTTCAAATTTTATAAGTCTTGCTTAAATTTTTACAAGTATAATCGTTAACCGGTGGAACAAAGAAGGACTTGCCTAGGGGCAACCCAAAGAAGGACGTCCCCTTGTTCCTTCACCTAATAAGACATAATTTCACTACTAGAAAACCTTCAATAGATATCGGCCAAAAACTGATGTTAAAGGTTTTCCTGACCGATGTCTATGTAGGTGTAAAGAAAGGTACCCCCATATGACATCAGTTATAAACTGATGTCTGCGAACATCTTTAACATTGGTTTCAGCTTAAAAACTGATGCATATTCTCTAATTTTTAACAAAAACTACATTATAATCTTTTCTAAATAGCTTTAGTATGATCTAATTATGAATCTTAACTATTAATTTACAGAGTATGAATCAGCATTTACATCAGTTATAAAAATAAAACCGATGTCAATTTTGATTTTAACATCACTTTTGAACTAAAACCGATGTAAAAGCCTCTTTTTGACATCGGTTTTAGTTTTTGTCCCAATGTGTTAGGGCTTTTTAACATCGGTTTCCTTATGGTAACCGTAGTCTATCTATGCCTGCCTCATCATTTTGTAGCTGATGTAAAAGGTACTAAACTTTCGCCTTCTTTAACATCATTTTTTAAAATGTGCCGATGTATTTGTTTGAAATTTACATCAGGTGCTTTGCATATTTGTTTAAGAACTGATGTCCATGTAGCAGTTTAACAATAGTTTTTAAGAATGTTGCAGAAACTAATGTATAAATGCCTAAAAATTGGACATGTATTAATTATTTTATATACACCCATAACATTCCAAATGGCAAAAATACCTAATGGCTACTAAACCAAAACATACAAAACTACCTACCTAAGTTAACCAAATCACCAGCAAGCCAACACAATATTAAACCAAAACAATACTATCTAAATCTAACACCAAATCCATATAGCAACCTTAAAGTACCAAATTATTTCATTACCAAAAGTCATCAGCATAACAACAATATCAACAGCCTGCGCTACGCGTGTACAACCTTAAAGTACCATAATTATACAACTATAATATCAATAACAATCATGGTAAGTTTACAAATGTTTTGACATAATTAATAAGCATCAGTTTCATTTCATGAAATTTTGAGAAGCAAAGCAGCTAGCTACATGAATCCTTCAATGTAGCCTAGAGTCTCCATACGAACAACATCAAGATCCTTCCTGCTGTAGGATTTCTGATTCTTGCTAGCCCACTGTACACATTTAACAAAAAGAAAAAATAATAGTAAACAAATTGTTCTAGTAAAAGAAATAGGTACTTAACAATTCATTTATCTGTTAAGTACCAAAAGTCAAATAAATAAATCTTACCAATTTAAATAAATTCATTTCTTTGTCTTCAATGATATCTTTCATAGATCACATAACACAATATCCACATTCAGTGCCACCAAGCTGTTTAGGGCAGCCCTATTCCGATAATACCAAATATATAATCAATTAACAAAGTAAGAAAAATTAAAGTACAAAGAACCTATTAAATTAAAGTTCAAAATTACTTATAGCGAGATTTACAATTTTGGGATTTTTTTATCACCCTTCTCTTTTGAGCATTGTAAGACCTAACTGCTCTATAGACAAAAATTAAGAATATTGTCAAATTAAAAACTAAATAGATGTAGAGATAGAATAATATCAAATACATATTCTAAAAATATTAATTACCCCGTTAATGCATTTTCTAGTTCTGGGAAATGGGTCGCATGTGACAATGGATTGAGGAAAAAAATTTCTGATTCCCAAATTACGACCAACATCCAGTGCATACTGTTGTTATTAGATCAAGGTCAATATGAGGATTAAAAATTAATAAAAAAAATTAAACAAATATATTGAAAGACTTGACATACTTCTGATTAAAAGGCATGAAGTGAAAAACACCATCATTCAGTCTGCTAACGATATAAGTTTCAAACTCAGCATTAAACTTATATCTCGATGGATCAACAAATGCGTACATGTCCAAACTCTTCCTGTCATGAACCATGGTACATTAGAACCTACCAAAAAAGTTTTATACATTTATAATTTATATAATTATCATTAAAAATGTAAAATAGGACAAGATTGACAATAAAAAAACAAAAGAAACTTACACCATATATGTTGATATAACTTAAATTCCGAGAGTGCAATTATATTTTCATGCAATAAGAATATGGTTTTTTCTACTCCAAACACATCAAAATCACAAGGAATTTGAATGGAGGCTCCAGTCCCTTTCACAAAACAGCTTGCATGTTTATACAATATCATGTATCGTTCGGGCACGTTATCACTCAGTACCACGTTACCAAAAAGGTCTTGCGCAATTTGCAACACACCCTTCTTTGCAGGTTCCTTTACTTTTCTCTTTCTCTATTAAAAATTGAAAATCATGATTAAAGGTTCCTTTAATTTCAAGGTTCCTTAAATCAATATTATAAAGAGGCATTAAGAAAATATATACCTGAACAGGAGTAGGACCATTGGGGGCGTAGATTAATCAAATCTTGAGGCCAGACTAGAAGAGAGCCAACCGCTTGTTCGACCGTCTCTATCTCACCAGCTATCAGTACCGGAACCTGGGCATCTCCCTGAATAATTCCGTCCACTGATACACAAGCATGCTCCGGTTTGACAGGTACTTCATGAATAGTTAAAACCATATCCCCATCATAAAGAAAAACAACAAAAGCTACCTTGTTATTAATTGTATCCAGTGACAGCTCACATTTACGCGGCCCATGAATTTATAAATATATGGATCCAAATATGAGTCTTCTTAATCAGAAACAACAATTAAAAAAGGCAAATTTGCATTGGACATAAAACTTGCATATATTTTTTTACCTTTTCATGTGCTGGAGGTGGAGGGTCAATTGTATCAAAAGCAATACAATCATTGACACCTTCATTTTCCATCAACTCTTCTGTAGCTACCGGCTCCGCAGTCAAATCATCTGCCATTTTTTTTGCACCTCGACAACTATCTCCCTCAGAAAACTTTGGTGACAAGTGAAGATTTGATGCACCAATCAGTGCCCTTAATTCCGCAATCTCTGACATCAAATTTTCTATTTTTTTGTCAAATTCCTCCTTTCTTTTCTCAAATTCCTACTCCCTCTTTTTATCACGGGCCATCAATTCATCTTTACTAATTCGGTTCTTTCCCCCTCTCGGTAAATTGAAATAAGTTGTCGGGGTTACAAAACTTCCAACTCCACGAACTCTACCTGAATGCTCAGGGATTTCTAGTACGGCATAGAGAACATCATTGCTCCCGGATGGTTTGAATTTAGCTTTTTCTTGCATCTCGACTAAAAATTTATCAGGTTGTGAAGAGTAGGTTTGTCAATTTCTACAGAGTACAAGCAGTATTGGCGATGGCCTTGCAATTTTATCAAATTTCTTCGCAAGGTCCTCATCAATCACAACTGAATATTAAAAATTGGCATACGAGCTTTTTTCCAGAAAATTGCACGATTAGGTTTTTTTCCCGGCTTCAATCGCCCTGCTTTCACCTGATTAAAAATTAAATATTAAAAATGTAAATGTAAATTAATAATAAAAAATATCTCCCATTCACGATGTCAAGTATAGAAACTAATTGACTAATTGTGAGTAGAAAATGAAGATGATGCAGTGCCGAAATTAATAATGCTAATAAAATCTTACTTCTTCTTCTTTTTCTAGACCAATATATCCTTTTCTTGACAGTCTATGGGGATACTTTCGATTACGAACTCTTTTACTTTACTTTCTATTAATTTTCTGCATCCAAATAAATCGTAGAAATGCAATAGATTTTTAAAAAATTGGTCAAGACTAAAGATTTGCAAAATAAAAAAAAACTAGCTCTTGCCTGCCATTTTTTTGTGGTCCTTTCTGCAACAAACCGTCTCTAGGACTCCTTAGCGACGAATGCATACTTCTTAGGAGGCTTATACAGCTTCTTCCCTTTTCCAATATACAGCATCACATACTTGGTGGGTTAATTTGATCTTGAATTGCCTCTATTTCGCACCGACCGACTGTAGACATGTCTTCTCAAGTTCTGGAGGCACCTCGAAGGTATCCTATATAAATAAATGGCAAACAAACAGGTTACAATAATTGTTATCTTAATTAATGAATTGCTATATGACATGATTCAACCATCTAATCGTGTGTTTATATGTTTTTACAATAAACTGGAATACAATTTCAAAACTATAAAGATGATCATACCTCGATATCATTCCAAATCTTTTGTTTTAATTTTGTTACTACTGTGAGCCAACTAGGAATATCAATTGGAACCATTGTCCTTGCTAGCATGCCAATGTAGGATTGTAATGTGTGTCTAGTATCTCCAACTGGAATTCTAATGCCATTGCATCGCACTTTGAACTTCTTTCCTTGAGCACTTTTCATGACTATTTTATGCATAGCACAAACACTTCTTTTTGATCCACAAGATGAATTCTTTGTGGAGTGTGTACTAGTTATTGTCGGTGTCGGTTCTTCAGCTTTATAAGTTTCCTCCAGGGGGGTTCTGTTGTTTATGCTTCCTGCGATGCTTCATGTTGTGGAGCATTAGATTCATGTTCTTGTATTTCTGATTCTTTTACCTCTTCCTGCTTATCCCGATCTTGCACAAATTTGACTTTACGTGCAATGCTCTTCTTTGCCATTTTTCAATATATCTGTAAAATGTAATTAACTTAGCATAAGGAAATATTTTATGCATATATTAAATCACAAGGCAATATTAAATCACAAGGCAATATTAAATCACAAGGCAATATTAAATCACAAGGCAATATTAAATCACAAGGAAATATTAAATCACAAGGCAACATTAAAATGTGAAATTAAATCTCCTTACTAGAATTAGCAGTTACTATTAAATTTCTAATTTTTTTATCACTTAATGGAAAATCTCCTTACTACAATTAAATTCAGTTTCTTAGTTTCCGGTAATAACTTCTTAATTGGCTAAAAAGATATATATTATTTGATGGAGAAATTAAATCACAAGGAAATATTAAATCACAAGGCAAGATTAAACCGTGAAATTAAATCTCCTTACTAGAATTAGCAGTTAATATTAATTTGTAGCTACATCTCCTTACTACAAGTCTTCTACTTCTATTTAGATTAAAACAAGGAAGCATTTAATATTACATATTAAATTGCTTTTGATGTTCAAATTAAAATGAAATACTAATATGGATCACTTCTTGATCCAAATTCCCTCTCCATTCTCTCTTCGATTTCCAGAAGTAGGCTCTGCATCAGCGGCATTAACATCAATATCAAATGCAGGGATTTTAGAGCAAAAAGATGGATTTTCCAAGATCGGGTCTCCTAATTCATCGTCATTATACACTTCATGATAGTCGTGACTCGTTGAGGTTAATACGACTGACCATGTAAAATCAACTGGATCTGCAACTCAGAAAATTTGCTTCACTTGGTCAACCGACATATATTTATCATTTTTGTGTCCTTGTCGACTAAGGTCCACGAGTGTGAAGCCAAGATCATCTATCTTCACTCCCTTATCGTTGTTTTCCCATCTACAAAAAAATAATGGGGCTTTAAATGCACGATAATACAACTCCCATATTTCTTCAATCCTTCCATAAAACGTCATATTGCTCTCCACGGGATTTAAATCTTTAGCACTGGAAACCTGGACCATCTTAGTTACTAAGGAGACACCACTATTTTGTACAACCCTTGCATTATTAATGTCTTTTGTGAAGTAACGCACCCCATCTACCATATAACCTTCAAAAGACAAAACAGTCAATGACGGTTTGCATGCAAGCCATCTTATCATTTCTGAAACAATTTCACCATTTTCTATTTAATCATTAACGTTTTATTGAAACCAGTCCGTAAAAATCCGATTGTGCTTACCAATCAGCCACTGAATGATTTTCTTTCTCCCTCCATAAATATGTTCAAGATATTCCTTGTGCATCCTTGCAAAATGCACAAGCTAAATTAAAAACAACAAAAATGTTGTCTGAAATTTTTTTATTAAAAAATAGACTTACATAATATATGGATGAACATCAGGATTTTTTAGAAGCATATGTAAATGCGCTTCATCCTGTTCTCTTTCTTCCACCGACTTCATTATTGCAGCAGATAATGGACCAGAAAGCTTGCTGCCATGGTCCTTCGGAAGACCGACAGTTGTGCAACTCTGCCAAACTCTGCACAAAATTCAAC
This sequence comes from Apium graveolens, assembly GCF_009905375.1. Classification (NCBI taxonomy): domain Eukaryota; kingdom Viridiplantae; phylum Streptophyta; class Magnoliopsida; order Apiales; family Apiaceae; genus Apium; species Apium graveolens. The sequence goes on from NC_133657.1 coordinate 191,468,170, forward strand.
GAATTCTTCTCCAAGATATCTCTCTGCTATACAACCTTCCGGATAAAAATGGTTTTTCACATAGCTTTTGAGCACACTTATTAAACCGTTCGAAAGGAAACATCCATCGATATAAAACAGGTGCACATCGTCGCAATTCTCTGACCAAATGAACGGTGAGATCTATCATTACACCAAAAAATACGGAGGAAAAATCTTTTGTAGCTCGCACAATGTTAGTACCACATCCGCTTGTAATTTTTCCATTTTTGATTCATCTACAACCTTGTTACACCAAGAGTTAAAAAAACACAACCTGCTAATACTAACCTTAACATTTTTGGAGAGTACGGACCGGATTGCGACCGGAAGCAACTGTTGAAGGATTATGTGGCAGTCATGGGACTTGAGCCCAAACAACTTCGCATCAGCCATTGATACACAGTTTTTAATATTTGATGCGTGTCCATACGACAGTTTCATTGATAATAGAAATTTCAACACTTTTTATTTTTCAGCTTTTGTACAAGTAAAAACAGAAGGAGGTAGGTAAGTTCTATTTACACCTACTTGCGGAGCTAAATCAAGTCTAATCCTCATTTCCATCATATCATTACGAGATGCTTCATTGTCTTTAGACTTGTACTTTATATTAAGTAGTGTCCCAATCAAATTCTCGCACACATTTTTCTCAATGTGCATATCATCGAGACAGTGATGTACATGATTAAATCTCCAATATTCTAAATAAAAAAAATTGACTTTTTCTTCCATGGACAGTATACCTTTTTTGCCTTTTTTACTTCTTTTCCAAAAGTAAATTTAATTTTCTCTTGTTGCTCTAAAACCTGTTCTCTAGAAAGGGGTTGACATGGTTGTCCAAATTCTTGTTCGGCATTAAAATCCGCTTTCTTCCTTCAATAAGGATGATGCCTAGGAAAATATTGACGGTGACCTTGATAACACATCTTCCTACTATGGGATAAATATTTAGAAATAGTGTCATCACCACATACAAGACAAGACATATACCTCTGATTTACGTAACGTGATAAATTTATGTATGCCGGGAAGTCATTTATCGTCCATAACAATATTGCTTTTAAAGTGAAAAAAGAATTGGTACTAGCATCATATACATTTGGTTCTTCCAATAGCTTCATTAAATCATCAATCAATTGTTGTAGAAATACATCAATGTTATTAACAGGCTCATGCGGACCAAAGACTACTACGGTTAACATCATAAACTTCCTTTTCATGCATAACCATGGAGGAAGATTATAAGATACCAAAACTACTGGCCAACAACCGTACCTATTAGTTAGACCGTTATTATGTGGGTTGATACCATCTGCTGCCAAAGCTAAACGGAGGTTCTTTGGCTCATTACCGAAGGTTGGCCACCTATAATCAACATTCCGCGAAAAAGATGAATCTTCTGGATGACGCATTTGACCGTCTTGAATTCTCTTGTCGAAAAGCCAAGTCAAAAGTTTAGCGGTTGAAGCAGATTTAATCATCTGTTTAAATCTGGGAATAATTGGAAAGTACCACATTACTTTTGCTGGAATATTACCCCTAGCTTTCCCATCCTTCCCCAGCTTCGAACGAGATAAACGATACTTGGGACACTCAGAAGCATTCTCGTTTACACCCCTGTATAGAACACACTCATTCGGACATGCGTAGAATTTGATATATTCGAGGCCTAAATTAGATAAGGTTTTCTTTGCTTCGTATGCATTAAAGGGAAAGACATGATCCTGAGGAAGTAAGGAACCCACAGAATATAGTAGGTCAGTAAATGCATTGTCGCTAATACGAATCTTAATCGTAATCATCAGCCCCCGAATTATTATATGCTGCTTCGCAAACACCAAAGGCTTCCGTGGGATCAGGATTAGGATTAGGAGCCTGGTTAGTGTTAGAAGCAGCAGTTGACCTAGAAGTAGTATAGATTCCCCATGCCAAATCCATTTAATGTAACCCAAGCTAAACCCATTCTCATACAGATGACCCCTGATAACTTTTACAGATAACTTTTTGAAATTACCGCAGCGTGAACATGGACAATGTATGCTCTTAGGATCTTTACTATTATCTTCGCCATAAATCAAAAAAATTTCAAACTCGATTTCGTACTCTAATATGTCCCTGTCTTTCCCGATCCATGTGTTATCCATATGTTGTTCCATCTATACAGGACCTACCTAATTGTCATTATGAAAATATAATTAAATACGGGTTTCATATATATATATATGAGCTCCTGTTATGATAACATACATTAATTTAACTGCCTAAAAATGTAAAAATATGCTACCATAAATGGTTAATTACACTATAATGAGATAATAATACATTGTAATGAATCATTCAAAACATTCAAGTATAACAAATTGCAAGCATTATACAAAATCCAAACAGTGTGCATTCTTAATCGAACAAAAATTTAACTTTCAGTGAGCAATCAAATTGCAAGAATTCAAATTTCAACTTTAAATTGCAAGTATAAAATTTTTAAAATAATAGTTATGCATAACAAATCCAAACTGCAACAAAAAAAACATGCGAGTATAAAAACAAAGACCAAAAAATCAAAAGCAACATGTAAGTATAAAAACAAAGAACAAATCCAAACTCAAACAAAAACCAACAGGCAAGTATTAACACTCAAGAGAAAAAAAAAATCGAAGGCATGTACCTTAGCAAACAACGATTTGAACCAAAATCAAACCAATCCAAAGCAAAACTCGAACCAATTGAAACCAGACTCGAACCCAGACTCGAACCCAAATGAACTACAAGTTGTAAATCAAACCTATAATCCCTAAAACTATAAGCTCTAACCTTTGATCCCTAAAATCCATGCTTAATCGAAAAAAATAAAATGAGAAAAAAGGAAAAGAAGTTAGGTTAAACCGAACAAGAAAGAAAAAAGTAAAAAAAAAACAAAATGCGGAAGAAGTAGGAAAAAAAAGGAAGAAGTTTGTAAAGAAATCAAAAATTTGAAATGGGGGAGAAGAAGTTAGGTCTGAAATCGGGGAAGAAAAGAGAGACAATTACCTGTTTTTGTATGAAAAGGGAAGAAAATGTTTTTATTTGTTTTTAAATATTGTCTGAAATATTTCTTTTTTTTTTAAAAGAAGGGGGAAAGACATGCAAAACAAAGTTTTTATTTCACAGAAGCGGGATTTATTAGGGGGAACTTATTTGGTAAAAATTTGGCTAAGGCGGGGGAGAGAATGGGATCGCGCTTAAAAATTTTAAAGACAAGTTTTAGACATCGGTTGAAGGATAAAAATATGCACAGTTTAGTAAAAGACATCGGTTCTATTACATCCGATGTAAAAGAGCCCTTTTAACATCGGTGTCATTAGAAACCGATGTATAAAGGGCGATGTCTAATGCACTTTTTCTAGTAGCGTTTCCTTAGTGTTAATGGCCCAAGGTTTCCCTTCAGACTACCAACTTGCCCCCTTAACACTCGGGGCCAAGGATGAATATTACTTCAAAACTGTTAAGGAAAAATATGAAGCAAAAAATAAATCGCTGAGGCAAAAGATGTGATAATAAATAAAAGGCCCGAAGGCAATTAAAAGTATGAACCCCGAAGGCTTAAATATCAATTACAAACTGGAAATGAAAATACTAAAGTACAAATTTCTACTAAAGCTCTAGATCAGAGAGGTTACATCATCAGGATGACTGATGGGATCTTCAAGCAACTCATCCAGAAGTTGTCAACCACATGCGCCTTCTTGAGCACATGGTCGGTACCAAACTGAAAGTAGCACTCTTCAGTAAGGTCCAGGGTCTTCTACTTCTTCCGAAGCTCCCTCCGCACTTTCTTGAACTGGGCATTGCGCCCTTAGATCCACCTGTTGGCCCTCGCCAAGTCTTCCTTCAGCCTCTATGGATTAACACCTTGGTTGTCTAAGGTCTCGTTCTACAACTGCATCCACCGGATTTCTTCCTCGGCCTCCTTCATCATCTTCTCACACTCTGAAATTTTGGCTATTCGGCCCTGCATCTCCCCAACTTTGTCTGCCAGGTACGCAGCCCATGGGGTGTCTGCCGAGGGATAGAAATAAATTAGAATGAAGCAAATAAAATAACATATATATATATACAAAAGACAAAATTTACCAGTGAGAGAAAGGCCAAAAGCTCTGAGCATGCTTCCACCGAAGTGGCCACAACATAAAGCGTTCGGTCGGCCGGGAGTTGAAACCCTCGGCAAAGATCCAGAGTGACCTCCTTTATCTCTTCCATAAACGAGTAGACGGCATGATCGCTCGTCAACAACCCCCATCCTGGGATATACATTTGGATGACATCGTCTTGACCCCTCGGCCCCTTTAGGCTTTGCTCGACTTCTCCATGGCCACCCTGGCCCTCCTCCTCCTCGATCTCGACCGTGGGCGGAGGTTCCTGCGTACGCACCTTCAGCTCCTTCTCAAGCTCCTTTACGAGGGCCCTTCTCCCTGTTCATTCGTTGCATTCACGGCTTCTTCAGCCGCCTTCTTGGCAGCAACTTTCATTCTCTCCCTCTCTAGAAGAGCCTCCATGGAAGATACTGAAAATGAAACAAGTAAAAAGTTGCAGGGGAAATAAGAGCAATTCGAACCAAAATTAATTATCTAAAGAACACAAAAGAATGAAGGAGAAATATTCGGTACCCCCACCCCACAAACCATAGATCCAATCCTGGCTCCGGTAATTATCGGGGGTCAGCTTCGACACGTTGACATCAACCAGGTGGGTCTACAACTCCTTCTCATCATCACTAAGATTGGGCATACGGAGGTTCGTAGGGTCAACTTCCCGCCAGGTCAAGAACCGGGCCAGCTTTGGCCCACTGATCTAACACCAGTAAGTGTGGGTCATCTTGTTATTTGAATTGGTCTCCTTCCAGTCCAGAAGACCAGCCCTGCAGGGGATGCTTTAGAATCCCGGGATCTTCGGGTTTTGCTGGAAATCATAGTTACAACGGAAGAGCCTAGTCAACGGCTCCACCCCCGCCTAAAGATACTTGTTCTGGTAGTAGTTTATTGGATGAACCCTTTCGGGTCCACAATTAAAAAAATGGGAATTCAAGGGCCATGATGAAGTCATGGTTATCGATAATGGGACAGTTGTACTCCTTAAATGAAACCAGTCTCCCACGATGTCGCCACGTGGATGAACGAAGCACCAGGACGAGAGAAGGAAAGTACCCTAGAGATTTCCACCCTAAAATGGGGCAAGATTGATGTCTCTCGACTAACTAAAGGTACAGCCGACAGACAGGGACATGTTAGCCATTGACCCAACAAGGCCCAATGACCGCAAGCTCATTAAGCTTTTGGACCACTGGGCCGAAGGCCCATCAAACCTCTTAAAAGCACTGGGCCAAAGGATGAAGCCAACTATTCTACCCTATCATCGAAAATTAAATGGGGAATCTTAATGCCTCCCCCTTTTTTCACTCATCTAACGCTCGCCTTTATTACAAACATAACAAACTAGCATTTATGGTACGTTTAGATATAAATACTCTGAGAAAGGTGAGACGAGTCTAATAACACATTCATTCTCTCACATACTCTCTACTTTTCTTGTATTCTCTAAACCCACTATATATCCAGATTCTTATTCTCACACCGGAGGTGAATCGGGGGGACAATCCGTCGTATTATCTTCCCTTTCAAGTAGCAGCCGAACACAGTTCTTAAGAGGTTGAAAGTTGTTCTTGCAGTTCGAAGGAGATCTGGGCGTAACACTGACAGATGCCTTTCTTTTAATAATTATTTTATAATACTGATATAAACGTACTTTTACAAAATATGAATTGAGTCATTAAAAGTTAACAAAGAAAGTTTATATATCTGCATTGCCCATTATATGCTTTTGTGTATATAGTATGTTCAAGTGAAATATTTTCTAAAAGACTGATGATGTATTCAAAATAATCTTTTAATGGCATAAACAACTCAGATTTTTTTAATTAGATTTATAAATTTTCGAGTGTCTTCAATTTTAAGTTGTAATACTTTTAAATCTTGGTATATTCTTTTTTTTAAAGTACCGGCACTACACCATAGCTGATCAGATGAAATGCTTTTGAATGCAACACTCACTTTTTGGTATAATATCCAAATATTTTTTGAGCTATTGCAACCCTACAAAATTCCAGTTGAATTACTTTAGAAACTTGTGTTGCAACTAAATTCTACTGTTGCACCACTACACCAAATATGACCTATTGCAACGCCCTCCAAAAAAATGTTATGCGAATATGTTATCGTAGCTATGCTAGTAATGAGCTCATATAATATTGTGTATATTGTGTTACGATAGCCAAAAATATAATGTTGTATTAGCTATTAAGTGTTGCAGCTTTTGCTCGTAACATAATTTTTAAAATATTACCTTAGGGTATTAAAATATAAATATAATATATTTTTAAGCTCAAACATTAATTTAATTTAATTTTACGAAAATCAAAGATTATTTACAAATTTTATACATAATAAAATTTTAAATTTTAAAAATAGGAATTTAAAATTAATAAAAATTTATGAAATTTAAAAGTAATAAATAGTATAAATAGTATAATTTTTACTTATTTTGATACGAGCATTAACATATAAGTTTTAAAAATATGAAAAATGAATTATAAAAGTTTTAACATACATATAAGTAATTAACTTTTTTAAATAATTATGTGAATTTATTTACAAAAATAATAAAATATACTTATACATGAATTATTGGACTTATGAGCTCGAGTAAAATTTGTGCTTAACCCAGCGGCCAAAAATTTTTAGACATAGTAAAAATTTTGTGTACACACACCCTCACTCCCTTTGCTTTTTCTCATATCTCAATACACTCTCACTCACCCACTTTCTCTCTCCTGTCCCACTTTGTGTCTCATATCCTTCCCTCTCTCGCTAATCTCTCTAGCCTATATGTCTCTCTCTCTCACTAAACTCTCTTGTATCTTTGTCTCTGTCTGTCCACCACTACTATTTTGTACTACGCAATTAAGGATTTTCCTTTCTAATTAGGGTCAACTGAATTGTATTCGAGGATTGAATTCTTTAGTCACGGCTTAGGTCCTTCTTTAAACTTCATTTAATCTCTCTCTTCCCCCTCTCTCTTTCTCTCTCTCCCCCTCTCTCACTCACCCCCCCTCTCTCTTGTGTTCTTGTCTTTGGGGCTTTATTGCATCATTTTATAAGTTGTTATAATTATATAAGAGATTCTTCAAATGATAATTGTGTAACTAATTTGCAATTTGTGTAAAACCTATATGTTATGAATTAAAATTGTGTAGAAGGACTTTGTTAAGTTTTTGAGGTGTTAATTTTCCATACCTCATTTCACAATAATTTTGTTTAGAACTATGGTTTGTTGTAATATGTGTAATGCACTTAATTTCTCAAGTTTGTTATTAAAGATTCTTTTTAATTATTTGAAGTAAGTGCACTTATTCTCGAGTGTGAGTATAGAGAAAAATAATGTATTCATAGTTATGTAAGAAGCTAAGAAATTGAAATGAGGAAGTGAGCTTGATTCTGTACAAGAATTTGAATAGTGAAGAGTACTTTATTCTTCGTTATGTCAAAATTTTAATTTTAGATGCCAAAATTAGATATTTTAAAAGACTTTAGAATGATTATTTTCCCTTTAATAACACTGAATTCTAATGTGAATGTGACCAATGTAAAAAAATGTGTATGTCTATGCTTTTAAGTAATAAATTGGTTTGAATAGGATTACGAGCTTATGTATTTTAACTTGCAAGAAAGTTTAAGTTCTAACAAGCGAGGATCGAAGATGGATTAAAATTAGTTTTAATTAGTGAACTTCTATGGTAGCTTTATGGCTAGTTTACTATATTGAAAGTAAATGTATTAAATTAATGTTCCTTAGTATCTTTTAGCCCTTGCTATTATTCTTTTTTAAAGGATTATATAACATTCAATTACACAAAATTTTCCAGAGATATTCATTACCAGTTGCAATGTATTTTCACTTCTACACATTGATTTCTTGATAAATTATCCCTTCTTAGAGGTATATGCAGATGGGAGACGTAATGTATCTGCAGATTGTATAAAGGCAACAATCAGCGACTTCGATAATATGTCGCTTATCACTATTAACAAAATTTAGTTATTAAATGGACAACTATTGAAGTATTATATTTTTGCATCTTTTGCGGAGACTATGAGTATTAAAAAATATAAGTAGTCCATTCTTGGAGATTAAAACTGTAGCATTCCCCTTTTAACTTGGCATCTTTTCTAACGAGATCTTTGTGCTGAAATGGCATCATATGATCTGAAATAAATGTGGTCCAGAATCTAGTCTACTGGTCTTGGAATTAAATACAAGAGTTTATATCATCTTCTATACCATAGAATAGCTAGGTTCGACTGCTAGTGTTTAACACAATTATAATTTGTAAGATCATAAAGCGTGTCTGAATAATAGTTTGGAAAATAGTTTCTGCCCCTTGAGGTAGGTGTAGTATAGTTTGTAGTATAAATTGAGTGAGATGTTAATTTTTGAAGTTCTTGGTATAATGCTAATCCGAGGATATTTATCTCACATATGGAATTGATGGGAATAATAAAATGCAAAGAGAAGAAACTTGTTCTCTAGAATTTCGTAATATGATTGAGTAATTGGATATTACAATTTATAGGATTACATAGATATAGATTCACTAAACTAGTACATAGAACACTTAATTATCCATGAATATGTAAACTAAGGTTCATGCAACAGAATCATGTATATGTGACTTCACATTCATGTAAGGAATTAAATAGTTTTTCTGGAAGGTTCTAGTTATATTCCAACAGCCTCCCTTAAGCTAGAATCTTGCTACACCTAGCTTTGTCTTCAGTCCAGTGAACACTTCTGACTTTAATGGCTTTGTAAATATGTCTGAGACTTGTTCTTCACTTCTACAATACTTAACTTCAAGCTCTCCATTCTTGATCAAATCACGGATGAAATGGTATTTAATTCGAAAGTGTTTGCTTTTTCCATGATAAACAGGATCTTTACTAAGTGCAATAACAGAGCTGTTGTCAGAATAAATTTCTGGACAATCCTTCAAATTTTGCTTCAGTTCTTGTAACACCCATTTTATCCAGAGGGCTTGAAAACCAGCTATAGCCAATGATATGTACTCTGCTTCCGCTGTTGAGAGCGCCACAACAACCTGTTTCTTTTACATCCATGATATCGCACCAGATCCAACAAAAAACATATTTCCTGATGTGCTCTTACTATCATCATGGTTTCCTGCCCAATCAGTATCGCAAAATCCAACAAGTTTAGGATTGCTTACTTTTTGATAATAAATTCCATCTGAGAGAGTTCCTCGAATGTATCTTAATATTATTTTTCCCGCTTCCCAGTGAGACATCCTGGGACATTCCATAAACCTGCTAATTAAGCTGACCCCATAAGCTATGTCAGTTCTGGTAGCAGTAAGATACATTAGGTTTCCCATAAGGCTTCTAAATAATGTAGGATCAATAAGCTCAGAATTATTATCTTTACTTAACTTCAAACCAACTACAACTGGTGTACTAACCGAATTTGCATTTTCCATTTTGAACTTTTTCAGCAATTCTTTAGCATATTTCTGCTGAGAGATAAAAAATCCACTATTTCCATGTTTTCTTTAAAGACATTTATATCTTCAGCATTGCTTCCAACAATTATCAAATCATCAATATATAAGCTGATAATAAGAATACTATTAATTGCCCCTTCTTTAACGTCAAGAGTGTGTTCAAAAGGACACTTCTGGAAATAACCATTGATACGGCTGTACCAAGCTCTCGGAGCTTGTTTTAATCCATAAAGGGATTTTTTTAAGTGACAAACGTTATGTTCTTCTCCCTTTTTGATGAATCCTGGTGGCTGGTCTATGTACACTTCCTCTTTTAAAACACCATTTAAAAATGCCGACTTAACTTCCATTTGGTGAATAATCCAAATGTTTTGAGCAGCAAGAGCAAGTACTAACCGGATAGTTTCAAGATGGGCAACTGGAGCAAATACTTCTTGATAATCAATGACGACCTTTTGTTTGTAACCTTTTACTACAAAGCGAGCTTTATGCTTTTGAATTTTTCCATCTGCATCACGTTTAGTTTTAAACAACCATTTGACTCCAATTGTTTTCTTTCCAGGAGGCAAATCAATTAATTCTCATGTCTTACTTCTTTGAATTGCATCCATTTCTTACTTCATGGCCTCCCTCCATTTTTCTTCTTTAGTAGCCTCGTCAAAGGTGACAGGATCATTTTCCATGTATAAAGCAAAGTCTGCATATTCTTCTTCAAGTATTCTTCTTATTTGGCCATAAATCTCAACTAAACTTCTGGTTTTGCGAGGTGTTGACTCAGGACTTGAAGAAGATGCAGACTTAGAACTTGATGAAGATGTTGGTGATGCATGCCGTGGAACTTCTTCTAGAACAGTCCCAGTTTCTTCTTCTAGTAGATTGTTGTCGTATATGATATTGCCGCTTTCTTTTCCATTCTTCTAATCCCAAGCTGCTTGTTCACCATATATTATGTCACGACTGATTATTAATTTTTTTGACACTGGATTGAACAGCCTATATGCCATTGGATTCTCGTTGTAGCCAACAAAAATGCACCTTTCAGATTTATCATCAAGCTTTTCACGCTTCTCCTTCGGTATATGAGAATAACATAGGCTTCCAAAAATTCTAAAATGAGATACACCAGGTTTGTGACCTCTCCATGCCTCTTCTGGGGTTTTCCTTGTGCAACTTTAGTAGAAGCTCGATTTAAGACATAGCATGCTGATGATGCAGCTTCATCCCATATAGGATGAGGTAGCCTTTTTGTCTTGAACATGCTGCACACAAGTTCCATAATAATTCTATTTTTTCTTTCTGCCACCCCATTTTGTTAGGGGCTAAAACTTACTATCAGCTGATGTATAATGCCATTCTCTTTCAAAAAGGCTTCAAATTCTCCACTCATATACTCACCGCCTTGGTCAGAACTTTAGGCCTTTAGATCAAGTCCATTTTGTTTTTCAACAAGAGCTTTGAAATTCCTGAACACTCCAAAAGCTTCAGATTTCTGTTTTAGATAATTGTATCTTAGATGCCACAACCATGATTTGTCCTCCACAATACTAGAGAAACAATTGAGTTATGTCTCATTTAACTTTAAAGGGAACATCTTTTTCGGCATCATTTTGATTCTCGCAATAAGAGATTTATTCTTATATCTTATTTCACACTGCTCACCATTTAAAATCACATTATGTCCCTTATTTAATAATTGTCCCACGCTTAAAAGATTGTGCTTCAGCTCTGGAACATAGTTTGTATTGGAAAATCACCACATCCTTGTACCAGGTGCCGTTTATCATCGCCAGTTTTTACCTGTCGCTGGACAGATTCATCCAGTTTAATAAAAATGCTTTTGTGTCCTATCAAGTGGTGGCTGCAACCACTGTCAATGTACCAAATATTCTTGGTGGAGACCTCTTGCTCATTAAACATAAGAAGGACTGATTCTTCATTCTTTGATTCAGAACTTTCATGTAAAAAATGGTCTCATTTCTTACATATTTCAATCCCGAGTAGCAATATTTCTTTAAATGACCAAATTTATGACAAAAATTGCATTGGATTTGAGATTAATAATTACCTCTTCCTCTGTCTCTAACTTGTCCATGGAATCTTCCTCTTTCATATTGATTTCCTGGACTTGCTTCAGGATTTAATTGATATTGATAATTATGTGCTTGAGACCTTCTTCTTGCGTAAGAATCTGGTGGGCTTCTTCCTTTTCCATGAAAATTTCTTCCGCATCCTCTTCCACGGAAGCCTCCACGATGGAATTCTTGCATCTGGAATGCTTGCTCAGAGGGTGATGATTCAAATTGTTCAATCCTTAATTCATGAGATTGCAATGAGCCCAATAGATATTTAATTGGAAGCTCACTTAAATTTTTTGATTCCTCGATTACAACAACTATATGCTCGTATTTCTTTGATATACTCCGAAGAATTTTTTCTATTATCCGATGATCCTTCAATTCTTCTCCATTGACCCTGAGTTGATTTGAGATAGAAATAACTATGTTAAAGTAGTCTTCTATGGACTCTGTCTCCTTCATTCTTAATTATCCACGAATATGTAAACTAAGGTTCATGCACCAGAATCATGTATCTGTGACTTCACATTCATGTAAGGAATTAAATAGTTTTTCTGGAAGGTTATAGCTTATATTCCAACAAGAATAATTCTACTGTAATTTGTAACCGTAAAATGATATTTTCTTGCACATTTTTATTACAGGTATAAACAGGAATGCATAATTAAACACCTCCTTTTTTTGATTTTGTACCTCTATTGAATGTCAATTGATGCTCACAGCTGTTGCAAAGTTGTAGCTCCTAGAAGTAATATATGAAAGAACTTTTGGCTTACAGCTAGCATCGACTACAGTAATCTGTAAGAGCTTTCAAGTTTCTACATCTTTTCTTTTTGGCTTAATGACCTTTTGGCCCTTAAAGTATGGGGCGTTGTACCTACAAGCCCCAAAAGTATGAACTCATACCCTTTGGCCCCTAAATTATTATGTAACGTTCCCTTTAGCCCGTATCTGCAGTAAAACGACATCTAGGCCCATATTGTAGGGTAAACATATCTTTTACTAAATTCGCTCATTGACGATTGAAGTCTTGTATACTCTTTGAACCTTAGAGTTGCCAACACTTCAGTTCTACTCAAATTAAACTTCTTAAACTCAATATTAGCGGCGATTACAGTGGCGATTAAAGATTTTCGAGCTTGGATTGTGCAGATCATTCAATGGCATAGAGCAATGACACCTCTGTTCGTATTTCTCTTATCCTCTTATTTTGATCGATTGGTTCAATATAATCTATATTTTGATCGATTGGTTCAATATAATGCCTAAAACTCTTGATATGTGTGTTCTTGTGAATGTTTATCTAGTTATTACGTTGACCCAGTCTTTGTTTTCCTTTATTTTGTTTGTGTGTTATACCGAAAGACTAAATAATGTAGTTGAATATATATATTTGTGTGTTAGTTGTGTTTACATCCATTTATTTTATGTTGAAGGTGATGATGTTGTAAGTTTATCTTTGTTTCATGGTGGGAAGTTAAAATGGGTTCCAAGAACTGAATATGTAGGAGGTAAAGTCATTGCGTATCATATCCGAGACCTTGATGAAATTAGTTTAGAAAATCTTAGAGCATGGACTAAGGCGTTAGGTTATGGGGGCTTTGGTTCTCTATATTTTAGACTGCGTAAGAAAGAGTTGGAAGTGAGGTTAATGTTAGTAAGAAATGAAATAGATGTATCTACAATGAAGTCTTATGCTTTAGAGAATGATAATAAAATAGATGTGTATGTCCACCATTCGAATGAGGAAGATTTAGTGCCATTTGAAGATCAAATTATTCAAAGGAGTGAAGGAGATGACAGTAATGATGTTGGAGATTGGAGTGATGAAATTGATGATTATGACTTTGTTGATAGTGACTACTCAATGACAGATGATGACCTTCTTTTTTCTAAGAATGTTGATGAGGACGTGGAATGGATTGGTAGACATAGGCAAGGACTTGGTCTAAGTGAAGAGAGACATGTTGAGATGGGTGTGGACATGGAGGGTAAATATGACAGTGATGATGTGGAGAGTTTGGCGGACCATGAAAATGAAGATGCCAATCTGACTCAGAAGAGGATAAAAGCATTCCCAGTGTTAAAAAAGAAAGAAAACCTAAAGTGGAGAGTTGGAATGATATTCACTGATCATGGACAATACATGGAGGCAATACAGAATCATAGTGCTACTGAGGGGATGGTCATAAGATTCAGGAAAAGTAACAGAACTAGGGTCAGGGCTGTATGTCAACCACCATGTCCTTGGACCTTAATTGCTTCATTAAATTTTGATAAAAGCATGCAAATAAAAACTAAGGGACCTGGTATATTTTATTCCTTTTTCTTTGTACCTTTTGGATTGTGTATAATATAATACATTCCGACCATTTCTTTATTACAATTACAGACCATACATGTGCTAGAGAGCATGTTGGGTTACCCCTCATTAATTATGGGTTTTTATGCAGAAAATACCTCCCGGAGTTCAGAATTAATCCTCACATGACAATCAAAGCCTTTCACAAGACTGTGTTAAAGGATTTGCAGATAGATTTCAAACATCATATTCTCAGAAAAGGAAAAAGAAAGTGCATGAAGATGATAAATGGATCCCAGGAAGAGCAGTTCCAGAAGCTATGGGATTACAAAACAGGGTTGTTGAAGAGGAATCCCAACTCCACAGTTGATATTGAAATAGACCCAGTTCAGATATGGAGTAGTGGTTAGTGTACATTTATCAAGTTAATTTCTTTTTAATTATTAAAAATATTAGATCTACCTCTTTCAGAACATGAAGGTACCTTCAAGAGGATGTACATATGCTTAGGTGGTCTGAAGCATGGTTTTAAGCTTGGATGCAGAAAAGTTCTTGGATTTGATGGATGCTACTTAAAAACTGCTTACAAAGGTCAGTTATTATGTGCTATAGGTCTAGATGGTAATAATTGTATGTACCCTTTAGTCTATGCTATGGTTGAAGCAGAAAGATTGGATTCTTGGAGGTGGTTTGTGGCTTTGGTGGGTAATTATTTAGATGTAGGTGCTGGGGAGGGTTGGACTTTCATTAGTGACAGACAGAAGGGGTTACTTAATGTCATTGATGAGATGTTACCTATGGCTGAGCATAGGTATTATGTCAGACATATGCACATCAATTTCAAGGGTAAATTCCCAGGTAGGTCACTCAAGGACAAGTTGTGGAATTGTGCTAGGGCCTCAAATATAGAAGCATTTGAAAAAACAATGGGTACAATGAAGGAGGAGAATGAAGAGGCTTGGAAATGGTTGACTAAAGTTCCATTTCACCACTGGACAAGGTCACACTTCAGGAATGATTCAAAGTGTGACCTTTTATTAAACAACATGTATGAAAGTTTTAATAGGTGTATCTTGAGGGCTAGGGAAGAAGGTGTTTTAGTGATGTTAGAAATGATTAGAGAATATCTAATGAGGAGGTTGCAGAACAAGAGGGAAGAAATGGAGGCTTGGGGAGATAGAAAGCTTACACCAAAGATAACCTCTTTGGTTGAGAAATAAAAGAAATGGAGTGGAGGTTGTTACTCTACATATGCAGGCTATGATCAGTTTGAGGTAACAACGGTGAATGGGTCAAAGTATGCAGTAGACATTGGTTATAGAAGTTGTGGTTGCAAGAGGCGGGATCTTAGTGGCATACCATGTCACCATGGTGTTGATTGGCTGAACAGATTGGGGACTAATGTTGATGAATATGTTGATCATATATATTTTATGGAAAATTAAAGAATGGCATACTCTGGAATTATTTGTCTAATGAATGGTCACACGGCATGGGAGAGATGTAACATGGTGATAAAACCACCCATGGTTGAAAAGCAACCTGGAAGACCCAAGAAAAGGAGGAGGCCTGAGATGCCAGATATAATTGAGAAAGAAGAACATGGAAAGAGGATGCTATGTTTACCCTCCGATATGGGCCTAGATGTCGTTTTACTGCCGATACGGGCTAAAGGAAACGATACATAATAATTTAGGGGTCAAAGGGTATGTGTTCATACTTTTGGGGCCGGTAGGTACAACGGCCCATACTGGCCAAAAGCTCATTAAGCCTTTCTTTTTGCTTGTTTTAAGTTTCTGTACATTTTCTAGTTTTATAAAATAAACATTTATATGCTACTTTCTTTCTGTGCTTTTCTGAATATACTAAAAAAAATGTTGTACAAATTAAAATTAATAGCTATTAGAGCTTGTGACTCTGTTATATCTACAACGAATGGTTCCCACCACCTAACGCAATGTCAAGAATTGTCTACTTCTAACCCATCAGCTGTCCATTTTTTGTGGGTACTCGCTCTTTTCTCCTCTTGTACGCGATAGTTCTAACTCTATCATGCGAGCTTAGGTTAGTCAACGATAATGACACTATTAATACTCATATGCAGTACTGTTCTTCATTCTGGAATGTCTTCTTAACTATATATTCCAGAGTAACATGCTAAAACCATGTGATTAGTTTGTTAGCTTGAGAAATGGCACTTGAGTAGTCACTAATGCTTGTAATAATATGAAACTATTTATTAGTTCTACTTTATTCACTGCAGGATTTATGTTTATACACTGATTGTGAACTCGATAACTATGTTGTTAGATTCATCTCTTTATTCTATAAAGCAGCTCTTATACCATGTGTATGACATATATTTTTTTCTTATATATATTCTTTACATTTATTATTAATATGTTAATTATTACTATATTCTACCTGCAGTTTAGAATTTATCTCAAATTAAAATTCATATTCATTACCTTGCATCTTTCTACAGTTTTCAAATGTAATGAAGACGCAAAGTGCAATGTTAACAGATTTAAGCGGTGAAAAATATCTAACATGTATGTTATTTTTTATAAATTTATAAAAAGGCCTAAATTGGTGATAACTACTAACATCAAGTTGGGGCAAATGTGGCTGCCCATGATAAATTTGGCACAAAGTAAAAAAAGTCGAAAGGATCAAAAAGGTGCAGCAGAATTTTGGCATTTATCTTAAAAAAGTTGAAGAACCCAACCTGGACATCGGAATTGATATCTAAAAGTTGTGTGCAATTGTTGCAAGTGAAAATGAAGATGTTACACCTTTAACATGAGGCAATAGCATCTAATACTACTATTTTTTATGTTTAAAGTGTATAATAGAATCGCTATATAGATTTTCTTACACCCCTTCACTCAAGTAATCACTCAATTAAATGCAATTCAATGTCATATTTGTAACTCACACACATTATTTCCACACAATAAATATTATGATATAGAAATATTAATTTACCCCTTTTATTTTGTTTGACAAATTTAAGTCAAATATAACATCTGTAGCTTGACTTACTTGTTAAATGTATTATCTGTGACTCCTACCTTTCCAGAGTTTTTTATTATATATTCTCACTATACATGAGAATAACATCTCATATATATTGGCTCATATTATTTGATATGAGATATCTGCCAAATTAAGATAACATCATCAATTTGACTTGTTGCAAAGCACTTCTAGTGTTAATTTTGACAAACCATTTCTCAAAGTTTTTTACTAGTGATAATGTAAATCACATTTTAACTTTTTCTTTTACAACACTGTAAAACTTTTAAAGAGTTTTTGAAACTTGACAACTAATTATGAAATTAATTGCACGAGATATAACTATGCAAGAACATAAAAATACTGAACTAATTTTTTTTATAAAATTCAAGAAAAAATGGATTTTTCTTGGTTTCTTCTCAAGAATAGTTTCTTGAGTTTGGCTTACGGAGAGAGCGAAAGATATGATAATTGAAATCTCATATCTCTTACACTCAGCTAAAGATGGGATGTACACTCCATATATAAAACAACGTACTAGAAGTGTGAACATCCATTTATAGTAAGTAGTCCAATCTTGCAATGCGATACGTTGCAACTTTTTGACGACCATATTTTTCTTTTTTACGCTTCTCAAATTTTTTCTCTATTTCTTTTTCTTTCTCCCCAAGTTTAGTTGTAGCCTTGACACATGTCCAGAGACCACCTCCATGTATGATAAGCCGTGCGATTCTATTTTTTCATATTTGAAAATTTGTGCCTTCATTTATCTTGTTATTAAATAGCTAAGTAAAGATATTATGAACTCTATTTGGCTTGACTTCACGATACAGTTCAATTTGGAGTTCTCGATTTTGAATAACTCTAACCTTCACGATATAGCATCTTTCTCGACTTCACGGTATAGCATAGAGTTAAACTTCACGATCTGGAACAAATTTAGACTTCACGATATAGACAAAATTTGGATTCCACGATACGCTAAGTAAACTGTACTTCACTATATGCCTTTGGTGGACTTCACGATATATCTCTTATAGACTTCACGATATTGGACTTTAAGAAATTTTTGCAATAACAACCCTAAAAGTGCTAAACTGAAATGTTGTTTTTGAGTGTTGCAACAAATGTGTTGTAATGGTTTGCTTATCGGCAACAGAACAACACTTGATATTGCATTAAATTTAAGTTGGTGTTGCTTATTAATCATGATATAGCAGTATTGCAATAGTAGCTTCCGTGGTGTTGTATTAGATATCTAATAAAATTATTTGTTGTCATGTGGCATATGAAGTCGCACATGTTGACCCTCATTTTGCTTATGTGGCATGCCACTCAACAGTTGATGTCATCAGTGTGGGCCTCACTTGCTGGCATGGCATGCCACATTGAAGTTGATGTCACCAATATGGGTCCCAACTGCTGACCACGAATCGAGTCATGACTGCTGACGTGATATGTCACGTGGCAATTGACACCACCAATGTGGGTCCTAACTACCATGTGGCATTCCACATGGTAGGTGACGTCACCAATTTGGGTCCTAAATGCTGATGAAGCATGCCACATGGCAGGTGACGTAACCAATATTGACCCGAAATAGTGACGTGGCAAGTCACATGACAGATGACGTCAACGATATGGATCCCAACTGCTAACATGATATGCCACTGACTATGTGAATTTGTAATGTGAACCCCGCTATGTTCACATGGCATGTTACATGTGGCATCCACATCATCAATTGTTAACCCTAATAGTTACGTGGCATGCCATGTAGCAAGTGAATTATTGCTTAAAAAATTTTGGCGTTGAATATTTAATTATATTGTTGTATTTTCTATAATTTGTTCTTTTAAATTTAAATTTCGTAATATAATTTACAATTATATCTATGTTTACATTTTACATATATTTCATATAGTTTTCTTGTGTAGGTATATTTTCAAACGTGGTCTCCTATACTCTGAAAATTGAGGCTTAGGAATTTTAAACTAAAACTCTCAAATTGGAACTTCGACTTCACGATTAATTGAAGGTAAATTCTCTTAGCTCAAAATATATCATCATTTTACCTTCGAATGGTTTAATTTGTAAATGAGTGAGCTATAGATGATTGTATTTGGGATTTAATGTGAGTTTAATTTGTAGATTTGGAAGTTATGGTAAGCCAAGGCAGGCAGTGAGTGTGATTGATGTGATGGCATTCCTGAGTATATGAAAGATGAAGATCCGCCGGTATGAGAATACATAAGTTGGTTTTTCCTCCCCTAAAAATGGTGTTGGTATTTACAACAAAAATGGTGTTGATGATAATTTTTCTAGTTGTGATGATACTACGTAAACCGATATTCTAGTCCTTAAATGGTAATTTACTATATTCCTTAAATTATTGGTAAATTTATTTAATGTCTTATAGGTGAGGAGTAAGGTGTGGTTGAATCAAGAAGATTTGAAGAGGCAAATGCATTGGTAGCTGGTGGAAACACTGAGGGTAGAAAAGGAAAAATATTTAGAAAAAGTAAAGATTTTGAGGTTGATTTTGAGAATTATATAGATGAGTTGAGCTTGAAGATAAAGCAAGATATTGAGACTGATTTTGAGGCCAAAATGAACAAAATGATGCAGGATAATATGTCAATATTAAATTCGATATTGGAGGTTGTTCTACTAAAGTGTCCAAATGGTACTTCTGCTACTGCTACTCGAGGAGGCACCCAAATGTAGCAATAATTATCACATAGTTGCCTTTAGTTTTTAATTTTAGTAGGAATATTAATCTTGGTTGTTTTGAACACGTTTATTTTTTTCAATTGCAGTTCTTGGTTGTTTTGTTTTTGATATTTTGTGTTGTGGTTCTAGGCCCATCTTCCTGGTACAAATGAAGGATTTTAAGGTAATCAAATGAATGAATTTTTTTGGCAAAAAAAAAAAATAAATGAATGAATTTTGTTATCTTTGATTTTTAACATTTTTACCAAGAGTTTTATATTTTATTGTTGTTATTTGTGTTTGCATAAAATAATGAAAAAAGAACCATAAAAACATAAAATTAGACATTAAATGGGACAATAAAAAATATCATAAATAAATATAGTAGATGAAAAACATCTAGTTACATAGTTTTTAAATATAAAAACTTAAAATATTTTAGTTGAAACATAAAAACTGGGTTTAGACAAGGTGGGAGATGGTGGTTGGTGGCTCATGCATCTCGACAATCCCTCCCTCCGCACAAACGAAGTGGTTTGCCATGGCATTGGCCCCTCCATTGACATTGGAGTTATGTGTGTTTTCCAATGTGTGACAAGGAGTTTATATAGCAGATTAACTTGGTGTCATCCAAGGGTTCATTTTAAAGGAACATATCTTTTACAAGATATTCTATATATTCAAAAGCTGTATTTTTATTTAAAAAATAAATTAGTATGGATTAGATTCCATCTAGCAATAGATATTTCTTCATTTTTTCTTAAAAAACATTAATTTTCTTAATTTTTGGGATCTTAAATTTAGTAATATGTAGAGATAATGATATCCTAAAAAATAAATATTATTTTTGGATTGTACATATTTTCTTTTTCACCTTAAAATAATGAATATTCTCTAGTTTAGAACTTAAGAAAAATATTTTCTTTTTCTTAACACATTGTGCAATATTTATTTTTAGAGGGTAATGATCATATCATGAATGAGATTATGATTGATCACCTAATTAGCATTGTGCTTCTCATTAAGCCTAACAACAATTAGTATCTTTTTTAAGAAAAAAAAGTATTTAGTATCACTTACATTCCATTGACAATAGAATTTACTTACTTTTTTAGTAAAAAACATTTATTATCTTTTATTTTTATTCAAATATATTCAAATCTATTGACATAATGATATCTTACATATTTCATTTTATTTTTATCATACATATATTTTTTTACAATATAATGGTGCATATCTTCTAGTCCAGACTTTCAACAAAATATGAATCAAGTGTAATACATTACTGTAATAATTGTAATATTTGTTCTCCATGTATAAGAATTATCATAAGTTTAATTTGTAACTAGTATGCAATAAATAACTTTACAAAAAATGTAGGAGTTAATTATTGTAAAGATACTATTTGGATTAATACCAACTCCTCTTTTTTCTTCTCCACTCTCTATGATAGACCTTAGAAGAAGTATGTTCACAAAGTATAATATATTTGTGAAATAATTGTTTTTCATGTATGAGAATTGTTGTGATAGTGATTTCATGAATGAGATTATATATAATTACATTATAGTACATATATCTTATGATTCAATTTATGTAGCATTATACATATTTTTTATGATTTTTGTTCACATTATTACTAAAATAAATGTTTTTCAAGTACTTTAGGAATAATTGTTTTAAAGATGACATCATAATTATGATGTTATGAACAATTATAATTAAATATATTTCATCACAAACTTCAAGTAATGAGTTGGTTGTGTCTTTGTTAAAAAAATGGGAAAAAATTGATAAATTTCTTAAATATTTGCATGATGCGAAACAAAGGGGATATTATATATATCTCACAATTGCGGACACCGAAAACTCGTATATAACAATAAATAGATTCCAAATTAAATAGATTTTACATTTATATATTATTTTATATATACCTACATATAAACTAATATTTTATTTCATTAATTTTATATTGTGTGGCTCTGTGTATGTATTCATCAAAATAATATTTTAAACAAAATTTAAAAATTACATTTAATATATATATATATAGATATATAATATATCATCGGAGCTTAATAATTTAGAGATAACAGAAATATATTGAAAAGATAATTAAAAATTAATTTTTGA
Source organism: Apium graveolens (assembly GCF_009905375.1). NCBI lineage: Eukaryota > Viridiplantae > Streptophyta > Magnoliopsida > Apiales > Apiaceae > Apium > Apium graveolens. The sequence goes on from NC_133657.1 coordinate 191,490,044, forward strand.
AAAATTAGTCAAATAGGCTTAATTTACTTTAACTCTTAACTTAATTTTTCATATTTAATTTGAATTTTTTAATTTTTTTATAATTTATTTTATTTTTTAGTATAAAAATAAAAGTTTGATTGAAAATCGGTGTCAGATCAAGATATTATATATATCTGCATAGTATAGTTGGATCAGAATTCCGATATTTATGTATGCTTATTTTTGAATATTAACATATTTGTATGCGATTATATATTTGACATGTCTCCCATCCATGTGAAAATTACGTCGTAGACTTACCATAGTGTTACTACTTACTAATATGTACTTGGTTTTCATTCCAACATTAATATCATAACTATTATTATCCATTTAAATATAATATAAAATAGATCAAAATTAAATTTCTGATTTAAATAATCTTGATTATTAGTTCATAACTTTAGTTTTTTTATAAGTAGTTTATAGAATTTTATTAAAACAACTCAAACTCAGTCACGACAAACCCGAACTGAGAATACGACCTGGTTGAAAAATAAATAAACGAACTAAAAAAATAGCCGAAATATTTTCAGATCAGTTAAAAAACTCAATATAAATATTCTTGACATTCAAAATCATTACAAAGGTTTCCGAAGGAGTCCAACGATATTGATTTCCCTCAAATTAGTAGTATCACAATCGATCTTCGCACATAAAAAATATTTAGGGTCAGCATTTAGAACCATCAGTTTCACCAGCTAAGGTCGCAGTATAGATGCCCCCATAGGTTGAACAATCTTTCATTTTGGAATGTGCGCTCTTATGATATCCACCACCATTCTAGTTTCGAAGCCGGCTTCGCAGATTCTCCTGTACACTAAATAAATTATTTTTAAAATAACATGACATTACACAAAAACCTGATATAAAATAAACTACCCAAATAATGGGTGAAAGCCCCTAAACCATAAACGGGAACTACTACAAAACTGAGCTTAAAAAACACTACTTGGGTGGTGCACTTCCATAACTCTTTGTGTAACATGCTATACATATCATTTTATAAAAAAAATAAAAATAAAAAGAAATAGTAAGATACCGCTTATTTGATATAAGCTATATTAGATTGAGCTTGTATAGCGTTTGTTGGATAGATATGTTAGCAATAGTTTTTTAAGTACATTATTTTAATTTTTTATTTATATTTTAGCACTTCAATAGGGCTGTGCAGAAATGTTTTACAAGTGAACATATCGTAAATCATTATATACTTCTATTTTTGTTTTGTTAATAAGTTATAACGCAGCAGTACTAAGGATATTCGTTTCAATCCTCAACTCTTGCATTAACATGTTCATGATTTTATGCGCTCACGAGTCAAGATATACATATTTATTAGTACATACGTAGATATTTACTACCAATCGACGTGGTGTTCAATGGATTAATGAGATTTAAAAATTTGGGAGATTGAATTTCTTCTTACTCTTGAAACCCTAAAAATTCCGATTTGGGATTCAATCGATTTGTGAAACCAGAAGTTTAGGTTTGATCTCCAGAAGTTTTGATTTGGGATTGTGTTTAATTTCAGCTGACTTAATTAAAAATCTTTTCTTTAAGGTATGTCAAACTCGATCTCCAAATGTAAAAATTGTAATTCTCTGTGGATAGTCTATCTTTAATTTCAAACTTATATTGGAATTACAATTACAATTTGAAATTAAAGGTTTCATAAGTTGCTATTAATATTCTCTGATTTGATTTTTAAATTTTGCTCTTATATGAATTTATGAAGTTATTAGACTTTTGGGGTATAACAATAAATAAATTCTATAAGTCAAACAAGTTTATTGTTAGCACTTAGTAATACTATAGACTTTATCATCAATTTTACTTTATCTTTTTTGTCTATTCAACTCCACGCACCAGGTTTTGAAATTCATCAGGTTTGAAAGTTTGAAATAGTTAGAGGATCTATTTTACCATATAGGATTTGGGAAAAATATCAAGTTGCCCACTAATTTCATTAAAAAATATCAAGTAGCCCCCTGCTCTCCAATTTGACTCAAGTTTAACACTGATTACATCTAATTGTACTAGCCGTTGGAGTCAACTTATTTTTTCCAAGCATGTGTATAATTAGGGTTCTTCATTTTATTTCTTCTAAAACACTATAATTCGTATGTAAGAGTTCAGTTGGTTAGAGTAGTATCTTCTAAATATTGTGGAATCGAAAATCCTAATGGCTAGAATCTCCACATTGTCTGTTGGATCTTCCGATCGATATATATGCAAATGTTGTAAGAAGGCTAGAATGTATACCTCTTGGTCCCTAAATAATCCGCGAAGGAGATTTTATACGTGTTGTCAAAAACCGGTAAGTAGTTTCTCATAATCTTACTGAATAATATCTCACTCGAATGCTTAAATTTTAATATTTTCCAAAATGCAAGAGACTAGATGTGATACTTTGAGTGGTATGATGGTGTGGTCGATGGAAGAGTACACGAAAAAATTGTAACTTTCTTGAATATTAAACGAATATTCTTGGAGGAAAAAATGAGTTTACTTAAAGAGAAGATCATGTTCCTGGAATCAAAACTAAGTGAAGAAAAAGGAAAAAAAAAAGAGTTTTAAAAAGCAATAAATCGTTGATGAAGAATTATTTGATGACATGTATAATGGTTTGCTTGGCAGGATTTATGATGGGATTATTTATGAAGAAGGATATATAGGATGTGATGTTATTTGACGTAGCATGTAGAAATATGTATTAATAAATTAGATTGAATTGCTTTCTTCTCCTACGGTTGATGTAGCAACATCCTTGTAATCGTGAAGATTTTGCATTAATATATTTTAACCATGACTATTTTACGTGCGTAAGAACTAAGAAGCAAGAAAATAACATCAAAAATATAAAAGCTAGCATAAAAGATAGCATCATATTACACTTGAATTAAGATGGACGTTGTTCATAAGTAAGAAGCAAAAAAGCATTAAGAAGAAGGTTGAGGTACAAGTTTAATGGTTTCAACCATATGTGACGTCAAACATAATAATTAACCAACCATAAACATGACAAAAGTAAATATAACTAACCATACATGGCTTCATAATATGAAATGTACCCAAAAGAAACGAGCATAATAACCCAAAAAGACAACTTCTTCGTATAGATGCACCAGTCTTCTCATTATTTCATCAATCATTATCTAGATTTGTAAACCTGAACATGGTCTTTAGGTACAACTTGTAACTCCTCCTTGGTCCTGGTTCCTCATCCTCATAGTCTCCTTCACCTTCATAATCTTCCTCTTCCATTTGAACTTCACCAGCTACAACATTTGTGTCACCAGCTTCTTCATCTTTGTGAGCAGCTTCTTGGTCTTTGTCTTGAGTAGGCTGACTTCCCTGCCCTTTGTTAACCGGGGGAGTGTTGGCAGTAGGAGTACGATTAGGTTGATAAGTTGAAGTGTTAAATCTAGGATTAGGCATATACAACTTCTCAAACCCGAGTCTAATTATCTTTTTCTTGAAAAGCTCTAGCTCTTCCTTCTTGGTCTGTCCTGGTTTACCCTTCCTTTTCAATGTCTTTTTTTCTTTTCAATGCCTTCACCATCCCTGTTAATTATTGGCAGTCCTATGCCCTTGTGTCATTGATTTACCATCCACTAAGGTTTTTCTTATCTTTTAATGGCTTGAATCTTCTCTTAAACTTTAATTAATGTTGACCTTTGACTTGGTTGAGAGGCTATCTTTTTCCCACTTTTTTGAGTTGGTTCTTTGATGATAACACATGGTAATGCATGCCTCCTAACTAGTAGCTTCTTTCTACTCCTCATTCCATCTTGTTCTGGGATTGGAATTATTTTTCCCTTTATTGTTTAACTGGATTCTTTCTCTGCTGATGAAGTTGGAAGCTTATTTTTATGGTACATGCACATCACTAGAGGGTGCTTCTCCTCTTACTTCATGTTCTGCTGTCTCATTATCATTGTTAGATGTTTCGAGCTGTGGGCACTTTAGCCTTATGCGCCCAGTCATTCTATAGTTGCTGGAATGCATTACTTTCCCAATTGTGATTTTTTCAATTCCAGGCACAACAGGTTTAGAAAGCCTTTTTGTCTGGTTCCCTTCTTCCCAATCTTTTCTTCTTCTTAATCTTTTAGGTCTTTCTCTTTATTTCTTTGGCACATCTAAAGGTAACATCTCTGCTTTATCATGTGAGTCCCATAAGTCATCTCCTCTTAGAGCTTCCAGAGATAAGTTGTAAGCCTTTAAATAATTCTCCCTTGAGTAATATTGAGAGATATAGGAAATAGGTTGGTATCTCTTGGCATGAATAGTTGCCACAACATGTTGACATGGGATTCCAGTTAGATCCCATGCCCTCCAGTCAGACTTCCTAGCATCTAGGTCAACTGTCACTGACCTGGTTCCATTTTTTACCATGTACTTCTTAAGCCCATCCTGTGATGCTTGAATCTCTGATTGCTAGATCTAGTTTAATTCTTACTTTTCCTACAAATAGGGCTGTCATTTTCTATCATTGACTCCCTATTCACTATCATTCTTCTCATTATTTTGAAGTGCAACTCTTGCAGAATGGTAAGCAAAGGCATAAACCTATAAAGAATGAACAATAATTTATACATAATACTCTGAACATAACAGTTTAATTGAAAATTTACATGGATAATATACACATACCTCTCATTCACAATCCAAGCATTAAAACACTCTGACATGTTGTTTTCTGCATTGTCAGCAAAATAATAAGTCTGAAAATATGCCTTGGACCATTTAGCAGGATCCATTCCCTTCAATTGCTCATATACAACATTAGAAGACCATTCCAAGGCTTTTATTGGTCTCTGGTGCAGGGCAGGGTATGTGGCACATATTGCTAGCCAGAAATATTTCTTGATAGGCCCTTGAACATACCTTAATATGAGAAGTGTATTATAGTTTTTAACAAAGGCTAGTTATGAATTTAAAAAAGTAGAGTAATATTACCTTCTCTTAAAGTTAACAAATAAATGTCTAGTGCAGATCCTGTCCTCAACCCTAGGCAGCAGCTTCTTCATGGCGTTTTCCAATCCCTTAAATGATAACATGTCATATTACAAAGCAACACTTAAAAACATGAAGAAATGTAGGTAATGTATATAACTTTTATTGGTCACTGATAATTGTGAAACCAAAGCCATCACCAAGGTCTAGATCACCTCTAAGAAAATCAAGAAACCACCTCTAACTATCAGTATTTTCATGCTCAACTACGGTATAGGCAACTGGGATCATCATGTTATTCTCATCCCTCCCCACTGCAGTCAATAGTTGACCACAACTAACTGTATTTAAGAATCATACATTTAGACCTAAATTAGGCCTACATCCATTTTTCCAACCCTCTTTCAATACATAATATCAAATATAGATTCTCTTGAGCTTATTCACTCATTCATCAGTTACTCTGTTTATCATGATCTTAACTCTATTTTTGAGATTGTTTTTAAGGATTTTAAATCCAAAATCCTACATTCTAGAATTGTGATCCTTTAAGCTTGTCAAAACCCCCTTTAGAGCACCCTACATAACCCTTGAACACTTAATTCTGGGGACATCAATTTTCAAATCTTCCCTGATTGTGGCAATCATATCTTTGACTCTCCATTGAAGGTTAGACCTAATCCTATCACCATACAGATACTCCATGTACTTCATTATCACCAACCTGTTATGGTAGGACATAGTGCATAAATGATCATCCATGCATGTATTAATTTGAACAGTGCCTTCATCATCTATCTGGCTATACCGGAGATAGAATATGCAACCTTTCTCACATCCCGCTTGGACCCTATTCCTGTCATTTATTATAAATGTACAACTCGCCTCTCCTTAATACCATACACTCTCACAGCTTTTCTAAACTCATCCATATACCCAAATTTCAAGCCAGCCTTCCACTTGTGAGCCTCAAAAAACTTCTCATTGTAAAACTTGTCTTTCTTCTTCCTCTTTCTTCCCTGAGAAATTCTAACATAACCCATCTTCAAGTTCTCATTATTACTAAAAGAATCCTCTAACCTCAGTTCATCACTATTATTTTCACTATCATAAAACTCACTATCTTCACTGTCGACACCTTTCAATTGCTTTTATTTCCTAAATCCAACAATTTCCTCATCAGGCTCACTTTAAACCTATTTTTCATCCTCATAATCAGGATCATCTTTGTCCGTACTATCTCCATCAATCTCACATTTAATCTCCCTATCAACATCCCCATCAAAATCCCCATCAACATCCCCATCAATATCCCCTAACTCCCTTCATCATCCTTCAACATGTGGTCACCTGGATTTTATACACTACCCCCATCCCATCATCCTTATTTAATAGCATTTCAGCAATAACCTTTTGGTGATCCACAAACAATTTATCTTTCTTATATGGGAAACACAAATCAATCATATTCCTAACAGAATTATCATCATATAATAACCTTATTCCTTTGTTCAAGCTATTACCATCATAAAGAAAATACATAAAATCATTCTTATCATAATTATATTTAGATCATGTCTCAACATTTTCAATGATGTCAACCCTTCCCCCAGAATACCAAGGTTTACCTTTAAACATATTAGCACAAAATTTCCCATGATGATGCAGATTAATCGAATCCCTAGATGACATTCTATTTAAAAAAATAAAATTACATTTTATTACAACATATAAATGAAGACATTAAAATCAATAAATCAAATATAGACATAACTCATGTTCAAACAAATCAAAATTCACTGATCTTAAAACCAAACCCTTTTTTCAAACAAAACATAAGAGGAACAATAAGAACAATACATACCTTTTCTGATAATATGAAATGAAGATATGATATCAGATACTATTATCTACCTTGATCTTATACTCGATCTCCTGTCCAGTCGCTTCGCCTTTCGATTAGGGTTTTGGCGTTGTTCACTTCTCCCATATTACAGACAAGAGGGCTTAGTCATGTGTTTAATCTTGTTCCTTTCCTTTTTACTCTTATTTTATTTTTATTTTTAAAGTTTTTTTACATGTCAGCTTGCACATTGGACGCCATGTCACAAACTAAGGGGAGATTTAACGTTTAACATCTACTTTGACCAAAAATACGAGTTGACTCTAACGGCTTGTACAGTAAGATGTAATCAGTGTTAAACTTGAGTCAAATTGGAGAGTACGGGGTAATTGATACATTTGAATAAAACTAATGGGCAACATGATATTTTTCCCTACAGGATTTTGGGTGGCGGGATCCCCTACTGCTACTTATATTCACGATATATTTAATTAAAAAGTAATTTTATTTTTTGGGCTCGTACTTCTATACTTTTTTGTGATTTATATGTGACATTTGGTTGAAAATGTATATACTATATATTGTTAAACTTTTAATTAGGGATACTAGATAAGGGAATCTTATAATTTTTTAACTGGTGCAAGACACTGGAATTCAAATAAAGATGCAGTGAACTAGTAAAGTTAAATCACCAGGTTAAATTATCTGGACCTTGCTAGTACAAGGTATCAAATTTAGTACTTGTACCAGACTTGCAGTAGAAAAGTTGGAGGGATGCATTTATACACCAAAATTTAACACCATAAGCACGGATTGAGATTTAAAACCAAAAAAGAATATCTTGTAAGGTAAAAGAAGATATATCTTAATATAAAAGAAGTGAACTCTAATGACTTTTTTAAAAACATTCAAATGTACTTTATTCTTGAGCACTTTTGCTTTATATTGTTTTATGTTTTTAAGTGACAACAATCCCTCAATATTCAATATTCTTATATTCGTGATCATGGTTGATTTTAAATTACAAGTGCAGTAGAGGATGTGAAGTCCCCAGTAAAAAGGAGCAAGTAAAAGAAACCCACATAAATAGATATGGAAGAAATTGAAATGTTGTGGCAAAGGACAATTTGAGCTACTTGAAAACTAGCAGATTTAACTTGATGCCAACTCATTCCTCATAGTAAATTCTTAATAAAGTAGATTTCATATTTATTTATCATTTGTAGTTGATATATTTAAGTTGTGTATTCTAAAAATATATGTGATATACTTATTTTGATTTGAAAGTACAGGTCTTGCTAAATAAGGTTTCATGTAAGTTGATAATTCGAATTATATTTGATAGTTTAGTTTTTATGGCTTTTCAATTACCATTATGAAATTTTATTGTATTTGTTAATTTTGATTTCTTTTAAAAATATTAGAAGTTAAAAAATGGAAAAAAATAAAATAAAATATTTTTTTAAAAAAAATGTATCGCTTGTATAGTGTTTTCAAAAGTTATAAGTCTTAGATAGCATTTGTGTAAGTGATATCTTGGTATAGCCCTTCTAGAAGCGTTATTTCATTAACATACTTGGATAGCGCAAAAAGAAAAGCTATATAACTGAAATGTACTTCAATAGCGCCGCATGCATAGCGTTTAAAGACGCTTTGTAACCCTAAAAAAATGCTATAAAAGTTATAATTTGTACCGCAGGGACAATTAATTACCTAAAATGATGGGTACCGATACATACCTCCTAAAAGGAGGATGTTTACTCAAATAAAATTAAGAAAAAATAAGAAAGATCGCTATGAGTAAAAGGAGAATTGGGAGAAGAAAAAGAGGTGATGTTTATATCGGGAAAATGACGGCTTTGAATTTTTATTTTTTGCTAAATAAGGAAGGACAACTATGATTTGAGATGGCTAAATGATGAGGAAGAACACCTGACTATCATTAAAACCCTAACATACTATAAAATTTTGAGATAGTTAAAAAAATTAACGGAAGTTTTTTGAAGTAAACGGCTAAAATATAATTGGCTCTATTTTAAAATATTAGAAATACTCGAATAGTCATAAAAATAGAACTGAAATGAACAAAAATAACATATTTCAGTTTTTCAATTTAGGTAATGATAGATAATCATTGTTATACATGTGTTTATCGTAGGTACATGCAAGGAAATATATGACTTACATAATTACAAGTCACGATGAAATTAAAAGTCAAATGTTATAGTTTGAAAGATAGTGATTGGCCAAGAGTGGATGGCAGTTAGGAGTGTTAGAAAATCGGTGCACACGAACTTGAAAATAAATTTTGAAAAAATAAAACTTATGGAAAATTATATAAAATTATATGAATTTTGAGTAGAGACATAATATGAAATATATGAAATTATATTTGTTCATACCTTCATAATTATTTTGTCATCTTGTTTTACAATTATTTCCTATATTATTTTAAAAACATTTATTGTATTAGATGCTTACATGTAGCTTGATGATGATTTATTCCTTTAATCTTGAGTGCCAATCTATATTTCGAAGGAGTATAGGTATATGCTCCCTAGTTTGATAGAGTGCCAAGGTCCAAATAAAAAGTTTTCAAAATTTGTAAGTTATCATTTTGTTAAGTAACTAATCGCTCTAAAATCATAAGGTGATAGAGGAAGGTCAGAACAGGTTATTATACTCTTTAACACTCATCCTCAATCATATGATACATTTCGCTACAATTGATAATGATAAATACAACCAATATCAATATCAATATCAACAACAAATATGTAAATTAAATAAATGGGGTGGGGGAGTCGAACCTTAGTCCTTTTCTAAACTGAGCTCTAATACCATGTTAAGTAAGTAGTTGCACTAAACCCATAAAGTGTCAGAGGAAAGTCTCAGCAAGATCTTCTACTCTTAACAATCTCCCTTCAATTGTAGGATTATTTTTCGTACTGATTGACCTGACATTGACAACATACATAATCAATAAAAATACCAATATTGATACCAATGAAAATAATTAAATTAAACAATTGGGGGGGGGGTAGGGGCCTCGGACCCATGTTCCTCCTTAAACCAAGCTCTAATACCATGTTAAGCAACCGGTCCCTCTAAAACCTACAGGTGATAGAGGAAGGCCCGAACAAGATCTTATACTATTTAACACATTAAACAGTATATATGTCATCTTTCTCATCTTGTTGAACTGTTTGAAAGTATATATCGAATGCATGTGATTTATTCTGTGAGTTTATACAAGAAATGGTTATAGGGTATATATATCGTCGTTAACATACAAAAATAAATGCATTTAAAAAACCTGAATGTTAGCCATTGGCCCAATAAGGGCCAACGATCGAAGGCCCATTAAGCTTCTGGACCACTGGGTCGAAGGCCCATCAAACCTCTTAAAAGCATTGGGCCGAAGGAAAGCCCACTATTCTACCCTGTCGTTAGAAATTAAACGAAGAATCATAATGTCGTTCCCCTTTTTTCACTTCTCTAATGCTCGCCTTTATTACAAAGGTTACGAAGTAGCATTTACGATGAGTTTGGATATAAATACCCTGAGAAAGGTGAGACGAGGCTAATAATACATTGATTCTCTCACATACTCTCTACTTTTCTTGTATTCTCTAAACCCACTTTATATCTAGATTCTTCTTCTCACACCGAAGGTGAATCGAGGGAACAATCCCTCGTATTCTCTTCCCTTTCAGATAGCAGCCGAACACAGTTCTTAAGAGGCCGAATGTTGTTCTTGTAGTTCTAAGGAGATATTGGCGTAACATTTGGCGCCGTCTGTTGGAATACGAGATTTGTAAATGAGATACCGAGAAAATAACAATCACGGTTCATGAACCATCACCACCACCTGGTTTCACTCCTCATGACGGGGGTCAGACGTCCTCCTTTGTGGTTGTCGATGGAGTTATCAAGTTAACCCCTAAAGAGGAGAAAGCATTACGTGATGCACTACAAGCCGATGAGCCAGAAAAACCCACCAGAATAAGGAAAGAGCAAAGGGGGTATGACAATAAAGATGAGCAGTACCGACCTCCCCCAGGTGAGAAAGGAAGTTTCTGAAGATGAATGAATTTAATGAAAAGGGCAATCCAGAGGATCACTGTGAAAAATACGAATTTCTTATGTTTGGGATGGGTCATAATGACATCATGCTCTCTAAAAGGTTCAAACCCTACTTCAAGAGATCAGCGTCAATATGGTAAAAGTCCCGAAAACCTAGGTCCATCGGGTTATATAAGTAGTTGAAGAGAGAGTTCCTAAAGTACTCTTCACACCTCTGCCGAAAGGCGAAAGAAACCGAGGCCTTGGTCCACTGTAGACATAGGGCGAACGAGGAACTCTGGGATTATTTGGCTCAGGTTCAAGGAGGAAGCTGGAATGGTCATAAATCTAGACATAGTCAAGGTGGTGGGCTTTTTTACAATGGGGTTGGACCCCTATTAAGGTAAAAAGCTTTGCTCCTCTCTTTACGATTTTCCCCCCAAATCCCTAGATGATATATATGTGAGGGGTGAAAATATTCAGAGTCCTACGAAAAGCCACATGAAACTAGAAAAATAAAAAGAGCAGAGGCCGAACCCAGTAGAAGTAGAGAGACCCTAAACATCGAGTTGGAAAAATTTGGGTCGGATCTTTCAAGTCCGATTGCCGAGCCAGCCGCCGAAGTCGAAGAAGTCTAACTATATGCTGGGAATTCGGGCAAAATGGTTAGAATTGGGAGAAACATGGTGAAAGATCTGAAGGAAAAGGTTATTGCAGTGATTCGGCAGTACCTTGATGTGTTTGCCTAGGGGCCAAAGGATATGCCTTGTTTGGATCCCAAGACGGATAAGCATTGCCTTAATATGCAACCTGAGGCCAAACCGGTGAAGCAGAGGAAAAGAACCTTTACAGCCGAACGAAAGAAGGTCATTGAGGCCGAAGTGGAGATTTCGTTGGAGGCTAAGTTTAAAGAACAAATTGAGTATCCTGACTGATTAGCTAACGTGGTGGTCGTTAAGAAATTTAATGGGAAGTGGAAGATGTGTGTGGACTACACGGATCTCAACAAAGCTTTCCGGAAGGACCACTACCCCTTACCCAACATCGTCCAACTGATAGATGCCACGGCCGGATACCAGGTACTTAGCTTTCCTGATGCTTTTTTTTGGTTACCATCAAATTTCCATGAACGACAAGGATGTGCCCAAGACAACGTTCATAACTCCGAAGGGAACCTATGCTTATATTAAAATGCCCTACGGACATAAAAACGCTGGAGCCATATTTTAGCGAATGGTGAACAAAGTGTTCAAGGAGCAGATTGGCCAAAATATGAAGGCTTACGTGGACGGCATGATCGTGAAAATCCTGTTCCAAGATCATGTCGATGATCTCATAGAACACTTCGTGACCCTCCGAAGGAATAACATGAGGATAAATCCGAACAAGTGCATGTTCAGAGTGACAAGTGGAAAATTTATGGGCTACATGGTTAGCGCCCGAGGACACTACGCCATAAGTGAACATAGGCAACTATTTTTATCTAGCGTTGCACGAAAAGCGTTACATTATCTACAAAATTTTCAGTTTATTGCAACATAGTGGTGAAAGCGTTGTAGTACATTGAAGCTACCGTTACTAATAAATGTTAGTGTTGTGCAGCATGCAACAGTAGAGGTCATAGCGTTGCATTAGATATTTTTTTTATTTAATAAATACTGACATGGAAAATAAATCTGAGGTGGCATGTTGGGGACTCACGGTTGCTGACGTGGCATGTAGACGTGGCATGTGGGCCCCACTGGAGGGGGTCCATTTTTGCTGACATGGCATTTGTCGATCCCACATTAGGGGCCCACTGGTGACGTGGCATGCTGACGTGGCACCAGTGGATCCCACATGTGGGCCCCAAAATGCTGATATGACATGCTGATGTGGCAGGAGTGTGGCCCATTCGCTGATGTGGCAGCTGACGTTGCACTTCAGGCGTTGCATTTGTTTTTCTGGTGTTGCAGTAGGTTATTTAGTGTTGCCTTAGGTATTGTACTATTCTTAAAATTTATTTTTTATATTCATGTTCTAATTTTTTTAAATCATTTTTAATTGATCCAACCATACAGATGATATTACCTACTAATTTTAGAGATGTGTAATTTTTTTAAAAAAAATAAATTTTATATCACGTGCTTTTTTAATAGTCAAACCACAGTGCACATAGGTTCACATTACGTCGTCTTGTTCCGGGTGGTGATTCTATTTTTTTTTAATTTTTTGTTCAATGATCCAACCATACGGATGATGATACCAACTAATTTTAGAGATGTATAAATGTTTTTTTAAAAAAAATTATTTTATATCGTGTGTTTTTATAATAGTCAAATTACGGTCAACACGAGTTCCTATAACCAAGCCTTGTCCCGAGTGGTGATTATATTTTTTTAAAATTATTGTTCAATGATCCAACCATACAGATGATGTTACCTACTAATTTTAGAGATGTTTACATTCTTTTTAAAAAAAATAGATTTTATATCACGTGCTGTTTTAATAGTCAAATTACGGTCAACACGAGTTCCTGTTACGTAGTATTGTCCCGAGAGATTATTCTATTTTTTTAAAATTCTTGTTCAATGATCCAACCGTACGGATGATGATACCTACTAATTTTAAAAATGTATAAATTTTTTTAAAAAAATTTATATTTTATAGCGTGTGTTTTATAATAGTCAATTTACGGTCAACACGGGTTCCTATAACAAAATCTTGTCCCAAGTAGTGATTCTATTTTTTTTTTAATTCTTGTTCAACCATCCAACCGTACGGATGATATTACCTACTAATTTTAGATATGTGTAATCTTTTTTAAAAAATTTAGATTTTATATCGTGTATTTTTATTATAGTCAAATTACGGTCAACACAGGTTCCTTGTAGATTCTTGTCCCGAATGGTTTCTATTTCTTTAAAAATTCTTGTACGACAATTCAATTATACAAATAATTGTTCCAATTAATTTTATCATTGTCGTGTTATTTTGACATATATTTTACATTAGTTATACAATTTTCTTATAATATTTAAAATTGTAAATATTTAATAAAATACTGAAAAAATAATTAAATGATGTTGAGACAAAGATATTTGAAGGCTGATATTCACTCTCTCCTTCTAAGTCTTTAAACTCTTTCAATTAGTAAGTATGGGCAACTTTTTTTCTAAATCTAAGCTTCATTTTCTAAATCTGGGCAACATTTTCTAAATCTTAGCTTCGTTTTCAAGTTGCAGATACTTTGGGGGCTTTACATTCGTGGATTTTGCACGTAATTTTGCTGATATTTTTGAACATTTTTGCTTTTAGGGCTTTTGATTTGGGGCTTTAGTATTTCGATTTAGGGTTTTATTTTTAGGGCCTTTGATTTGAGGCTTTAGTATTTTGATTTAGGGCTTTAGTATTTCGATTTAGGGTTTATTTTTTAGGGCTTTTGATTTGGGGTTTATAATTTCCTGTGTTTCAAAATTATAATTTAGGGTTTCTTTTCTCTGCGTTTTGGGCTTGTGTAATAATGTATGTATAACTATAATTTAGTTTGATTTGATTTTGAATGTTACTGATGTTTTATTGTGTGTTTTTTAGCTAGGGGGTTTATATCACTGGAAGTAGCTTGATTGGTGTTGCGATTAAAGCGCTTGGTATTACTTCGAAGAATCTCATCAAGTTATACTCGAATTCTAGCTTTGCGTATTTGTGTGCGTTGTTGTTTTGATATGATTTTTCGGATCTATTTTAGTAATCAACTTGATCTGTTTTGGACTGTGCATTGTTGGTGATGTATGTACTATTTACATTTAATTTCATGTTTTATTTTGGAACAATTTTAGCAATTAGGATTCATTTAAAACCCCCAGCTTCTCGAAGCACTATAACATTGAAAAATTTATACTAAAATCAATTAACAATCTTTACAGACAATAGAGCTCTATAAATTTGTAAGTTGTGGTTAATGTCATGTATAGGTGTGGACAATGTCATTTGGCAGGACATAACAGGAGGACATATCTCTCACTCAAGGAGAAGAATGAAGCAACAATAAATGAGGGCAATGATGAGCCAGATATTAAGGAGACCTCCAATGAAGCAACAATAAATGAGGGGGATGATGAGCAACAGATTGAGGAGACCTACAATGAAATTAATGGGACTAATTTTTCTGGTGATGAAATGATATTGGACTATCCTGAAGAAGGGCCACCATTTAACAACCAAGCCAAATGCAAGAGTCAGGTGTGGTGGAAGCACCATTTGATGCACCTATATAACTTGGAGCCAGGAAAATCAAGAAACTGAAAGAGAGAAAGATGGTTGAGCTGTAATCACTTCTAGCTGTTGACAAAATGAAGGAGAAAGGTAAACAATTAGTTCATAACAGAGTACTGGATAAAGGGAAAAAACCCATGGTGGAGAGTGAACATGAAAAGAAGAAAATATTGGACAAAAAAATTCCAACCGTTGAAAGATTGAATCTTGGGGGAAACAACAACCACAAAAGGAACATCTCATATGCTGGAAAAGGAGATGGTGGAAGTTCAAAAACAACAACCTATGTTGAAGAACCAAGAAGGAGTAACAGGTTGTACTTAACAACTATATTTGGGAGGTTCAAAGACACAATAGATACCCAGTTTTCCTGGATGAGGAAGATCAACCACCTCTTAACTCATATACAGGGCCAATGAAGTTGGGAAAATATATTCCACCAGTCAAGCAATACAAAACCATTGTTGGGAAAACACAACTGAAATCTGCACCTTTCTTGTCTCATGGCAGATCTGTAATCACTTCAGGTGCTCTTATAGAAGCACTACAGAAGATCAAGAATGAGAAGAAAGACAAAGATGCAGGACCTTCAACAAAGGGGAAAAAGGACCCATGAGATGCAAGTCTTCAACTTTTATCTAGTTATGCATTTATGCAGTTTGAAATGGGATGTAATGTTGCTAAAACAATTTATGGTTTCATGGTACTGATGTTTACTATTTTTTGTTTAGAACTATATAATGGGATGTAATATTGGATGATGAACTTAGTAATAAAATCATTTTTTTTTGCAATTGTGATACATTTTCATTATAATATTTCAGTACAATGTTGGTAAATTTGAACTGCATAGTCATACATCAAGAGCTTTATTACTATTATAATAGATTTATTTAGGTAGTTCATATCCCTTAGTCTTCGATTCCACTTCATTGTTCATCAACACAAACAACAAGATCACTGCAATGATGAGCATATACACCGAAACGGGGCTTCTCTTCTTAACCTTCATTTCAGCAAAACATCTAATTTTGCCAAATCATCCCCTAACTTCTCTACTTTTCTCAACATTCCAGGAATTATGGTTCTGGACCTTGGGCACATAGGGGGATCGTACCATAGATGGAAGTTACAAGAATTCCTCCTTTTATCCTCCACAAATTTGAGGGAAGAACTTAAATAACCTTTAAGCAAAGCTAACTTCATGACATGTACAAACTTGCTTACCATGAATAGAAAACAACCCCAGAAACGCCACCCCGGATTCGCATCTGTCCATGAGGTATAGGACTGCTGTGGGACCACACCAATAATGGGGTTTCATGTTCATGACCTTTTTCATAAAATATATACTGATACATACATTTATCATTCTATTATATAATAATAGGGGCTATTGGGTTTGGCGGGAGATTATTCTGTATTTTGGAGGGAAGCAAATTTAGTAAAAGACATGTTTACCCTCCGATATGGGCCTAAATGTCGTTTTACCGCCGATACGGGCTAAAGGGAATGATACATAATAATTTAGGGGCCAAAGGGTATGTGTTCATACTTTTAAGTTTCCGTACATTTTTTAGTTTTATAAAATAAACATTTATATGCTACTTTCTTTCTGTGCTTTTCTGAATATACTAAAAAAAATGTTGTACAAATTAAAATTAATAGCTATTAGAGCTTGTGACTATGTTATATCTACAACGAATGGTTCCCACCACCTAACGCAATGTCAAGAATTGTCTACTTCTAACCCATCAGCTGTCCATTCTTTGTGGGTACTCGCTCTTCTTCTCCTCTTGTACGCGATAGTTCTAACTCTATCACGCGAGCTTAGGTTAGTCAACGATAATGACACTATTAATACTCATATGCAGTACTGTTCTTCATTCTGGAATGTCTTCTTAACTATATATTCCAGAGTAACATGCTAAAACTATGTGATCAGTTTGTTAGCTTGAGAGATGGAACTTCAATAGTCACTACTACTTGTAATAATATGAAACTATTTATTAGTTCTACTTTATTCACTACAGGATTTATGTTTATACACTGATTGTGAACTCGATAACTATGTTGTTAGATTCATCTCTTTATTCTAAAAAGCAGCTCTTATACCTTGTGTATGACATGTATTTTTTTCTTATATATATTCTTTACATTTATTATTAATATGTTAATTATTACTATATTCTACCTCCAGTTTAGAATTTATCTCAAATTAAAATTCATATTCATGACCTTGCATCTTTCTATAGTTTTCAAATGCAATGAAGACGCAAAGTGCAATGTTAAGAGAATTAAGCCGTGAAAAATATCTAACATGTATGTTATTTTTTATAAATTTATAAAAAGGCCCAAATTGGTGATAACTGCTAACATCATCAATTTTACTTACTTGTTAAATGTATTATCTATGACTCCTACCATTCCAGAGTTTTTTATTATATATTCTCACAAGTGAGAATAACATCTCATATATATTGGCTCATATTATTTGATATGAGATATCTGCCAAATTAAGATAACATCATCAATTTGACTTGTTGCAAATCACTTCTAGTGTTAATTTTGACAAACCATTTCTCAAAGTTTTTTACTAGTGATAATGTAAATCACATTTTAACTTTTTCTTTTACAACACTGTAAAATTTTTAAAGAGTTTTTGAAACTTGACAACTAATTATAAAATTAATTGCACGAGATATAACTATGCAAGAACATAAAAATATTGAACTAATTGTTTTTATAAAATTCAAGAAAAAAAATAGATTTTTCTTGGTTTCCTCTCAAGAATAGTTTCTTGAGTTTGGCTTACGGAGAGAGAGAAAGATATGATAATTGAAATCTCATATCTCTTACACTCACTTAAAGATGGGATGTACACTCCATATATAAAACAACGTACTAGAAAGTGTGAACATCCATTTATAGTATGTAGTCTTATCCTGCAAAGCGATACGTTGCAACTTTTTGACGAACATATTTTTCTTTTTTACGCTTCTCAAATTTTTTCTGTATTTCTTTTTCTTTCTCCCCAAGTTTAGTTGTAGCCTTGACACATATCCAGAGACCACCTCCATGTACGATAAGCCGTGCGATTCTATTTTTTCATATTTGAAAATTTGTACCTTCATTTATCTTGTTATGAAATAGCTAAGTAAAAATATTATGAACTCTATTTTGCTTGACTTCACGATACAGTTCAATTTAGAGTTCTCGATTTTGAATAACTCTAAACTTCACGATATAGCATCTTTCTCGGCTTCACGATATAGCATAGAGTTAAACTTCACGATCTGGAACAAATTTAGACTTCACGATATAGACAAAATTTGGATTTCACGATATGCTAAATAAACAGAACTTCACTATATGGCTTTGGTGGACTTCACGATATATCTCTTCTAGACATCACGATATTGGACTTTAAGAAATTTTTGCAATCACAACCCTAAAAGTGCTAAACTGAAATGTTGTTTTTGAGTGTTGCAACAAATGTGTTGTAATGGTTTGCTTATCGGCAACAGAACAACACTTGACATTGCATTAAATTTAAGTTGGTGTTGCTTATTAATCATGGTATAGCAGTATTGCAATAGTAGCTTCCGTGGTGTTGCGTTAGATATCTAATCAAATTATTTGTTGTCACGTGGCATATGACATCACACATGTTGACCCTCATTTGCTTATGTGGCATGCCACCCAACAGTTGACGCCATCAGTGTGGGCCTCGCTTGCTGGCATGGCATGCCACATTGAAGTTGATGTCACCAATATGGGTCCCAACTGCTGACGATGAATCGAGTCATGACTGCTGACGTTATATGTCACGTGGCAATTGACACCACGAATGTGGGTCCAAACTACCATGTGGCATGCCACATGGCAGGTGACGTCACCGATGTGCGTCCTAAATACTGATAAAGCATGCCACATGGCAGGTGACGCAACCAATATTGACCCGAAATACTGACGTGGCAAGTCACATGTCATGTGACGTCAACGATATGGATCCCAACTGCTAACATGATATGCCACTGACTATGTGAATTTGTAATGTGAACCCCGCTATGTTTACATGGCATGTTACATGTGGCATCCACATCATCAATTGTTAACCGTAATAGTTATATGGCATGCCATGTAGCAAGTGAATTATTACTTAAAAAATTTTGGCGTTGAATATTTAATTATATTGTTGTATTTTCTACAATTTGTTCTTTTATCTTTAAATTTCGTAATATAATTTACAATTATATCTATGTTTATATTTTACATATATTTCATATAGTTTTCTTGTGTAGGTATATTTTCAAAAGTGGTGTGCTATACTCTCAAAATTGAGGCTTAGGAATTTTAAACTAAAACTCTCAAATTGGGGCTTCGACTTCACAATTAATTAAAGGTAAATTCTCTTAGCTCAAAATATATAATCATTTTACCTTCAAATGGTTTAATTTGTAAATGAGGGAGCTATAGATGATTGTATTTGGGATTTAATTGAGTTTAATTTGTAGATTTGGAAGTTATGGTGAGCCAAGGCAGGCACTGAGTGTGATTGATGTGATGGCATTCTTGAATATATGCAAGATCAAGACAGGCAGGTATGAAAATACATAAGTTGGTTTTTCCTCCCATAAGAATGGTGTTGGTATTTACAACAAAAATGGTGTTGATGATAATTTTTCTAGTTGTGATGATACTAGGTAAACCCGTATTCTAGTCATTAAATGGTAATTTACTATATTCCTTAAAATATTGGTAAATTTATTTAATCCCTTATAGGTGAGGAGTAAGGTGTGGTTAAATCAAGAAGATTTGAAGAGGCAAATGCATTGGTCACTGGTGGAAAGACTGAGGGTAGAAAAGGAAAAATATCTAGAAAAAGTAAAGATTTTGAGGTTGATTTTGAGAATTATATAGATGAGTTGAGCTTGAAGATAAAGCAAGATATTGAGACTGATTTTGAGGCCAAAATGAACAAAATGATGGAGGATAATATGTCAATATTAAATTGGATATTGGAGGTTGTTCTACTAAAGTGTCCAAATGGTACTTCTGCTACTGCTACTCGAGCAAGCACCCAAATGTAGCAATAATTATCACATAGTTGCCCTTAGTTTTTAATTTTAGTAGGAATATTAATCTTGGTTGTTTTGAACAGGTTAATTTTTTTTTTCCAATTGCAGTTCTTTGTTGTTTTGTTTTTGATATTTTGTGTTGTGGTTCTAGGCCCATCTTCCTGCTACAAATGAAGGATTTTAAGGTAATCAAATGAATGAATTTTGTTATCTTTGATTTTTAACATTTTTACCAACCAAGTGGTTTGCCATGGCATTGGCCCCTCCATTGACATTGTTAAAGGTAGGCTGGATGTCCACGTGAATCCAAGCCTTGCCCAGCAGCATCCTTATCATATCCACCAACATAGCCATTGGATACTCAGGATCGTCATTGTCAATAGCAGCTATAGCCTCCCTGCACTCAGAAAACACAACAACATGGAGTTTGGCCATATCCCAAGCCATCTTTAGGCCATAGTAGATGGCCCAAAGCTCAGCCGTGATGGGATCTGCCAATCCAATATTGCCTCCCAACCCTCTCACCCATTTGTCATTTTTTTTCATCACAGCACCAACACTAGCAGACCTTGAAATTCTATGGAACACGCCTTTAACATTCAACCTGTATGTCATTTTTTTTTAATTGTAGTACTTTTGTGCTTGTTTTGTTTGTTTGATTGGAGTTATGTGTGTTTTCCGATGTGTGACAAGGAGTTTATATAGCAGATTAACTAGGTATCATCCAAGGGTTCATTTTAAAGGAAGAACATATCTTTTACAAGATATTCTATATATTCAAAAGCTCTATTTTTGTTTAAAAAATAAATTAGTATGGATTAGATTCCATCTGGCACTAGATATTACTTCAATTTTTCTTAAAAAGCATTAATTTTTTTAACTTTTGGGATCTTAAATTTAGTAATATGTAGAGATAATGATATCCTAAAAAATAAATAATATTTTTGGATTGTACATATTTTCTTTTTCACCTTAAAATAATGAAAATTCTCTAGTTTAGATCTTAAGAAAACTATTTTCTTTTTCTTAACACATTATGCAATATTTGATTTTACACGGTAATGATCATATCATGAATGAGATTATGATTGATCACGTAATTAGCATTGTGTTTCTCATTAAGCCTAACAACAATTAGTATCTTTTTTTAAGAAAAAAAAAGTATTTAGTATCACTTACATTCGATTGACAATAGAATTTACTTACTTTTTTTAGTAAAAAACATTTATTATCTTTTATTTTTATTCAAATATATTCAAATCTATTAACATAATGATATCTTACATATTTCAATTTATTTTTATCATACATATATTTTTTTTTACAATATAATGGTGCATATCCTCCTGTCCAGACTTTCAACAAAATATGAATCAAGTGTAATACATTACTGTAATAATTGTAATAATTGTAATATTTGTTCTCCATGTATAAGAATTATCATAAGTTTAATTTGTAACTAGTATGCAATAAATAACTTTACAAAAAATGTAGGAGTTAATTGTTGTAAAGATACTATTTTGATTATTACCAACTCCTCTTTTTTCTTCTCCACTCTCTATGATAGACCTTACAAGAAGTATGTTCATAAAATATATGAGAATTGTTGTGATAGTGACTTCATGAATGAGATTATATATAATTACATTATAGTACATATATGTTATGATTCAATTTATGTAGCATCATACATATTTTTTATGATTTTTTTTCACATTATTACTAAAATAAATGTTTTTCAAGTAATGTAGGAATAATTGTTTTAAAGATGACATCATAATTATGAAGTTATGAACAATTATAATTTCATATATTTCATCTCAAACTTCAAGTAATGAGTTAGTTGTATCTTTGTTAAAAACATGGGAAAAATTTGATAAATTTCTTAAATATTTGCATGATGCGAAACAAAGGGGATATTATATATATCTCACAATTGCGGACACCGAAAACTAGTATATAACAAAAACTAGATTCCAAATTAAATATATTTTAAATATATATATTATTTTATATATAACTACATATAAACTAATATCTTATTTCATTAATTTAATATTGTGTGGGTGTGTGTATGTATTCATCAAAATAATATTTTAAACAAAATTTAAAAATTACATTTAATATATATATATATATGTATATCGATATAGATATAGATCTATAATATATCGTCGGAGCTTAATAATTTAGAGATAACAAAAATATTTTGAAAAGATAATTAAAAATTAATTTTTGAAAAATTATTCAAATAGGCTTAATTTACTTTAACTTTTAACTTAATTTTTCATATTTAATTTGAATTTTTTAATTTTTTTATAATTTATTTTATTTTTTAGTATAAAAATAAAAGTTTGATTGAAAATCGGTGTCAGATCAAGATATTATACATATCTGCATAGTATAGTTAGATGAGAATTCCGATATTTACGTATACTTATTTTTGAATATTAACATATTTGTATGCGATTATATATTTGACATCTCTCCCATCCATGGGAAAATTAGGTCATACACTTACCATAGTGTTACTACTTACTAATATGTACTTGGTTTTCATTGGAACATTAATATCATAACTATTATTACCCATTTAAATATAATATAAAATAGATCAAAATTAAATTTCTGATTTAAATAATCTTGACTATTAGTTTATAACTCTAGTTTTTTTATAAGTAGTTCATAGAATTTTATTAAAACAACTAAAACTCAGTCACGACAAACCCGAACTAAGAATACGACCTGGTTGAAAAATAAATAAACGAACTAAAAAAATAGCCGAAATATTTTCACACTACAAGGAAAACCGGCTCACACAACGGTTTTTGCCCGTTATCTGATACCCTGAAAAACCGTTGACTATTTAGCCGCCGTCTCTTACATGGATCAGACAACGGGAAAAAACTATTGTGTGAGTCTACATAGACAACGACCATGTCATTAATCCCGTTGTATTATATCCAGAAAAGATAACATTTTTGCATAGTTTTCGTTGCAACAAGTAACATTACTCAAGTATTTTCCCAAAGTCAGGAAACACTAGTGTATATTATCACTAATAGTATGACATTAAAATAAGAAATACAACATTTTGTGTCATATAAACGTTGTTGTGTACCCAAACACACAACAAAAATGAGCTAAGAAAACTCTTGTAACCATGGTCTACAGACAACAGTTTTTTTTTTCTAAATGTTTGGCTTGAACTACTACATACAACGGTTATCCTTTCCCAACGTGTGGTTCGAGTACCTTGCATACAATGTTTTTAATTTTTTTTAGACACTGATTTTTATTATTAGAAATATTGTTTTAGTTCTAAAAAATACAATGCTTTTTATGAAACTTGGATATTGAAAGTATTGTCTCATAAAAAATATAACAAGTATTTTGATGAATGCCCTCATTGGCTTTGCATATCCAAACAAAAGTTTCTACATGTAGCCAAAAGAATAATTTTCCATATCCAAATAAAAATAAGCTACACTATAGAATGAACATGCTACAAAAATTTCAAAAAATAACAATCCATCAACCTGCCCCTTATTCCCAATTGGGCCTCTCCTTTCCTCCTTGTCTTTCATGGTATCACAAACTTGTAGCATAGATGATGTTAAGTCCATTTCAAGTTTTACCATTTGTAACGACTTTAAATTTTCTTATGCAACTGCTGGTGTTTCTGGTGTGCACTAACTTCCCAAACTTGATTCACTTGGAAGTCCAGAAGGTCAAAACTCACTTTGTCGATAGCTTGTTTCTCGGCATAACACTGATTATTCACTGTGACAAAAATTCAAATGTCAGCACAACTGGCTCTAACCAAACAATCATTGAAAACACGTAAAAATGATTAAGGAATAAAAAGAACATGTATTAGTACGCAACAATGTCATAAGCAGTATCTTTGAGAAGGAAACCCAGGGTGATTTCAAATACAGAATAAGGGCAGCTACCTATAGCTTCTTGTAGAATAGAAATCATAACATGACCCATAGAAGCTAAACATAGATGATAAATATATTGTATGAAAAACTTTTTAACTAAAAGGTTATAAAACTGTCAAGTACATGACACGATATATATTGTCGCTTACGTGGCTATGAGTTTCAAACAAAACAATGTATAGTGCTTAGGCACATGGCCTCATTTTCTCTAACTAGAGAACAAAATCCTGCTCCTGATGAAAAGATGCATGGTTCTAAAACCATTCCTCCACCTCACTTGCTGACAACATAAAATACATGTTTTTGGCATCACACAATATTAGCTAATAATCAACATAATAATAGTCATCATTGATCTAAAGATGCAAAAATGTAGGCACATGACAAATCACAAAGTTATCAATTATAAGTAATTGAAAATAGTATTGCAAAAAGTAGTCATTTTCATTAGGTATAAGTTTGGGTTAGCATTCTAAGACAAAAGTTTTACAGAATGGACATTTCAAACGATTGTATATCCAGCAGAATAATATTATTCGAAATAACAGCCCTTAATTTTGGCTAAAAAAGATAGTGATGATATCAAGGCAATACGTTAAAAAGTGATATCAAGTATTAAATCTCGCAAATATGCAAACTAAATGATTAGTAAGCAGAACACCTTAGTTTCAGCATATTTAATGATGTATGAATCAAACTAAAACATCACTTAAAAAACTCAATATAAATATTCTTCACATTCAAAATCATTATAAAGGTTTCCCAAGTAGTGCAACGATATTGATTTTTCTCAAATTAGTAGTATCACAATCGATCTTCGCACATAAAAAATATTTACGGTCAGCATTTAGAACCATCAGTTTCACCATCTAAGGTCGGGGTATAGATGTCCCCATAGGTTGAACAATCTTTCATTGTGTAATGTGCGCTTTTATGATATCCACCACCATTCTAGTTTCGAAGCCGGCTTCGCAGATTCTCCGCTACACTAAATAAATCATTTTTAAAATAACTTGACAATACACAAAAATGTGATATAAAATAAACCACCCAAACAATTGGTGAAAGCCCCTGAACCATAAATGGGAACTACTACAAAACTGAGCTTAAAAAACACTACTTGCGTAGCACTTTT
Source organism: Apium graveolens (assembly GCF_009905375.1). Classification (NCBI taxonomy): domain Eukaryota; kingdom Viridiplantae; phylum Streptophyta; class Magnoliopsida; order Apiales; family Apiaceae; genus Apium; species Apium graveolens. Next base: position 191,515,349 of record NC_133657.1, read on the forward strand.
GAGTAAGTGGTGCACTTCCATAACGCTTTGTGTAACATACTATACATATCATTTTATAAAAAAAAATAAAAATAAAAAGTAATGGTAACATACCGCTTATTTGACATAAGCTATATTAGATTGAGCTTTTATAACGTTTGTTGGATAGATATGTTAGCAAAAGTTTTTTAAGTACATTATTTTAATTTTTTATTTATATTTTAGCACTTCAATAGGGCTGAGCAGAAATGTTTTACAAGTGAACATATCCTAAATCATTATATACTTCTATTTTTGTTTTGTTAATAAGTTATAACGCAGCAGTACCACGGATACTCGTTTCAATCCTCAACTCTTTCATTAACATGTTCATGATTTTACGCGCTCACGAGTCAAGATATACATATTTATCAGTACATACGTAGATATTTACTACCAATCGACTTGGTGTTCAATGGATTAAGGAGATTTAAAAATTTGGCAGATTAAATTTCTTCTTACTCTTGAAACCCTAAAAATTCCGATTTGGGATTCAGTCGATTTGTGAAACCAGAAGTTTAGGTTTGATCTCCAGAAGTTTTCATTTGGGATTGTGTTTAATTTCAGCTGACTTAATTAAAAATCTCTTCTTTAAGGTATGTCAAACTCGATCTCTAAATGTAAAAATTATAATTCTCTGTGGATAGTCTATCTTTAATTTCAAACTTTTATTGGAATTACAATTACAATTTGAAATTAAAGGTTTCATAAGATGCTATTAATATTCTCTGATTTGATTTTTAAATTTTGCTCTTATATGAATTTATGTAGTTATTAGACTTTTGGGGTATATCAATAGATAAATTCTATAAGTCAAACAAGTTTATTGTTAGCACTTAGTAATACTATAGACTTTATCATCTATTTTACTTTATCTTTGTTGTCTATTCAACTCCACGCACCAGGTTTTGAAATTCATCAGGTTTGAAAGTTTGAAATAGTCAGAAGATCTATTTTACCATATAGGATTTGGGAAAAATATCAAGTTGCCCACTAGTTTCATTAAAAAATATCAAGTAGCCCCCTGCTCTCCAATTTAACTCAAGTTTAACACTGATTACATCTAATTGTACTAGCCGTTCTAGTCAACTTGTTTTTTTCCAAGCATGTGTATAATTAGGGTTCTTCATTTTATTTCTTCTAAAACACTATAATTCGTATGTAAGAGTTCAATTGGTTAGAGTAGTATCTTCTAAATATTGTGGAATCGAAAAGCCCAGTGGCTACAATCTCCACATTTTCTGTTGGATCTTCCGCTCGATATATATGCAAATGTGGTAAGAAGGCTAGAATGTATACCTTTTGGTCCCTATATAATCCTCCGCGAAGGAGATTTTATACGTGTTGTCAAAAACCGGTAAGTAGTTTCTCATAATCTTAGCGAATAATATCTCACTCGAATGCTTAAATTTTAATATTTTCCAAAATGCAAGAGACTAGATGTGATACTTTGAGTGGTATGATGGTGTGGTCGATGGAAGAGTACCCGAAAAAGTTGTAACTTTCTTGAATATTAAATGAATATTCTTGGAGGAAAAAATGAGTTTACTTATTTTGATACGAGCATTAACATATAAGTTTTAAAAATATGAAAAATGAATTATAAAAGTATTAACATACATATAAGTAATTAACTTTTTCAAATAATTATTTGAATTTATTTACAAAAATAATAAAATATACTTATACATGAATTATTGGACTTATGAGCTCGAGCAATAATTGTGCTTAAGCGGGATAAATTTTGGATAACAGCCGCCAAAAAATTTAAGACATAGTAAAAATTTGGTGTACACACACCCTCACTCCCTTTGCTTTTTCTCATATCTCAATACACTCTCACTCACCCACTTTCTCTCTCCTGTCCCACTTTCTGTCTCATATTATTCCCTCTCTCGCTAATCTCTCTAGCCTATATGTCTCTCTATCTTGTATCTTTATCTTTGTCTGTCCACCACTACTATTCTAATTGTAGTCGAGGCTTGAATTCTTTAGTTACGCCTTAAGTCATTCTTTAAACTTCATTTAATCTCTCTCTTCCCCCTCTCTCTTTCTCTCTCTCCCCCTCTCTCACTCACCCCCCTCTCTCTTGTGTTCTTGACTTAGGGGCTTTATTGCATCATTTTATAAGTTGTTATTATTATATAAGAGATTCTTCAAATGATAATTGTGTAACTAATTTGCAATTTGTGTAAAACCTATATGTTATGAATTAAAGCTGTGTAGAATGAATTTATTAAGTTTTTGAGGTGTTAATTTTCCATACCTCATTTCACAATAATTTTGTTTAGAACTATGTTTTGTTGTAATATGTGTAATGCACTTAATTTCTCAAGTTTGTTATTAAAGATTCTTTTTAAATATTTGAAGTAAGTGCACCTATTCTCGAGTGTGAGTATAGAGAAAAATAATTTATTCATAGTTATGTAAGAAACTAAGAAATTGAAATGACGAAGTGAGCTTGTTTCTTTACAAGAATTTGAATAGTGAAGAGTACTTTATTCTTCGTTATGACAAAATTTTAATTTTAGATGCCAAAATTAGATATTTTAAAAGACTTTAGAATGATTATTTTCCCTTTAATAACACTGAATTCTAATGTGAATGTGACCAATGTAAAAAAATGTGTATGTTTAAGCTTTTAAGTAATAAATTGGTTTGAATAGGATTACGAGCTAATGTATTTTAACTTCCAAGCAAGTTTAAGTTCTAACAAGCGAGGATCGAAGATGGATTAAAATTAGTTTTAATTAGTGAACTTCTATGGTAGCTTTATGGCTAGTTTACTACATTGAAAGTAAATGTATTACATTAACATTCCTTAGTATCTTTTAGCCCTTGCTATCATTCTTTTTTAAAGGATTATATAACATTAAATTACACAAAATTTTCCAAAAATATTCAATACCAGTTGCAATGTATTTTCACTTCGGCGCATTAATTTCTTGATAACTTATCCCTTCTTACAAGTATATGCAGATGGGAGACGTAATGTATCTGCACGTTGTATAAAGGCAATAATCAGCGACTTCGATAATATGTCGCTTATCACTATTAACAAAATTTAGTTATTCAATGGACAACTATTGAACTATTATATTTTTGCATCTTTTGCGGAGACTATCAGTATTAAAAAATATAAGTAGTCCATTCTTGGAGATTAAAAATGTAGCATTCCCCTTTTAACTTGGCATCTTTTCTAACAAGATCTTTGTGCTGAAATGGCATCATATGATCTGAAATAAATGTGGTCCAGAATCTAGTCTATTGGTCTTGGAATTAAATGCAAAAGTTTATATCATCCTCTATACCATAGAATAGCTAGGTTGGACTGCTAGGGTTTAACACAATTGTAATTTGTAAGATCATAAAGCGTGTCTGAATAATAATTTGGAAAATAGTTTCTGCCCCTAGAGGTAGGTGTAGTATAGTTTATAGTATAAATTGAGTGAGATGTTAATTTTTGAAGTTCTTCGTATAACGCTAATCCCGGGATATTTATCTCACATATGGAATTTATAGGAATAATAAAATGTAAAGAGAAGAAACTTGTTCTCTAGAATTTCTTAATATGATTGAGTAATTGGATATTACAATTTATAGGATTACATAGATATAGATTCACTAAACTAGTACATAGAACACTTAATTATCCAGGAATATGTAAACTAAGGTTCATGCACCAGAATCATGTATCTGTGACTTCATATTCATGTAAGGAATTAAATAGTTTTTTTGGAAGGTTCTAGTTTTATTTCAACAGCCTCCCTTAAGCTAGAATCTTGCTACACCTACCTTTGTCTTCAGTCCAGTGAACACTTCTGACTTTAATGGCTTTGTAAATATGTATGAGACTTGTTCTTCACTTCTACAGTACTTAACTTCAAGCTCTCCATTCTTGATCAAATCATGGATGAAATGGTATTTAATTCGAAAGTGTTTGCTTTTTCCACGATAAACAGGATCTTTACTAAGTACAATAACAGAGCTCTTGTCATAATAAATTTCTGGACAGTCTTGAAATTTTGCTTCAGTTCTTGTAACACCCATTTTATCCAGAGGGCTTGACAACCAGCTATAGCCAATGATATGTACTCTGCTTCCGCTATTGAGAGCGCCATAATAACCTGTTTATTTGACATCCATGATATCGCACTAGATCCAACAAAAAATACATTTCCTGATGTGCTCTTACTATCATCATGGTTTCATGCCCAATCACTATCGCAAAATCCAACAAGTTTAGGATTGCTTACTTTTTGATAATAAATTCCATCTGAGAGAGTTCCTCGAATGTATCTTAATATTCTTTTACCCGCTTCCCAGTGAGACATCCCGGGACATTCCATAAACCTACTAATTAAGCTGACCCCATAAGCTATGCCAGTTCTTGTAGCAGTAAGATACATTAGGTTTCCCTCGAATCTTTACTTAACTTCAAACCAACTGCAACTGGTGTACTAACCAAATTTGCATTTTCCATTTTGAACTTTTTCAGCAATTCTTTAGCATATTTTTGTTGAGAGATAAAAAATCCACCATTTCTTTGTTTAATCTCCATGCCAAAAAAGAAATGTAGCAGTGCCAAATCAGTCATCTTAAATTCTTTTTCCATGTTTTTTTAAAGACATTTAGATCTTCAGCATTGCTTTCAAGAATTATCAAATCATCAACATATAAGTTGATAATAAGAACACTATTATTTGCCCCTTCTTCAACATAAAAAGTGTGTTCAAATGGACACTTCTAGAAATTATTCTTTAAGAAATAACCATTGATACGGCTGTACCAAGCTCTCGGAGCTTGTTTTAATCCATAAAGGGATTTCTTTAAGTGACAAACTTTATGTTCTTCTCACTTTTTGATGAATCCTGGTGGCTGGTCTATGTACACTTCCTCTTTTAAAACACCATTTAAAAATGCCGACTTAACATCCATTTGGTGAACAATCCAATTATTTTGAGCAACAAGAGCAAGTACTAACCGGATAGTTTCAAGACGGGCAACTGGAGCGAATACTTCTTGATAATCAATGACGACCTTTTGTTTGTAACCTTTTACTACAAAGCGAGCTTTATACTTTTGAATTTTTTCATCTGCATCACGTTTAGTTTTAAACAACCATTTGACTCCAATTGTTTTCTTTCCAGGAGGCAAATCAATTAATTCTCATGTCTTATTTCTTTGAATTGCATCCATTTCTTGCTTCATGGCCTCCCTCCATTTTTCTTCTTTAGTACCCTCTTCAAAGGTGACAGGATCATTTTCCATGAATAAAGCAAATTCTATATATTCTTCTTCAAGTATTCTTCTTATTTGGCCAAAAATTTCAACTAAACTTCTCGTTTTGCGAGGTGTTGCCTCAGGACTTGAAGAAGATGCAGACTCAGAACTTGATGAAGATGTTGGTGATGCATGCAGTGGAACTTCTTCTAGAACAGTCCCAGTTTCTTCTTCTAGTAGATTGTTATCATATATGATGTTGCCACTTTCTTTTCCATTCTTCCAATCCCAAGCTGCTTGTTCACCAAATATTACGTCACGACTGATTATTAATTTTTTTGACACTGGATTGAACAACCTATATGCCATTGGATTCTCGTTGTAGCCAACAAAAATGCACCTTTCAGATTTATCATCAAGCTTTTCACGCTTCTCCATCGGTATATGAGAATAACATAGGCTTCCAAAAATTCTAAAATGAGATACACCAGGTTTGTGACCACTCAATGCCTCTTCTGGGGTTTTTCCTTGTACAACTTTAGTAGAAGCTCGATTTAAGACATAGCATGCTGATGATGCAGCTTTAGCCCAGATAGGATGAGGTAGCATTTTTGTCTTGAGCATGCTGCGCACAAGTTCCATAATAATTCTATTTTTCTTTCTGCCACCCCATTTTGTTAGGGGCTGAAACTTACTGTCAGCTGATGTTTAATGCCATTCTCTTTCAAAAAGGCTTCAAATTCTCCACTCATGCACTCACCGCATTGGTCAGAACGTTAGGCCTTTAGATCAAGTCCATTATGTTTTTCAACAAGAGCTTTGAAATTCTTGAACACTCCAAAAGCTTCTGATTTCGGCTTTAGAAAATATATCCATATTTTCCTAGTGCAATCTTCAATAAATGTGAGAAAGTATTTTTTACCTCCAAGTGAATTTTCTCGCATTGGACCACATAAATCTGAGTGCACCAGCTCTAAAGGTTGAGATGCCCTTTTTTCCATTCCACTTGGAAAAGAATCATGTTTGTGTTTTCCAAATACACAGCCTTCACAGATTTGATCTTGTTTATTGATGTATGGAATGCCTCTCACCATATGCTCCTGACATATTTTTGAGAGTGTGCTGAGGCTTAGATGATTGTATCTTAGATACCACAACCATGATTTATCCTCCACAATACTAGAGAAATAATTAAGTTATGTCTCATTTAACTTTAAAGGGAACATCTTATTTGGCGTTATTTTGATTCTCGCAATAAGGGAATTATTCTTATATCTTATTTCACACTACTCACCATTGAAAATCACATTATGTCCCTTATTTAATAATTGTCCCACACTTAAAAGATTGTGCTTCAGCTCTGGAACATAGTTGACATCACGAACAAAATTCTGGCCCCGCTTAGTTTATATTGGAACATCACCCCATCCTTGTACCAGGTGCCATTTATCATCGCCAGTTTTTACCTCTCTCTGGACAGATTCATGTAGTTTAATAAGAATGCTTTTGTGTCCTGTCATGTGGTGGCTGCAACCACTGTCAATGTACCAAATATTATTGGTGGAGACCTCTTGCTCATTAAACATAAGAAGGACTGATTATTCATTCTTTAATTCAGAACTTTCATGTAAAAAAATGGTCTCATTACTTACATATTTCAATCTCGAGTAGCAATCTTTCTTTAAATGACCAAATTTATGACAAAAATTGCATTGGATTTAAGATTGATAATTACCTCTTACTCTACCTCTAACTTGTCCATGTAATCTTCCTCTTTCATATTGATTTGCTGGACTTGCTTCATGATTTAATTGATATTGATAATTATGTGCTTGAGACCTTCCTCTTGCGTAAGAATCTGGTTGGCTTCTTCCTTTTCCACGAAAATTTCATCTGCGTCCTCTTCCATAGAAGCCTCCATAATGGAATTCTTGCATCTGGAATGCTTGCTCAGAGGGTGATGATTCAAATTATTCAATCCTTAATTCATGAGATTGCAAGGAGCCCAATAGATATTCAATTGGAAGCTCACTTAAATTTTTTGATTCCTCGATTTCAACAACTATATGCTCGTATTTCTTTGACATACTCCGAAGAATTTTTTCTATTATCCGATAATCCTTCAATTCTTCTCCATTGACCCTGAGTTGATTTGAGATAGAAACAACTTTGTTAAAGTAGTGTTCTACGGACTTTGTCTCCTTCATTCTTAATAGCTCAAACACACCCCTTAAATCCTGCAATCTTATCATCTTCACCTTGTCTTCACCTTTGTATATTGTATTAAGAGTGCTCCATGCTTCTTTTGATGTTGCTGCTGTAGAGATCCTTTCAAAAATAGCTTTATCTACTGCCTAATATATGAAAAAAGTGCTTTCTTGTCCTTTTTCCGATTTTCCTTTACAACTGCCAATTGTTGCTGATTGAGAGTAGTTTGATCAGGAGGTTCTTTATAACCAGTTTCAACAATATCCCATAAATCTTGAGAACCAAATAAAGATTTCATCATAATACTCCATTGACCGTAATTCTTTCTATTTAATCTTAGAAGTTGAGGTTGTAGTGTGTTGTTGTTGGTGGCCATATTAGAAGAGGATGTTTGATGAACAGGTTAAAAAATCGGCTCTGAACAGGTTAAGAAATCGGCTCTGAACAGGTTATTGAACAGGCTACAGAACAGGTTCTAGAACAGGCTCTGATACCAATTTCATGGGAGTAATAAAATGCAAACAGAAGAAACTTCATCTGTAAAATTTCTTAATATGATTGATTAATTGGATATTACAATTTATAGGATGTTAGATATATTAGATAATGTCATGGCTAATATGATTTATGTTTAGTTTTCAGATCTTACTTAAACAGGATAAATCAGTACTTACTGGAAGTCAGGACTTAAGGATATCAGTACTTATATTATCAGGAGATAATCATCAGAAGATGGATATCAGAACTTAAGTGTTGAAGGACGTTCAGATAAGGACAGTAGCTGATTAAAGGAAAGAAGATCGAGATAAACATAAGAAGAGATATGCATGAAGAAGGAATTCTATAAAAAATAGAATACTTGAAAGAAAAGATATTTGATTGATATATTTTAGGAAGCAGAATTATATTCCATATCAATTAGCGATTATCTTGTAACTATATAGTATATAAACACAGATATAGGGTTTACACTATAAGTGTTATCATATTCGAGAAGATTATTCATAGTAACCCTAGCAGCTCTCGTGATATTTGTTCATCACTGACAGGTAACAGTTCCATACTGTAACAGAGTTTATTATTTCAATAAAGTTTATTTTCTGTTACTTGAGATATTAAAGTTCGATTTGATTGTACTTTACACTTTATTCACCCCCTCTACAGTGTATGTGACCTAACAAGTGGTATCCGAGCCTATCTATTAACACACATACAGTTAAAGATCCAAACACAATCATGTCTGACACAGAAACTCCAACTAACTTACCAAAACTGAAGAACCACCAAAGACACAAATTCAAAGTCGGTATGAGACCATCAGAGTTCCCATACTGAGACCATCTGAATATTCCATATGGAAGGTGAGGATGACCATGTTCCTGGAAGCAACAGATCCAGAATATCTTGATAGAATCAAGGAAGGGCCTCACAAACCAACCAAGCTCGCAGTTGCAGTTGCAGGTGAAGCAGCAAATACCGTACCAAAGGAGAAGAGTGATTATACTGCTGAAGATATAACATCAATTGATAAGGATGCTAAGGTACGACACTTACTGCATAGTGCCATTGATAATGTAATGTCAAATAGGGTAATTAACTACAAGACTGCTAAGGAGATATGGGATGCTCTGGAAACAAGGTGTCAGGGAACCGATACAATTAAGAAGAACAGGAAGACAATACTCACTCAAGAGTATGAACACTTTGACTCAAAGGCTAATGAGTCATAGACTGATTTATATGATAGATTTGTCAAACTCTTGAATGATTTGTCATTGGTTGATAAGGAGTATGATCTTGAAGATTCAAACCTTAAATTCCTGTTAGCTCTTCCTGAATGCTGGGATTTGAAGGCAACAACAATAAGAGACAACTACAATCTTGATGAAACAACTCTTGATGAAATTTATGGAATGCTCAAGACTCATGAACTTGAGATGGAACAAAGAAGCAAGAGGAAATGAGGAAAGTCAAGGACGGTTGCTCTTAAGGCTGAAGAAGAATTCCCCAAGGCAGCTACCTCAAGGAAAGACAAGGGTAAACCTCTTTTCACAATGTCTGATACTGAGTCATCAAGTTCTGAAAGTGATGAAGTTGTGTGCTCTTATGGTGAAAGGGATCACAAAGATTGCATACAGGAAGTTCAGGAAGGGAAAAAAGTTTTCCAGGAAAGGCACAAGTTCTGATAAGAAGAATTTCAAAAGATTTGAGGGCAGAGGAGGAAAGTCTGATAGAGGAGATTATACCAATGTCAAATGCTATAACTGTGGTGAGAAATGCCACATATCTCCTGATTGCAAGAAAGTAAAGGGTGACAAAGGCAAGGCTCTTGTCACAAAGAAGAAAAGCTGGACAGACACCTCAGACTCTGAAAGTGAGGAGAACTATACGTTGATGGCAAATGCTGATAAAGAAAGTGCTGAGAGCAGTTATGAAGCTGCTAAAATAAAGGTACCTCAGACTACTTATGCTTTTCATACTGCTGATATTAATGAGTTGAGAAGATATCTTAAAACCATGTTTGTTAGTTATAGAGATCAAACTTTAACATGTGAAAGATTAACTTCTGAAAATCTTGCTTTTAAGAAAAAGAAATGATTTCTTAGAAAAAGAGTTAGTTATGTTCCATCAAACTCAGAAGGATAGAGATGATGCTTTTTATGTTAGGGATGAAGTGCTAAAAATGAATGAATCTCTAAAAACTGAGTTAGAAAAGGAAAAAGAGATTATCAGGACTTGGACTAACTCTGGCTGAACAACTCAAAATTTGCTAAATAGTGAAAATTGGAAAGAGGGCTTAGGTTATGGAGAGGATAAGAATGATAAAGGAACTGTAGAAATTAAGCCTGTTGTTAAGCAAAAGCCAAAATTAAAACCTGTTAAGTTTGCTGTAAAGTCTGATAATGAGAAATCAGAAGTTAAAGAGGAATTAACTTCTGACAAACTAAAACAGGAAAAGACAATTGAAGTAAACATAGGCTTAATGACTAAGAAGCAGGTTAAGCATAAGCTGAAAGATGTTAAGAATGCAAACAAGGTAAAATCACCTAGGAAAAATAGGAATGGAAAGTAAGGTGTGAATAAAAGCAATGATTATAAGCCTGTTCCTGATGCTCCTAGGAAAACGTGTCATAACTGTGGAAGTTCTAACCATCTGGCATCTTTTTGCAGGAAGAATAAGAACATAAACTCCTTACCTTCAAAATCAGGAGTTAAGAGTTAGTCTGTTAGATATAAACCACAAAATCCTTGTTTTTATTGTGGTAGTTTATGGCATGACATTTATACTTGTAAGGAATATCATAGTTTGTACTATGATTATTATCAAATAAAACCTTCTTTAAAGAAAGTTTCCATTGTTCCTTCTAGTGTAAATTCTGATTCAAAGTCTGATAGTGTAAGTTCTGATAAGAAAAATGTTAACATAAACTCTGATGCTAAATCCACTGCAAATGTTAACAAACTTAATGAGGCCAAAGGATCCAAGCAAGTCTGAGTCCTTAAAACTAATCATTAGTGGTCTTTGTGATTGCAGGGCAACAAGAAAAATATTCTAGTTCTGGACAGTGGATGTTCAGGACATATGACTGAAAATAAAGCCCTGCTATCAGACTTTATGGAGAAAGCTGGCCCAAGTGTTTCTTATGGAGATGGCAACATTGGAAAAACATTGGGATATGGAAATATCAATCTTGGGAATGTCGTCATTAAAGAAGTAGCTCTTGTCTCAGGACTTAAACACAATCTGCTGAGTATAAGTCAAATATGTGACAGAGGTTATCATGTTGATTTCTTTGAAGAACACTGTGAAGTTGTGAGTAAATCCAAAGGTAAAGTTATTCTAAAAGGATACAGGCGTGGTAACATTTATGAAGCCAAGCTTTCAACAAGTACTGATGGTTCTACAATCTGTCTGATGAGTGGAGCATCAATTGAAGAAAGCTGGAATTGGCACAAGAAACTCTCTCATTTAAATTTCAACAATATAAATGAACTAGTCAAGAAAGATCTTGTGAGAGGACTGCCAAAGTCAGTATTTGCTCCTGATGGCCTTTGTGATTCTTGTCAGAAGGCCAAACAAAGAAAATCTTCATTCAAGAGCAAGACTGAATCATCAATTCTTGAGCCTTATCATCTACTACATGTTGATCTATTTGGTCCAGTAAATGTCATGTCTATTGCAAAGAAGAAATATGGGTTGGTCATAGTGGATGAGTTCACCAAATACACATGGGTGTATTTCTTGCACACAAAAAGTGAAACTGCATCTATCTTGATTGATCATGTCAAACATCTGGATAAATTGGTCAAAGATTCTGTGAAAACCATAAGAAGTTATAATGGCACAAAGTTCAAAAAATTGATAATGGAAGAGTTCTGCAAAAACCATGGAATTAAGCAGGAATTTTCTGCTCCTGGAACTCCACAGCAAAATGGAGTTGTGAAAGGAAGAATAGAACTCTCATTGAAGCTGCACGTACAATGCTTGAAGAAGCAAAACTTCCAACCTATTTCTGGGCTGAAGCTGTGCAGACTGCTTGTTTTACTCAAAATGCAATACTCGTTAACCAGCAAGGAAAAAACACCATATGAGATGGTGAAGAAAAAGAAGCCAAATCTGAAGTACTTTCATGTATTGGATGCAATTGTTTTGTTCTCAAGACTCATCCTGAACAGTTATCTAAATTTGATCTAAAAGCTGATGAAGGAATCTTTGTTGGATATCCACTTTCCACAAAAGCATTCAGAGTCTATAATTTGAGAACAAGAGTGGTCATGGAATCTATCAATGTCTCTTTTGATGACAAGAATATTACTGGTCTTAAAGATTTTATTGATCATGATCAGCTGAGATTTGAAAATGAAGACTCAAATTCTGATACCGAAAATCCTGACAGTCTAAGTCCTGATACTGTAAACTCTGATGGATTAAACTCTGATGTTATTGAAACTGTGGTGACTATGCCAAAGGAAGATGCACCTATGCAGGGGGTGCATACTCAAGAACATACCACATCTCAAGAAGCATCAGAACATACATCATGCTCTTCAAGTTCTGATTCGTCAAGTTCTGATAAGCCAAGTTCTGATAGTTCTGAAAATCTAAATTTTGAAGAATCCAACTCAGAGAGCATGGTTTCAGGGGGAGCATCAAAAAATGAAAATGAAGACAGCATGGATCATGGGGGAGCATCCAGTTCTAGAGAAAACTTTCCATCTGCAAGGAAGTGGACTAATCCACATACACCTGATTTAATAATTGGAAATCCTGATGCAGGTGTCAGAACTAGAACAGGTACTTCAAACGAATGTCTTTACAATTCTTTTCTCTCTCAGACTGAGCCAAAGAAAGTGGAAGAAGCTCTTCAAGATGTTGATTGGGTGCAAGCAATGCAGGAAGAGTTAAATGAATTTGAAAGAAACAAAGTCTAGACCCTAGTGCCAAGACCAAAGAATAGATCTGTTGTTGGTACAAAGTGGGTATTCAGAAACAAAACTGACAGTGATGGCATAATTACAAGGAATAAGGCAAGGCTGGTTGCAAAAGGATATTCTCAACAGGAGGGAATTGATTATGATGAAACATTTGCACCAGTTGCTAGGTTAGAAGCCATAAGGATATTTTTAGCTTATGTTGCTCACAAAATGTTTACTGTCTTTCAAATGGATGTGAAAAGTGCTTTTCTCAATGGAGAAATTGGAGGAGGAAGTATATGTTGAATAACCTCCAGGCTTTGTAGATTCCAAACATCCTGATTATGTCTACAGGCTTGATAAAGCACTTTATGGACTTAAGCAAGCTCCCAGAGCATGGTATGAGACATTAGCTCAGTTTCTTCTGGAAAGTGGATTTAACAGAGGAACAATAGACAAAACACTGTTCTACCTCAACCATGGAAAGACTTACTTCTGGTCCAGATTTATGTTGATGATATCTTTTTTGGGTCTACAAATGAAAAACTTTGCAAGAAGTTTGCCAAACTGATGCGGTCAAGGTATCAGATGAGTATGATGGGGGAACTTAGCTATTTTCCTGGGCCTTCAAGTCAAGCAGAATGAAGAAGGCACTTTTATTTGTCAAACTAAGTACACCAGAAATTTGCTGAAGAAATTTGGATTGCAAGATTGTTCAAGTGCATCCACTCCCATGGCCACTGCAACAAAACTAGATAAGGATACTGGTAAATCAGTAGATATTACTGATTACAGAGGTATGATTGGCTCTCTACTCTATCTAACTGCTAGTAGACCTGATATAATGTATGCTACCTGTCTTTGTGCAATGTTTAAGCAGATCCAAGAGAACCTCACCTAACAGCTTTGAAAAGAATTTTCAAATATCTTAAGGGAACAGCTGATCTGGGATGGTGGTATCCTAGAGAATTAGATTTTAAACTAATAGGTTACTCAGATGCAGATTTTGCAGGTTGCAAAATTGACAGGAAAAGCACAAGTAGAAGCTGCCAATTTCTTAGAGGCAGATTGGTTTCTTGGTTTAGCAAGAAACAAAAGTCAATTTCCACATCAACTGCAGAAGCAGAATATATTACTGCAGGAAGCTGTTGTGCACAGATTCTTTGGATGAGGAATCAGTTACTGGATTATGGGTTAACATATTTCAAAATCCCTATTTACTGTGATAATCAAAGTGCTATTGCTATGATAGGTAATCCAGTTCAACACTCTATGACAAAGCACATCAGCATCAGGTACCACTTCATCAGGGAACATGTAGATGAAGGTACAGTAGAATTGCACTTTGTTCCAACAGATCAACAACTAGCAGATATCTTCACAAAACCATTGTGTGAAGCTACTTTTACAAGATTGATAAATGAACTTGGAATGGTTTCAGGTTCTTTCTCTAAATCTGCTTAGTTTTGTTATGTTGCATCAGACTTTATGATCAGTATTTACAGAATTCAATCTTTTTGTGTATTATGTGCTTAATTGAAAAATATATTTAAGTACTGATTGTTGTCTGATCAATGTTTCTAAAATCTGATAGTGATATGTCTGTTTAGATAACTATTCAATCCTATGAGGATAACTGTGCTAGATGTTGACCTAGTAGTCTTCAATAAACAAGGGATCCCATGTAAAAAGTAATTATTTATGTGGAAATCTATTGACACAAGCAAATTCTGATAATTGAGCTTAGTTGAGTTTACTTTATCTATCTTATTACTAAGTCACAAACTAGAATAATGCTACTCATCTGTTAAGTTCTGATGCTAGTAAATCTGTTGAATGTACTAAGTGCTGATAAACCTCAATTATCAAAAGAAAAAGAAAGCGAAACAAGGATTAAAAATCAGGTACTCCTTTGAGATCTAGAGTAAAAATGTGGAAGGGAAGACCTAAGTGCATTGCTGCTATTAAGTAATATACATCAGAAAAGCAAATAAAATATTTTCTTGGTGACTTTTCACACTCTATGATTACTGAAGAAATACTCTGATAATAGCATAAATTATGATAAGCAATTGTGACTCACCTACACTGAGAAGCCACTGTAAAATAGAATTTTAAAAGATGCACAAAATTAGCACAAAATAGTTGAGGTGGACTCAAGCATGAATTCATTCAATAGTAGGTTTCAGAATATTGACAGGTTTTTAGTAAAGTTTTAGTTATGCCTTATTTCTAAGATGTACTGAAGTGAATCAGACTTTTCTCTTTGTCTGATATTTAGGTTAATGCACACACTAACCACTCCATATGAATGATGAAAATCACTGTGGGGATCTATGTTATTTTAGATGAACAGTCATTGTGTCACATTGCATAAATTCTGAGGACAAGTTCTGATTGCATGTTCTGATGATTAAGTTCTGAAAATATAAATCAGAATTTGTATGAGGACTTACTAAGATAGGCATTCCTTTTCGAGTTAAGAAATTATGTTTTGATGACTGTTAAGTTCTGATATAAGTCTAAGTTCTGATATTACAGCCTGATTCTTTACTTGACTTATTTGTGGATAAAATTGACAACAGTTTCAGTTTAAACCAGAATACTGTTGAAGTGGAAGATTAACAGTCATATAGTTAGGGATAGTGGTACTCGTACATGAACAATCAACTTTTACTTGCTTCTTATGCACATTAAACCATGTTTTCTCTTTCCAATGAATGTTTTTCTTTTTCCAAGTCTGGGGAGACGAGGTGGAATTAATTCCACCTGTCAGTATTAAATTTCTTTGCGTCTCCTGGCATTTTCTTTCCTATATAAACAACCACTTCACATCAGCCTTCCCATCACCTCTTTTATCACAAACTCACCTTCATACTTTTTCTATCAAAAACACCATGGTCAATTACAATATGTTTTTGAACTACGAAACATTCAACATGGAGCTGAGATGTGCCGATTGGCAGCAGGAATGGCATGTTACTGCCATTCCTGATGAGATATGGGACTCCATTCCCCAGGAGGTACTTACCCACCTCCTGTTCTTCTACATGGACTACCATCGCCATCTGAGCGATTGGAGGAGGAAAGGCTGGAAGCTCTCCGCCAGCAAGAGCGAATCATTCGACTCGCTATTCTGTTTGTCGAGAGTAGAAAGAAGAAATAATTTATTTTCTTCATCCTGTTTTTCTTCATCATCAGCCTTGCCCTGCTTCTTGAGCTAGGACAAAGGCTGTTGACGTTAGGTTTAGCAGCTTAGGGAATCTTGTACAAGTTCTGATGTAATTTAAATTTCATGAATGTATTCTCTTGATATATTAATGAAATTTGTTTTTATTTCAAGATCTTGTCTCTGAGATATTTTGTAATGTGTTGATAAATCCTGATAGATATTCATATTCCGATGACCATATAAATTCTAGTTTAACTTAAGTTCTGATTTTATTTTATCAGTACTTGCTCATCTAATTATATGATGGTCATTTCACTCGATTTTTTTTCAGAATATGGATGTTGCAGTGAAAAATAATTAAAATAAGTGGAACAGTTCAATTTTGAATTAAAACTGTTTCACCTTGATTAATAGAATAACTGGGTAAGTGGAACGGTTTTTTTCCTTGAAAAACGGCAAGTGGGTAAGTAATGATTTATGTTTGGTCTCGTGGCCCATTAACTATTCGTTTTTACTGCATGTTTGACAGGTGTCCAACGGTTACAAATTTTTTTCAAAAGTATAAAGTAAGGACAGAGAGAAGATTTTTTAATCTTTTATTTCCTTTCATACTTTTTCTCTCTACTTGCTTTTACTCTCTTTCTTCTTCTAATGTTGTTTTTCATATAGACATTCTATCAAACCCTAACAGGCACTTAAACCTCTCGATTACTTTCATGGCACCTAAGGATTTAATCATTGATGGAGCTAAATTTGTTCCAAACAATTATGCTGCTATTCTTGATAATGCTGAAGCTCCTTCTGAATTGCACTTTGTGCAAGATCTCTTGCACACAGTGAAATCGGGTATGCATTGACCCAACCTTCAGTATTCTCAAGCCAACAAGTTCTGACACTTTGGAGGACTGGAAACTTTGATAATGGTGGTCCAAATGGTACTCCTAGTATTGTTTTCAAAGTGGGTGATTCTTCATTTGCAGTCACTCCTGGTACAATACGCAAGGCTCTACATCTCCCAGAAGGATGTACTTTTTCAATTCCAGAGGAATCGGCTCTTCAGGAGTTAATGGCCAGTTTGGGGTATGAACAGAGTTTGGCAAAGCTTGGGCAGTTGAAACGGGCTCATCTCAGAAGGGAATGGAGCTTCTTCTTCGACTGCATCACTAAAGCTTTTGGGAACAAGTGTTCGAATTTTGATGTCATCCCTATAATGAGTCAGCACATCGGGTATGCCATTATAAACCAAACTCATTTTGATTTTGCAACGGCTATAATAGGTTTATTGGGGATAGGATGACAGAGGATAGGAATGTTGTCTACTTTGCTAGATTCTGTCAACTTATATATACTTTTTGTACTGATGCACCTCACTTAGTCAGTTCCTAACTCCACCTTTTAAGGTTGCAAAACGATACTTTAATGACCTGGTAAATGCTGACACTAAGAAACCAGTGGTTAGACCTTTACAGATTCCTCAGTCTGTAAAACAGATCTTAGTAAATGCTGATCCTGATCCTATAGATCTGTTTATTCCTGATGTCCAACCAACCACCACCTCCCAAACATCACAACAACCATCAGAACATACCACTCATTCTACTCAACCAACACTCAGGCAATATATCAAATCCTATCTCTCCACTTACAGACAGTTCAACCCTCATCCTCAGCACTACTGTGAAGCCTTCATCTTCCAAGCCAAAGAGGGACAAAGACTGTTCCTCAAACACCTCAAAAGAGAAGGAAGATTACTTTGAGAGATGAATTGATACTGAGGAACAGATTCCTTCTTCATAACTTGTTGTTAAAGAAGCTGAGAAAGTGACTTCTCAGAAGGATTCTAGAATTGGGGGCTCTAGGCTTCTCCAGAGGCTTAGAAGAATGAATGTTCCTGAAACTCCCAAGGAATCCATATCTACAAAGAGATACAAGAAACAGTGGGCAAAAAGGCCAGTTTCAGATGATGAAGAAGCAGCAGCTAAGGAAGGAGATCAGGAATCTCTATCTCACAAGAAAAAGAATTTGCTAAAGTCACTACTTCTCCATCAACTCTCAACTCAGGACGCTATTCCTGAACAGACCAACACACCATCTGTTTCTCATGCTCAAAAGTCTGTATCTCCTGTTAATATAGGCACAAGTGCTGATATGGATATCCAGAACTTGGTTGTGCCTGAAGTAATTCTCTTAGAAGCTCCAACAGCAACTAATCCATCAACAACACCTGTACTGATGTTGTTCAAACTCCGAAGTTATCTACTACACCTTCTCTGCATCTAGATGCTGATGATCAGAATATAGCGTGAACCTCAGGATATGGCTGTTGATCAGAACTTAGAACCAGATCAGCAATTAGCGGATGCTGAAGCCTCATTGCTACTCACCTGTTGTTCTATCAGAAGATTCTGATTCTTGTAAGTTCTGATGCTGCAAATACTGGAGATACTGTGATGCTGCTCCAACTGCAGATGCTGATGAAGCAGTGTCCTTCAGGACAGCCCCTCACACAAACTATTTTAAAACTGAAATTTTAGGTAGTTTGTTACAAGAGAAGCACCAGTGCCTTGGAGTGAAAACTCCTGCAGGACAGGAGTGGACTAAGAAATGGAACTCAGTCACTTGTGCTCCTTCTACACAGAATCTGGCTGAGCACTTGGACAAAAGCTGAGGAAATGTTAAATACTAATGATTTCAAAACACAGCTTAGAGTCACTGCATGAGTACTAAACATTTACAAGGTCTTCATTCAAATACTCATGCAGAGTTACATCTCTTAAGGGAAGAACTAATGAAGCAAGAACAAGTTCAAAAGATTGATGAGAACAAGTTCTTCAACCTACCTTTGACAGGATTGCTTATATTGAGAAGACTTAAGAGAAACAACAAGCTCAGATTGATGATATTCTGAAAATCAAGCTTCTCAGCAGTCTCAACTTACTGAAATCCAAGCCTCAGTGGAATTGCTTGTCTATCTTCTACTACCTGCTGATGCCAAAAAGGGGGAGGATAGTAATTAAGTCCAAATGCAAGACTGCCAAGATACTGAAAGGGAAGGATGATAAAAAGGTATGATCAAGGAAAACCCTGGAATGGGTAGAGGTCATAGTCAAGGTAGAGGTTTCTCATCAGGAAAAGCTGAAATCACAAGTTACAAGGACAAGTTTGATACTGGTAAAGAAAAGAATAAGTTCTGATGAACTTTTAGATCTTGATGAAGAAATGTCAAGACAGTTATTTCTTCAGGAAAATCCAGGAATGGACTTGGAGAGTTTAATGGAAGAAGAAGCCAGACTTAAATCAGAGAAAGTCACATCTAAATCTGAAGCTTCTGGTAAAAAGACACTTCCAAAACTCAAAGGCATTGTGATAAAAGAAAGGACAAATACTGAAGCAACATTGGCTAAATCACAACCGCAGATAGATCCAAGATCCAAGGGTAAAGAAAAGGTGGTGAACCTATCAAGGTTTATGTGCCTCCTGAGAATGAAGAAATCACTGATGAAAAGGATGATCTTGCTCTGACTTCAAGAAAAGTTCTTAAAACAACCTCTGACATGGCTCAAGTTGTTCAGAGTCAAGAGACAGTAAGTTCTGATATTTCAAAGAAGCAAGTAACCTCTGACATAGCTCAAGTTAACTTGATATCAGAAGATAGATCAAAGACACTCCTACCAGGATTCACTAAAGCAAAACAGACTCAACCTTTGAAGACTGCTGCAAGTGGTTTTGAAGCAAGAGTAGTTACTGGAAAGGAAGCAAGAGATTAAAACTGGATTGGGAAAGTGCTGATGGAAGAAGAATACAGAACACTACCAATGATCCAACTTTCTTGAGTGAACCAGGTTTGGAGCAACTCTGAGAGATTGAATCAACTGGAATCTGTACAAATGGTTTACCAAACCTACTTGAAAGAACACATCTTGTTGTACTTCATGACAGATGGTAGGGTTTATCATATAAGGAAAAATGCCATTCCATTGAAGTATTTTGAAGAATTGGAGCATGTACTATTCTTACTTCAAGTGGATGACAGATTGACAGGAAGTGCTGCAAACTATTTGAAGGATCAGATTCAGAGACAGAAAAGGCTTTATTCTGTTAAGTCTGATAGCACATATGTTCCAAAGTACAGAGATCACAAGGGTGATATAGTTGAAATGAAGCCCAATACTGCTAAAATTATAACTACCTTTCTGGGTTACATGGTTGTGGAATTCAATCTTGAGTCTGATAAAGATTATTTGATCAGACTAGATCAGGATATAAGAAAAGCACAGATTAATGATCTCAGGGCTGCAATCTTTCAAATTGGTGAAGATAATGCAGAGCTTAAAGATGCTAAAACGAGGATGATTGATGAACTTATATGCTGAGAGATGTTTGTTGAAGAACTATCTCAGAACAACTCCTGATATCAGAGAGATCAGAAGATGAAGCCAAGTCAAGATCTACAACTGATTAAATTCTGATATTTGTACAGACTGAAGCTGCTATCAAAAGTTAAATGTTGGTAATGCTTTATGGACTGTAAGTTGTAGTTATCTAGTTTAATTCTCATGCATTTGTACTTAATGTTTTTGACATCATCAAATATCTGTTAAACTTGTATATTATGCTAATTTACAAGTTGGGGGAGATTGTTAGATATATTTGATAATGTCATGGCTAATATGATTTATGTTTAGTTTTCAGATCTTACTTAAACCGGATAAATCAGTACTTACTGGAAGTTAGGACTTAAGGATATCAGTACTTATATTATCAGGAGATAATCATCAGAAGATGGATATCAGACTTAAGTGCTGAAGGACGTTCAGATAAGGACAGTAGCTGATTAAAGGAAAGAAGATCGAGATAAACATAAGAAGATATATGCATGAAGAAGGAATTCTATAAAGAATAGAATACTTGGAAAAAAGATATTTGATTGATATATTTTAGGAAGTGGAATTATATTCCATATCAATTAGCGATTATCTTGTAACTGTGTAGTATATAAACATAGACATAGAGTTTACATTATAAGTGTTATCATATTAGAAGATTATTCATAGTAACCCTAGCATCTCTCATGATATTTGTTCATCACTGAGAGGTAACAGTTCCATACTGTAACAGAGTTTATTGTTTCAATAAAGTTTGTTTTCTGTTACTTGAGATATTAAAGTTCGATTCGATTGTACTTTATACTGTATTCACCCCCTCTATAGTGTGTGTGACCTAACATAGGATTACATAGATATAGATTCACTGAACTAGTACATAGAACACTTAATTATCCACGAATATGTAAACTAAGGTTAATGCACCAGAATCATGTATCTGTGACTTCACATTCATGTAAGGAATTAAATAGTTTTTCTGGAAGGTTATAGCTTATATTCCAACATGAATAATTCTATTGTAATTTGTAACTGTAACATGATATTTTCTTGCACATTTTTATTACAGGTATAAACAGGAATGCAGAATTAAACACCTCATTTTTTATTCTGTACCTCTATTGAATGTCAATTGATGTTCACAGCTGTTGCAATGTTGTAGCTCCTAGAAGTAAAATATGAAAGAACTTTTGGCTTACAACTAGCATCGACTACAGTAATCTGTAAGAGCTTTCAAGTTTCTACATCTCAAATTATGGGTCGTTGTACCTACTAGCCCCAAAAGTATGAACTCATATCCTTTGGCCCCTAAATTATTATGTATCATTCCCTTTAGCCCGTATCGGCAGTAAAACGACATCTAGGCCCATATCGGAGGGTAAACATGTCTTTTACTAAATTCGCTCCTTGACGATTGATGTCTTGTATACTCTTTGAACCCTAGAGTTGCCAACACTAAAGTTCTTCTCAAATTAAACTTCTTAAACTCAATTAGTGGCGATTACAGTGGCGATTAACGATTTTCGGAGCTTGGATTGTTCGGATCATTCAATGGCATATAGCAATTGACACATCTGTTCGTATTGTTCTATCCTTCTATTTTTGATTGATTGGTTCAATAATCTATATTTTGATCGATTGGTTCAATATAATGCCTAAAACTCTTGATATGTGTGTTCTTGTGAATGTTTATCTAATTATTATGTTGACCCAATCTTTGTTTTCTTTTATTGGTTTGTGCGTTATACCGAAAGACTAAATAATGTAGTCGGATATATATTTGTGTGTTAGTTATGTTTACATCCATTTATTTTATGTTGAAGGTGATGATGTTGTAAGTTTATCTTTGTTTCATGGTGGGAAGTTAAAATGGGTTCCAAGAACTGAATATGTAGAGGTAAAGGTCACTCTGCGTATCATATCTGAGACCTTGATGAAATTAGTTTAGAAAACCTTAGAGCGTGGACTAAGGCGTTGGGTTATGGGGCTTTGGTTCTCTGTATTTTAGACTTGCCTAAGAGAGAGTTGAAGTGGGGTTAATGTTAGTAAGAAATGAAATAGATGTATCTACAATGAAGTCTTATGCCTTAGAGAATGATAATAAATAGATGTGTATGTGCACCATTCGAATGAGGAAGAATTAGTGCCATTTGAAGATCAAATTGTTCAAAGGAGTGAAGGAGATGACAGCAATAATGTTGGAGATTGGAGTGATGAAATTGATGATTATGACTTTGTTGATAGTGACTACTCAATGACAGATGATGACCTTCTTTTTTCTAAGAATATTGATGAGGAGTGGAATGGATTGGTAGACTTAGGCAAGGACTTGGTCCAAGTGAAGAGAGACAGGTTGAGAGGGGTGTGGACATGGAGGTGGAATATGACAGTGATGATCTGGAGAGTTTGGCGGACCATGAAAATGGAAGATGCCAATCCGACTGAGAAGAGGAGAAAAGCATTTTTAGTGTTAAAAGAGAAGAAAACCCAAAGTGGGGACTTGGAATGATATTAACTAATAATAGACAGTACAGGGAGGCAATACCGAATCATAGTGCTACTGAGGGGAGGGTTATAAGATTCAGGAAAAGTGACAGAACTAGGGTCAGGGCTGTGTGTCAACCACCATTTCCTTGGACCTTATTTGCTTCATTAAATTTTGACAAAAGCATGCAAATAAATTTGTGAGACCAGGTATATTTATTCTTTTTTCTTTGTACCTTTTGGATTGTGTATAATGTAATACATTCCGACCATTTCTTTATTGCAATTGCAGACCATACATGTGCTAGAGAGTAAGTTGTGTTACCCCTCATCAATTCTGGGTTTTTATGCAGAAAATACCTCCCAGAGTTCAGAATTAAATCCTCACATGCCAATCAAAGCCTTTCACAAGACTGTGTTAAAGGATTTGCAAATAGATTTCAAACATCATATTCTCAGAAAAGCAACAAGAAAGTGCATGAAGATGATAAATGGATCCCAGGAAGAGCAGTTCCAGAAGCTATGGGATTATAAACAGAGTTGTTGAAGAAGATCCCAACTCCACAGTTGAGATTGAAATAGACCCAGGTCAGATATGGATTAGTGGTTGAGTGTACATTTATCAAGTCAATTTCTTTTTAATTATTAAAAATGTTAGATCTACCTCTTCCAGAACATGAAGGCACCTTCAAGAGGATGTATATATGCTTAGATGGTCTAAAGCTTGGTTTTAAGGTTGGATGCAGAAAAAGTTCTTGGATTTGATGGATGCCACTTAAAAACTGCTTACAAAGGTTAGTTATTATGTGCTATAGGTCTAGATGGTAATAATTGTATGTACCCTTTAGCCTATGTTGTGGGTTGAAGTAGAAAGATTGGATTCTTGGAGGGTGGTTTGTGGCTTTGGTGGGTAATGATTTAGATGTAGGTGCTGGGGAGGGTTGGACTTTAATTAGTGATAGACAGAAGGGGTTACTTAATGTCATTGATGAGATGTTACCTATGACTGAGCATATGTTTTATGTCAGATATATGCATAAAAATTTCAAGGGTAAATTCCAGGTAGGTCACTTAAGGACAAGTTGTGGAGTTGTGCTAGGGACTCAAATGTAGAAGCATTTGAAAAAACAATGGGTACAATAAAGGAGGAGAATGAAGAGGCTTGGAAATGGTTGACTGAAGTTCCATTTCACCACTGGACAAGGTCACACTTCAGGAATGATTCAAAGTGTGACCTTTTATTAAACAACATGTATGAAAGTTTTAATAGGTGTATCTTGAGGGCTAGGGAAGAAGGTGTTTTAGTGATGTTAGAAATGATTAGAGAATATCTAATGAGGAGGTTGCATAACAAGAGGGAAGAAATGGAGGCTTGGGGAGATAGAAAGCTTACACCAAAGATAACCTCTTTGGTTGAGAAATACAAAAAAATGGAGTGGAGGCTGTTACTCTACATATGCAGGCTATGACCAGTTTGAGGTAACAACGGTGAATGGGTCAAAGTATGCAGTAGACATTGGTCATAGAAGTTGTGGTTGCAAGAGGTGGGATCTTAGTGGCATACCATGTCACCATGGTGTTGATTGTCTGAACATATTGGGGCTAATGTTGATGAATATGTTGATCCTATATATGTGTGGAAAATTAAAAAAAGGCATACTCTGGAATTATTTATCTAATGAATGGTCACACGGCATGGGGGAGATATAACATGCTGATAAAATCACCCATGGTTGAGAAGCAACCTGGAAGACCCAAGAAAAGGAGGAGGCCTGAGATGCCAGATGTAATTGAGAAAGAAGAACATGGAAGAGGATGTTGTGTAGGTCTACTCAACTTACAGTGAGGTACATCTATTAAACTTTTTATGTTTTTACTTAGGTAATTGGTCATATAAATTTGTAAGTTATGGTTAATGTCATGTATAGGTGTGGACAGTTTCATTTGGCAGGACATAACAGGAGGACATGTCCTCACTCAAGGAGAAGAATGAAGCAACAATAAATGAGGGCAATGATGAGCCAGAGATTGAGGAGACCTACAATGAAGCAACAATAAATGAGGGGGATGATGAGCAACAGATTGAGGAGACCTATAATGAAATTAATGAGACTAATTGGCCTGGAGATGAAATGATATTGGACTATCCTGAAGAAGGGCCACCACTTACACAACCAAGCTAAATGCAAGAGTCAGGTGTGGTGGAAGCACCATTTAATGCACCTATACAACTTGGAGCCAGGAAAATTAAGAAACTGAAAGAGAGAAAGATGGTTGAGATGGAATCACTGCTAGCTATTGACAAACTGAAGGAGAAAGGTAAACAATTAGTTCATAACAGAGTACTGGATAAAAGGAAAAAAACCCATGGTGGAGAGTGAACATGAAAAGAAGAAAAAATTGGACAAAAAATTTCTAACTGTTGAAGATTGAATCTTGGGGGAAACAACAACCACAAAAGGAACATCTCATATGCTGGAAAAGGAGATGGTGGAAGTTCAAAAACAACAATCTATGTTGAAGAACTAAGAAGGAGTAACAGGTTATACTTAAAAACTATATTTGGGAGGTTCAGAAATATAATAGATACCCCGGTTTTCCTTGATTATGAAGATCAACCACCTCTTAACTCATATGAAGGGCCAATGAAGTTGGGAAAACATATTCCACCAGTCAAGCAAAACAAAACCATTGTTGGGGAAAACACAACTGAAATCCGTACCTTTTTTGTCTCATGGAAGATCTGTAATCACACCCAGGTGCTCTTGTAGAAGCACTACAAAAGATCAAGAATGAGAAGAAAGATAAAGATGTAGGACCTTCAACAAAGGGGAAAAAGGACCCACTTCATTGTTCAGCAACACAAACAAGAAGATCACTGCAATGATGAGCATATACACCGAAACCGGGCTTCTCTTCTTCACCTTCATTCAGCAAAACATCTTATTTTTTGAAAGTCATCCCCTAACTTCTCTACTTTTCTCAACAATCCAGGAATTATTGTTCTGGACCTTGGGCACATAGGGGGATCGTACCATAGATGGAAGTTACAAGAATTCCTCCTATCATCCTCAACAAATTTGGGGGAAGAACTTAAATAACCTTTAAGCAAAACTAACTTCATGACATGTACAAACTTGCTTACCATGAATCGAAAATAACCCAGAAACGCCTCCCCGGATTCGCATCTGTCCATGAGGTATAGGACTGCTGTGGTACCACACCAATAATGGGGTTTCATGTTCATGACTTTTTTCACAAAATATATAATGATACATACATTTAACAGTCTATTATATAACAATAGGGGTTATTGGGTTTGGCGGGAGATTATTCTGTGTTTTGGAGGGAAGAAAATATAGTACAAGACATGTTTACCCTCCGATATGGGCCTAGATGTCATTTTAC
This sequence comes from Apium graveolens, assembly GCF_009905375.1. Taxonomy (NCBI): domain Eukaryota; kingdom Viridiplantae; phylum Streptophyta; class Magnoliopsida; order Apiales; family Apiaceae; genus Apium; species Apium graveolens. The sequence continues at coordinate 191,541,659 of NC_133657.1, forward strand.
TGCCGATACGGGCTAAAGGGAATGATACATAATAATTTAGGGGCCAAAGGGTATGTGTTCATACTTTTGGGGCTGGTAGGTACAACGGCCCATACTGGCCAAAAGCTTATTAAGCCTTTCTTTTTGTTTGTTTTAAGTTTCTGTACATTTTGTAATTTTATAAAATAAACATTTTTATACTACTTTCTTTGTGTGCTTTTCTGAATATACTAAAAAAATGTTGTACAAATTAAAATTAATAGCTATTAGAGCTTGTGACTATGTTATATCTACAGCGAATGGTTCCCACCACATAACGCAATGTCAAGAATTGTCTACTTCTAACCCATCACCTGTCCATTCTTTGTGGGTACTCGCTCTTATTCTCCTCTTGTACGTGATAGTTCTAACTCTATCATGCGAGCTTAGGTTAGTCAACCATAATGACACTATTAATACTCATATGCAGTACTGTTCTTCATTCTGGAATGTCTTCTTAACTATATATTCCAGAGTAACATGTTAAAACTATGTGATCAGTTTGTTAGCTTGAGAAATGGGACTTCAGTAGTCACTACCGCTTCTAATAATATGAAACTATTTATTAGTTCTACTTTATTCACTGAAGGATTTATGTTTATACACTGATGTGAACTCGATAACTATGTTGTTAGATTCATATCTTTATTCTAAAAGGCAGCTCTTATACCATGTGTATGACATGTATTTTTTCTTATATATATTCTTTACATTTCTTATTAATATGTTAATTATTATAACTACTAACATCAAGTTGGGGAAAATGTGGTTGCCCATGGTAAATTTGGCACAAAGTAAAAAAAGCCGAAAGGATCAAAAAGGTGCAGTAGAATTTTGGCATTAATCTTAAAAATGTTGCAGAAGGCAACCTGGACATCGGAATTGATATCTAAAAGTTGTGTACAATTGTTGCAAGTGAAAATGAAGATGTTACAACCTTTAACAGGAGGCTAGTAGCATCTAGTACTACTATTTTTTATGTTTAAAGTGTATAATAGAATCCCTATATAGATTTTCTTACACCCGTTCACTCAAGTAATCACTCAATTAAATGCAATTCAATGTCATATTTGTAACTCACACACATTATTTCCACACAATAATATTATGATATAGAAATATTAATTTACCCCTTTTATTTTGTTTGACAAATTTAAGGTCAAATATACATCTCCAACTTGACTTACTTGTTAAGTGTATTATGTGTGACTCCTACCGTTCCAAAGTTTTTTATTCTATATTCTCACTATACGTGGAGAATAACATCTCATATATATGGCTCATATTATTTGATATGAGATATGTGCCAAATTAAGATAACATCATCAATGTGACTTGTTGCGAATCACTTCTAGTGTTAATTTTGACAAACCATTTCTCAAAGTGTTTTACTAGTGATAATGTAAATCACATTTTAACTTTTCTTTTACAACACAATAAAACTTTTAGCGGTTTTGAAACTTGACAACTAATTATGAATATTAATTTGCACGAGATATAACTATGCAAGAACATAAAAATATTGAACTAATTTTTTCTATAAAATTCAAGAAAAAAAATGGGTTTTCTTGGTTTCTTCTCAAGAATAGTTTCTTGAGTTTGGCTTACGGAGAGAGAGAAAGATATGTAATTGAAATCGCATATGTGTTACACTCAGCTAAAGATGGGATGTACACTCCAGATATAAAACACGTACTAGAAGTGTGACCATCCATTTATAGTAAGTAGTCCTATCCTGCAAAGCGATACGTTGCAACTTTTTGACGACCATATTTTCTTTTTACACTTCTCAAAGTTTAGTTGTAGCCTTGACACATGTCCAGAGACCACCTCCATGTACGATAAGCTGTGCGATTCTATTTTTTCATATATGAAAATTTGTACCTTCATTTACTCTGTTATGAAATAGCTAAGTAAAGATATGTATGAACTCTATTTTGCTTGACTTCACGATACTGTTCAATTTGGACTTCTCGATTTTGAATAACTCTAAACTTCACGATATAGCATCTTTCTCGACTTCACGGTATAGCATAGAGTTAAACTTCACGATTTGGAACAAATTTAGACTTCACGATATAGACAAAATTTGGATTCCACGATACGCTAAATAAACTGTACTTCACTATATGCCTTTGGTGGACTTCACGATATATCTCTTATAGACTTCACGATATTGGACTTTAAGAAATTTTTGCAATCACAACCCTAAAAGTGCTAAACTGAAATGTTGTTTTGAGTGTTGCAACAAATGTGTTGTAATGGTTTGCTTATCGGCAACAGAACAACACTTGATATTGCATTAAATTTAAGTGTGCTTATTAATCATGATATAGCACTATTGCAATAGTAGCTTCCGTGGTGTTGTATTAGATATCTAATAAAATTATTTGTTGTCATGTGGCATATGAAGTCGCACATGTTGACCCTCATTTTGCTTATGTGGCATGCCACTCAACAGTTGATGTCATCAGTGTGGGCCTCACTTGCTGGCATGGCATGCCACATTGAAGTTGATGTCACCAATATGGGTCCCAACTGCTGACGACGAATCGAGTCATGACTGACGTGATATGTCACGTGGCAATTGACACCACCAATGTGGGTCCTAACTACCATGTGGCATGCCACATGGCAGGTGACGTCACCAATGTGGGTCCTAAATGCTCATGAAGCATGCTACATAGCAGGTGACGTAACCATATTGACCCGAAATACTGACGTGGCAAGTAACATGTCAGGTGACGT